>NW_024387030.1:16401613-17601613 GCF_900408965.1 Simochromis diagramma | reverse complement strand
GCATGCGTCTGCAATTGCTGCTATTTCAACTCGCGCTGATACGCATGAGTTCAGGAGGTACCTCTTACTGGAGAGTTTCACAGGAATAACAAGCAGCAATTTACATTTATTTAAAATATTAAAATAACTACATGACAGTTGTCAGGTGTGATTGGTCAGTGCTACATTCTTCCTTCATTTAGTTTAAGTCAGCCCTCTGTGCTACGTGCTCGCCCGTCACCGTCCCATTGCGCCTTTTTGCACAGTTTACTGCTTCTGACAGAAAAATGATTGCCAGCATCTCCACTCTCTGCTGTTTTTCTGCTCTCGCACCATGAACGAGTCTCTTAATTCCATCTACAAAGAAGGGTAGAAACTGCTGCTACCCCAATCATTAATGCTTTAAAAAAAAAATCCTTAACCTCCTAAGACCCGAACTCTTCCACGGCATGCATTTTTAATTTCTCTTTGATATTTGGGCATATTGGGGCCCAATGAATGTAAAAACAAAGAATCACCAAATTTTTTTTAACCTTATTTTTGTTTTTAAGAAAAATGAGAGCCACATATGAGGATATTTGTTTAAAATTGTGATAGAACAGTAGCAGTATAATGTCTTTGTAAGTGGATATCAGGCCCTTGTAGAGCAAAATTGAGTATTTTGGTCTAAATAACCCAAAATGTGATGTCCACATATGTGGACGCCAGGTCCTAGGAGGTTAAAGAAATATATATTAGGGATCTAACAGTACTTCTGCAAAAAAAAAAAAGTGTTCTGCAAAACTGGGTGTTTAGTGGGTGTGCTGCTGGGAGGTTGATGCCTGACCCACATCACACACTGAGTCTTTCTCCTCAGTGATTCCTGTCATTCTCAGCTCTGTTATCCAATGAAGCAGAAATATCATTAAAAGCTGGATTCTGGAAGCTTATTTCAGCTCTTCATTTTTCTTCACGTCGCACACATGCAGAGTCGATGTACCGCTGCACTCTCTCCATCCACCGTGTAAGAGCCTGCCACCCGCCTCCTAAAATTCCTACAGTACCCACCCTTATTAACCTCTGCTAAAGCGAGTGCCTGTGACCATGCCCTAATCATGCATCCATGGGGACGGGCGTCACACTGGCAAAAATCCACATGGGATGGTAATTAGCAGGGCTAATTAGACTTGTAAAATAATGTAGCGTGTGCTTTTATCGCAGCGCCGACAAAGTGACATAATCTAGTTTTGATCTCAGAGCGTCATCCCTTCATGCTCAAGCTTATCTCTGCACTTGATGACAAGAGGGGATGCTCGCTGAAACTTGCGTCCGACGTTGCCGAAGACTAGAGTCCACTATTTCGTTCGCCTCAAATCCCCGTAGCCTTAAAAGCTGGTTTATAGGTGCATAATCACACGTGTGCGTTCTACTTAAGAAATTTACTGTAACCATCCTGTGATGTTACCTCAGCGCCAGCTTCCAGCTGCGGGGCTGTGACAAGCGCCTGAAACGTGATGAAAGCGAGCTGAACTTCCATCAAACGCGAGCGTTGGTGGAGTCTCCCTTTTCCCACCTCAGCTGCAGAGATCGGCCATCCTGCTGAAGTAATTAAATATTCATCAGAGAATAAATTAAACAGTGGCACGCTGGCGTTTAACCCCTCTTTTCCTGCCTGCCTCCACCAAAAGCTTACTTGTCACAGAGTATTGTGAGACTTTGGTATACATGCTTGTACCTGAGTAAAGCATCTCCCACAGCAGATGTATTATTCATGTGAGAGCCGAATTTTGCCGAGAGCCGAGTATTTGTTCATTGATAGAGCTATCCGCCATGATTGATGCATTTATTTTGAAAGGTAAGTATCATCTTTTTTAAGTTTTGGTTTGGGCCTTTATATTTATAGTGGGTGTCAGGGGGAATGACATACAGAAAATGTGGGTAATAAAGGGATAGGAGGCGATTACCCAATTATCCTGTGTACATTTTGAAAGGGCATCAGCTGAGAGCAGTTGTCTTATGATGTGGGACTGATCATGTGTAGTGGGAAGATGGAAACAAATGTTGAATATCTGCTTCCTTCTTTCTCAGGGCCAATTATAGTCAGTGTGTGATGGCTAAAGTTTATACCGGCCTCCTGGTAGGTGCTGTCATCTCGGACGCATACACGCAGACACAGCCATGAATGCTCACTTCCATGAAGAATCTATTACAGGTCCCAAACAAAGAGTGGCTTTCCTTTGTACTCTGATTCCAATTTGCTCAAACATATAATCACAGTCAAGGGCTGCCTATTTGTTTTCTGTGCTCAGCCTCATCCTCCTTTAATGTTCACTCAGAGAGAGGGAGGGGGAATTGTCGCACATAAAAGAAAGCTTGAATGTCGTTTGCACCATCATACTTTCATTCTTCCGCCCCGATGAGAGAGAATCCCCCAGGGTATTCATTAGTCAACCCACAGGCCCCATTTTCTTTGCCCCCCACCCCATCTGCTCGTCATGTAATTGCAGTGCTCCACAAATGGCTCCACTTTGAGTCCATATTGTGATTTTTTCTTTTCTTTCTTTTTTTGTTGTTGCAAGAACTCCCAGCGTTAGTGATGTATGTTGAGACAGAGCTGAAAAATTACAGTAAAACAGCATTTTTCGGTTTTGTGTATGACAGCGTGCGAGGCAGAGGCAGGTGGGGCTCGCCTGAGTGAGGATTGCTTTCAAGACGATGCAGTGGTGTCATCATCAGGCAGTGATGGGTGACATCTGAGAGTGATGTCAGCTCTGTGGAGATTTTAATCAAGCATCCAAAAGAACCAAATCAATGTAGTCCACCCACTGACTCTACTCAGCCATCTCATTTAGATTATTTGAAAAATGAATACAGTTCACTCGACTGAGATGTTATTGTTCAACTGAAAGTGTCTTATTGGTTGTTATGAAACCCATACTGACTGGTTATTAACGCAAATATTTAATCAGCCAGTCGCGTGGCCGCAATATGCATTTAGGCATGTAGCTGTGGTCAAGATGGCCTGCTGAGGATCAAACCAAGCATCAGAATCGGGAAGAAAGGTGATTTGAGGGACTTTGAATGTGGCATTTTTGTTTGTTGTTGTCAAGTGGACTGGTCAGGGTATTTTTGCAACTGCTGATCTGCGGCGATTTATCCACAGAAACCCCCAAATGGCCCCCAAAATAAACACACACCATGAATATCAATCAATAAATACATACATTTTACTAGCAAAATAAAAAACACCCCTCTACCTACTGTTTTACCCTTCAGGAACTAATAAAAGGTACTCGTGGCCCTGTGTGTTCTTCTGCCTGACTGCTTTGAGAGAATGAAGAAAAGGCAGAGGTAAGCTTGATCAGTAGATGAATTATTTTTAACAGTGTTTCCTGTATGTTAGTGTGTCAAAGAGGAGAAAAAAATCACAAAAGTAACGAGCTGGTGTTTCCTCACTGAGTACTTTTACTTGAATGAGGAAAATATCGTGATTTCCCCTAGCTAAGTAATCGATCTCAGATGACCTGTGTCAGACCACTTCATAGTTTACAGATAACACTTATTAACTTAAGGATAAAATAAACAAATCACTTATAGGCTTTTAAGTTTCACCCCCTTATTTTTACACAATGAGTTCTTTTACTATTATAAAAAAGTCTTAAACGTATCTAATAAATCACAGAATATCAATACTAAGACCATGAGTTTGTTGTTATTTTAACTTGTCACAGCAGCATGAGTAATTCAGAGGTCATCATGCAGGAGGAACAAGGAACAAGCTGCTGTGGACAGCAACATTCAAGCCACTGAACAAACAAACAGTAAATGTTTATTAAAACAGTGTTTGAGTTTCATTCATATTCAAATATGTGCCAATTACATGCATCAGTGAAAGAGATTATTTTTATTAATATTTGTGGCAATATATGTGTAGCATGTGCCTGCATTGTTAGCAGTCTTTATGCTAACAGCTGCTCGACGTTTTAGCTAACTTCCAAGTAAAAAGATGAAAAAAATTTTTTTATGTTCCTTACTTTCCAAAGTAAGCTGACTTTAAAGATGCATGCATAGAGGTTAGCAGATTTGTGTGGCAAGAAAAAGGTTGCTGGTTTGATTCCAGCTGGAGAACATCCCCACTGGGGTTGCATCAGGAAAGGCAAAAAACTCTGCCAGGTCAGATATGCATAGTGACCCCTTGTTGAAGGAACAAACCGACAGTATCTTCTTCTAAAGATGTGTTTTTTTTTTCTAAAGCTACACGCACAAGTCTTCCAGAACAAGCCACAAAAATCTGACACAACGTAACCTTAAAAAACTGACATGGCTTTGCTTTGTGACTTTGTGACAGATTTAGTCTGTTAGCCATTTGGTGCTGAATGGGACCTGGTTTCTTTCCATCTGCAGCAGTGTATATTTGGCGGTATGGCTTTATGAGAGAAGCAGCAAGAACCCGAGTACCAAAGAGTGAAGGCACAAGTGACAAATATTATGACACCAATTAAGTCAGACACAGTATGACAAAGACAACCTGGGGTGGTTGGGTTGCCAAGCAGCTTGCAGCTTAAATAGCATGTCCTATATGAGATTTGCCAGTTGGTAGCCGTGTATCAGCTGAATCATCAGCTGAAGTGGGCTAGCACTGACATCAGCGGACCTGCCAGAACTGTCGACAACTTGGAAAAACAGAAGCAGTCCTTTTTTCAGCAACTTTGACTACAGAATATTCATAAAATATTTATGCATGAACATAAGGGAAGCAAATTTTCCCTTTTCCAAGCCTTCAATGAGGAATCAAAGCTCTCCTCTTGTTTTCACCACGTTTTTTCTGGATGCGATGCACCCAGCCTGCACGAAATCAAATGTGACGTATCATTTTGCAGCTTGTCGGAGAAGAGAACCCAAACGTCTAGCAAACAGACAGCGACCCAGCCTGTTTGCCTTCCCCGATCTCCCAGAGCAGAAAAATGGGAGTGTTTCCGTAGCGATGGTGGGGTGAAAATGATTGTTTTCTCAGATGTTCTGTGGCCCCGCCATTCCCCACGGTGACGGTGACAGAGGCATTCTGGGATAGGCTGTGGCCGTGCTTGGCAGGCCTCAAAGGCGTCAGCGCTGTTTCTCCCGGGACGTCCTGGCACTGCGTCCCAACCCGCAACGCTGCAGCAGCCGCCTAATTAAAACCACACCGCTCCTCTGCTGCTCCTCACAGACTTACATCCCCTGCTGCACACACACACACACACACACACACACACACACACACACACACACACACACACATTCACTGAATTAAAATCTTTAATGCTATCTGCAAATGATTCTTACATAAAGTGTTTGTTTTCATTTACTTGCAGCACTAGTTGGGTGGAGTTAATAGCATCAGATTTTGTTAGATAAATTGTCAGTCACGGCAAACAGCATCGCATGAAGTTCGACACTCTTTTGTGGTTGGTGAATAACTTTCTGGCGCTCATGTTGTTGTCATATGTGGTGAAAAACCCACCCATCTGGCTTTAAAGTAGGCTAAATCAAACTACAATAAAAAAAATCTTTGCACATACATTCATGGCCCAGGTCTGACTCAGAGTCCACACACAGAGTGAACTTTTCCCTCCACCCAGACACACATATGCACAGGGATATGTGCCACCAGTGGCTGCAGATGAAAGATTTTACATCTAAATGTTTTTCTTCTGCTCTGCTGCATGAGACTTCTCTTTGCCTATTTCTCTGCTGCTGTTAGCTGAAATGTCATCAATCACTTGCTTGTTAGGTTAAAGAAAAAATCAGGTTGTCAGAGTTCACTGGACGTTGATGAAAAACTATTTGCAAGTCATGTCTGTGGTTTGTTTTAGCCGATGTAGGCGCCAGATGGGGTTGACTCTTTTACACAGTTAAAGATAGTTTTGCAACAAAGCGCCAAATAGTTTATTAATCTCAATAAAGTGACCGAGCTAATGATTTAGACTTCACTGTGACTGACAGCTCGCTTGATATTCTTTAAACTGTCCTGATTTGCCATCTCCCTGTCATTCCAAAAAATATAAATCCCATATGGAGAGGTATTTGGAATAGTTTCTCACCCAAGCCTGGTCACAGGCTGGCTGAGGAAGGTCTTCTTTTGCTTCAGTGCTCCGCTGCCATCCGTTGAAGTCTCATCAATCACAGACTCGTTAGGGCCAAGAAATTAGATAGCCAGAAATTTCTGGCAGCGGCTGAACGAATCCGTCTGAGTTTAAACCTCACATGAGCTTCGTGATCTCGGACTTGGTAGATATTGTGCAAGAAGAACAGAAGGAAAACTTTCCTTGTCGGGGCTGCTCTAAGTATTCCCAAACCGTGTGTCTGCAGAGTTCCCACACTTACTTTACATTTGAATTCCAAAACATTTCCAGAGGTTTCCCCAGAGTTAATATCAAGTTTTCATTACTTGTCATAGTCTATAATCTCGCTCTGACTTACACGACTTTAGGAAAGCTGCGTCATATGACTCAAGTTGGAGCACGCTAGTTAACAAAGTCCCCGTTGAACTTCAACAGATCCCAGATGAACAAATACTAGTTGGCAAAAACTCAAATATTTAGAACTGGCAAACATTTTAGGGATGATTCACAAAAGCATTCTCGATGGTTTGTTTTTGTAAAAAACTACAAAATCCCAGCAGGTACCACAGGAGGTGTTCGGTAATTAGTTGCCTCTTAATCAAATCAGCCCATATTCCAGAAACTGTGCCGCTAACAAATCCATTTTTATCCCTTCTAGTGGAGAGGTAGGTGGAAAAAAAATCAAGACTGAATATGTATCAAAACTGAAAAAGAAAAACAAAGAAAAACAAAAACTATTTCACGCTGAAGAGAAAAGCTTTTACAGAGTGATGAGTGATGGAGCTGATCCAGAATGTTTTCATACAAGTGAACAGCATGACAAATGATTTGCAATGAATATTCATTGTTTCTGTGTATCAATGGATGCTTTATTGAATGAGCAGACTGTGCAGCGTGCCAGCAAACGTAGGCTACAGATTTGTCATATTTCCTTCTTGCATAGTTTACAAAATTACTTTATTTGTATAACTTTTTACAATATCTGTAACAAACAAACCACGCAGGAGACGGTTTATCTGCAGCCAAAGCTTTCTAAAAAATGAAAGTGACATTGTATCATATGTCCACTTTTTGTTGGTATATCTACATACACACTTTATATTTTAGAGCACAAAAAAAGACAAAACAGATGTTTGAAGCTTTCTTTTATATCTGCCAGTTTTACCAACATTTCATTTAGTTATGCTACTGAAAAATAAAACAACTTTTTTAAAATTTAAAAAGAGGAGATTTTTTTTCTTAAAAAATGTAATGCAATATATTTTTCTTTTGTATTACTTCAAGGGTATTTCATCGTGTTTACAGTGTGAAAGAACGATTTTAGACTCATAGATCTTTCTGTCTGTTATTTCTTTACGAGGTTTGTGCTCTATCGCACGGATTGCATTTGCAAAAGCACCGCCACACATGCACCCGCAAACTTTCCCTGCGTTTGACGTAAAATACAAAAGAATAACAAAAGAAGAATCTGCGACTGGGAGCTCACATTTCATCTGAATTATGCTTTATGGAGCCATTTTGACAAAGTCGCTCTCCTCTACAAATCGGATCAGCTCTGCTCTTGCTCCCTGCTTTGTCTTCGCTGGCGTGTGCTTAAGACGTTAGTGGCGTGACAGAGAGCAATATCCAGCGTATTCTACTCTGTGGCTTTGTTTATACTGGAAACAATAGAGCTCTTAAGTACATGATCAAGTCTCAGTCCTAAAATAATTTGGCCACATAAATTTAAAGCCATTCAAGAGTTTTCCTTGAACTTTTACAAGACGTCTTAGCTGACACAAAGGTCTGTGTCACAGAGAAATTATATTAAATGCATTTCAGGCGGGACGTTTATGTGAGCTTTAACCGTTCATTTAAGAAAGCTGTGCATTTTTGTGTTTGTTGAAGTGATGGTCTCGAGCAGTCTCAACAAGCACGACAGACACAGCCCCTGGCAAAGCCTTAGTCTCACAGCACTTAAAAAAGAAATCTGCAAAATATGAACAAAGAAAACAGTTTTTGTAAAAGCAGCTGCAGCAGGCCGAGGAGGTTAACTGCACATCTCTGCGTTGCCAATTGGTGAGTGATCCTACAATCACAGAATAAATAGACTTGATGAATGACGTGTCAGTTATGAAGACTAAAGTCGCAAACACTTGGAAAGAAAAGGGCTTTAAATTACCGATTTGAACAAACTGCATGAATAACGGTAAAGTTCTATAAACAACATATCCCGAATACACGCAGTGTAGGAAATAAGACACAGTCAGCCACACTGGCTTCTTTTATTCCTAGACTACAACTTTACTATTTCATTTTCTGACTGACTCTTTGTTTCTTTACAGATGCAACAACTTTGTTTTTAATATTTAGCTGAAAATCCAGCTTCATGCAGGAGTCGTCTGTGAAGTGCCATGGATGAACAAACACATCGGTTTCTGGTTGTTTTTCATTTTTAATGTTAATAGTGACATTCTGCTGCTAAAAGGAAACACTTGTGACATTGTTGCAATTTACAGTGAACAAAGGTACGCTTTTATTTCGAAATATATCACACTAAGCTTTTTGGCAAGCATGTTTTAGAAAACCTTCTGACCACGTGCTCCAGGTTTTCTATTTATTTTAGGTATTTTTTTGCCAGTTTTCTGCTCAGTTTTAAATCGCTCTTGTTCAAATGTTCAAAAACCCTTCTGCTTCTATCTATCTATCTATCTATCTATCTATCTATCTATCTATCTATCTATCATATGTGAGTGTTACATAGCTGTTGTGCATATGACAAGAAATACAAGGCAGTGCACTAGTTGCTTGAATAAAGCTTAAATGACCAACGATCTGGTGCATAAAATGGAAGTGGCTCATTTTATCTCTTTGCTTGTTTTCTTTTTTTTACACATATATATTCCACCCACACAAATACTGCAATACATTAAAGCTACTTCCAGCTCTTCCAACATTTAGCCCCCAGTTTTCAGCCCCTCTCTTAAGCTCATGGAACCCAAGATGACAATGAATCACACGTGTGTAGGTGCAGGAGTATCACATCTCAGATTGCTCACTAATGTTGCACAAAAAGATCAAGGAGAAAGGTTTTATGTTGTTGCACTGTGCAACACAGACACACACACACACACTAGTAAGCCTCACTTTGAGATATAGCTTTTATTGCTTGTGGAGGGCTGGTGAAATATAGTGCAGAAGGAATCAGTAACAGGAGGACACTTGAGTCTCTGAGTGACTCGGTGCTGTATTTACACCTATGCTATGTAGCAATTACACAATTCTTTAAACCATTTGGAAAATAAATTTTCCAGATAATAAATATTTTAGCTTCCACTCCCCTTCGACATGCTCATCCTTATAATCCCGTTGCTCATAAAACATGATTTTAATACTACACTTTATCACCACACTCCCACATGAGGTTCCTAGAAAATTCCTACATTCCTCAGCGATGACCTGTTTTCGTCTTGTTTTGTTGACTTCCCTAGGTTGAGATCAAATTTATGTCTGCCTGGTTTGTTCACCACCGACACTGGAGCAGCTGTGAAAGATTACCACTAGGAAACAATAAAATTCTCCCCTAAATATATATCAAGAATGTTGTTAATTTGATGTGTCTCTGTCTCGTTCATTTCCTTCAAACCTCACGTCTCATTATGTCATATTCCACTGAAATGACATCAAGGTCACGATGCAGAACACACACGGAGGGTGATACGAGCTGTTGTAGCTAAGCTCATTTTGTGAGAAGAATAATATGAGGTATTGAGATGATGAAACTTTTGTGCAAGGTCCTGCAAACATGGCTAATAATGATAGATTATGAGTCAGTGACTTTTAATTACATGGTTCTAATCTTTTCGTTACTGTTTTCTCTGTGAGTTTCACGAAGTCACTCACTCACGCCACTGCGAAACATCCAGTACAGCAATAAATCACAAATATCCATTTATGTTTCAGTCTGTCGCCGCTGTTTTTGAAGCGATGTTTCCGGTTAGTTTGGAACAAACAGATGAGGGACTGACTCGTTAACTGGAGGAGGAATTTGAGGGCTGCCACTTCAGCCGTTGGCCACCTTGGCACATTTGCGACCAGGAACACCAGGAACTCGGGCTCATTATACTTTTACAGGAAACCAGTCGACAAAATGCACCCGATTCACTCGTGTATAAAACCAAAGCCTGTAATGAGCACACAACTCACAGACAAAAAACCCCCAAACAATAAAAAAAACAGAACAGAATGTTATACTGTATTTATTTATTTATTTTTATCTTGAATTGGAAATAGCAGCTAGTTTGCCTTTTAATCAGTGAGCTTGTCACACTGATGTCAGAAAAAATATGATTTTTCTACCTGTCCAGACTGATACTTGTGGAATGAACCTTTTGGGCTGGTTTCACTAACCTGCCTACCAATAACACTTTGGTATTAAGACACACAGACTTACAGATAAACCATAATATGAAAGAACATTTGTGTTCGTCATGTTTCAGGCTCACTGTGGCCTCTGTCAGCTCTTATGAAGTGTCTGCCTTGCTGAACATCTCTGCTAATAAATTATCTTCAACAACCTTAATCCTGTTGCTGATACTCAGGGGTCACATGGTACACAGGCATGCTGCCCAACCACACGGGGCCTTGCAGGGTGAGAGGGGAGGAGAAAGAAAGCTCTGTGATGAGCTTATTGTTTCATTTTATTTAATTAATAAATTAATAATCTATTTTGTATCTACGGTGTATTAATGATGCAGACTCAAGGATCTTACAAGAACTTACTTAGATATGAATATAAAAAGTTGTGTTTGAAATAAAAACTGTACAACCGCTTTAATATTCAGTTAGACTGCAGCCATGCTGGCTTCTCTACGCGTTCCCGAAATCTTGGAACTCAGATGTCGAAAGCTGCGAGTTACATCACTCCCAAGTTAGCAGGTTCCAGAAAAAGCGAGAAGAAACAGGATTTGTTTTGGTTATTAGCAAAGTAGAGTCTTTAGATTGCACTTAAAAACACCCGGCAGCACAATCATGGATAGAGCCTTTTCAGTGCTCTTCATATGGTTTATTTAGTGAGTCACAATTCACAAAAGTTTTACTGTTTTACTGCTCTTTACGTATCCTGCCGCCATCTTGGACTGTTGGTGGACATTTCAGATTCAATTCCGACTGGGAACTCGGAAATTCTGACTTTTTCGGGAATGCTCCGTAACTAGCAGCTGGATATGCTATAATGGCTAATTAGTGGCAACACCTACAAATTAGTGCAAAACCTGTAGACACACTGGTTTTGTAATAAATACAAACTACAGCTGAGCTGATGGAAATGTCATTAGTTACTTAGTCATCCACTAAATTTGATAAGTTAAAACATATCTGTACGCAAAGTATAGTTATAGTAGCAATAAACACACAACCTTTCCAGGTAGTGGTCTAAAAATAACAGCCACGCTGGAGCTTGTCCAGTGATTCCTGGGAAATGTAAATGGGGACATGCTTTCAAGTGTTTTATTTTATTTTTGGTCATTTTTTGAGTCTTCATATTTGTAGCCAAATATGCGTTTGTTACCTAAAATATGTGGCTTTTGTTACACATTCAAGTTTATAGTAAGATCGTTTTAGATTTTCACTTTCACATCTTACTCTCTTTATTGATGTCTCTCTCATCTGGTTGAAAATCGTCAGACCTCTGCTTACCTAACTTGTACAAACACATTCCTAGATTAGACTGAAAGGAGCTGATAGTGGAAGAATGATGGTGAGAGATTTGCCTGTTTGAAGCATCGCAGCAGAAATCCAAAGCCCTCACTCTTTGTGTGAAGCATATGGGGAGCACATGGCTGGATGCTCTCTTTCCCTTTATATCCCCTTTTCTGTCTTCTCCTTGCAGGGGTTTGGATTGGCGGGATTTGCTCTGATGATGGTCCAAAACAATCTTCCTCTCCGCTTTGGACATTAGTTATGTGGATTAGATGTTTCCTTTTGCAGTGATGTCCCATCAAAGCAAACGGTCCAGTCTATTTTTAGACTGTAAGTCCCTTTTTATCTTGGGGAAGAAAGGATGGAGCATACAGTAGCAACCTGCAACTCATTAAAAAAACTCCCTTGGTGATTGATTCCAATCAAGAGATTTTGAAACTCTTATTTTATTTTTTAATTAGTTAATCCAGTACAAGTTAATTTATCTCAACGACCACTGATCAGATTTGAATGTTCCAATCTCTAGTCACGCTCATACGAGGTGCAAATTGCCCGTTTTCATACCTTCTTACGATTCTTTCAGCCTTCAAAATTATGAGCAAAAATTCAAAGCTCTAAAACAGAAAAGAATAAACAAAGAATTTACTGACACCAATAAACGTGAACCAAGCACAACAACAAAAGATAGCATATTGATCAGAAATTGATATCATAACTATAAAACTGATGCCACACAGGCAGAGCAGCTCGTGCACCGACCCGTCGACATTTCGTTATCAACCGTTCTCAGAGTTTGTGCAGGTTATGCAAGCCTTTAGCTTAGCTATTGGCTCGGCCTACATCAGGGGTGTCCAACTCCAGGCCTCAACTAACCTGAATTAAATGATTAGTTCATTACCAGGCCTCTGGAGAACTTCAAGAAATGCTGAGGAGGTCATTTAGCCATTTAAATCAGCTGTGTTGGATCAAGGACACATCTAAAACCTGCAGGACACCGGCCCTTGAGGCCTGGAGTTGGACACCCCTGGCCTACATGCTTGTCTTCCACTTTTCCGCACCCACTCTTGTGTCCTGTCCACTTCACGAAGCGAGGGCTTGTTACACCAGTGCCATGTTGCAGGGACTTGTGTCTTCAATGTATGGTACTCTGCTTTGGTGGCAATACATCCTTAGTAAAGCATTTCTCCCTGCAGACTCACTCACTCACTCAAGTTTCATAGTGCTAGAAGGTAAACACAGGGTGTGTTCACAGAATGTCTAAAAATCATATTGTATGTAAAGCATTACATTTGAAAATAATTTTAGCTATTGAGAGACGACTGCAGCTGTCTCATTTCTGTGAAAGTGGAAATCTACACTTGCCTTGCCAAAAACTCTTCACGAAGTCCCAACTGTAAACTACAATTACACTGCATTCCAGGTCAGTTTGTGGTTGTCCAACACATTTATATTGCCTCAATTAACTTCCCCGGGCTTTAGACAACACAGATAAAATCACCCGAATAGACCCTATGAGCTGCTTGTGGTTTCAGAGCTATTTCATTTATTTAGCGTCTCAGCATTGTTTGTGGGTCTGTGGCTTGAGCATTCCTGGACTTGTCACTGGCATTACCAACATAACAATCTGATGAAAAACACTGTCCACACCACCAGGGGAATCGCTGTCATTTGCCAAGTAACTTTAATGTTTTATATAAAGATGTTATGCTCTCTGTCTTTGTGAGAATTTTGAAGTCCTGGCTCTGGGGAGGCCAATCTACGACGATAGTGTTCCTTGGTAGCGTGTTTGGGGTTATTATCATCCAGAAATTTAAAGCAGATGCCAATCAGATGTTTTCCAGATGATATTGCATGGTGGATCAAAATCTGGCAGTACTTTACTGTGTTCATAATTACATAAATTTTGAGAAGATCACCAAGATCACTTGCTGAAATGCAGACCCACACCGTGACAGAGCCTCGCCTTTATATTAACGATGGATGGAAACACTCTCTTCTGAAGTGCTGATGATTATTTGAACCAAATTTGTCACATTTTGATTCAGTTCTTGTGTAATCTGGAATACTTCCCCTTGCCCACTTGTTGAGTTTCCTCAAATATTTTTTACTGAAAATGATCCGGTATAAGGACTGGACTGAAAAAGAAACCCAGCCAATTTCCAAAGAAAAACTGTAAAATTCTGCAGGACAATTAAACAAAACCACTTGAAAAATTACAAGAAAACAGCTTCCTGGAAGCAAAATGTAAAGGAGGTTAAATAGAAATTTTATTGTCATGTTTGTGCAGAAGTTTCTTCTTCACGTCTGTGTTTTATGTCTCCTGGCATTTAGTTCTTGGGCTGATTTGACAGCTCATCAGTCAGTTATTGTATATTGTATATGGTTCACTTTATCATATATGACCTCTTTTGCCTCCCTTTATGGGGGGGTCATAAGAAAGATCGATGAGACCCAGTATGAATAGCCTCCATCTCCAATGATGAACCATTTGTTTACTTTTACAACAATTCAACCTGAACCTAACCTCTTCAGACCGACTTAAGCTACTGTCAGTTTTGACACATTTCATTGAAATTACACATCAACTGCCAAAGAGAAAATGTTCACATTATGAGCCAACCGGCATTAACTTGAACAAAATACCACCAGTCAGCATATTTCATGAAAAGGCACCAAGTGTTATTAGAGAAAGGATAACAAGGATTACATTAAGCTTCCAAAGAATCAGCTATATCATGAGAACCAGCTCAAACTCGCAGTACATTTGTAGTGAAGCAATGTGACAAAACACATTTGAATCTGGTTCTTTCCAGTGTAGCTTTAACACAGATAAATGTTCAACTTTGGAAAAATCTGCAAAATTCAGAAACTACTTTTGTTAAAGCATAAAGCATATGCTTTCCAAAATCAGAGAACAATTAAGTTTGAATTGCTGCAAATGTAACAGTTTAATGTGCGATTTTACAATTATGTAAAATGTAAAGGGGCTTGAAAATTTTCTGAATCCATTGTAAAAACTAAGAAAGAGATATGCTCATTCGGCAGCTCGTTCTCATAAATATAGATTAAGAATAAAACGCTTTAGTCTCATATTTCATTTAGATGATAAGATTCTTTAGATTCTTAACCAATGAAGTGTTTTCTTAAATGCTTGTTTTCAAGAACTCTGTTAGATCGTGAAGTTTCAATAGGAATGAGAGTTTTAATATCTTCTTATATCCAGTCCCCCAACTGCCCACGACACGTCTTCGATCTCTAATGGCCAGGTCCATTTTAGCCGGTCAAACAAGCCTTAAAAACATTCTCTTTTATCAGCCTCATCTAGGTTTACCTTGGACACCAGGCTTTCCTGCATTCAGTCACTTTGCCTGGAGGTCTCTGAATAGTGAGCTTCAAGCTTTAAGAATGCCAATAGTGACCTTCCACCCTTCTATCTTTGACCAGTCCAGATTTACTAAAGCAGCCTAAATCCTCTCACCTTCAAGGCTGGGAAAAAGTCTGGACAGTATTCTGTAATGCCCTTTTATCATCCTTGAAAAGAAAAAAACACATTGGGCTATAAATTTACTGATTTCCTCTACTCTACTATTCAAATCATATTGATATAAATGTTCAGTTTGTCTAAGAGTAACATTTTCCTGTTCTGCGTCCAGGAAAATGCTGGTCAAACATATATTTTGGTTTCCATATACATATGATGATGGCAGTCATGGCGAGAGGCGTTATGTTTTGTGATTTTTCTGTCTGTACTTTCCATTTTTGTGAATTTTGTGTAGGACCTTCTTCAAAGTTGTTACATTCATCCAGTTGGACTCAATAAATAAATTATAACCATTGGTTTAAATATTAAAGTCTTATATGTCACACAAGATATAGAGAAGTGTTGCATGGGCCATTTCAAGGAAACCCAACAGCACGTGGGTCATGTCAGATAAACTGAACCAGTAACTGCTTTGAGAGTTTAGTGGGAGGATTTGTGACGATTCAGCTTTTGCTATAGCTGCTTTGAGATGACTGATGCAATCATGTCTTGGCTGTAAAGACTGGTGACAGACTGGTGGCACCTACAATTAATTTTGGATCACCAGTTATCCTAACATGCTTCAGGCTGTGGAAGAAAGGCTGAGTACTTAAGAGAACCCATGGAAGCACTGGGAGAATATGGAGATTCAAACCCAGGACCTTCTGGCTGTGAGGCAACAGTGCTAGCACCACTGCGCCGCACACAATGTGCTCATAATAGAAATCCTAATTTGGCCATTATTGAAAGAAGTAGCCGTTTGGGCAGATGGTGATAGAGGAAATACTCTCTGTCAAATTGCCGTAGCTTCTTTCCACCTGTCTAATGCTAAAATAAAGCAACAGAGTGCACAGATGCCTCTTGGATACATTGTACAAGAGTGCTTTGGACCCAGCTTCTGGCCCAAGGGGAGACTTTTCTGTAAATTTCCCAATCCTCAGTTTCCCATGCTGACACAGAATTCTTCAGTCAAGTATGGTGTTAGTTGAGGGACAGGCTGCGTCTGTGAAATTGCTACACTGTTTCTCCATTTACCCCACAATCACTGATGATAGAACAATATCCAATTATCTGTCGAACAGCGCAGATTCACTGCCAGCTGTACATTAGGTTTCAGTTTCTGGGAATGAGTCTTAATATCGCTCTGGCACCACAGAGCTTCTTTCACAGCTGCTCTGCTCAGCTTCCCAGATATAAAAAATAAAACAGGAAGAGCAAGAGATGTAGTGACACGTTGTTCTGTCTGTCTTACAAATGTGTCTAATATTAATTGTAACCACTATGGTTTAAAAATGGACTATAATGTTAGTATATATAAGAAAAGCTTAGTAAATGCTTTAAATCAAAATAAAAAAATACTAATTGTTAGTGCAATGAATTGGTTTACAATTTCCTTTTCTTCACTAGCATTTCCTCTGCCATAGAAATTATGCAATATAATAATATAATATTGTGTAATTTTATGAATAAATGTTAGAAATATAGTTTAACAAAAGGACAGTCAGAAAGAGGTTATTTCTGGTGAATGATAGTTTGATACATAAATGAATACCTTTAACAAAATCTTTTTTTTTTAAAAAGTCAATAATTTTTGGTAAACTTGGGTTAGATTAAACAATAATATGTATATGCTGGTGCACTCTGGCCCACTTAGGAGAGAATACCAGCAGATGTTTCAGATCATCCCAGCAGGTCAGCTGTTTGGGGTAGAGCCAAATATCCATGCGCCATGACAAAATATAAAATAGTGACAAAGTAAAGCAAATGTTGACTTTTTTGGTTGTGAAAAAAATTCAACATAATTTTAAAAAATTTAAGTATAGTATGTTTATAATATAGAATAATACAAATAAATAACATTAAATGTGTTCTTTGAAGTCTCCTTTTACTTGACTTGTCTCCAAGCAAAGTGAGAATAAAAAGCTTTGAAACAAGCGATAAATTAGAATAACTTTGTCTACATTAGTGGAAAACTGTTTTTGCTTTGAAGTCACATATCAATTCATTAAAAAAAAATGCTGATAATAATCAGCACACATTCATACTTAAACATACATAAAACTTCAATAAGACTATACAAATACATCACAATAACTATCTTATTATTAAGGATAATAACTGTATCTCACACAAATGCGCCCTTATACACATTTTTACCAGAAAGAAACATCCCATAATGTCGTCAAAATGCGAAAAACATAAGTGTTCTTGGTCAGCAGCAATAGAGCGGTCTTTCCTTAAGATGGGACGATACAGCTTTTCTAATGAGCCTCTAATGCCAACCAGTTATTTTGTTGCTGTGGTAACCACACCAGACGCTGAACATAAGGATGCGTTCAGGCAAGCTGACATATACTCTTTACAAAATGTTTTGGCTAAGTTGAAAGCCTCTCAACATCCTAATAAGTAGGGATGGGTATTGATAAGATTTTCACGATTCCGATTCCATTTTCGATTCTGTTTAACGATTCGATTATTTATCGATTCTCTTATCGATTCTTTTTAAAAAAGGAGAACACTAAGGTCGATTAGCTTAGAACTTTGTTTTATATCTCCTCTTTGAACAAGATAGATATTTAGGAGTAACATGGCCTTACAAACCCAACAGTGAGATCTTAAGAGATCCACAGCCTACGGCTCTTCAATGGGGTGTCACAGGGTCCCCAGGAAAAAAAATTGCAAATGTAAAATAATAAAATAAATATTCTTCTGTAGCAATAACAAAGTATAACATAAATCATTCTGTAGCAATTACACAAGAATATCCAGTAATGTCCCTGACTACAATTAAACACATTCACTTACCGAAAATCGGGGGCATCTGCTGTGCCAAATGGGTGCAAGCCTTTTACCACAAACTTAGTCACTGCTCGGTGACATTCGTCTATCCTGGCCTGTAAAGAGACGCTACCGGTAGACTGCAGCGAGAACTGCCAGCATCTGAGCCAGCCAGACTCTGTCTCTCTCATCATGGCACAGTAATGGCAGGTTTTGTAATAAGGCAGATCGCGCTAACATAATATGCACTGTTAGTTGATTATTTACCTGCCGCATTAACGGGAGAGGACGTGCAAACGTTACCGCTGCTGCTGGGTTGAGATTCACGAGTCCGGAGCGGAATTAAAAACACGACATTCATTTAAGGTCATTGCGTGTTTTGTGAGCAAATGCTTTTGCATATTCGTAGTGTTTCCTCCCTTAAATGAAATATCTACTTTGCAAGTATTGCAAGTTGCCCTGTTGTCATCCGTTCTCATAAAGTATAACCAAACTTTTGAGCGTTTGAGCCGCTTACGCGCCGTGTTTCCTGCCAGGTAAATGACGCTCCGCAACGTGGTGACGTCATTCGGGGCGACTGGAATCGATAAGGGAATCGTTTGCAAAAATGGCAACCAATTCCAAGGATTGAAACAGTGGGAACCAGTTCTCAACAAGAACCGGTTTTTGATACCCATCCCTACTAATAAGTAATAATCTCTGACTAGCTTTGTTGTAGATGGAATCAATCAGTTCATCTTGTCATATGTTGCTCGATGTTTGAAGCTAAATTTCCACAGACTGTCTAAAAAGTGAAAGACCTGTTATATAGCCTGTGGACTGAAAACAAGCTCTTTCCCAATTTGTCCCCATTAATCAATAAATAACGAGATGTTATTTGTGCATGTCATATATATAAACAGAGAATGGCAGTGGTAATAAAACAGACCCTTGATGGGCTCCTGTATTAACAATGGTTTCATCAGATAAAACAGGATTAAAGCGGACTTTTGTGGACGACCACTTCAAAAATCTCTAATCCCATGAATCAGTCCTGGAGTTAACCCCATATTAATTAAGTGTTGCAATAAAATGCGTGTCCTCAACAGCTAAAGTTAGATCGACAAAGGAGATTCTTGCCTGAGCATCTATTCGCTGTAAGCAAATGTTGCATTTTAGACCAAACCCTGCTTTCCGTTCTTAAAGTAATTAACTACCTTGGTGCTTAAACACACAGACTAAAGTTAAAAAGTGACTGTGTAAAACCTTTCTTTCGTGTTCAATTTGAGCTTTAATTTCTAACACAAATCTGCTTCTGCTACCACCACACCTCCTCATAAGGCTTTGCTCTTTAGGATTGATAATGATAATTCATGCATGTATCAACTAACAAAATACTGTCAGCATTCTTCCTGTTAAAAGGGAGTTTTTCCTTCCCACTGTCGCTAAAGTGCTTGCTCATAGGAGGTCATATGATTGCTGGGTTTCTCTCTGTATGTATCATTGTAGAGTCTACCTTACAATATAAAGCACCTTGAGGCGACTGTTGTTGTGATTTGGCACTTTATAAATAAAACTGAATTGCACTGAACTATGAAACACTCACTCCCAGACTGTGTCCAGCATTTTTTGTGTGACTACACATGAACAGAAGATTAAAACCGTGTCCATGAGGCAGGAGACTGAATTTTATTTTGTGTTGAAACATAAAAGTTTACACCTATTATCAATCCCTCACATGCACAAACACAGACCCCTCCACTCTACACACATACTCACAAAGCGGTTGAAAGAAATGATCAAACCATGTCGTCAATTCAGCATAACTGCTGTTGACCATCTTCTGAATCTATTCTCAAAAAAACAAGTCAAATTCAGTCCTTTGCTTGTACTCCACGGTTCAATATTCCAAGGATGAACTCAGAGTACTTCTCTCCATGTAACCGAGCGCTCGAGTAGCTTAAGTGATCTGCAGTTTCCTTGTACTTGTGTAATTTCCTTGACAAGTGCTCTCAGGTAAATTTGAACCAAAGCAGCAACAGCAGTAGCGCTGCCTGAGTGAAATGTCTCATTTCCAGCTGTGGAGAGGTTTAGAGGGAGGCACGGAGGGGAATGGATGAGAAGAGAGAAGAGACAGGATTGGAGTTTGGGGTTTCCTCGTGTAGATCACAGGGTCACAGAAGAGGAGGAAGCCTGAGAGGATATTTAATCTCAGAGTGATGTTCGATGTCTATCTACTCCTGGCGTCATAAATAATGCAACATCCTTTTTTTTTGACTATTCTGCAGATACAGAATCACAAAACAATGCTGCTGCTTCAGTGTGTTTAAACAACGCCATTCCAGTGAAATCATCCCAGCACTGGTGGAATGAATTCTCAACTGGGATATGAAGAAACATTTCAGCCAAACTAGTTAGATTCTAGGGTAACATCCATTTTTAATGGAGATGCAATAAGTATGCCATGTTCAATCAGGGATGAATTTATTCTGGATAAACTTTGTGCTGTACAGTGGGTGTAATCTTTAATTTATTTATTTTTTTGGGTGGGGATGAGGTATTTCATCATGCAATTTTGTCATCCAGGGTGCAGAGCGAGGGAACAGAAGTGTATAGATAATTTTTTCCTAGCTGGCATCTCCATATGAAACTAATTCCGAGAAGGATTGTCTTTGTGCTTTTTTTTTTCTCTTCTCGCCTCCATGTCTGTCTCTCATCCCATGTTTTTTTCTATCTTTGCTGCTCACACTCTCTCTCCTGAAGTGGAAAATCTGAAGTAATTGGTTTCTGAATTAAAGAAAGCAAGCAGGGATGAAAACAGGCTTTAATTCATTTTGCTCTCTCTGGGAGAAAGGGGTGTTGGGAGACTTTGGGGAATTCTGGCAATCGAGCATTCGCCCTCCATTTCCCTTCCAACAATCAGCGACATCACTTAGGCTGTAGGTGTTTCTATTAATGGAGCTCTGGGTCAGCACCGGCATGCAGAGGCTTATTTTGATTAACCTCACACCTTCGAAGCTGCGGCAAACTCTGGCTTAATGCACTTCAGAGAGAGGAGTTTCAGGCAAGGCGAGAGACGGGTATGTTGAAAAGGCTTTAAAAAAAATACATAATTGGTTGGCTGTCAGGGGACCAGAGCGGCAGAGGGTTGTAATTGGGGGAAGACAGAGAGAGAGGTTCCACTCAAACTACAAGAATTAAAGAGATTTCCAACATGGTGTAGGGTCCAACACAGAGGAACAATGTGGTGTATTACGTGAAAATGAGGCATCACACCAGCGTTGACAATGAGCCATTACATCCACTTGGCATGATGAGCCCGAGGGGTTCAGGTATCCCATACTTTGGAGTTAATCTAAAGCTGAAAGTGCCCCGCAGTCTCGTTTGGTTATGATAATGACTCGCAGAGGAATGTAAATCTATAGGAAGCAAATCTGCCAGCTGCCAAGAAGATAATGAGGGAAATTTGAATAAGATATTAAGATTTGGATTGAATTTACAGAAACAAAGAAACAAACAAAAATTAGAACATAAACATTAGCAGTTTATTCTCTTTTTAGTCGAGGGAGACTGTCGCCTACCTTCCTTTAAACAACACCTGTTGCCAGGTGCTTATTTAAGAGAGAATTGGCTTCTGTCTAAGGTGTTGACTTTACTATGTAAAATGACTGACACACGGTGTGATTGCGATGTAAACACAACAGAATACAACTGAGCTGAATTAAATTTTATTCCACTGTAGTTTTCAATAGATCCTGAAATCAAAATAGCATTTTTTTCCACAAATATCCAGGTCCACTACACCTGAGACAGTGATTATATAGTTTTAAACAGGAGCTGATGCACCTTTTCTGGGTTGTTTTCTGTTCTGGTAGCTGATTTACGTATTGCAGTATCAGTAGGGTATTATTTCCCTAGAATAAAAGCAGGGTGGCAGTCTTGCAACTAGCATAAAACTGGTACTGCAGGTGCTTAATGTGAATTGTGTGTGTAAACAGAAAGAGATTAGCCATAGATGGTAACAGGTTTGCAGACTGCATGTACCTGCCTATCTAGCTTGATCCTATTGAGTCACAAACTGACAAAAGGCTAATGTCTTATTGACGTATTATCATTGTTTGGACACACCAGAGTCATTTGAAGATGGAAACTAACTGAGAGTGGATACAAGCCTTTAGCAGATCACAAGTTTATTGCAAATGTTTGCGGACGTTTCAGTGCCGTGGTCTCCATTAGTGTGACTGTAGTATAAAGCAAGCAGTTTGTGATGCAACACACCATAGCAACATTGAGATGCCAAAGGAAAAGGGAATTCTATAACTGCTCATTCACTTGCATCTCACAGGAAACTTGGAAGCTTCACTCTTTCTCTGAACAAAGAGCCAGCTCTATAAGATGCAGGATAAGTAACTCTAAAAAGTTCTCAGTGAAAGGAAAAGAAAATGTATAACTTGGTGAAAAGTGTTTAAAAGACTGAAAAAATGATTAGAAGTTAAGCCAAAACCACAAGCTTCGTACCTCCTCTGTAGAAAACTACAAAAAGCAGGATTTTCTTCTTCTTTTTTTTACAGTTTCTCAAATGCTGGCAGATAAAAGTGACATTCAAGGTATTTGTTTCTAATGCTTACTTGCTCTAAAAAAAAAAAAAACATCTTCTGCACTCTTGGTTCTTAGAGACAGATACACTTTTTTGGCTTTTTGCAGGCTAAATTGTACAAAAAGCAAAACCTTTAAAACCTACAGTTCCAGGAAGTGAAGCTGGAAGTTTTTGAAAACTTAAATAGTGCGTCAGTTGTTACATTCTTATCAATAAGTTATCAATATGTTCTTCTACAGACTTCTTTTATATTTGCATTTAGGAGCAGCTAAGTTTCTTGTTTTACCACATTTCAAAGAAGCGTTTCTTTCGCGGTGTCATATGACAATAATGGAATAATGTTGTAGTCACCATAGAGAGATGCTCATTTTATTATTTATACTTATAATTATTATTTAGTTTTAATTTAGGTTTACTTAACTAGGTAGCAGTCGGCTCTTTGCAGGCTGTTTCTATTGATGCTTATTACACAGAACCTACCACAGGTGTTTCCAGGTAATAATCACACACTTTCTAAAGTTAGCTTTAAACTTTATTCATATGTTATTGAAGAGAAACAGGCATTTTTGTAGTATTTTTAGCTGTATTTCCATATTATTAGCCCCAGTTTTGGGGCTTTTATTATACTTTACATAAATTTCAAGGTAATATTACTCAACTGTAACCACTGCCTGTTACCTGCTGTGTCACTGATCCTTAAAATTACTTTTATTTTATTCAGATTGTTTTCTTTCTTAATTTCCCACCTGTGCCCGTTCATTCCCATTTCAGGGATTTGTTTTGCCACTTTATAGTCGTAAGCAGGGTGGTACCGCCTAAAAACTGACATCCACCCAGGTTTTTGTAGCTTTTGTAACCAAGGACCAAAACAAACAAACGGCATGATCGCACTCCAAGATATAATTGTGTGAAATGAAAACCAAAAGGGAGACGGGTGGGTTTTCCAGCCATCCCTTTACTTTGGTGAATTCTTTGATCCTCTGCAGAGTTCAGATCAATCAGAGCTATCAGTGACATCACAGCGCTCTGAGAAGACAGAGATGGACGTGGTGTGGGGAGTTCACACGCTGTAGAGTGGGGATTGTGTGTGTATGCAGTGGGAGTGTGGTCGGCTGAAGCGCCAGTTACACCGCTATGGGAGTGCGTCTGGTATGATCATCCCTGTTTTTCTTACTCTCAGCAGATAACCTCTGATTTGTCTGTGGGGGGGTTAATCCGGGAATGACGAGAGGACGTTCTTCACGGCGCTGCATCTGCAACCTCTCAGTCGGTGAGGATTTAGCTGTCCAACAGTTACAAACACAATGAGACAACTGTCCCTTTCACGCCTGATCCCCAAAGCCTCCCCAGGATCACAGCACACTGATCGGCAAGCCCCATTCACTCAACTGTGGGATCACAACATAAAGGAGATCAATTCTTTGTCGTGATTGACGCGCTTTCATGGGATTTGACGTGCAGATTCACTTCACTAACTAAGAAATGTGAAGCTTTTTAAAAAATAAATATTATTTAATATTTAAATTACTTTCAATACCAACCAATGAGGCTTTTTGCCATTTATAAACACGGATACAAATGATGGTTTTGTCTCATTATTCTCTTGTAATGCAATATAAATACACCTGAACACCTGCTGACCCTTTGAGCCATGACGCAGCGCCTCAGATACAAGTGTAACCACCTCTCAGATGGGTTCTTCTTCAAAAACACTCATCACCTCTGATCTTTTCCTTCATCATCAACATGATAAACTGAATTCCTGCATGTTTGGCTGTTGGCGGCAGCTATGATTTAATAAAGAAGCCATATATTTAATTTATGGTCCCTGTTAAAAAGCAAACCACTTTTGTGGAATGTGAAATGGCTGCAGAGGAGCTGACTTTGACATACCCTCCTTTCTTACACTTCCATGCATACAAGTCAAACGTAGTAAAACTTGCAATAAATTTGTTTAAATTCACGTCTTCTGTCATCCTGAAAAGCCATATGTTACGAAATACATATAAATAAATACACGAATAAGTCTTGTAAGTCAGAAACACTTTGTTTCTCTTCAACCTTTTGTGCCGTTTGACACTTAAGCTCAGTATCGCCACATGACAGCCTGATTGATGGAACATGCTCTGCAGATTAGAGCTGAACGATTTCGATACAGTTTTCCTGATAGAGCACTTACACCAGGCCCCACTTGTGTTTTCCTACTTGTCTGCTGACAAGTGAGGGACTGTAGTTGAATATTGAGGGACGCCATGTTGGGCAAGGCTGACTGCTACAACAACATCACTCTGTTATCAAAGACAACACTGGGATAAAGGAACATTTGTTTTTTAGAGAGGCACTTTGATTTCTTTGAGTATAATCAGGAATGACGATGAAACAGTGAAACAGGGGACTTCCTACAATTTGCTGCCTTAGCTGTCTACCTTGAACTCTCTCAGCTCTGCTTTGTTCACTGAAATTTCCTGTACAAATCCTGTATAATGCAATGGGTAATTTTTAATATGACTTTGCATGATAATTATTTTTTAGTTTTTTTTATTTGATAAACGAATGTGTTTTTCCATCACTGTAAAGAAGCCGTCCCCAACCCCCGAGGCGTTTGGTACTGGGCTGCGAGAGTTGAGGCTTGGGTGTGAAATTTATGGTTTTCAGGGTTTTTATCGGTTTTTATTATTTTTTTCCCCCGTGTTATCAATAAATCTTCTTTTTTTGGTATCAAAATGAAAATATTTGAATCAAAACTTTGACTGACTTGCTCAAGTCATGAATCTGTTCAAATAATGAAGTGTCATTATTTTGTCTTAACAAAATCACATGTATTGAAATGTGTGAAAGCAGGTGGAGCTGTACGTATGTTAAAGACCCTTGTGGTGAAACGTATTTGTGATCTTGAGTTATGTAAATAAAATTGGTTTGCACTGAGCAAGAAGAACAAAGAGAGAAGATTAGGTTAGAAATCTGAGGTGATTAAAAGAGATACATTATTAGCTCGTAATTTCCTGGCTTTGGGTAACTGAATTATGTTAATAAGTCATTATCCCAGAGAGCTGGGATAACAGACAGAGCTCATCACAATGAGACATGAGCATCTGAATAAGACATCAGTGTGCTGAGATCCACAGACCCTCCATGTGGTTGCCCCCCTAGGCCTTAGTGTCTGCTAATTCCCAGAGAAAGAGACTTAAAGCAGACGAGTGCTGCAGGCCCCATGGCTGTCCCCGCAGCTCGTCAAATTTTCCCACTGCACTCCGCAGTGAAAAAGCCTGTATGAGAAAGTTAACTTTGACTGGCTTATAGAAGATTTAGGTCAGATCTCGCTTGCATATGATTCTTAGTACAAACGGACCAGCCCTAACATTAATACCGCTGAGAGCAAACTATAGGCACCTGGTTTGTGTGTGTCAAAAAGTTAAGTGTGTAGAGCTATCCAGTGCTCACCATCTTGGCTACACATGAAAGAGAAGAAACACCAAAGAAACACCAAATAATTTTGGTGGATGCGTCTTCAGCATTGACGCCAATGAATTAAGCGTTATGCATGGTCAGAGGCTTTGCAGACACACACTGCAGTCTGGGTATGCTCGCAACTTGATTTGAGACAACACTGCCCTATATAAAGATTAAGTATAGTGTGTACAGTGTACTGCATCGAAGTACATAATCAGAAGTATCCAGATTTAGTGCCTGTCATAAGTCAGAGCTGCATATGTTCCAGATGGAGGGCCAAGCAGCAGGTTTTAGCTCTGTGCCTCACTCGTGTACAGTAGGGACCTTTTTACCTTACAGTGATATATGACAGTGTTAATTAAGTGGTGAATTAATTAGTATGCTGGGTTCTTTCTGTGTGGAGTTTGCATGTTCTCCCTGTGCCTGTGTGGGTTCTTCCTGAGTAGCGTCTTCCTTCCAGTCCAGAGACGTGCATGTTAAATTAGGGATTCTTAGTTTTTTGCGGTCAAAGAGCCGACCTGCCGCCTCTCTGCTCTCCCCGTTTCGCTCCACGTTTCTGTTCCTCTGTGGTGTGTTTGGGTGTGCGTGTGCTTCATTAACTGTGAACTCCCAGATTAAGCACAGCTTCTCCAGGCTCTGGGTAGTGCACCTGTACCTCATTAGTCACTTACGTGCAGTATCTAACTCCGGCTCACCTCTTCACTCATCACCAAATCGTTGACCTAAACTGTTTGTAGAGCCTGCTCTGAATCTGCTGCTGCTGAGACTGAGACTGTTCTGGACCATCGCTAACATTTTCTATTAACAGCTCCTGATGTTAGCTGTCCTTTTGTGTTAGTTTCAAAAATATTTCACAAGCATTTTACATGTACTTCAAGTAAAGAGGTTTAGAGTTTTAGTGGTGGCGTCTGCAGCCCATTATGGGGAGCTGACAGTAAATACGAAGCTGTCAGTTTGCTGGTCTATCTACGTTCCTGTTTTCACCCATGGCCACGAGCTGTGGGTAGTGACTGAAAGAACGAGATCACAGATACAAGCAATGGAAAGGAGCTTCCTCCAAAGGAGGAAGTCAGAGCTCTCCCTCAGAGATAGGGTGACGAGCTCTGTCATTGGGGAGCAGCTCAAAGTGAAGCTGCTGTTCCTCTACTTTGAAAGGAAGCAACTGAAGCAGTCTGGGTATCTGGTGAGGATGCCTTCAAGAAGCTACCAAGGTGAGGTGTTTTGGGAATGTCCTACCGGGAGGTGGCACCAGGACAGATCCAGAATAGGATACATATCTCTCAGCTGGCTGGGGAATGCCTTGGTGTGTCCCCAGATGAGCTGGAAGTGGTCAGGGAGAGGGAAGGTCTGGGACTCTCTAGAGAAAATTAAATGAAGACATGTGCCCCTTTTTGACCTTTGATTCAGTTGAGACATTACCACCAGATCAGTCCTGTCAGCTTTTTGGCAATCTATCCTATGTTGCGCCTCATTTCGGGACATGCAAAACCCCAGTTTGCCAAAAAATGTGGTGCCAAAATTATGTTATTGTCACAGTAGTGATTACATTTAAATATAAAATACGTGCCATGGGAGTGAATTTACATCCATGCCAGATTTAAATTGAACAAATGTGACTTGAAGCAATTTTTCTTTTATTCACACTGATGAGGAAAGCCGTCTGTTCCACACTCAGTGGAGAACAAACTCCACTTTGCTCTTTAAACATCCCACAAGCTGCATCTGATTGGCTGAAAAGTGGCTTAAGAGCCACAATCTGATGACCGCTGAAAGTGAATACCAGAGAAAGACTGTCGAGCTGAATACTGATCTGATCTTTAGCTCTATCAGATTCAGCCAGTTTTTTTTAAGCAGGGCCCTTTTCTGGGCAATATAGATGGTAAACCAGGCTTGTTGATCCTTGAGAAAGCCCTTATCTGCTCTTTGTTGGCCCTGCGTACATTGATCACGCCTATTGTTGTGCTTGTCCCATTGAGGCAGGAGTGAATGAGCCTGCTGTGTAACAGCTTTCTGCTCCCCTCGAAATGAAGATGTTCCCACCAAAAGAGACCTGACACAGAGAGTGAGACATCAGCCTCTCGGTGGACCACATATCGCTTGCCAATTTATTTTCAATTGTGTGACTTTAACAACTTGTTTGCATGGTATTTTTCTGGCTCTGTAATATTGAACTTCAAGTATACAATTTAGAAAGTTTTATCCAATCAGAGCCAGCCACTAAGAGCGAGACAGCGAATACTTTTTTTTTATCACAAAAAAAGCTTTTGTGTTTTGTACATTTTATGTGATTGTTACAATCATTGTTGATCTGAATCTAAATGAACTATGACACTGAGATCTAATGAAACAATCACACTTTTTGCGAAATCTCCAGTCTCATCTTAAAATCAATGTTTTATCTCTTTATAGATTTTTAACCTAAATGACTCCTTTAGAAGTTAAGCTGTCGCATTTTCAGAATTAAGATGTTTCCTTTAATAAATGGCCCAACAAATGTACCGTAAATAATCTTCCAATCATACAGCTCATACCCTTTGGCTGCTTTTGACTTTGTGGCAACTTAAACATAATGTTTACTTTAGTTTTATTTGTGCCTAATGGCTGTTTTTCCATCGCCTTGTTTTTTTGTCCTGTTTTGTAATTATTGTCTTCTCAAATGAATTTGTTTCTCCTGGCTAAGAAAAGCTCCAGGCAGAAAATCATTATTGCCTTTAATGATATATATATACTTTTCATGAATTTCAGCGCAGGGTGTGTGTGGAATATTTATAGCAAAAGCAAGAATCTACCTTCATTTAAATGATTAATAAGAGCTTAATTTTAATGAATTTCAGTGATGATCTATATTATAAATGCAGTGTATGAAATAAAGAAGATGACACTGGAGAGAAATTAGTGATTGCACGGCTAGCTCCTTACAGAGGGACCATCAATTTTTAATTAAGACAAAATATTATTTCCTGTCTGTGTTTCTAAAAAGAGAAATTTCCCAGAGAGGCAATTTCATCCATGTCTATCAGCCTTAAAATTAGGCCTCATCGCTGTAACACCCTTTGTAAAACCTTTTGTCTTATAAGCAGGTTTGGGTGTGGTGATTTCATATGATCAGGCCCTGTCATATGTCAAAAGCATCTGACAAAGCACTTGGAGTTCCTCGAGTTTCTGAAATTCGAAAGCTTTCAGCTTCTTCCTGTTTGGATTCAGGAGACAGACAGACAGATAAAGCATCAGGAGTAAATCAGATGATTCTGAACCCTTTGTTGTGTTGTTATAGGTTCAGACTGCTGCAGGACATCCTGCGATACACTGACTACACCACTCTATGTATTTCATTTTTTGTCTTCTGTCTCCCTGACTTTGTGTTTTGTCCTGTCTTACTATACTCTTGTTTTCTTTTCCCTCCTCTCTTTCTTCTTTCACCCAACAGGTGACAGGCCCCTCGCTGACCCTGGATCTGCTGAAGGTTTCTTCCTGTCTAAAGCGAGTTTTTCCTTCCCACTGTTGCTGCCAGGGAGATGCTTGATTCTTGAAGCATCTTTAAATTACAGTATTAAACGCCTTGAGGTGACTTGCTGTGATTTGGCGCTATGTAAATCAATCTGATCTGATTTGTATTGAAAGTGCCTGTATATGTTTACCTGAGGAAGTGTGACTCAAGTGCCCTCTACTGGTGGGGGCAGGTGAGAGCTGTGCCCCAAGGTGTCTGAAGTAGTGGGTACTCATGCAGAGGAAAGCAATCACATCAGAGCAAGCTATCTTTAGGTCATTGTTTGTTAACATTTGCTCTAAATTCACTTTTTCATTGTTTCCCAGTCTCTCGGCAGTCTTGGTTTCCCACAAATGCAGCGTATCTGCCTCCCTATTTAGAAATACGAGAGAAGAAACGGTATTCTGGGGTAACCGATTATTCTCCAGCCATCCATCATGTGCTCATTATGTGCCTGACATAAACAAGTAATTAAAGTAGATGAATTTTCATGTTATTGTATACTTTACTGCAAAACAGCATTACAGAAGTATATCTATGCCACAGTTATGATGATTCATGAAGGCCATAGCAGGTCACACATCCACCTAAACAGCTACCAAATGTTTCCTTTAAAATAACATACAATCAGCCTATTTTTATTACTTATTTTTTCAGTATTTTTTCAAATAATTTATAGTACTCCACTGGGAAATCTAATATGTTATTGGTTGCTTTGTTTGTGTTTTGTTAATAGATGTTTTTTTTTATTTGAATTTTATTGCTTTAAAAGACAAATGTAAGGACAATAATGCTGCAACCTGTGTGTCAAAAAAAAGACAGAAAATCTCCATTTTTACATTTAAATTGTTTATGGGTTTCAAACCCACAAGCTCCCCAAAACTAGACCTTGATTCATCAAAAAAAGAAACACAAAATCAAAGGACAAAAACGTAAAATAAACACAAATGTAAATCTGTCTGCGGTTTAGATACTCATGGTTTCCTTCCAAACACTGATAAATGTCTAGAATGACACCGGAGATTGAAACAATACATGGTGTTGTTGGAATCACAGATGCACTTCTGCAGGATACAGAGAGTAGGGAGAAGGCTACATTGTCTCTGACACTGCAGTCTGTATGAGAAAGGTGGATCAGCTCATGGCTTCCCTTTGCTTATCTTTCCCATGATACCATGTCTCACGCTGCGTGGGCTGGACTCGGCCCTCCCTCTGGCCGAGCCTAACTATTCTCCTGTCTCAATAGCTCTGTTTGACTCCTCTAGAGGAGTTCTGAGCTGTCTCAGGGTCTGCAGCAGAGTCCCTCATGTCTGTGGGACCCTTCATCCTCCACATCACCCTCCTACCAACACCACCACTGCTGCCAGGCCAGCGAAAACCCAGAGCCTGCTGTGGCTGAGAAGAAGGGTCAGCGCACCCCCCTTCGCCAAAGACAACCAAGACAAAAGCAAAAAAAAAAAAAAAAAGACAGAAGAAAACTGCGCTGCCGTGTTGACCCAGTGCTTGCCTGTTTGTCTGACAGCACAATTTATGGTTGAGCTTGAGATACTGCTGGAGCCAAGCTAACAGTTTACACAGAAAGAGTGGTTCCCAAGAACAAGCCATCATACAGGCAGGCAGGAAAAAAAATGCTTCAAGGGAAAGTCTTAAAGAAAGGGAAAGGGAGGTGGGAAGATAGTGAGACAGAGAAGAAGAAAAATGATAACAAAAGATGAGAAAGCAGAGGAGGCAGGGCGCAGGCAGATACAGTAAAAGCAGGAGATGGAAAGTGACAGGAGCGGAGAGAACTGAAGAAGCATAAACAGAAGAAAGTGGGAATAAAGAAAGGAAGACATGTGAATAAAAGGCTGTGATGAAGACAAGCGTGTAGAACAAAAAAACAGACTCCACTGAAAGAGAAAAGAAATACTTTTTCAAATTGAGAAATGTTGCTTGGTTATTGATTCTTAGTGTCATAGCGTGGTTTAATCTTCATTACAACAAAATTTCACTGAAAGTGCAAACAGATTTCAAATTGTGTCTAATGTTGAGGCTTATATAAGGAGCTCTGTAGAAAATTGTTGGTTTGTTAATGATATTTGTAACTTGTGTATTGGATAAGCTTCAGCTGCAGTGGCCTGGACCACACAAAACAAAGAGTACAGCTGTTTGGTTTAGATCTGGACTTTAATTACATGTTAGGTCATTTTCTCAAAATAAGTTAGATGAGAAGCATTAACAAAATCATATATCGTCACATATAATAAGTTCTTGGTTCTTTCTTACGTTTTCCTTTTTTATATAAAGAGATTTCCTGGAAACAAATTTATCAGAAAGAGAGAAGAATGGAACATTATTGTTACAATTACAGACAATTTTTTTTATAACAAGTTGCACAGCAACAAAAACTAGATACATTTAGAAAGATAAAAGAGAAAGGAAGAGAGGTGTTATGAGGGTTTGATTGAGAGTGGCAGACTGCGGGGGAAAAAGGAGGACAGATAGAAATGTAGAGCGAGAGAGAGAAGAGCTGAATGGGATGACTGAATGCACGCAGAGTGTGAGATATCTATTGAATTACAATATGCCCGGCTTGCTTGTGGTTGCCATGGACACCTCATAGCGGAGAGATGGGTTTCCTGGGGAGTTTCTCCATCTCTTCTGAGAGAATTGTCAAATGACGTTGTAACCGTCTGTAACCGCGGTGACAGCTCTGACATCAGATGCGTCTCACAAGCGGAGCTGTTGTTGTCTGCAGGTATTCCGGCAGCCAAGTTCACTGCGGCGCACACATACTCCTATCAGCGCTGCCTCCCTGAGACATTCTCACTTTCCAATCAGCTTCAGTGCTGCCACAAGCCCACTCCAGAGGCAGGAGACAATGAATTTTCCCTGTGTGAAATATTAATGCCATACTTTCCAATTCACTGCATAGACTTTCTTACACAAGATGCAACACAGACTAGACTTCAGGCAGGAAAGAGTGTATTAATCTTAGCATTTCAAAGGAAAAAAATATGCAGAATTCCTTTGGGGATGTAAAGACTGGGAAAACATCTCTCTCAGCATGGATAAATATTTGGATTAATCCTGGTTTTCTCATGCAAAGTGAGGCCTAGGCGATACCTTCAACAGAATGCCTGCTCCTGGATAAGTTAAGTAAGTCCCAGTGGCTTAAAGAGATCAATTGGCAGCCCACACCCCACCCCACCCCACCCCTCCATTTTCTCCTTCTGCCCATTCAAAGAATGGCCAACAGCATGAGATGGAGGCACACTCATGTGTGAAATAGACTCTTCATGACGCTACTCTTTGGCCATCTCGTTTTGGGACCTTCGTCTTAATCCCCTTCAAATACTAGGAGGAGGGAACGCGAGCACAAGGCCTTTTCTTTTGAAACAGAGGGCAAGGGGCGGGGAAAGGGGAGAGGCCGATGAGTCCATTGACAACAGTTGCGTATCTGCGGAGATTTAGGTGATGATTTCATAAGAAATGGTTGACTGGGCAGCAATGGCCCCCACTACTCAAAGAAAAAAAAAACACTGCAGTGTTTTCCTCTCCACTGATCCGTTGTGTTTGTGAAACTAACTGGTGAAGCTTTTTTTTCAGTGCAAACAATGAGCTCAGTCCAACAGATGCGTACAATCGCATATATAAGACATTGTTGCACTCGTGCACATAGGACGCCAAAACATAAGAACGAGAGCCACACCCAGTCTCAAAAATATAAAGGAGAGCATTACTCACAGTTTTAGTGAATAAATATAGGACACACACACACACACACTCAGTATAATACGGAGAAACTTATGTTGATTCTGAGGCCGATGCTGCAATTTTCCACAATAGATTAGATTAGATTAGATATAAATAAAATAAATACTATTTTTCCAGCTGCCAGCTCTACATTTCATTAGTAAAGTTGTAGGTAAATATTTGGCTTGCCAGATTGAAATGAAAATAAAGAGTCTTCTATTTTCATTTCTACACATTACGTACAGTTTTTCCCCCAATCAGTCCCAACCTTATGATCTGGCTTATGATCAGTAATTTAATGTCTAGTCTAGAGGTCAGAGTTTCAACACATTTAAGAGTTTTTTTTCTGTTTTGTTTTTCTTTTTACTTATTGTGATTATCACCCCTAAAGAAGTAAATAGCAAGCTCAGGAAAGAAAAGCTAGTTTCTGGTAAATATTGTAGCTGTCATTAAACACAATCACTGGAGTAGCAATGAGAAAATTATCTCACTCTAAAAATGCATAAAAATGCAGGATGACACAAATGTATTGTCAGAGCAAAAAGCACCTTACATGTAAACACAGTGAGGAGGAAGTCTTCATTTTTCACACTCTACACAAAATAATTAAAATGGCCTAAATGAAACTCAGTCATCATTACAAAACAATGAACTATTTAGATTAATTCCACAAACTGTACATTTACAAATCAAACTTAAAAAAAAAAAACAGCCTACAGTTTCTTCTTTTCAACGTTTTTAATTAACAAATCAGCTTCTGAGAGCCACTACTCAGACCACAAACATACAGCAAACCCACAATCACACACAAACAAATGGACTAAATAATCACTCACACGTAGCCCTGCCACACTGTATAAATAATCTCACAATCTCACAAAAGCTGATTGGAGTGTACATTAATTCTTTTATCTGATAATGAAGAATGTTTTGGCTCCTGTGCTCCCAGACAATAGATAACTGGGTGGCTGTTGTAACAGATGCCTCCACCAGCACTGTGGCCTCTTTAGTAATCAGTATACAATATATTGGAGCTCTCTCTCTTTCTCTCCCTCTCTCTCGGTGACTACCCCATAGATTCAGCTCCCACTAATTATCCATGCTTTGCAACGTCCTCAGAGCTGAATCCGTGCTAATGTCTAAGGATTCATTATAGTATAAAACAGATAAAAATTCAATTATTTTCTCCTGGGTGCATGCATTACTCCAGATTGTCCTTCTCTTGAGGTTACTCTCATTGGCTGTGGTATCAACACGGCATCACAACCCAGTGGCTAATGCAGAATTTCTGCTTATGCAGATGGAAATTAATTGGGAAGGAGGGAAAAAAAACATGTGAGGTTTGTTTCCGTCGAAAAGAGTAAAAAGTTCCACCGATCAGTGTAAACGTCCTTTACATTCTGTTCCCTGTTCGCAAAGTCATAACGTCATTATGAATGCCGTGTGTCTGGTTGAAGAGATAATAAATACCAGAAGGATGTCCGCTCCTTTGTTTTCATCACAAGGATGAAGGTTCTACAAGGACTTCAAATTCATACTTTTTAATGTATGAAACCCTTATGCAAGTGTTCAGTGACGTAAACAATTACAGCAAGCAACCAAAAACTATTTTCTTCTAACTCATTCAAATGACTTTAAAATAGCTTGTTAAAGCATTTTCTGCTACAAGTGCCCTTTCTAAGCCTTTCCAAAAGATTAACTGTAATAACAAGATCATTTCCTCTTCATTTTTCAGGAACATGCATGTTGCCTGCTAAAGTACTCTGGTTACTTCTAATTTTGCTAGTTAAGGGTTGTGTAAATGACCCAAAATAAAACAGTTTTATCATTACACATTATTTTTTCTACTGTTATCTTTAAAGTATTTACCATTAGACAACAATGACCTTTAGGAGACGTGTTTTTAAACCCATTCCTTTGGTAAAAGTAGTAATATGAAAACACATTGCACATCATCTGCGTATTGTAGGCAGAGTTTACATAAGGCATAATGCGTCCCTACTTCAACACAGTTGAATCACATGGCTGGATTAGCACTTTAGCATGCCATCGATTTTGGCAAAGGCCTGGTAACAAGCCATTCATTTGATTCAGGTGTGTCGGAACAAGGATGCATCTAAAAGCTGCAGGACAGTAGCTCTCGGGGACTGTAGTTGGCCACCTCTGACATAAGGTATCAAAAGTAATACCCCCATCAGTGTTATAGGATTTAATACTACTGATACAGATTTTTAAGGCTGAGGAAATCTAAAATGCTTTATATTCTGTTGAATCTACAGTAATGAATTATATTCTGTCAAGTCAGATTTTTGAAGTGTCTGTTCTTGTATCTCTAAAATAACTAAATATCTTACAAACAAGCCTACATCTTCATATAAAAATTAACTACACTGTAAAAATCACTGCTGATTTAAAAGATCTGGTTTTAAATGAACAGATTTGAATATTAATGAAAAGTGAAGGTGGTGTTTTAGAAAAATATCTAGTTAAACTTTATACATTCAGGTGATAAAACTATTTCTTTGAGATGGTAATCTGAAAGTGCTGCTGGAGCCTGTACCTGTTCAACTTACCTGTTTTAATAAACCAGATATGACAATAGCTAACATCCTCTCCCATCAAGGGTTGCTTTTTAATGTCCCAAAGGAGTTAATAGAAAATCTTCCTCACACTAACATCACTACCTCATAACTGATTCCAGAGCAGTAAAATCAGAGCCAGTGCCAGCTTGTCTCTTTCCTTACTCAGCACGGTTTTTGTTACCAACATCAAAATGAAAGCCCCAGACAAGTTCCAAAGGAATCCAAGCCAAGCAGAGTTAAGCCTCTTTCCAGAAACAATGTCCAGCTGGAGACACAAGATGGCAGTAACTTAAACGATGGATGCAAGCAGGTAAGAAGGTTTTTGATGGATGTTTGAGATACAAGAAGTGTGTTTGCTTTCACTTTGATATGTTTTAAAATGTTACTGGACAAGCACTGATTGCCTTGCTTGCCCTTACAGAATGCCATTGGCATCTACCAGCAAAACAATTTAGGTAAACAACAATTAGTTTCCCTAAATGTTAAATCCTTTTCAATGTGATCATGCATCAAAAAATAATTATTAGTGCTATAAAAATATTTTTATATGTTATCAATAGACATAAGATTGCGTGCTTACTATGTGAAACTCTAGGGTGTAGCTTTTCCAGTGGCGTTAATAAGTGCTCTCTCTCTCTTTCACATTCAATCGCTACTTTATCAGATGACACTTCTGCCGTCTCATTATCTCTTTTTATTTGACATTTACTTATGTCACAAATGTCAGGTTCCACAGTGTGTACCTTGTGACTCTAAATCTGCAGTGCATTAAAATTTTATGAATTCCCAAATATTATATTTCCTTTTAAAGACCACGTTATGTGCAAGCCATAAATTTTAAGAGAAATTCACAATATTACAACAGAAGCTCGGAAAAATGGCCCATTTTTTCACTCCAAAATCATCTAAGACAAACGTGTGGCAAATTTAAAAAAATAAATACAAATGTAGTTTTTACTATTGTACCTTTTCTTTGCATTGCAACTGAAATCCAATTTTTTCACTCAATAAATTGAAAACATGCATGGAAATGTACCTCATACAACCTCAAAGTGTTTTGCTATTGTTATACATGCAGAATGCGTTTTAGCATTGCATTGTTAAAATAAGCAAGTCCTTCACTTAAAATAAATATTGCTTCAGAACCTTTATATAGAGAACCTTCTTCCCAAAGGCCATAACCACCTTAAACTCACACATGCGCTGATAAACACAGTTCCACCCCCTCATTTTCCCATGTCCCTCTATAAATCACCCCTGTCCAATACTAAATCCTATTTGCAACTGTATATACAAAACACCATTTATTTACATATTTACTTTCGCTTTTCTTTTTTACACCGGATTGTATATTTTTAAATTCAAATTCAAGTTCAAATTCAAATTTTATTTGTCACATACACAGTCATACACAGTACGATATGTAGTGAAATGCTTGGACAACTGCTCGTGACCTAAAGAAAACAAAAAGGAAAAGGCTATGAATAAGATAGGAAATAAATATGAAAAATTAAAAAGGGTAAATTTAACTAGGAAGGAATAAAATATAAATTAAGGTTAAAAATGAAATAACTGTACAACACAAATTAGAATGAAGGGTAAATTTAACTGGGAAGAATAAGATAAATATATAAATTAAAGTTGAAAATAAAATAACTGTACAACAAAATACACAATACACAATATAGAACTATATAAGAATGTATGAAGAAATCTAAATATAAATAAATATATACACAATAACAGCAGCTGTACAAGTATTAACCGGAAATGAAGAATATAGTGACCAGTGTTGTGCAAAAACAATGTCCAGAATGTCCAGTGTGTGTGTAAGAACTATATGTGTGGGTCAGTACTGTGTGGTGGTGTGATTGAGAGACCGTATCGCCTGCGGGAAGAAGCTCCTCCTCAGTCTCTCTGTGTTGGTCTTCAGGGAGCGGAATCGCTTTCCTGACCTCAACAGAGAGAACAGTCCGTTGTTGGGATGGCTGAGGTCCTTCACGATCTTCCTGGCCTTGGTCCAGCACCGCCTGCTGTAGATTGAGTGCAGGTCAGGGAGCTCGGAGCGGATGGTGCGCTCAGCTGACCGCACAACCCTCTGTAGAGCTCGTCTGTCCTGCATGGTGCTGTTCCCGAACCAGGTTAAGATGTTTCCCGTCAGGATGCTCTCTATGGTGCACGAGTAAAAGTTCCTGAGCACCTTGGAGGGCAGTTGGAAGTCTCTCAAGCGTCTGAGGTGGTAGAGACGCTGAAGGGCCTTTTTCACCACGGTGTTGATGTGACAGGACCATGACAGGTCCTGCGTGATGTGAACTCCGAGGTATTTGAAGCTGTCCACTCTCTCCACTGGGCACTCGTTGATGACGGGGGTCAGGTAGTTCCTCTCCTGCTTTGTGCTGAAGTCCACTATCAGCTCCTTTGTCTTACTGACGTTTAGAAGGAGGTTGTTCCTCTGGCACCAGTTCTCCAGATTCCTAATCTCCTTCAGGTAGGCCGTCTCGTTGTTATCAGAGATCAGGCCCACCACGACGGTGTCGTCAGCAAACTTGATGATGGTGGTGGAGCTGGTAGTGGCCACACAGTCATATGTGTACAAAGAGTACAGCAGGGGGCTCAGAACACACCCCTGGGGGGCTCCAGTGCTGAGAGTGGTGGAGGCTGAGACATGTCCGCCCATCCTTACTGCCTGTGGTCTGCCAGTTAGGAAGTTGGAGATCCATTCTCTGGATGTATTCTATTCTACATTCTCCGGATGTATTCTATTCTATTCTATTCTACAGTATACCAGTACACTCTTTATATATTTGTGAGGTACATCCTAAAGTGTGCAAAGAGCTTGAGCTCAGAGTAGGGAGCATTTTTTTTCTTTACATTCTTCATAATTGACATTTATCATTTTGAGTCAGTATTAATATTATTATTATTTAAGTTGCATTTTTGAGTGCAGCGAATTGCATTCACTACTGGGGAACTAGATCCTAAAATTTTCTAAACACATACAGTGTTATCCCTGCTTCCTCCCACAGTCCACAGACATGCTTGTTAGACAGAATAGTTGGCCACGGGTATGAATGTAAGCGTGAATGATTGTTTGTCCATGTTGGCCCTGCAACAGGCTGATTTTTATCCTTTGACAATTTAAATATAATCTCATCGCCCTGCAGCCCTGCATTCACTATGATGTTAAGAGGAAGAATGGATATAAACACGTTTTGTTGCACCTTCATATTATTTTTGGAAAGTTCCCTCGTATTTGAACCAGCATATATTTAAAAACAAAAACAAAACACATATATATAGTATTCTTAATATTTTCAACTAAATTCAGTTTTTTCATATTTTTAACCAATTTCTAAACTTAATAGTTTGTTTATCAGAACATCAGGTTCGAAAAGCAAGATTCAGGTAAGTGTGTTGAGGTGCCACTTGAGCACCGGGTGCTGTAGATTGTGGTTGTGTGTGTAGTGTGGCTGACTTTTTTTGTTTGCATTAGTTTCCTCGTTGTCCTGGCAGGAGTTCCCTGTGCAACAAAACAAACATTTAGAACTCGCTAATTTGTTTCCTAGTTTATCACTTAATTAACTTCCAGTGTGTGAGTCACAAGTCCTGACGATCAATATAAATCACAGCTGCAGACGGGGTCCTACTAATGAGATCAGATTAAGGAGCGGAATTACACCCGCTGCTGCCACAGATGATTAGAAATCACTAAGTACCCCTCTGTGCTATTAAAAAGGCCATTTAAACAACATCCATATACTCTATTTCTGTCTGTAACAATGCAGTAATTACAGCCTGTTTGACACAGATTAATTGTTCCACTATCCCCCTTTGACTTCTTCACTTTCAGGACTCATAGTCATGTTACTCATACATAACTCTCAGCAGTTCAAAATTTTCCAGTCTATGATCATAAACTGATCACTTTTTTTACAATCTTTTTTTAAATGTAGCACAGCAGCAGCTGGTGTTCATAGACTTCAATTCATATCAATTCAGTTTTATTGCTATAGCCCCAGTTGACAACAAAAGTCACCTAAAGGTGGTTTATATTGTAAGCTACAGGCTCTACAGTGTTGATCATGCCTCCGTGTAACAGTTACTGATGCTTCTTTTGTAGCACCAAAGCTAGAAATATGTAAACTAGATTAAAGCAGTTGTCAGAATTGTTTCTCCTTTTTTCCTCTACCAGTGCCAGAACCAGCTGCTTTGAACACATATAGCTATGATAACAGCAAACAACAATGAAATAGCTTGAAAAGTAAAGGTTGCTGCACACATATATACTCAGCATGCCACTGAAAGCACAAATGCATGTTTCAGATCATCAAACAAAATAAAGATAACCCTATCTAATACAAGGTTTAAAATAATAGCCTTTTTACTGAGGAACAAATGTTATCTAAACTTACCAGGCCTTATGTGAAAATGTAATTCCCCCTAATAACTGGTTAAGTCACCCTTGGCAGCAACTGCAATTAAGCATTTGCCATAACTGTCAGTGAGGCTTTCACATCACTGTGAATGAATTTTGGCTCACTCGTCTTTGCAGAATTGTTTTAATTCAGAGAAAATGCAGGGTTTTCAAGCATAAATGGCCCGTTTAAGGGGAAGCATCTCAATCGAAATTGTGACTCAGAGGCTGACTTGCTGGTGTTTCCTATCATTGTCCTGGTGTATAACACTACCATAACATGCTTGAAGTTTTATTCCAGATGCCACGGGACTCAAACCATCCAAAAGGTTCAACTTTTGTCTCATTGGTTAATATTTTGTGGGGGGGGGGGGTTTCAGTCAGCAGTGGTTTTTGCCTGGGAACTCTCCCATGGGTGCCATTTTTGCCCAGTCTCTGTCTTATCGTTGAAGCATGATCTCTAACTGAGGCAAGTGGGACCTGTAATTCTTCAGATGTTGTTCTGGGTTCTTTTGTAATAAGCAGTGTTGGTCAAATTAGTTGAAAATAGTAATTAGTTCCTAATTACTGATTACTTCTCCAAAAAAGTAATCCTGTTACTTTACTGATTACTTATTTTCAAAAGTAATTAGTTACTTTATTACTTAGTTACTTTTTAAAAACATGATATACAACCTGAATGTGTAATAAAGCAATAGACCTTTCAGCCCAATTCTAATTTTTCTGCATAATCCATCATATAAAATCGAATCAAATGAAAAAGTTACTTTTTTAAAACTTGTTTTATTCGTTTTAATCTTTTACATGTATGCACATTGCATCAAATGAAAAATATAAGTATATGCAACAGTGTTTCACTTGGAGAAATGTGTTTAAGATTTAAACCCATTTTCTACATATTCCAGCATATAAAATCAAATAATTTTTTGTGTTTACACTCACTCTTTCAAATAGATGCAAGGGAAACACAGCAAAAACTTAATAAAATCAAAGATTTACATTGATACTTGAAACGTGTTACTGCCCATCTCTGGTTATAAGCCTAAAGAAATTGCACAATGCATTTTTTAAGCAATGAATTGTCATATTTTAGCAAATACATCATTCAGTCATTTTTAAAATGACCGAATGACCATGGAAAGGTATAACTTAATGTAATGGGGGATTTGTAATACATCTGAACCAGGACACGGTTTTAAATGCAAAATAAAATTAGATTAACAAAGATTGAAAAAGTGAAGAAAAATGTTACTTGTTTTTCCTTTTTATGCCTTCATAGCAGAAATCAGTTAGGAGATCAGCCAGCCTGCTGTTTATCTTTAGCAGCCAGTCTGAACTTGTTAATATCAGTACAGTAAGCTGTGAAGTGTGATACTACCGCGCTTATGTTTGGCTTTAATGTGTGAAAATATGAGCAGTTTGAAATGCATTGCTTCCAGTGTTCTAACAGGTGCTGAACAACAAGACAAAATTCCCATTCATAAACAAAAAAAACTGGAAGCACCAGGATGAAGATAAGAGATTTTAAAACTGTTAAATTGTCCATTGTGTACATTCCAATTATTCTGACACAAACATCATCAGTTTTCCCCCTAGTTCAATTTAGATGAAAAACATTCAGAATCCGACAGTAAAAAAAACCCACAGGGACCTTCAGAAGATGATTTACTTTCAGTCCTTGACTGGGAGACACTGAGATAAATAATATGTTTAGCAGGAAACCCAGCAGTGTTAAGCACCCTGTTCCCACATCATTAGAAATCACCTCAAACACATTGTCTCTTTTTTCTTACTATCACACCGCTAAGGTCACTCTGACCTTGAGTCTAAGTCAACCTCCTCTTCCGGCCCCAAGTAAAGAGAACTGCTGTGCCCTGAAATCAGTAAAAGAGAAGGAACCTTCTCACAGAGATAAAGTTTATACGCACTGACTAAAGAAACAAAAAGCAGATGATTATTTGAGTTTTTGCAGGGATAAAAAAGAAGTTCAAAGGTCTTGTTTCTTTCTTTCTTCACCAAAACTCTCGGTTAGCAACGAGGGTCTCTGAAACGAACTAATCTAGTCATGGCTATCTTACTATTTTGTCAGTGTTGATGAAGTGACCTGTGAGAAATCCACTATTGTCTTTATTAGGCTTAATAAAAACTACAGATGTTATCATTTTAACTACATATAAATGCACAGTTTGCATGGACTATAAAACCAGCAGTGGAAAATGTATGAATAAATGAACATTAAAGATAATGGGGTCACTATAGGCCTCTGTAGGGACCCGATGGTGCAACTCAATGCCAGGTATTCCCCAGTTAGGTGACCCACCAGGCATGTCACGTTACTAAGATTCAGTGTTTTGTGTGTTTTAGTTTTATTGTTTGATTAATGTTATTTTCTCAGTTTTTCCTGGTTTATTTTGAAAGAGTCCTGTGTGTCTTTGGCATTGTGTTTAGTTTCCCTCCCCCTTTGGCGTCATTATGTTCAATCTAGTCAGCTGTTTCCCTCTAGGTCTCGTCGTTTTTCCAGTTTAGGTTTCTGTTTAGTTGTCGCTCCTGTTTTGCCCTCAGTTTGTTGCTCACCAGCCACAATAAAAGGCTCACTTTTGGTTTAAACTGCAGTTCCTCGCTTCAGTGTCTGCTTTTGGGTCCATTTACAAAACTTACCGGCGTACCCCGACGTGACAAGGCGATTCATATGATGTAAAAGAAAACGTGATTCACGAGACCAGGGCCAGCCGTTATTCCCACATGCATCAGTGACCCCTGGGCACCCATGACCATGTCTCTGGTTCACTGTTCCTTCTTTGGACCACTGCAGGCTGGGAACACTCTAAAAGAGCTGCAGTTTTGGAGATGCTCTGATCCCAGTCATCTAGCCATCACAATTTGGCGCTAGTCAAACTCACACTTGTCCAATTGTTTTTTTTTAAATTTTCAATTCTAAATTGGCTGTAGGTGTGAGTGTGAGTTGGGCCATGCTCCTCAAACCCTGAATCGGATAAGCAATTAATGCAAAAAGGGTTTTCTTCCATCCTTTACAAAAAGGTGTGTTTTTGTTCTTTATTAGAAGGAAAAAAGAAATTTCCCAGATGTGTTGCTGAACAGTGTATCACAGCCACAGTAACAATCACTGTGAGGAGAAGAGAGTTTTTGTATCTGCACAGCATCTGTAATGGTCCACATGTACTAGTGTTGCAGCCTCTCTTGCATGTGTGCTCTCAGTACCTGTAAAATAGTAGAGTCACCAAGCGCCGGAAGTCTTCTGTGTTGTGTTTTAAGAAACCTTAACTTCAAAAATTAACCACAGCTAGAAGGCGGCAAAGATACAAATTCTAGGTCCCAAAGTTTTCAACATTAAGTTAAGATTATATGTTGCCCTCTAACAATATGGATCCTCCACAGAGCAATAAAGGAAGCCCCGCATACCGTCTTTCTGTGACAGTCCACTGAGGAGGCCTGATCTATCACAGAGCTTCCTGTCAATGTTAGGGGGTAAAGGGAGAGAAACATGGAGTGTCTGTAAAGAGTGAAGAAACCCTGCAGTATTTCAACTCCACTCTTGGCGTTCGAGCCCAGGGACAGTGCGATCCCTGGCATCCGGAGTCTGTACCTGGCTTTATAAGGCCTTGAGTGATGCCAGAATTGGGCTATTCTTGGAGACGGTCCTGAGCACTCCGTACCCAGAGAGGTTGTTTGGACTGTTGCAAGAGGAGATGTACGGCTACCACTGCCACATAGTAACAACCCCTTCTCTCCAGTGTCACCTATTAAATCTTTATTATCTACACAGTCCAGAGGAGAGGGTGGGAAGAGGAAACCTTTTATTTTTGTTCTCTTTTTCTTCATGATGGGGACACACAGGAGGGTCAAAGATTTGCAGTGTTCAATTCTCTGGAGCTAAACTGAACAGTAGTTTTCATTTCAATCGTTTTATCCCATATAGATTAAAAAAATTACAAATTATTTCTTTAAACCTATGTTCATCACAGTTCTCAACAGTGGCGTTATACTTACAGGAAAAGCTAGCAAGTGATTTTAGAATATGTGGGTGACAAACATGCCTGTGAAACAGGAGGATCTGTCAGTCTGATTCCATGATTGATTATCAGGAACAGATAGAAAGCTTCTTTCTGAGGAAATCGTCCCTCTGGGATCAGCTTTAGCTCAGCCTCTGTTTAGCTTCAGCTGTTGGATGGCAGGATTGTATGGCCCCCGGCCAAACTTAATGTTTACACTAACGCTCACAACTGTTCTGTACGTAGTCACAGCGAATTAACGATCCAGAGACGAGGGGCTCTCGTGCGCTGTTGTGATTTTAGCGAGACAGGTGCTCGGTGCAGCAGTGGGAAATAGGGAGGTGGTAGTGAGAGCGAGGGCAGGGCGGATTTACATTTGGTTGGCGTGCTTGAGCTTTAAACACACAGACTACCACCATGTTTGATATCGGGCCCTAGTGAATATGTTTTATAGCAGCGGCCTGCTCTATGAGGCGCAATAAAGTTTGAGCCTCATCTCATGTGTTCTTTACTTGTCTAAACTGGAAATGTTTGGTTACTGGAAAAAAAATCTGAAAGTATAGTATGAAGTTGAACGATCTTCATGGAGCTGTTTAATGCAAAAACCCTGCTTATCGGGTCATTTTTCTAGTGATACAGTTCAATAATACAGGGAAAAGAATATAAACATTTTACAGCAGAGATGTCAAAGATTTTTTTACATTGTGAGCCACATACAACCCATCTTGAGCCTCAGTGGGCCAGAGCAGTCTCCATTTTCTGTCACTGGAAAGAAGTTTAACTGCACATTTAATCCCTTTGATATTTTTAATATGACACAAAGAAGTGTAGTTTTATAATAACTATAATGTTATTATGAAATAATTTTTTTTGTACTGTGAACCCACTGTAAAAATCATAGATTTCTATAATACATTGTAAAAAAAAAACCAAAAAACAAAACTGTAACTTTTTGCCATTCAGTTGTTTATTTGTTACATGTTTACTTTGGTGTAATATGAATGGCCATTGGGTAGGAATATCCATTAGTGGGTGGAGCTATGGCAGGCTAATTCTGGCCCTCAGGCCTTATGTTTGACACCGTGAGCACCTCTGAGAGATAGGCACGGTGGTGCTTTGAGCTAAATGCTAATGGGCTAATTAGCTTGTGTACAGACTCACAAGGAAATTAACATTAATATGCAATACATTTTTAAACCAGTCACCTCATACTACTGTTTTTGAAGCGGTTAACATATTAGTCAAGTAGAATATCTTCAATATTCAATAGCTTCCTTTGATGTGTTAGCATGCTAACACTTGCTAATTCCATTCATGATTCATAATGCAGGTGAGAGAGGTGATGGAAACATCACTATAAAACAGATGTGGTTTTGGGAGGGTTCACATGGTGCCGCAGCAGGGATGCTGGCTCTCTTTGACGTGCGCCTGCTTTCTGTCGCAGCCACGCAAAGCTTGTAAAAGACAAAACATCAACAGAACCACAGATCCCTGCCACTCTGCATTTTCCTCCTTCGGTTTGATTTCTTCTGCACTTTGTTCTTTTAAAACAGCAGGTGTTCAATTTTATATATGCATACAAAACCCCCGCCACAAAGCAGCATTCCTCTGTGTTAAAATCACAGCCTCTGAGATATGAAGCTGCGGTGGCATCTCTGTATCAATTAGCGGGAGGATAAAGCGGCCGCTGAAGAGCGGGTCATTGGTTCAGGTCTCGAGAGAGCCCCCGCTGCCCGCTGGTGTGTGCATTCTGCACTTAACCTGAATCTTAACCTGCACCGCCACCTCATTAAACATACAGCTGTACAAATGTAAAATGCGGTGAGGCTGGTTACCATTCAGGGATTTTTCTTTCAGGGAAGCACCGGAATCAGTTCCTGTGATGTGGGGAGTTCAGCTGAGGTCAGTGCAGCGGGCCCAGCCTGGTTTTTGTCTCTCTTCACTTCCAGAATCAAGTGTATGGAATAGCAGAGCTTTTCTCATCCCTTTCCCTGCGTCGAGAGGATGTCGTCAGCCCACGCTGTATGTTTAGCAAAGAGCCACAGAAAGAAACAGAAAACCTTACGCAGTTCACCGAGCGTGACATGTTTAGCTTAAATTTCTTCTCGAGTTTGCTTATTTAGATTTTCTTCCCAAATGAGGCCAGCGCACCATTAATTACAGTCAGAGCACAAACAAAACAGCAGCTATGCATTTTTTAAATCGTGTTTATCTAGAGGTGCCGACCGGATAACCTCGTGAAAGGGAAGTGACGAGATACTGCACTGGGAGTGAATGCAGCTTTTCTTGTGAAAACAAAGTGTCTCTGAGCTTTGTCAGTGACCTTCATCAGAGAGAGAACAGACTTTGACACTCTCTTGTTGACCTGGCTTTAAAAGGTTCAGCTTTTGTTTTCCATAGATAAACTCTGAACAAAGCCTAATTGTGAGGTAACAAATTTAAAAAAAAAAAAAGGTAAGGCAAAGGAAGCAAGTAAAAAGTGCAGCAGCAGCCTGTTTGTTCATCCCCTCGCTGTCTAAATTATCTCTTCGCTAAACAACAGCAATAACGTAGTCTTTTCATTGTTAAGCTATACTTTGCTACAAAATGGGTAACATTAGCCGTTTATAGTCTATCCTCCAGTTTCCCAAGCCCATCAAATTAACATCTGGCCATTATCATGTGCTTGTACGTGGCCTGCTTCAAATACTAGCAAGCTTAGTAGACAGTTATGGCCTTATGGTAATATCTTGCTGAACAGAAATTATGGGTTGCCTTCTGCTTACCCGTGGAATGCTAACACACCTTTTGGACCACCAGCAGGTAAAGAAATGTGCCTGCTGACCCTATTTATGGCAGTAGATCTATTGCACAATATAGTGGGATGCTAACAAAGCCCATACATTAGGTATACCTGTTCAACTACCTATTATTGCAAACACAATGAATTTAGGCATGTAGACACTATCAAGAACGAGCAATTTTGTGAGAGATCATAATACAGCTTTGTTGCTTTTTTGGAAAATGTACATGTGTGTGTGCAAGCAAATTGCAGCTTCACTGTAAATGTAAATGAACTAAGTTCATGAGATGTGAGGTTTAGTCAGTGGTAAGGCCATGTGCTTAGTTTATGGCAGATTGCTTTGTTAAGTATTATAGTTTTAATCACAATTATGAGATGAAGCATGCAGGAAAAGTGTTACACTTTCAGATATGGAGCAGTCAATGGCAGGTTTGTGATTTCCCACAAAACTGCAAACACAGTAAGGCTTTCTTTGATGATGAGGTTATCCACTAATATGCAGAAATATGAAAAAAAAACCAAAAACATTTGAGAACGTACCCCTCTCCATTCAAAGTGTAACAAGACAAATCTGGAGCTGAAAAGCAAAGTGGACAGTTCTGACATTTTCTCCTTTCTCTGGATGAAAGCTGTGATGTTCACAACACAGGTAACTGTGTGCTTTGATAGATTTCGATTGAAAATGCAGCAAACTGGCAGGTGTTACAACTAATGGTTGTTCAAATACTGACAGGGGAAATGATTTACTTTTGAAGCAGATGAAAGATAAAATGACTGAAAAGAACCCGGCATTGGGAAATCAGCATTTATGTACTGTGTTATCCACCAGGAGGTGTTGTGTAAGTCAGTGCTAAAAATTAACCATGTTGTTGATGTTATAGCGAACACCTTAAGAGCAATGAATCACAGACAGTTTGTTGCACTACTGGCAGAGCACTTCAAGCCCAGATCACTGCTGGATTTTTATTCTTCTTTCAAAACGGAGGAACTTCCACATAAGTCCAGATGCAGATCCTCTCTCAGTGAGGATCACTTGTCCATCGTATTTCACTTTTCCACCTCAGACATCCTGAACCTGATTTTAATGCGTATGTTCAGGTCAAATACAGAGTTAAAAGTATTTGACGTTTTGCAAAAGACATGCACAATTTGTTCACATTTGTTTTTGGGAGTGTTGATTAAATAGTGATGAAATGCTGGTGTTTCTACCAGGCCCATTTCACAGTTTAATCGGAATCAGAATACTTTCTTAATCCCAGAGGAAATTATTATTATTAACTGGTTAATTGTAACACATACTCTTACCAGTACCAGTTTATAATGACATCAAATTATTATTGAGCAGAACCCTCCACAACATCTGCAGTTTCCTAATACGGCCCCTTGGGAAAAATGAGCTGTCAATCTCTGGTTTACAGAGAATAGTGTGAAAAAAGAAAATGTCCAGTTCTCTGGGACAAAATGCATTGCTGATGAAAGAGTTTAGAGGAGAATGACTAGACTGCATGGGGCTGATAGGAAGGCAACAGTAACTTAAATAGGAATTGCTACAACCAGGATGCAGAAGGGCATGGGCTGCAAGAGCAGAACACCACACTAATTGCTTCCCGTTGCAACAAACAGATTGTAGGGTTAGAATTTGATGTATGAACAATGCAGGCTGATAATGGTGTAGTGGATATGTTTTATGCACACTTTTAATCTTTTAGTTCAAACTAAGCATTGCTTAGCCTTCCTGTGTATTTTTGCTGAACACGTCCATCCCTACGGTGGCCCCTAGAGATAAAGCACGTACGAACTCCGAAGCACGTATAAACTGCAAAACACATGCAAACTCCAAAACACAACGGAAGTACTCCAGGACGGATGGTTTCCACAAACACATGGAGTTGGATACTAGCGGAAAACACCTGCAAGAACAACCAGACTCACATATATTCACATAATTTAAAAAAATGTTCATTTACCACACCAGATCCGGTCATTGGTACTTCCTGGTTTGTGTAGCCACTAGGTAAAAAAAAAGAAAAGCTGAAGACTGCTCCTAGTGTCCTGGAGCACTTCCGTTGTGTTTTGGAGTTTGTACGTGCTTTGGGAGTTTGTACGTGCTTTGTCTCTAGGGGCCACTGTACATCCCTTTCTGACCACAGTTTAGCAATCACCTTGTGACAGTTTCCAGCAGGATAATGTGCCGTCTGACAGAGCTCACATCATCATGGAACTGGCGTCATGGATGTGCAGCTGACATATCTGCAGCAACTGCACGACGCTATGTCATTAATATGGAGCAAAATCTCTGAGGAATGTTTGCAGCACCTTGTTGAATGTGTGCCATGAGAAATTGATTAAGGCAGTTTTGAAAGGAAAAGCGATCCAACCTAGTAGTATGTGCAGCCCATTGAACAGTCAGCCAGTACAATACTGAAGGTATTCAAAGTCATATTGGTGTGGTCAATAAATGGTTGCTCCAAAGACTTGCAAATAAGTTACACTATTTGGCAATCAAAAGGCACATTGAAATGCATCAGAGGAAAATGTTGAAGTGCGCTGTTGTGAAACAACGTGACCACAGAGTTTCAGTAATTAAGGATTATTAAATGCCTTGCTCAGGGGCACATCTGCTGCGCTAAATAATTTCAGCCATGTAACCAAAGTTGCTGTGGTAGGTCAGTTATACAAGCAGGGGTCAGTGTATTTGAGAGATGCCTCCCGCTCTTTGCAGCTGTCTCTGCTGGCAGCTGAGGCTACTGGGCCCTGGCAGTCACCAACACTGTCAGATCAAGTCAGTAACGATCTCCTGGAAGCTGTTCAACAACCCAAACCCATCAGTCAGGGAAACAAAGGCACGCCCACAGCATGGTCTGGCCCAGAATGCAGCCATTCATTGCGAGGGAGAACCCAGAGCACTGGCCAAGCCTTTCATGGACAGAGAAAAGGGTCTGTAACCAAACCATGCTCAGTTAAGACTCTGATTTGCCAGGGTAGATAAGGGGTAATCAATCATCCATGGCCAGTCCTTGTGCAAACAGTGTCAGGATGTGTCAGTCCAGCAAGAACTGGCCAAAGTCAGCTGATGACTTTCAGAGCAGGGTGCAAGTCCTGTCAAATGCTTTAACATAGATCTGATTTCTCACAAACAGGTCTGCTCAACAGTAACACCCTATTCCATTCCCCCTGAGTGAAAACCGGCTTAATACTAACTGGTATTAAGTACAGTAGGTAGACTGACTCGTATCTATGTTTGAACTGCAGTTTACAGTAGCTAAAACTATCCAGTGCTCTTCCCACCTCTGTGCAAACATCAGTGCAAACATGGAAACAGCTTTCATCAGCAGCTGTGGTGTGTGTTTTCTTGATCCAACAGCGCCACTGCAGGAAAGCGATGATGATGCACGTGTTTTTAAAAAGTTGGATTAATCCAGAACTTTGCCAGATAATTTTCATTTAAAAAATATTGTGTAATTCAAAAAAAGAGCGGTAATGACTTTGAACCAAATAAGCAGCATTTTGTGTTTCTTATGCACAGTTTGTTACTTACAGTTACATGGATGATCCTTTCTGGGATGCTTGAAGCTTTGAGTTGAATCTGAATAAAGAGGTTTTCATTGCATTAGCCTGATACACTGATGATATTGGTAATTTATGATATTGGTCGTATCCCTTAAACTTTCTTCATCATTTGTTTGGCACCTTTAACACAGTTTTAAGTAAAAAACATTTGTAGAAAATGACACACTGCTCTTTGATTAAATATAATGTATTTTTTCTTCTGCTCTAAGTCAGTGGGTTGGTGCTGACAGTAACCTCTCAGAGCTTAAATAATTCTGTTTGGATTTCTGGTTTTAGAGTTTTATTAATAGTTTATTTAGATTTGCTTCTAAGAGTTTTCAAAGGGGAATTAAACTATTGTGCAGCGCGGCGCATCCTGTGCATAAGTAACAAATGTCACATCAATTACACGTCTAATTAACTCCATGCAAAGTGCAGGCAATAGTCAATAGAAAAAGTAAATAAATATTTTCTTTTGTTTCCTTTCAGTCTGCCTCAGATTCACCCAGAGTGACTCTTTATGGTATGAGCTCAGGTCACCAAAGACAGTTCTTTATGACTCTTGCTGTATGTTTGGCTTTGTTTTCCCGCTATTGAGCCAGAGACCAATCAGAAGGCCTTTTAATAATATTGTTCAGTGGTTGAAAATCTAAATATCCAAGGTACAGGGTAAAAATATTTAATAAACTGCAGTGGAAAAGCAGCTGGAAATGCACAGGAGGATGTGTTGATGAGGCGTGTAGTTACATTTATAAGCATAAGTTACAGCGCAGGGTTTCAGAGGGGTGTGAGGTTACAATGTAACTACAGTAGATTTCCCACTGAAGCATATATCCCCACTCGCCATAACCCACCAATACCTAAGAACGCCTTCTGTTAGTGACTATGACAGAAGGTGATATTTGACGCTGGGAATAAGAACAGGCTGTGTTCAGATTACAGGCAAATAACAGATAGTTCTTTAAAATGATTTTTAACTCCATTTCGATGAAGTTTGCATATTTCTGATGTTTTTTCTCTCTCGGTTTTTTTAATTAATCAAAATTACTTAAATCACTTTAACAAAATCCACGTGCCTTTCAACTCTGCCATACAGTTAATACATGACCGTCTGTCTTTGTTTAATCAGTTACTTTGTTTGATTAGTCAGTGTCAATTTTCACCACTACTATCTATTTCTTCCTTACAAACAAAGTTACCTTATTTACAAGCCATACTGAGCCATAGTACCATCCACTGCATATAAACGGCAAACAAAACGGGAAAACGTTTGTGAACTAACCGCAGATCAAATTCCTGTGAGCAAAACAGACTTCTTATATAAAGAAGATTCTTACTTTCATGCCTGAAAGTTGAAAAAGGCCGCAGCAGTGTTTCACTATTTCTCCTCCTGTATTGACATGAGCATAATTTCCATCTCCACAGCCATGTAAAAGCAGTATGTTTTGAATGAGTCACCAGCAGTTGGTCACCTTTCAACTGTTGCCTGCTGGTGAAAATATCCACCATTTCTTTCTGTCGCATGGAGGAGATCTCAGAGGAGACCACAGAGGGTGAGCAGAAGGCGGCTTCTTCTCTCTGTGAATCATCATCCACCTGCTGTCTGCTGCTTCTGACACTTTACTGAACTTTGAGGAGTTTTGCTTCCTTCTTCTCTTTTCCAGCACAGACACTCTCCCAAGGGAAAACAATGATATACAGAGGCACGTAACACAAACAAAAAGATATACATATGCTGCCAGTCAAAACTTTGGACACGCCTTCTTATTTAATGTTTTTTCTTTATTTTCATGACTATTTTATTGTAGATTCTCACCGAAGGCATCAAAATGAATGAGTGAATACATATGAAATCACGTAGCAAATGAAAAAGTGTGAAATAACTCAAAGCATGTTTTATATTTTAGATTCTTCAAAATAGCCACCCTTTGATTACTGCTTTGCCTTCACTATGTGGTCCATCTCATCACAAACCATCTCAGATGGGTTTAGATCAGGTGACTGTGGAGTGCAGGCCATTTGATGCAGCACTCCATCACTCTCCTTCTTGTCAAATAGTCCTTACACAGCCTGGAGGTCTGTTTGGGGTCATTGTCCTGTTGAAAGGTAAATGATCGTCCAACTAAACGCACACTGGATTGGATGGCATGTCACTGCAGGATGCTGTGGTAGCCACACTGGTTCAGTGTGCCTTCAGTTTTGAATAAATCCCCAACAGTGTTACCAGCAAAAGCACCCCCACACCACCACACCTCCTCCTCCATGCATGGGAACCATGCATGTATAGACTATCGGTTCACCTTTTCTGGAACCAAAGATCTCAAATTTGAACTCATCAGACCAAAGCACAGATTTTCATTGGTCTAATGTCCATTCCTTGTGTTTCTTGGTCCAAACAAATCTCTTCTGCCTATTGCTTTTCCTTAGTAGTGGTTTCTTTGCAGCTATTTGACCATAAAGGCCTGATTTGTGCAGTCTCCTCTGAACAGTTGATGTAGAGATGTGTCTGCTACTGGAACTCTGCGATTTCTGAGGCTGGTGACTTGGATGAATTTCCTGGGGTCCTCTTAATGTGAGCCAGTTTCGTCATACAACTTGAAGGGTTTTGCGACTGCACTTGGGGACAGATTCAAAGTTTTAGCAATTTTCTGGACTGAATGACCTTCAGTTCTTAAAGTAATGATGGACTGTCGTTTCTCTTTACTTAGTTGATTGGTTCTTGCCATAATATGAATTCTAACAGTTGTCAAAGAGGGTTGTCGGCTGTGTACCAAGCTGACTTCTGCACAACACAACTGATGGTCCCAACCACATAAAGACAAGAAATCACACAAATAAACCCCAACAAGGCACACCTGTGAAGTGAAAACCATTTCAGTTGACTACATCATGAAGCTCATTGAGAGAAAGCCAAGGGTTTGCAGCTCTGTCAACAAAGCAAACGGTGGCTACTTTGAGGAATCTAAGTTATTTATCTTTTTTTTTTTTTGCTACATAATTTCATATATCTTGCTTCATATATCTGATGTCTTCACTATGTATCAACAATGTAGAAAGTAGTAAAAATAAAGAAAAAACATTAAAAGAGAAGGTGTGGCCAAACTTTTGACTGATATATATATATATATATATATACACACGTGTGTGTGTGTGTGTGTGTGTGTGTGTGTGTGTGTGTGTGTGTGTGTGTGTGTGTGTGTGTGTGTGTTATGAGATGTTGTGGTTGACTGGCCCAGAGCAGGAAGTTGGCAAAGAAGGCCAAGAACTCTTTTCAATTCCCCCATCATCTCATGCTGCTAACTGCTCTGAGTTTCACTGGCCGGAGCTGCAGCAAGCTCATTGGCATGTCATCTGAGTTTCAGAGATGACAACCCTACAGTAACTGGCATCTTTTCTCTCTTCTTTTTTCGCCTCACGTCTCATCCCAGAAAAATCCTTGGCAGATGAAAGGGCCAGAGCAAGAGCTGAAGCAGTTAGGACAGATAAGAAGCGTTTGTTTTTACAGTTGTTGCAGTCCCACTTTGCATCACATATGCAACTACTGCTGGATGTTTGTCCCTCCTGTAAGAAGAGGAATTTAGGATTATGCGCCCCCCCTCCATTCATCAAAATCAGTACATCTTTATTTTTATCTCAAATTTTTTGAGAGAACTAATTTTCATTGCAAACATAATCACATACAATGGACGCCACAAGTTTTCCTATAATTCAGGCATCTCCGAAAACGTTAAAGCACTTTAGCAAATACGTGATGTCTTGTTAATCAAGCAGATATTTGAAGGTTACACAGCACCATTCTCGCATGAAAATATCTTAAAAGTTTATTTTGTGAACCAGAAAGAGAAATATTTCAAACTCCGCCACTCTGTGTTCCTCCGCCACTGCCTCGTTTGAGTTTTGAATGAAATGGATTCTGGGATATTGCATTTCGTCATTTCGATCTGATTGGAGACCAAAAAATCAGCCAACCAGATTTTTTTTGCATCCAAGTCTGTGATTGGCTGGTTTTGTGGCACAAATATAACGGTGTGCAGAAAGAGTTGAACGCGCACGAGCAGAAATGTTGAGAGCGCAAGCAACACATTGCGAGCGAGTGCAAATACAAAAACTGACCGAGAGGGGCTGCTATTGTGTGTGTGTATGGATAATAGCAAACACGTTTTTTTTGCACGCAGCAACGAATTTTGTTCACTCAAATTTAGCTTTTGTTGGCTCAAAATAAATTTCTCCTCAAAATGCAACACTTGCACCTGCAATATTTTTTTACGTGCGCTCAGAATAGTGGCACAAAAATAACGCCATAGCTATCAGTCTGCTTTGTACCTTAGCAGTCAATTTGGCTATAGTTTCAATATGCCAGGTATTCAAGTCTATTTATTCTGCAGGAGAATGTAAAACTTGGTGAAAGCAGTCCAATATCTCTGATGACAACAATACTAGTTAGTTGTTGAGGATATCCTAAACTTTTCTATTGGTAAGCTATGCTGTTTTTGCTACTGTTAGCTGCTATTAGCTGGCATTATGAACATTCCTTTGAAGTGGACTCAGGTGATTAACAAATGAAATCTCATATAATGTGACAATGTAATTAACTTGTGTGATTGAATGTGTGATTATTTTAGGACACTTTAGCCTAGCATAATGTTATCTTTTAGCCAGCTGCTTTTGTTGTTTAGCCAACTTGTTGTCAGATGCCAGTCTGCTTACAATAAGTAATTGTGACAATATCAGGAATAAAGTATGTTTATGCATTTTTTTTGTTTTTAATGTGTTAGAGCCCTGATTTTAGTTCAAGAGATGAGGCTTGAGATAACGAGGAAAAGGATCAGGTGTAAATAAGGGAGGAGAGAGAGAAGCAGGGAAGGAGAAAGACATATAGAGAAAGGTAAACACTTTTAGTGGGTATTTGTAAATTTAAACTATAAGTAACCTATAAAGCTTACTACGTATGTGGCCAGTCAGTAGCATCAAAGTTTATGAGAATACATCAATTATTTGGACTTAATCACACGCTAATCAACATATATATATATATGTATGTATATATATATATATGGCCCCAACTGACAGCGTGCTCAGTGAATACCTCAGGCAGCAGAAATCCAAGAAAGTGGAGGAAGACGAGGAACCATCATGGAAGGACAGGCCCCTGCACGGTATGTACCACCGGCAGATAGAGGAGGTGGCTGATATCCAGAAATCCTACCAGTGGCTGGACAAAGCTGGACTGAAAGACAGCACAGAGGCACTAATCATGGCAGCACAAGAACAAGCTCTGAGTACAAGATCCATAGAGGCTGGGGTCTATCACACCAGGCAAGAGCCCAGGTGCAGGCTGTGTAAAGATGCCCCAGATACAGACGGACAAAATGGTGGTGGCTAACCAACCGGACATAGTGGTGGTAGACAAACAGAAGACGACGGCCGTAGTGATCGATGTAGCGGTTCCAAATGACAGCAATATCAGGAAGAAGGAACACGAGAAGCTGGAGAAATACCAAGGGCTCAGAGAAGAGCTCGAGAGGATGTGGAGGGTGAAGGTAACGGTGGTCCCCGTGGTAACCGGAGCACTAGGTGCGGTGACTCCCAAGCTAGGCGAGTGGCTCCAGCAGATCCCGGGAATAACATCGGAGATCTCTGTCCAGAAGAGGGCAGTCCTGGGAACAGCTAAGATACTGCGCAGGACCCTCGAGCTCCCAGGCCTCTGGTAGAGGACCCGAGCTTGAAGGATAAACCGCCCGCAGGGGCGAGTGGGGAATTTTTTTTATATATATGAGTACAGTAATCTCTTTTTATATACTTTATAACTTAAAAAAATACTTGCTGTACATTTGAATTCTCTGGAGTCAGCTTCAAGAAATATTTATTCTGTTCATGGTAGATGGAGGCAGGATGAATCAGTCTCAGCCCTTAGTTCAAAGGAGAAAGTTGCATCTAACTTTACAAATGAGGTGATTAAAGCAGAACTGACCTTAAGTTCGTAAACACTTATTTAAGTAGTGTCACTATTTGAAATGCACATTTTAAATTTTCCACTTTCATCGTTGTTCTCTTTGCAGTATCTAAACTCTCTTGCAGGTTAATTACACACAATATGCTGCCACTATAGCAATAAGAAACTAAGATGTGAACTCTGCCTCCAGCCGCCCCCAACTAGCCTCTGTCAACTGTGCTGACCAGTCCCCATGGCAACTGGCACAGAACTAATTTTCCTGAAATGTGACCATCGCTTTTGGAAAAGAGTAGAAAAGAAAAAAAATAACAGTTGTATTTGCTGTATGCGCTGTGAAAACACATCTTTCATATAGTGCCAGAGAACCCACGAGGCTTTGTCTTCTGTACAAATATGAGTGGCAGGCTCTTTTCTAGCCCTGAGCAAACGCTATGGTCCTCGTCATCCTCCTCCTCCTGACTCCACCGTGGGACTGCATTCTGTAGAAACAGTGTAAAAAAGACCACTGGCACTGAAATTGATTTGGCTTTAATTAACCATTGTACAATGATCCATGGCTTCTGCCAAACAGTCGGCGTGATTTACGATCCACTTGTGGTTGAATATGGGCACAGGAGGCAACTTCAGCTGAGCTTGTTCTGTTAAGAAAGAAAGTAGTTCAGGCTGAGTTTGCAATCCAGAATTTAATATGATATTTGAGACACCAAAATACAGGCATTTTGAAATTCTCTCTTTCTCCAAAATATATTATATTAAAATATAATATTCTCCACAAGGAGACTACACTCTCCTAAAGGATTTTAAATGTTATGGAACCTTTTTTTATCCCTCTAGCCTTTCAAAGTAGATACTTAGTTACAATTATTTGCAGAACATGTTTTGAATTAGTTTTTTCAGAATTCTGGAACAAAATTTCAAAAAAGACCCTCATATTTATATTTATTCTCTGCCATGTAATCCAATTTAGTATGTTTGATTTAAAAGCAGCAGCATATGTTATTGATTAGTAAGTAAATAAATCTGTATGTGCATTTTTCTCTTGTCCTGTATGTGACCTGAAGTCATTCATGTGTTTTTGGTGCTTCTTTATTTGCACAAAAAAAGGTCTGCTCACTTTAGAACGCACTTTAGTTACCTTAAACTTAAGCCTTTTACAAAAGGGGACAAGTTTCTCTCCGAGTGCACCGTGAACGTTTGCGTGCCAGCCGTGGGATTGCCGCTCCTTGCAATCGCCACCAATTCCTGAACGTTCATTGTTCTGCAGCTGATTGAGGTGGTTTCTCCTTTTAAGACTCGGTGAGGGAAAGGAGCGCAAATCACTGACTTAGCAATCCGCTCCCAACAAAATCTCCTCCCTCTTTCACTGTAACAGGCCAAAGATCGTGCTGTGCTTGCAAGTCTAACAGTCAATACTTAAAAAAGCCATGAAAAAGAGAGCAGCATTAGCATATCAAAGACCAACATCTGACAAGGGCCTGCCTGAACCTTCCATAAGTGGTGTGCACTGGGAGAAAAGGGTTTGACTGTACAGGAGGAAAGGTGGGAAAAGTCCAACAGTTGAAGATTACTGAGGGTTTTACTGCTGCTCATCAGTCACACAAGATGAGACCATCACAAGAGAGGGATTAGGAAGAATATTAGGGGGCAGATGTTGAAGATGAGAGCCCTCCTCTCTGCCTCGGGCTCTGATTAAACCCAGTATATAACACGTGATTTTTTTCAGTGAGAAAGCACAGAGGTCAAAAGTATAGGGTACCTATGGTGGTCAGAAGAATAAATGGGAGGTATACAAGTGTGGCATTAAAAGCCAGAACTAACAGACGAGGAAGGAGTTCAGTGTCTGGTGTCAAATCTCTCCTCTGGCTTCTGTCTGCTGTCAGTGAGGTGAAGACAGTAGAACAGCAAAAGAAAAATTTGAAAAAATTCGTCTTGGCAACAGTGCAGGACATAGTGTATTACAGCTGTATTTAATGAAAAAAAAGTGCTGCATTGATCATACTGTGGGGAATTCCTCCAAACATCCTGTAAAGCTAAAAGGCCAGGGAGCTCCCTGTGCTGGTCTGATTGAGGGTTTCCTGTTTTAAGTACTTAATGAGGAACTGGGGAAAAATCTAACTTCCAGGTCTCTTGACTTGGATGCTTTCCGGACAATAATAATGAAACAAAGCTTCTTTTTTCCAGGTTCTTCTGGATGATGTTACCAACCACCTGCTGTTGCTGTACATGTGCAGTTTTAAATTTTGTTCAGTAAGGGTCTTACATCAAAATGCAGAAAAGGAAAGCAATAAAAAAGAGATTTCTAATAATGGCAAAACCAGAGAGAGGAGAAATGACTCAGCTGCAGTTTCCCTACTTTGCCATTTTGGAGCCTTAAGACAAAGTAACACACAAATGAAATATAAAAATTTTACTTGGACACTTTCAGTTTCACTTGATATGCTTTCCTACAAGAACATAGCATGCCATATTATATTCAATAAGCTGATTCTGTTCATCTGGATGTAGCATTTTCACATAGCTGAACCAATGGCCCAGTGATGTATCAGGATAGGATAACTAGTGTGCAAGCTGAGATCAGTTTTATGTAGGGAGAAATTAGAGACTAAACCTGTACCTGGACTTAAAGATGGTTGAAGTTAGGCATTTTAACATGGGGGTCAATTACACTTGGAGTCAGCCTCAAGTGGCCATTTGAGGAATTGCAGTTGTCAGTACTTCTAGTTTGGCCATCCATCCATCCATCCATCCATCCATCCATCCTTTCCACTTATCCTTATCAGGGCTAACACATTAGCCCTGTGTCAGAATATCTTTGATCAGATAATATTAATCTGAAACAGTAGACTGTCAATTTTAGTGACACATTAGTGAACGCAGTGCTCAAGAGTTTCTACAGATCATAATGTTGGACTCTTAGTACGCTTACCTGCCTCCAAATAAATGCTAATATATAGCTGCTGTTTAACAGACCACACCACTAAAGGTAATAAATGCTACTTTCAGCAATTCCCTTGTCTTAAATAGCACAGCAGGTTGCTCCAGCTGTTTGCTTTGGCAGAATTTTATAACCGATGCCCTTCATGACGCAAACACAAAGGGTTTTTGTGCATTGGGCTAGAATTTTATCAGGGACCTTCAAATTTCCAAGCAAATGCATTAACTGCCACACTATGGAACAAACTAACTTTGCACCAACGTTAACAATGTTTATTTTGTCAATAAATTGTAAGGCATGAAAGACCATAAACCACAAATAAACACCTAAAATCATTACATTTACAACTGTATTCAGTCAGTTTACTCCACAATAACATTTCATTAGTTCCTTTGAGTCAGCGTCAGCTTGAGGTCAACAAGCTAGAGGTCTTTTAAATTAAATCCCAGATTGACATGTACAGGATATTGATTTTTATCTTGAATTATGAGTAAAAATAATTTGAGAACTAAGACGGACCTTAAAGTCTTTACAATAGTTGTTTGTCTTGTATCTGTCTGATGTTGGAGTGTTTTATCTTGTTGCTGTAGATTTTCACCTTCTTTACAATGAACTTTGGTTTATTGTAGAAGGCTCAATCCAATGAACAGTTCACAAGAAATGAAACTTACCCTTTCTCGCACTGCGTGCTGCTTGGCAGCTGCTTAACAGCAACAGTCTCATTGGCTTTTCTAGTTAATGATTTGCAAATTTAGGCCATGTAGCCTCCATGTGGTATTTACCAATGCGCTTATCTAATCTGTCTTTGCATATTAGCACTTCTCCATCTGAAATGTAAGCTAATAAGTTTCAGTACCAGTCAGAGTAAATTCGCTACCAGTCGTAGAGGTGAAGCCATGGCACCAACACTGGTGAGTGATCCTCTCCTTGCTTTTACTATTACTTAAGTCCACATTTTTGTGACTACATTGGTATGTTGTGTGCTTTTACTTGGTCAAATTTTAATTATTTTTAGATATATGAAAATTCAGAATTTATGCTTACCTTTTTCTTTGCCACAGCAAAGAGATTCAAACAACTTTGATATATTATACATTATTACAATATCTGAAAATTACTAGGCGACTCATATTTTCACCTCGTTATGATTTTTGTTCTTCCTCTAGTCAGCTTTTACTAGCTCACTTGTCTGTTTACACTGAGTGCTGCCTTTTCTCATTATTTTCAGTTTGACAAAGAGCCAAAGCCAGGGGACCTTATCGAGATCTCTCGGGGGACATATAAACACTGGGCTGTCTACATTGGAGGAAATGAAGTTGTTCATTTACTGCCTCCGAGTGAGTGTTACATTTTTGACTTGCACAAAACCCAACACACGTTAACGTGCCCTACATAATTCACAGATGTTGCTTTAGTGTCTCTCTGACCTCCTTTTTCCTCTTCCAAAAAAAGCACATCCAGGCGGTGAGTTGGGATTCTTCGGTGAGCTGCTGACGTTACTAGACAGCGGTAAGGCGCAGGTGAGGCGTCAGAAGATCTGGGAAGTTGTCGGCTCCAGCGAATTTGAGGTCAATAATCTTCTGGATGATGAGTACAGTCCTCGTGAGCCTCTTGCCATTGTGAGGGATGCCTGCAGGATGGTCGGTCGAGAGCTGCCTTACTGTATCGCTACTCAGAATTGTGAACACTTTGTCACAGAGCTACGTTATGGAAAGCCAGAGTCCCGACAGGTGAGGGATTTTTACCTAAAAGAAAAGTCTGTGAGATCAAATGGGTTGTGAATTCTCTTGTGTTAAGCTGAACATGGCTTAAACCAACAGTGAAGAGCAACAGTAACACTTTATTGCTGTTTCAGTGAGAAATGATTTTATCAAAGTGTTTGTCTGCACCTGCGCTGGATGTGTTTATCATCTAAGCGCCTCATTTATTGTAAAGATACAAAGATGTAACACAATCTATTATGAATGATTAGAAGCAGATGTGGTGCTGAATAAATTTTGATTATGTATCAAACGGCAGATTAGCTGATTTGCAAGTTCCAAAAAAAGCTTGCTTAGTCAACCCGTTTTGTCACCTTCGCTGCCATAAATAGCTCTCTGAGATGCATTTAAAAAAACGTCTTTTTCATGGTGTTCAATCAGAAAATGCAACATGGCAGCCGCTCAATTTTTAATGAATGTAAACATGGTCATTATTTTTTATTTTGTTTTTACTGTCTATTATTGCAGCCTTGTGGAAGTCAGCACTGAAATACAACATCAACAACAATGCAATAACTGCTTTCCCTCCAACAACCAGCACAACTGCTTTTCTCTTTATTGTGTTTTTTTCCATAGGTTCAAACAGCAGCTGCAATTGGAGGCGTCGCTGTGGCAGGTGTAGCCGCTGCAATTTTGGGTGCCGCGCTGTTTTCCTCCTTCAACAAGGACGAAAACAAAAGAAGAAATTATAGGTGATTGCAGTGACTGATATCATTAATATCAGTAAAAAGGAAGGAACTAGTTTGTTGGTGTAACAAGGTCAGCAGAAACAATAAGTTAATCACAGTGAGGATTTCTAGGATTGAAGATATTTTTGGAATTGTGGGTGATTTTAGAACGCTTAAATTTGTACTGCCTAAATTCTAAACAAAGATTTGGAAATTTGAAATTAGGCTTTTTGACCATATCACTGTAAAGACAAATATACAATCTAATGCTTGGGATGGTTTTTTGCAATGTAGGAGGTCAGAGCACTGGGCCAGGCCAGTAAAGCTATTAGCAGGTGGGTGCAGCTGGGCTTGCTTAGGCCCCAGAATCACTACAGAACCCCACATTGTTTGAGGTCACCGTTTGTGAGCTCCATGAAATCCACTGCAGTCTGCAAACACTCTGGTCATGGAACAGAATCCAGCAATAATAAAGCCTCACACCGTCCACGCTTTGGGAGTCTGATGGAACGGTTAATGGTGGCTGATCGTGAGGCTCAGAATCACCATGCATAACAAATGTGCAGCATTTTCACTCTGTGAATGATAGAAAAGACATGCCAATAATATGCATGATTACAGAGAGATGGGGAGTCACAGCCTCAAACATGATCACTAATTAGATGGTATCCATTCATTGATCCATCCGTCTGATCCAGGGCCGATAAATCGATATTTGATCATGAATAAATATTTTTTTCACAGTTAATTTGTTCACTTTTCTTTACACTCTCCAGAGCTCTTTGCCTTGTAATTTTAGCCACAGTGGTTTGGGCTGCTGTCAGTGAAATGTAAGTGACGTTTACAAGCTAATAGAAAACATTCTCATAAACTTAGAATGAATTCATGAAAAATACACAGGAACAGATTGTTGGAAGTTGCCATGTTGTCCTGCCATCTTGAACACAGAGCTCATAGGTGTTCACGGGCTCTGGAGGGAAATTTGAATTAATGTCTGCACCTTCAGACTCAAAATATGTAGAAAATACGCAAAATGTTTTCCTTTTACATTTTATATAAAACCGATTTACCAGTAGGCCGCCTTTGTTATTTACTTCTCAATGCACTCTGGGTAGTGACGTCACATGGTTGCACCGCATCGGGTTCACAATTAGCAGCGCACTGGAAATGGCTTCTGTTCGACCTTTCCCGTTTGAACCAGAGCAAACCGAGGGAGAGGATGAAAATAGTCAACCAGTACTTAGTTTAGATGAAGATGAAAACAATCCGTCACACGAGGACGCGAGAGTGAAGGGAAACTACTGGTGTCTATGCAGCTACTGAGAGTGTTTGTTGTAAAGAGCTCAATTTTATGGCAGCAGCTATCCATGGTAACACATAAGCGCATGATAAAAACACTAATAGAATTCTATTTTTTATTATACAGTGAAAATATGAAAAATTACAATTCTCCATGCAACACAGTGCACCAAAACTTTGAAGCCGTATGTCTTAATCCAGATGTTCTTTGGGCAGCCCTTGTTAGCCTCCATGACCGGTATAGTGCTGGTCTACAAAGTCGTAACCAGGTTACTAATAGGCAAGTTAATTAACACCATTGCTACACTGCAAAAAACAAAACAGGTTAGCTGAACGAAAGCGCCTATACTGACGACAACCAATACATGTCATCGTGCCAGAAAAAACATGGCCGCTCCCACAGCTCCAAAATAGTTTTAAACAACAAAGATTTAATGAATAACAAAAAAAATTGTAGTTATTCTTAAGTATGTTTTTATGTAGTGGAGATAATTTGTAACATATTTAGAGTAGCTTGTCATAATAGTCGGGGTTCCTTTTAAGCCTAATCTTAAAAGTAGAGATAGTGTCTGTCTCTTAAATCCAAACTGGAAGCTGGTTCCACAGAAGAGGGGCCTGAAAACTGAAGGCTCTCCCTCCCATTCTACTTTTAAATACTCTAGGAGCAATAAGTAGGCCTGCAGTACGAGAGAAAAGTGCTCTAATGGGGGTGATGTAGTACTATAAGGTCATTAAGATAAGATGGGGCCTGATTATTCAAAACCTTGTATGTGAGAAGCAGGATTTTGAATTCAATTCTGGGTTTAACAGGAAGCCATCAAGAGAAGCCAATACAGGAGAAATATGCTCTCTCTTTCTAGTCCCTGTCAGGACTCTTGCTGCAGCATTTTGGATTAACTGAAGGCTTTTCATGGAGTTTTTAGGACATCCTGATAATAAAGAATTACAGTCGTCCAGCCTGGAAGTAATAAATGCATGAACTAGTTTTTCCAGCTTCACTCTGAGACAGGATTTGTCTAATTTTATACATATTGCACAAATGGAAGAACGCAGTCTTACATATTTGTTTAATATGTGCATTGAAGGACATGTCCTGGTCAAAAATGACTCCAAGGTTCCTCACAGCGTTACTGGAGGCCAAGGTAATGCCATCCAGAGTAAGAATCTGGTTAGATACCATATTTCTAAGATTTTCAGGGCCGAGTACAATAACCTCAGTTTTATCTGAATTTAGAAGCAGAAAATTAGAGGTCATCCAGGTCTTTATGTCTCTAAGACATTCCTGCAGTTTAACATGTGCTTATGATCTAACTTCATGCTTCAGGTTAGGTTAGCTCAAGTGTCCTAAAAATCACACTTTCCCCTCTGATAAACAGCTTGATTATATACTCACATAGTACGAGATGTTATTTGCTAATTGTCCGAGTCCAGCAATGTTAGATCCACTTCAGAAAGAAAGAAAGAAAATAGAAAAGTGCAGGATATCCTGAACAAATCACGTCAGAATTACTGCAATCTACTGACATCTAGTGGTGAGATTTTCCACACTGTACCTTTAATAATGTATGAGCGTTGCACATTGATACCTACTCCTACAGACAACAAACATTTGGTAAAGATCAAAGTTCAACATCTTAACTTCCTCCTCAAATCATCTGATCTCAGTAACCACAGTAACTTGTGACCTGACTAAACCTTACCTCATATAGCAAATGATTAAGTGCACACAGCTGAGATATTAAGCAGGGGGTGAACATGCTTCCTCTTTTTCCCCACTTAGAAGTTTGAACTGTTCCCACCATACGTACGACACATCGTGCCCCCTCCTGTAGCTGGAGGCTGTTAGGTTTCCTTTGAATTTGGTGTTATAAACTGCAGCTATAAACACTCGGAAATGTGAATAGATAGTTTGTATGAACTGGCTTGTTTCAAGTTTACCCTGGCCATAAATATGAAAATGTTTTTGTGGGCACAATAATGTACAAACTCCAAGCACTGGGGGGATAAACTGCATTTAAATAAGCAAACAGAGAGAATTACATCATGGAATAGTCACATCTGATAGCAACATGTGGTTAGAGGTGGATGCAGAGCTCTGGATAACTCCCAGTGGACATAAATCTGGGGTACTTTTCTAAGAACTGCCAGCAACGGAAATCACTTTGTTGCCGTTTCCACCATACAACTGCCCGACTGCACAGCTTGAATGTTTACCTGTGATGATCTGGGATGCAGTAAACTTAAAGCCAACAATGGTTCAGTAATGGGTTTTTTCTTTACATCAATAATAGGTCTTCCCTGGTTAATAGTAAGATAAATGAGTTCAGAGATGCTTTATCCTGGAGCCTAATGGACTGAAAAGGGACTTATTGTGAGTTTCTATTGTACACTAGGCTTGGAGGCAGCACTGAACCAACATGAATAAGTACAGCCAGTAAAGAGCAGTTGGTGATAAATGCAGCGTGACAGGCAGCCACGGAGGCCAAAAATCAACTACCTTTGGTGTCTGTGTCACTTGAGGATATATGGTTGCCCCCTCCGGGTTCTGTCACTGCTAATGTCTCACGTTCAGTTTCCACAAAGGCAAACGTGGAGGACGTGGCTTGGGCCAGGAGAGCCATTAAAAACGACCCGAAATCTTCCATCCGATACAAAGATGTCATTGAGGTTTGTCTCTGCACCTGCTGAAGTCATGGAAGAGGCGGCAGAAGGTCTTCCTCTGTGTCCGACTAAGCGACAACAGTCCACCACCTCCCAAAAACTAGCCGGACAAGTTTTCTTTCTCCTTTTTTTTTCGAAAGGCAAACTGCTGCCATGCCAGATAAGTCAACAAACGAGGGCCAGTGAAACTTTGTTCATCGTGTGAGGGGCTTTTTGTGAGAGAGGCTGTGTGGAGAGAAGGGGGAAAGGGGGCTGGAGGGAGGCAGGATGGGGAGCTAGAATTAGGACCACATAAAGACGAGAGCCAGAAGGACGCGGTTGGGAGATGGTGGATTGGACCACCCTAAATGTAAGGCTTCCTGGCTGCTGATGCACACTCAGGTGGCAGCAGCTAAAATACCTCTATCTACCCCCATTCGCCAGGTTCACAATGAGGAAACTGTTTCAGCAGGACAGGGGCTCTGCCTCTCAGACCACTGACAGAGAGAGATTAGAATAACAATGGCCCGGGTTAATGATGTTTGTGCCACTGAAGACACAAAGTCATTACTAAAAAAGCCATTAGGCCTCTGAGTCAAAGAGAATGAAAGGGGTGTTTTTTTCACACTGATTGCTTGCAGCGAATGTTAAACAGAATGGTGATCAACACACAGACCACCAGTCGCTCAGTGTCTCATTTTATGGCAGGTTCTCAGTATTTTTCTCTCAGCTATAGCTACTTTTTAACTTATGCAATAGTGGCTTGTTTCATGCATTAGCTGCACTTCCTTTCAGCCTTTTCACCTGACTTCTTTACTCAGTTCTACACATCATGTTGAGGCAGAAGGCAGAGCAGAGCTGGAGCTGGCAGAAGGGGGCAAAAAAAAGAAAAAACCAAAGGAGGGAGGAAAAGAGCAAAGAAAAAGAAGGCTTTGAAGAAGACCGAGCTCGCAAAGCTGTATTTTAAAGTTGGATGGCACATCAGAGGCATGAGCAGCTAGAGTTCTGGGTTTTTTTAAGGCCCATATATGCTCATAGTGCAGCATCCAAAAGGAGCATTCTCTTTAAAGCCGGGCTGAGTGAGACCAAACATTCACCGCCGTGCTCCGAGGCTTAATTATCGTTTGGATCACAAACAGAAAGCTGGTTTCAGAGTTGCAGAAGATGAACAGAAGATGGCTGTGTCTGAAAATAATTAGACGCGACATGATTCCAGCTGTTATTTACATTTATATTACAGGCTGACACTATCATTTAGAGCAACATGGGGCAACAGTAGAATCAGTTTCATTTCCTGTGCTTCCTTTGTCCTTGAATGTTCTGTTTAATCGAGATGTGATTGGAAAAGAAATGAAAGTTGGACTGAAGGAAGTGCTTAGTGATGCCTTGTTATGGACCGCATTTGGCCTTAACATTTTGAAAATTAGTTTGTCTCTGTCTTTTTTTAAAAAATTACCAACATAACAAGCTCCAAATACAGAATTTAAATAAATTGAGTATCTGGAAAGACTAATCACCACCATCAACCTTTTGCCAATTAAAATCAGATCATCATGATTCAGGTGACTTTGTACTGTAACGTGCTAGTTTGTTTCAATAGTACTCTTAAAATGAGTAAAATTCACATCGAATATCAGAAATGGTTTCCTGTTGTGGCTTAACCAGGAATATTAAGCCTATAACGACATCCAAAACACTACGCAGCTCTGGACCAGAGCATCACTGAGCTCTTGAAGAGTCTGAGGTGTAGCCTGGTGGGACTGGATCGATCTAACACTGTTGGGCTTAGGTCAGGCGAGCATGGAGGCCAGTGTCAATTCCTTCATTCTGCATACTCTTGCTACATGATGCCGGGCATTGTCGCAACCAGGAGGAACCCATACCCACTGCACCATCACAGGGTCTGACTTGATCAGAGATATTCCCATTAGTGGCCTGCTGGAGGTCATTTTGTAGCTCTGGCAGTTCCTCCTTGCACAAAGGAGCAGATACTGGCCCCCGAAGATGGGTTAAGGACCTTCTATTTGCCCTACGTGCTCCTAGAGTAACTGCAAGCAACTTTTATACTTTATATTTCTATAGGTTTGCTTCAGTAAATTAAAGAAATTTGAATAATGACTCATTAGAACAGGCTGTGAAGAAAGATATGTACTTAATTTAGGGTAAACATTGTTTCTTGTCACAACCTTAGTTACAGGGACTGCTACTTCCATGACCATTACATGGGTTTGAAAACATTTAGAAAGAGTAAAACAAAACAATTCATTTCGATTTTTTAAAATTTACAGCAACTTTCAAACAGGTCAGCAGTGAGATAAACGTAAAGCACTTGGTGGTCTGCAATTTAAGCAGTCATCGTTGGGCAATATGAGGGTCAAACCAAACAATAAATGCACCAGATAGTCTATCTAAAATATTTATGTCTGAAGTCCCATGTTTCTAACGTTACACTAAATCCACATCTCAAGTAAATAAGACAATTTCAGGGAAGAATCTCAGCAAGAGACATAACAAATAGCTGAGTTGGGTAGAAACTAGAGCTGGGCGGTGAATGGGGTTTGTGATTAAATATATGCAAAAGCAAGAAGAAACAATTAGAATGCCTATTTTTGAAAATGATGAAGTGTGACATATGCTCAGCCCTCATCTAAATGCTTACTGCCTTCCCCCAGTGCTGGTTTGGAGGGGTGACTGAAGAGAGAGAGGAACTTAGGAAATGCCTGTGGCCGAGCCTCTTATTTTTCCATGGCAGCGTTATAAACATATAGTGCAATAACATCTCCTGTATGTGCCCTCTCAGCCCACAGAACTGTGGCCGGCCTCCTAAAAGCAGCACTATGTTATTACCGCCCACTATGAATGCTTTCTGTGTCTATGTGTATACGTGTTGTTATCGGTTGGCCTTCACATGTAAGTCTGTCCATGTGTTTGGCACAAAGAGGAATGCAACATACACTTAATGTGTGCAAATGTTTATTTCCACAGGCTTCCTGTGTAAATGATCCTGCTCAGCCTAACACAGGTAGATTTATGGGGCCTGATGCATGGGTATAAATATGCCACAGAAATAGACTGTAGCTAAATGGTGGAGATTGTGCAGTCACTGAATGGGCCCGACTGTCTCTGAAACAGGAGTAAATAAGTCTTGCATCCACAGATTCGCGGCTCAGCCTCCCCCCCAAACCAGCAGCGGTAAAGCTGTAAAGTCTGACGGGTTTACCTGTTTATGTGAGGATTTTATTGATTATATACAGTACAACTATTCTGTGATGGGAGGGAAAAAATGACAACCACACATTAATCATTCGTTAACTGTATAATTCCCCAAGAGTGTGGTTTATCCATTCATTTTCCATGTTTAGCCCCTATTATTACAGTAAAGGATTATAAGTCACTGCCATTCATCATCAGACCACCTACAAGTGTTACATGCTATGACAACTTCATCTTTGGGAAGTAAAGGAATTCTCAAGCTCTAAACTTCATCTTTACGTGCTAAGGTTTCCATCTCTAAGTGGTAAAACGGGTCACTTGTCCAATATCTTCTTACTCCCAGGTTGTTACATTGTAATAACCCACCAGCTTCACATTGTGTATCGGTTTGGCACAATTTTTTTTTTACAAGTTTAACAGTTCCCGGGTGTCTGAAACAGATGCAATGGGAACCTGGGTAACAACGCCTTGGGATGTATAACCATTTTGAACAAAGTAATAAAGAGAAATACTGTATATCAAAGATGCACATAGCTTCCTGGTCTATAAAATCAAGCCAATGTAGAAGTGCCTTTAAGTTCATGGGGGAAAAGATCATAAATGTAAAGACTGCATGTTGCAAACTTTAGGATATTAGTTTAAATATCTGCCTCCTTAGATTTTGTGTCTTGAGAAAGGAACTCCCAGAAATGCATATGCAACAGCATCAATTTCCACCTCTTACAAGCAGTCTTGCCTCTGCACTCTTAGCAAATCTGGCCCTTATATGTTTATGTCACATAATTTAATGTGTGAGGCTAAACCCAAGTGATGAACAAGTTGAAAGGCATAGTCAATAAGGAGACCAAACTCTTGTCTGGTTCCCTTCTTGTTGGATGTTGTCTGATCGCATCCATTAATCCAACCACCTCCTAATGCAGACTTCTGACACTGGACATCGGCGTTAAAAGAATAGCCCTTGGTTAGATTTGAGATTCCCATATGTTAACTCACTGCAGGACTGTATTAGGTGGCCTTAGTTTTGGCTTGGTGGAAAAATAAACCTGCACATGTGTAAGTTATATTCTTTCTTTGAATGAGTTCTTTGAGTGTGATTTTTTTGTCCCTATTGTTATACTAATTCGAACTCCATCCATCCATCCATCCATCCATCCATCTGTTTCCATTTATCTGGGGCTGGGTCGCGGGGGCAGCAGCCTGAGGGGAGAAGCCCTGGGTCTGCCTTGGGGCCTCCTCCCAGTCTGATATGCCTGGAACTCCTCACCCAGGAGGCATCCTTGTCAGATCCACCTCGACTGACTCCTTTCAATGTGGAGGAGCAGCGGCTCTAATCTGAGCCCCTTCCTGATGGCCGAACCCGTCACCCTATCTCTCAGCCTAATTCGAACTCTTACATTCAAACTGCTAAACACAATAAACACTCCAGTATGAACAACAACAAAAAAAAAATCAATTTTCTGGCAATTGTTTCATCATTCTCGCTTTACAGGGTTGATGACAAAGAAATAGCGATGTGTTTTTGAGTTATCACTTCTCTATAAGTTGCATCCTCACCTCAGTTTGAAAATGACACTTGACTCTGGTTTATTTATTGGTTAAATTTAGCAGTCTGCTGACAGCAGTGTACACAAACTCTCAACTTGTCATGAGAAAACAAGATAGACAACAGAGCGACAAAAAAGAATAATCTTGTCTGGTCTCGTTCCTGTTTTTGCCTTTTGTCTGTAATTACATGTGTGTTAAATATGAAATGTAGCATTAAAATGCCACCCTTTCAGCTGTTTGTGAAATGTGTCTGTCTTTGAGTGCAACCTCTTTCAGTATTGCTAAAACAAGCCGATGTAAAATGTATTATTCAGACGCGATTCTGAGCAAGAGCCATGGTTCTGTGCTGTAATAACTCGCATACTGTACATGATATCAGCATGGAAGTTGTGAACTATTGATGCTTTCTCTCGTCTTTGAACATTTCTTTAATGATTTAAAAGCGAAATACTTTGACGCCGTGTTGTGAAGCTGCAAAAGCCGGGCACAGCAGAACACCATCTGCCCATTTTTTTGCATCCTTCATCCTGTTATGTTGTTCTATTACCATCCTTATCCCAGTTTGTATCATACACCCACAGACACAGTGAATATATGGAGATATTTGAATAAAAGTAATACAAACCAGACATATTGGTAGCAATGCAGCAACCTAATGATCCCTCTTCTGTTGTTGGGAGCTTAAAATTTTGTCCTCTTTGCTTCATTTCCTTAATTTTTTTGTGCTATATGGGGAGCCAAAGTTAAATTAGTTTCAGAAATGATAATATACTCAGTAACGGATGACAAATAGGCGTTCACGTGACCACAGTTATGCCGCAGATCCACATTTTCTGCTTTCCATCTTTTGGGTTCTTTAGTTCAGAAAGCAAAAGCACCACTCGTGAAGCCAAGATGCTGTGTGTTCACAGAAAGCTTTCTTCTTTAAAAGACTGTGCTGACAGAAGCTTCAGAGCCAGCGAGTCTTCCCTTTTCCACAATCTCAGATTCTCATACATACATTTGAGTTTGTGAAACAGTTTTGGCGACGTGTGATGAGCCCAGGGATTATTGTCATAGCCAACCCCGATATTATAGAATTACAGTCAGACAGAGCGACTCCTGGTGCTGCGCGGACAATTACTCTGCGGCCTGGATCCCAGTGGAAAAGCTGCATTAGAGAAAAACCTCAGTCTCAGATGCAGAAAAAACAGGGAAGTGTTGGCAAATAATGTGTCAATACCAACCAAAGTAATCACAGCGGGGCTCAGAAGGGGTCTGACTCCACTTTATTAGAAAGTTCCTCTCCAAGAAGAAATGTAACACTGTCGGGATTCCAGAAAAATGCAGACAGGCTCCGGTTAAAGAAACATTTATGTCAAATGTTTTGTTTTAACATCATGAGGCAGGGTATCTTGGATATAATTAGTCTTAAGCTGGACTCTTGATTGGAAGAATTGTTGATGTGGAAAGCATGCTCTATGTGCTTCAAAGACAGAAGAAGTCATTAAAGTTCACATGGAATGATTTTTCCATGTAGGTCACAGTTTTAAAGAGTTCATCAGCTCTTTAGAGCTTTCATTTAAAGACATTTACAGCAGTATGACTCTCTTCTGTGGGTGCCACATACTCTGTGCTGTGGCTTCAGTCTCTACATTGAGCAATGTGCTGCCTCCATCTAGTGGCGAGTATGATATCCTACAGAAAACTCTAAACAGTCAAGGAAGAAGTTTTTGTTTTTTTTATATTTGCCATAGAAAAATGGCATCTCAAGGTGGCAGTGTGGCTCCACAAGTGATTCTTCTCTCAACGATCTGAGCCAGTCGCAGAAAGAAAGGAACCAGGACTGCAGAAACAAACAGTGATCTTGCTGTGGTCTTTCAATTTTTTACTTTGCTATCCGTGTTTGCAGAGCTGATTCAAAAAAATACCCTAAAAACCTGCAAAAACAATTCACATTATTAGTATTATTATATTTCTTATTCAGACACCCACTGAATAAGAACTACTGAGACTCAGTGGGTGGCGAGTATTCAGGAACACACAGCCAGTGGTTGCCTGGGGTTCATCAACCCTCTGGGCCTGTGTGACTGGGGCTTAAAGACAACTTGACAACTTGGCAATTTTTTTTAACAAAAAAATCTATATGATGGTGACACAGCCTATCAACGTTACTAATAGGTTTATATAATTAAAATCTTTTACCACATCAGCCTACTCTGTACGGGGTTATTTAGGATTATTTGGTACTTTAATGTTGCATTTGTATTTGTACAACTATGTTATGTTTTGTTGTGTATATATATATATATATATATATATGTAATTATACAACAAATATAACAAAAAAAATTTACTTTTCTATTGAGTTTATTACCAATAAAACTGAAACAATGTAGAGGAAAAATCTATTATCACTGATTATCATTGCCTTTGTTTAAACAGAGTAGCTATAAAGTTACGCAGGCCTACTAAGCCCACTTTAATAATAAAAGAAATGCATGAGCTAATACATAAATGGCTTAAAAAGTTGTAAAATTTTAAAAACATTTAAAAAAAAAACCCCCACACACGCAGCCCAGTCTCAGTTAAAGTTTGTTTCAGTACCACACCATTATCTTTCCCAGCTTCAGCTACATATAACCCGCAGACCTGCAAACAACGTCATGATGACAACATCCTCTAAGAAATAACAGCTAAAATCATTCCCATGTACAAATTGGGGGGGTTTTATGTGTTTTTTGGGGGGTCGAGGGTGTTAGGTGTAATGTGCTGTTGGAGATGGAGAGCACACACACATGCACACACACACACTTATGTAGAGGTATACATAAAACAATGAAATAAAGAGGTGAAAAAGACAATATTCTTTATTATTTTCTGTTTAATTTAGTTTACTTAATATTTCCTTTGACTGTAATAATAGTTTAAAAACATTTAAAATGATTACAAACATTATTTAGCATCACCTTAAAAAAAGTATTCCCAGTGTGTTCAGAAGAGGAAAATTATTACTTAAAGCCAGTAATATGTAGATAATGATGTTTATGCTTGTGTCCAAATAATAATTACACCCCAGAAACGATCTTCATGATAAGCCACAATTGGCGAGGTGAGGAGGGGGGGTCTTATTTAGATGATATCTTTATGTTCACACTACATTTCAGTTTGGTGTGTTTTAGTTTAGCAGACAGTTGGTAGGTGGAGCTCTCTCATCAGTCAAGTTGTGAACACTTGTTGGACTTAATCCTCCTCAAGCACCACAAAAGCTGCCATCTCATTATCCTCAAAGCAGCTCCCACTGTGTTTTTTTATCATTGTGGCCCCTCATGTCCTCCTGCTACATGTTTCATATATACGGCGCACCTCGGTGTTCAATATTGTAAACACAAATTTCTACTTTAAGCTCATCTTTCATGACATGTTATCTAAACTCGTCGAACATCTCTTTTTTTTCCCCTTCTGGAAGGTATCAAAACTTTCCCATGGCTGTGGAATACTTATGGTGAAGTTTGGAAAAACTGTGTGAAAACATGTATAAGGTTATTTTGATTGACGGTCCGAAGCCAGGGCATGCATAAGCATTCATAAAGTAAAAGTCCTTTCAGAATAGTTTGGTTTACTGCTATTTTTTATAGAAAAAAGTTTGTAATTCTTGATGTAGTGACTAATATATCAAATTATAATAAAACAAACAAAATCTCTTAATGACTCAGAGAAATGTAATTTGTGTGTGGCAGTGTCACTATAGAGAAAAACTTTTTTGTTTTTAAAATACTGAATGAAGTCGACCTTTAACTTTCACAGAGGGATTTGAAGCAATAGCAGCAAAAGTAACAAGACTAGGGGTTTAATCCATTTATTAACACCCAAAAAACAAGATTTAAAGTCCTATAAACTCACAATCACACTGATTTTTTTTTTTATTGTTATTTATTAATCTCCAGGTTCAAAATATACTGATCTTTTATTTTGAAAAATGAAAGAAATTTCATCAACTTAAAAAAAACAGAGGAAATGCTTTGACTAAAAGACAAAACAAATAACCGAATGTTCTCCAGACACCTTAATTACCCACAAAACCAACTTTAAAAACTCTTCAAACAAACAGATTTGTTATTTCTTGCCTATGGGCAATAATGTTTGTGCCGCCGAGCAATTTTCGCTTGAGACTTCTTGACAGTTCACAATATTAATAGGTGCAGTTTAATTGCAGCTTTTACGAGGCACATGAACAATAACAGGAAGTCCTCTTTGGGAAGTGTTATTCTTCAAGCTTCACAAATCATATTAACTGGAGTATATGAAAATCTTAGAGCATCATTTTCTTACATACTCGGATCTAATTCATGAATTTCACATCAGATGAGTGAATAAAAGTTAGACAGGAACAGTTAATTTAGAGATAAACGGTGAAGCATCACAAAAACCTTAATAAAATAAAGCAAAGAGCGCTATGAGAATGCATATCGAAAGTAGTGTTATTTATTAAAATGACTTACTGAGTTTTTTTTCCCTCTGAATATATATTCACATTGTGGGCGCTCAAATCACTGCTCCTCACAGGGATCTCTTTATTGTAAAAAAAACAGTATTACAGTAGGGTCAAGGACAGAGTCATAAACATGTATTTACATATATTTAATCTATGTATATGTGGTACATATACACAGTACACACAGTTTGTGTGTCTGTGCCTTTGCTTCCATTTCCATCAGAACCACACTGAAGTGCTTAAATCTGGGTTTAAGGGTTAAGTTTTGTTTTATTTTGATGAGGATCCTTGAGTCAAAGTTCACCATGTTCTGTGTTTTTAAAAAAATAAACACCACGTCAGTATGTAGGAGTAAATGTACAAAATAAATTTAGGATATTGGAAATAAGTTTTTTACAGATACAATACTAGTGCTACTGCTCACACCAAGGAGCTGCCGTACTTGAAGGATTTAATCCACTGCAGTTCCTTTAATCTACTTTAGGTTTTCATCTCATTTCCCGGAAGATCAAATATTAAATATTAGTCCTGCATGATTTGCTTCATCAAAATATTAAGAGTTTTGGTGTGTGGATACTCCCATTGTCTTATGAGCTATGAGATACTGAAATTCACTGATTTGAAAAGCAAACTATCTTTCAGTAACACTGCTTTTTTTAAAATAAATAAATAAATAAATCCAAGTAAAAACACATAGAAAACATAATGACTACCATCCTTTAACCACACACTTGCTTTGGCACTTCAGCATGGCTAAGGGATACTTTTTTCAAGTACCTGAAAAGAGTCTCATTGATTGGAGATGAAGAGAGGTTTAATAGTCCCCATGACTGCATATTCAGCTAATGGATACTACAAAACACTTTATTCATTTCCTGCATTTATAATGACTAATTGTTAGACTTTTGTTAATTAAAATCACTTAAAACCAATCATCTCATTCAGGGGATGTCTCTAACTGCACAGCTGCCCATTATGTGGATTGCTGAGTGGTTACAGGTAGCGTGGCAGAAATCTGGATGGCTGCGGGTGATGGGTTTGCCTGCCCAAAGATCTGCTGTCAGCTCTCGGTATTTACAATCCAACCAAAATAACGTTTACAGTACTTAATATTAGTGAAGGAAGGGGGGAAAGGGACATTCGGTGGCTTGAAAAAAGTAAATTCTAGTGCAGGTCTAAGTGAGCAGGCCAGGAAATCCCATCTAAAAGCGATTATTACAGTCTGAGCCACGTTCGCTGTTTGTTGACTGAGGCTAAATGATCACAGCTTCCACCCCTCGGAGAAAATCTGAACCCAGCGGGTGTCTGTTGTGTCTCTCCGGGAGGTTTAAGGAGGGGAAACATTTTGAGAACCACTGACCCACTCTCTGATGAATGAGCTAGAGCGTGACCACACCCCCGTTTACTCACCGTGTGTGTTTATTGGCTGTTGGGAAAAGCGCTCGCATGTGGCTCCTGTCAAGGGTTTATACTATTAAAACTCCCCAAACTCCTCCATCCTCCCTGACACTTGTTGCTGCTGTGCGCGCACCACCGGGGAGAGGACACCTGAATCGCTTCAGCATTTCTTTTTAGGATTTCCCGCGGGGAGTGATGAACTCCATCGATCCTCAGTCCCATCACCAGCACCACCACACCTCCCCTACCGTCGGTTCTCTCCCACCCAAAGGCGCCCAGGAGGCCCCGGATATGGCGGCTGCTGTCTACTGCGACAACTTCAGCAGCATGTACCACCAGCCGAGCCTCCAAGGTGCGCAAAGGCCCGCTGGCTACGGCCTCGGGGACTACGCGTCGTCTCCAAATCCCTACCTGTGGCTCAACGGGCCGAGCGTCAACTCGTCCGCTTCATACCTGCACGGCAACAACCCGTCGTTCATCCCGCCCTCCTACGGCTCGCAGCGGCAGTTCATAACAAACTCACCTGGATTCGGCGGGCCCGACCTGGGCTGGCTGTCCATCGCCAGCCAGGAGGAGCTGCTGAAGTTGGTCCGTCCACCCTACTCCTACTCGGCGCTCATCGCCATGGCCATCCAGAATGCGCACGAGAAGAAGCTGACCCTGAGTCAGATTTACCAGTACGTGGCTGACAATTTCCCCTTCTATAAGAAGAGCAAAGCGGGCTGGCAGAACTCTATCCGGCACAACCTGTCTCTCAACGACTGTTTCAAAAAAGTGCCGAGGGACGAGGACGATCCAGGTACCGTGAACGCATCACAGAAAACGTTATTAGTACATCAAAAGTGTTGAGGCGTTTAATACATGGAGTTTACTCATCGGGAGGGCTCAGTGGTGATCAGTTAAATAGAAAATTTCGTTCAATCAATCAAAATTGAAACTTTTAAAAAATTAATATGAATAGTTAAATAACTTCATTTTATAGTGCCTAAGCAGATATGTGCGTAAAACCCTGTTTGATGCTTTGTAAAGTGTGTTTTTTTTTACTGCCAATAAGTCAATATGATCAGGTCAGGTATGTGCTTTTCATATTGCAACGGAAAACAAGTAGCACTACTTTATATAGACAGACGGATAAATATGAGCAGACTGTATACAATAATGTAGTACAGTTTATGTTCCTCTGCACTACCTTCAGTAGTCTATTGTAGTATTTTTAAAGCAGTGCCTGTATTGTACACTATGACTGGAATGTTGTTTTTCATTCTAACCTGTACTTCAGTCTAGACTAGAAAGACAGTCAGCTCAGGAAGAGGTGCCAAGAGAACTCCCAAGTGTCCAGTAGTGCAGATAATAGGAAACTAGGGATGGCAGTATAATACAGTACATTTTTACCTATTGGATCTTAGCTTCCGTGACACAGACATCTCTTATAGATCATTTCTTTTAAGGTTCATTCACATTGCTTTGATTTGTACTGTAAAGTTTGACGGGAAGCTTTAAAAAAAATGGCATCAGAAAGAAATTTAGGATTTTATTTAGTCAGACAAATTCTGATCAGGTAATGTTTCAATATTACAAAACTGAAGTAATTCAGCTGTGATGTGTCTCTCATTTCCACTTGCAGGGAAGGGGAACTACTGGACGTTGGATCCAAACTGTGAGAAGATGTTTGATAACGGAAATTTCCGCAGGAAAAGGAAAAGACGATCGGATCAGAGCAGCGCAGGAGGAGCAGCAGCAGCAGCTGTGGGTGCCACAAAGGTTGAGGATGGTAGGCCGACAGCGGCTGCCCCACTGAAACCCTCAGACAGTCCTCAGCTCCTGGGGCCTTCCTCCCCAGAGATGGAAGTGATGAGCGAGAACCACAAAACATCCGCATCTGCGTCCCCGCCTGGACTGGCCTCCTCTGCTCCTTGTTTTAATAACTTTTACAGCAATATGTCCACGCTCAGCTCGGGGGGCCCCAGCCGACAGGGGTCCCTTGGACTGGTGAACGAGCTCTCGAACAGGAACATAACCGCCCTGAGCCCATACCACCCCAACCACAGCGGGCAGGACACAGGGCCATCAGAGCACAGCGAGAGCTTGCATTTTAACCGTGGAGTGTACTACAACACGTTTGGCGGAGGGCAGAGCGGACAGTTCAACAGTCACTTCTATAACAGTTTCAGTGTCAACAGCTTGATCTATCCCAGGGAAGGCACTGAGCTATAGGACCTGCTTTAACCACAGCGTCACACTGTTGCAGGGACTTATTTTTGCTCTATGACTCAAACGCATGCTTGCATGCATTTATTTCTGCAGCGAGATCTAAGTACAGGCTGGGTTGCACTCCACCACATAAAAAAACACAACACTTCCTTCACCGATCAACATGACAGATTAAAGAACACGAAATATTTTTTAAGTTAATTTAACTTTTAACATTAAAACGGTGGAAAGGTCAGCCTGAAAGTGTAACAAAAATGAAGCACTTCTCTTTTTTCTTCTTTTTCATGACTATATCAAAGCTCTCAGTGGGTTTTTTTTTTTTTAAAAAAAGGCTGCCACTGAAAACTGCATTTTTTGAAAAACTTTATTTTATTTTATTTTTTTTTGAATGTTACTTTTGCTTTTTAGATAAAACCGCTTAAGATGTAAACATGCATTTGCCAAGTGTGGCCCATTTTTCTCCGGAGCAGCCAAATTCTTCTATCAGATCACATAGTTGAGTCGCAGTCAATGCAAATCTGCCAAAGTTGCCTTCGTGAGACCGCCATTACCTCAAAACAACAATCACATGACATGAAAGTGCCCAATACTACGACAGGTTTCTTTGTATATTTAGACACATAATAACTGATTTCACAGACAAGTAAACTTAAACGTGAGCTTGCCTTATTTTTTTAATATCTCCATGTTGACTAAAACCGCAGCACTAAGGCTCATTTAAATACGCGTGTGCTTTATAAATATGTATTTTTGTAAATTATGAAAGTAGTTGGTGACTATTTATGCTATTTATGCAAATAGGCTTTTTTTATCTACTGTTGTCTGAACATAGTTTGGTTAAAGCAGAATATTAGCTTTGCAAAACGCAGAAGAAATGCTCTCACTAAACCCCCAGATCTGTACACTAAAGCTATATCCTATACTATGGTTTCACTCAGGATTCAATGTGACAATCACTGAATGGCTTATGTATCTTCTGTTGCCTTTGTTTTTCTTTATACGTTATATTCAGCACATAAGCAGATTCATCTACCATCACAAATAAATGCTGTGTGCTATCTACTGTATTGTCATGCATCCTTTTAAACAGGGCATGAGGTGCATTCAGGTCTGCATTGTAATTTAAATGTATTCCCCATAAATTTACTTTAATTTAATAATCAGTTGTAAAGTCAAACAACTTGCATAAAAAAAATACTATGAACATTTTTTTTAGTTTGTCATGTTCACCTATTATTTACATATTTTTATTGTGTGGGTCTTTTCAAGTTCCTTTTCCAGCTTTATAAATATTCTGCTTGTACTCAGAGTTTAACCAGAATCTATGGCTTGAGTGTAGTGGTTTAAAGTCAAGTTTACAGCACGACTCTTTTATTCTGTTTAGTCCATTTTTCTTACTTTCAGATCAGCGATTAGTGTTTGTCGGGTGGTTTTTGCTCTCAGAAGACAATTTTAGTACCAGGTAGTTTGCCTGCTTATACCGGGCCTCCTCCTGCCTCTATCTGCCACTGCTAATGATGTTCAATACGTAAGAAAAATAAAATAAAATGACACCAAAACAAAAATTGTTCCTAAAATTAAGAAAAGTTCACACGGATGCTTTCACATTTCCTTAGAATTTGGGAAATTCCCCAGAAAGAACTATGCAGTTTTGTACTAATTATAAGGAAAAGTGAGACAACTTCAAACTTCCAGTGAATTACTGACAAGGCTGAAGTGTCAGCTGATCTCCAGATTGCGATATTCATCTAGAGGAAATCAAAACGCGGAGAGTTAAGTTTCCAGTAAGGAGTTAAACGAAATGTTTCTCTGAGGAAAATGAATCCTCGAAACTTTCAACACGTACATTTCTGAAGTATGTTTTTTTTCTATATTATTGTTCTGTCAATATTTCTGTACAGCATTACAAAGAGATTAAACTTGTACCCTCATGATACGAAAACATGCTTTGTTTTAAATTTACAGCCTGCTCTGTGTGCAACTTTTCCTTTCTCCTGTCACGTTTGCAACATTTACCACTTCAAAGGGAACAGCAGATTAATATTTTTGCGCCTACTTCTAATACTAAATATGCTCCACAGGCAGAGACGAGCTGTGCTCAGTTCTGACCAAAATTAAGAAAGAAAGTTCAAGGTTGGAGCCGGTCCAAAGACTCAGCAGTTTACAGACGACTTCATACAGAAAGAATACGTGAAACAATAGAGCCATTGTGCTCTGTCCTTTATGCCGGTCCCCATGTATCAATTAGGGACTCTCTGAAGAGAGGTGAAGATATCCCCCTTAAGTATCTCTTTGTCTCCATTCTCCAGCAGTGTTTGTCCCAAACTGAGAGGAGGCCATGTTCCTTTGTTCCTGCTAAGAAACGATGCATCGAGAAATTCCCTCTGCAAATATTTGCCACCCATTGTGCAGATTAGGGACAATGATGTGATGATTTATTTAGTTTTCACTGTTTATAATTCACACCATGCATGTGTCCAGGTACTTAAGCACTGTGCCGTGAAATTGACATGACTGTACTTTCTTATTATCTCGGATTTGCGTCTTCTTTCTTTTGGCCCTCGGTTATGAGAATGGTTGCAGACTGCAGGGGAGGGCGTGGGGGTGGGAGGGCGTATCGTTTCTATTTAGAGGATCCAAACATAATTAAAGGGGAAAACAATATTGTCATAATGTAATAATAGAACATTGTTTAAAAGCATTTCACCTCATGCCATGCACTTGTGTGACCCTTGTTTCATTAATAATAATCTGACCTACTAATTAAGCCCTATTAATGTAGCTTTTCACGATCGCAGCTTCGTAGCCAAAGAGTCATTCCAGTGTGATCTAATCTGTAAAAGCAAGGATCAGTTAGCACGTCGTGTTTCTTCTTCTGCGCTCCTCTCCAGCGCTGCGGCGACTCCTGAGCGACAGTCAGATTACCTAGATCTGACCTTCGATGTCAATGTACATCGAGCAGACGGTTCCGGAGCTTTTCCCATCCTGGTGGACTTCTCCAGAGTTGTCCGTGAATGAGCATTCCTGCTGCCAAGTGTGAACTTTTCAATTAGAGAGGATCCACTGACCCAGGCTCTGTTTGATCACCTTCTTTTGTGCCTGGAACATTGGGCACCCCGTCCTAATTTGGCATTCGCGCGGCCCTATTGGGTGACATTTGAAAAGCAGCATTGTTGGGCCAGCTGGGAAGCAGGTTAAATACTAGACTGCTGGTGCTATTTCGATCAGTGACTGTACAGTGTAGGCCGAATTCAAGTCCCGAAACGACCCCACAAGACACCCCCCCTCTCCTCTCCCCGAACCCAAATTGTTCCTCTGATAATAGACAGGGAAGAGGTGACGCCTCGCTAATGAGAAACATCTTAGAGGGAGCACAGAAAACAACTGTTCAGTCTCGTCAGCATGTTTCACATGAAGGGCCGGAGATCAACTTCATCAAGGATCCCTGACTGCGATGTTAAATAAGCACAGCAGAGTGATGCTGCGTCGGGCCGGTGGCTCGTTTCAGGACACGGGACTGTCAATGTCCCGGAATGATCCACGAAAACAAAACAGGTTTTCCCCATGTCTGACAATAGCAACTCGTTCATGCTATTAGGTCAAGTATTTTATAATTTGACCTTACTCCTTAACTTCAATTTGATGTAAAGGTCAAACCATGTCTGTGAAGCATCAGTGCCCCTTAAAAATGATTTTATTAGTTCATTATTATGATCATCTACAGTCTTGTGGAGATAAATAGTCAATTTAACAAATAAGATTAAATAAAGGAAAAAGTAATGTGAAGGATAGCACAAATTATTGTGCTCTTTTTTGTTGCTTTCTGGCTTGTCTTTAGCAACTATAAAAGGTTACAGGTGCTTTTCTTCAATAAAGTGATAACAAAGTCAATTTTTTGGTGTTTTTTTTTTTATATTTGATGATGTTTTTGGTCATAATTGTGCAGAAAGAGAGAACATTTTAAAGAAGAAGCCATGCACCACTCAATCTGGGAGTAAATGCTTCAAGTTCCGTTACCTGTGAACACCATTCTGACTTTTAATTCTAAAATTAAAAAGGAGAATAATAGTTTTGGCATGTGTAGAAAAACAAATCTTGGTGGGCTGCGTACTGTAGAAGTGGGAAGGTGGGGAGGGTTGAAGTAGTAGGGTGGCTTGGGGGGGTCTTGGGCATGATTTGATCCTGGAAGGCTCAATTAAGTGGTTCGTTTACCCCTCGTGTGGAGCTGGTGAATTGGAGCCAGGTCAGCTCCGGGTTGAGATGTTGTTCATTATTTTTCCGCCTGTCGGATCCCATGAGTGGCCGCTGGAGACGGTGGCTGCTCGGCGGCCGAGGAGCAAAGGGCCTGCCGGTGGGGTACGTCAAACACACTCAAAGCCTCTCCCCTTGCCGAGGGGATTATGATCAACAAAGCATGTCCCACACCTGCACCAGCCAGCACAATGGAAACTCCGCGGGCCAATGGAGACGCAGAGAGAGACCAGTTATTAGAGGCCCCCGCCAATGTAATGGATTACATTAACCCCTTCTGTTGTTCTTCCTCCTGGAGCTTAAACATTGAACTGACGGAATCCACATCCCATTGAGAAAAACTTTAGCAACACTTTGTTGCAACAGCTTTTTCCAGTCTGTCCACTCACCAGTGGGGATGCACTTTAACTTCACTGCTAAGCTGTTTGGTGACCTAACCAAACGCTGTGAGGGTTTGGGAACGTTTGGATAGCTCTTCTTACCAATACTACACACTGGTGGTGATTGTACTAAAGGCTTTAGTCTTATATAAGTATATACAAAACTAGTTGAACTAAAGATACTATTTTTTAATGACTGTTTAACTTTTTGGTCACTTTTATTTATTTATTTATTTTAATCCGAAACAGGGAACATTCAACAAACTGTAAATACAGCAGCAAGGCCTACCCAGTGGGTAGGTGTGGAGTTACTCACAACAGGCAGGTGTCTAAACGTTAAAAAGTACTTAAAGTTAATAGCTTGGTTTTTCAACACAGGTATCATATTTTAGCTTAGTGATGTGTAAACAAAATAATTCCAGCTCTTGGTTGGATATTGTTGAGGCTAGCCTGTAAATCCCTTAAAATATTGAGAATTAATTGCGTTTTCCTCACACTTCACTCACAGCAAGGTGACTGGTGATTTGTGGTCTTTCTGTTTTCTATTTATGCCCTGGATTGAGTATGCCAATAATACATTGACCTCTACAGGTACTTTTGAAGCCTGCCTTGGTTACCAGCCTTTGTTTCCAGCTCAAGAACGAGAGGAAGATATTCCAGCTCCATCTATGTTGCTGCCACTGAGTATGGAAAAAGGCTAAGGCCGCCCTCCTCAAAACCACGGTTTGACAAACAAAAGGGGAACCCCTCAGCCTCGCAGTGCTCCCCGGGTCAGAAGGCTTGGCTCCAAGGACATTTTCTTTTAACATACTCCTCCCAGAAACTCTCTCATAGATTTATTGGTCCTTTTGAAATGGAGAAATCAATCAGTTCATCTGCAGACTGTTTTAAATTGTCTGCTTCTATGAGAATCATCACTATCATCCCACATGTCTGAAGTCAAACCATCCACTTCTAGCCCTCTGTCTATTGTCAGATGAGGGTAGAGTCGAAAATATGTGTTACTACTCTTGTGCTGTTGTTGGTCCATCATCTTAAAAGCTGAAATCAAACTGAGCATTAATAACAATTAAAAGTGCCCATTGCAGCAACTGTCTGTACTTCTGTCTGTACTGAACGTCTCCCAACTCTGCTGCCCCTTCTTTTCTGTTCAGGCATTTTTCTCAACCAATCAGCACTCAATCGATGCACAGCATCATCCACACGAAGCAATGTGCAATTGGAATCTTTGAAAACTGGATGGGAGGATGTTTGTGTTCGTTGAAAACCCTTCGCTGGAGGGTCTCTGTTGGCAAATACATACCAATTCAGTTTATATTGTGCAGTAACCTCAACATGTTTTACATTGTAAGGTCAAGACCCTGCAATAATACAGTGAAAGACCCAACAATCAGATGGCCCCCTTTGAGCAAGCACTTTGTGACAGTGAGAAAGAAAAACTCCCTTTTCACAGGATGAGACCTCCAGCAGAACCAGGTGAGGGGTACAAATACGTAAGGTGTTTGCACATGATACAAATACGTAAGGTCTCAAATCGATTTACAAATTCTGCAAGACCTTATCAAACTTACTTTGGACACTCTCCCCTCATCTCCAGCAGAAGCTACAGTCCCATTCCTATTGAAAGAAATCCCTTTCACACCACTTGCCTGCTTTCTGAATACCGATTCCACTTTTACAATAAAATCTGTAAAGCTGCTGCCGGTTGTCTGGGTCTGCTGTCTGAGACCAATTTGTGGTTAAACATGACACTGCTGCTAATATTCAAACTCATCACACCAGCTTAAACTAGAGTGTTATTAACTGCACAGCCACATTCGCTGTACAACTCTTGTAGTGGTGTCAATAAGAATATTACTCCTCCATATTCTCCATGTCCCATTTCTCAGACTGTATCAACAAGTAAACAGCATTGTTTACCCCAAAATGTGCAGCAGCAACATGGTTTGCGAGTGTGTTTGGGGTTTATTTTAGGTGTGTTTTGGAACAACAGAACAGGAGGATACTCAAATATTTTCAGTGGAGGGTGTCAGTCCCTAGGGAACCCGTCATGGGCAAATTGGACCAAAAGCTCAGTGGAATGCACATCGTTGCCCTCGTCCTCACCCCCTCCCTAATACTCCCACCTCCACCCCTTCCACACACACACACTCCCTTCTTTTCTCTTTTCTCCTTTAATTGGGCCCATTTTTCTGGCACCTCCCCAGATCACACTGTCATTTTACACTGCGTAATAAGCTATTAGCCCCAGCCGGACCGGGTTCCACAGCCACCCCACGCTAATCAACATGGACATGGCCATTGTGAAGGACTGGTACTCAGGACATCACAGTCCTGCTATTGTTATTGGCTGGACCTCAAGGCCCTGGTTGCCCATGCCTTGGCTCACAGAGGGAGGAGGTGGGAGGAGAGGGAGAAGTAAACAGAAGGAGGAGATCAAGGAGAGGTGAACTCACTCTCGCTACCCCCTAGGAAACAGCGAAAACAAACTGTCACACCTTTGGTTCAGCCATCCTGCTTTGACAAAAATATGACTTTCTACCTCGTCCTAAAAGAGCAGAGCGCCTGTTAGAAAAATGCTGATACTAGACTTGTAAATGAAGATTTTATTCATTGCGTATTTTACCACCTCGAGTTTATCCAGAAAGTATTCTGGAATGTGTATTTTTCCGTCTGTCTTTACCTTCTGGATTTATTTTTGATAAATTTTTTTAATCTTTGTTTTTGTATGCCACATTGCAAAGTGTTGGGCACGTGGTGCATGACAAAATACATAAAAATCAGCATGAAGGGAAATGGCAATCCTGCATTGGGAGCATCTTTTCATTGTGGGGTGCTCAGAGGTTTGGTCTACTACGATATTTTGTTTTCTCAGGTTGGTCTAACAGGTTAGCTTGGCAAACATGACACTTTTGTTTTCTTTACTTCTTCCATTTCACGTTTCAACACCCACAGTTCAACCACAAACGTACAAAACTGCGCTGTGCTGCTTTCACACATTTGTAATAAATATCACAAATGTTGTTCTTTTGTAATCAAATGGTGTAGTTACTTATTTAGCAAAACCTTTGTTAAAAACATTTTAGATAAGAAGTCTCTGGGCCTGCCTCAAGGGAGAGGAGCTTTCCTCAACCATATAACAGCTCCTGTACATGTCTCGACACCTCCAGGCGGAAAATCAGGGGGTTAGACGAGGCCTTGGCACTGCAGACCGTCTGAGGCGCTAATACTTGCACAAAGACTTGGCAGGGAGAAAGCAGAGCTGTATTTTATGTTGGGGATATACATGTTTCACAGTCGTTGAAGATTGTCAAGCACTCATTTGTTACCAGGAGTCAATTCTGAACTCCTGCTGCAGAACTGATATACAAGTAGGTAAATCAAATGTGAGGTCTGTTGATTTATCCTGCTGGAAAGCTAAATAGTGATAGATTTTAGGATTTTATTTTGCAAGATATCAAGAGTTTTTTAAGAGAGTCTGTGCATGTGTGTGTGTGCGCGCGCGCTTGGTGGAATGCTGGAGGGCAGGCTGGGACTGAGGTGTGAACAGGTGCAACAGGGGGAGTCCAGGCAGGCGAGTCCCTGTAGTTACTATGTGAGTCTGGCTTGTGGTTAGATGTTGGAGTGGGGATAAACTTCTTCTTTACTTTATTAAGTTTTCTTCACTTTGACCACAATTTTTTCACATTTCGAGTAAAATTTGTTAACTTTAATAAAAACAGGTTTGCATTAGCAAAATGTGTGTAATTAAAAGCAAAAGAATAAATTGCTACAAAAAAGTTTTTTATACGCCGCAATCTGTGTCTATCTATCAAGATCCTTCTTCTACTTACACACATGCACGCACAAACATGTGCACACACTCACCCACCCTACCAGCCTCCAACCTCTAATCCAGCCACCACCTCTGAGCCCAGGGTCCTCAGGAAAAGTTCATCCAGAGGGCGGAATCAACCTCCATGGCAAAAAGCTGGGGCTAGAGAGGCATTCAGTGAGGTTGGTGTGGGATGTGTGTATGAGTTTGCAGTAGTGTGTGTAAGAATGGAGGGGACTGTAAGAGGGCATCATTCCTGATGATGAATGTGTGTGCATGCATGTAGTTGTGTTGGAGGTTCACTGGTTCTGAGGGTTTTTTTCTTCCACATTTGTCATAGTTCACCGCTCTGAACGTCTGCTCACGGGTCACAGCTGAGCTTCTGGTCAGGCCATACCAGCTGTCTGAAATCGAATATTTTTTGGAGGGAAAGACGAGAAGTAGCTGTCTGGAGTAACGCTAAAAGATCATTTTAGGAGGTCTCAGAGAGGCATAACCGAATTGATTATATGCTTTCATCAATGACAACTCATCTTAATGCACTGGTTTTTGTGTATGATGTAACAACATTTCCCTTGAAAAATGAAATCAGTTATTGTTATTATCATTTAATGTTTTTTAAATATTTTAATATGCTTCAAATTAAATATATTTTAAGTTCAATATGGTAGTTCAATCTTTTTTGTGCGTTATTTTATTGATATTTCATGTATCTAAAAATAACAGTAAACCTATGTAAACTTTTTTCTCACCAAGCATTTCTAAACTGCTTTTATTTATTTCTAAGATCATCCTTATAGAAAATTAGTAAACCTTCAAAATTTATTATTCACTGTTTTAAATAATTCAGTTTTTGTCAGTAAGTTCAATTATCAGTAAGTTATAACAACAGAGGGGCTGCTTTAGTAAGAAATCTAATGACACATGCCTTCAGGAAATGATCTAAATTCAAAATCTAAAATTATTCTTTATCTACTGATAATGTAGTTTACACCTAAAACTGATGTGAAACTATAAAGACATATGCAACATGCTGCAGGATTGCGTGGTCACCCTTAAATCATTGCTAACTGGCAGGACCTGAAGCTGCTCTACTTTTTCTGTTTTTCCTGCTGCTCATAATTGTTAAACCAAAACAAAAAAGCAGCAGTTGATTGTCAAAAGTTTAAAGACAAATAACTGCAAACAGAAAATGGCTCCGACAATTAGTTCACTCAGATTTTACATAGAGAGTGGGAGCAGTGGTCCTCATGTGGCCCAGACCCAACCCTAATGAGGCAAGTTGTTGTTTCTGGGGTTCCAGTTAGAGTTGGGATGATTTAGGGTTTCCACATTAAATGGAAGTTAACAAAATGTCCTATCATTGATAGCTGACTGTGTGTGTGTGTGTGTGTGTGTTGTTTACAGTTTACACAGTAGCACTCTGGCAGTGCATCAAAACCTTGTTGCTTTTTGTTATGAGGTAAACACAACCCTCAACCCTGAGGCAAGGCCAGGACAATCACCCAGACCAAGAAGGCATCCCATAGCTATGACACCCCCAGTACTCCAAACCTTCACGTGATAGCTCGTACACCCAGTAGGGAATATTTTAGTAAGAGCGCTAACGTAAAGACTGATACACAGCATGCTGTGAACACCGAAGACGAGTGTGCTTGTTTGCAGTTTTATCCTGGGTGACTTCATCAGCAGTCATCGAGTATTTCAAGGATAACCTCACGTTTTGTAAATGGTGTTGAGTGCCCACCATGTTACATTTGACACTATTGAGAAAAACAGTAAAGTGTAGTGTTTAACTATAAGATGCACCATATATCACTTTTTAATAACAAAATGCTTACGTCTCACTATCCAGCACAGTTCTCCATAACAAGTGTGTGCTTTTTAAAAAGACAGCTACTTGTAGGCCACCTGACTCAAACACACATAGAGGCAAACAGGGTTATGCGCCGTGGGTTCTGTGTGTGTGTGCGTGTGTGTGTGTGTGTGTGTGTGTGTGCGTGTGTGTGTGTGTGTGTGTGTGTGTGTGTGTGTGTGTGTGTGTGTGTGTGTGTGCGTGTGAACCAAATGGGGGAAGAACTGGAAAGCCCCCAGCGCAGGTGCAATACAGGGCCATCCGCGACGCTCCGTCAGCTTCACACCGGGCCAGCAAGGGGTTCAGACAGGGGGGTGGAGGATGAGATCTTCTCACCCTGCAGGCCTTCTTCCGTGCAGCAGAGCTGGTAATTTGGACAGAAAACTGGATTTCTGCCCAACAGCAAAGCAGAGCCTGGGCAGAGATGCGGTGAAGCAGCCCACAGCTGAGACTCAGAGCAGGCAAATAGGGGCTGAACTCAGGATGACCAATATATTTTCATTCATTCATTCGCTTGTCTTTTATTTCCCCCTCTACTCCCACCTCCACCTCTTGATCTCTCGCTGCACTGATCTACTTTTCTGTGATCAGCTTAGTCTGTCTCTGCTCATTGGGACGGTTCATCAGCTCTATTGTTAACAATTGAAGAGTGCATAGTACAGTTCCTATTCACAACATTTAGGACGGGCTTGCTTTGACATAACTACTGCAGTAATAACACAGATGTGTGATAGTTGATACTTACTAAAAACAGCCTACAGTTTCCCTAAATCCAAAATGTTTTGTTGCAGAAACTGTACTAAAGATAAAAAATAAGGAAATCCTTCTGATAAAGCATTGAATTCTCCAAATAGCTTGTTGTTAAGGCATAAAAACTGCACACCCTTAGCACTCCTTGTGCATATAAAGGGGCTCTCAATAATGATGACGTGCATACAGGTGTGTGCATGTATGTTGTGGTGCTAGACAGACACTAATTTCCACCTGCAACAGAGCAATGGGCCAAAAGCACAGCTTCAAATAATCCAGAGCAAACTATCACCTGATGTTCTGTCTGTAGTATTGGGGCCAGTGGAGACACTGGACTTCCAGTTCAAATCCAAATTTTCTGATAACAGCTTCATAGCGTGCTTCCTAAAAAAGTGTCCATACAACAATCGAATATGTGGTGGGTGCTTCAGGAAGCACTGGGTCCAGATTGCCTCCACATAGTTTTTGACAAAAGCAACGTTTGAATGAACAAAAAAAAATTCATAATTAAAAATATGTATATTTAGCACCTTGACTATGGTTCCTATGTCCTTAATTTGCAGGTGACTTGGAGATTGTTATTTTAAATTTGTTTTTATAATTGCCAAAATTACCACAGAATTAATGCAATACATCTGCAGCAGTTAACTTTAGTTTGTGCTTAAGCAGGGAATTCAAGTAGATCCTAAGATGTAGCCCACACAAGCGACCAGCATTAATACCTGAATGACCACAGTTGCACCAAAGCAATGTGCAGTTACACTTCTAGAGATATCAACTTACAGCTTAGGGTTTCTGAATTGTTATGATGGGCCTACACTGTAGATTTAACACTATATATAAGTCCCCTTTTATAAGGGAGCCAATAGTTTTAATAGATCTACTAACCATGGATTCATTTCTAAGCAAAACCACAGCTAGCTCATTTTACTAACTACCTGAATTTAACCAGTGTAAATTAGCTGGTGGAAACAACGTAACAGCCAAAGTTACTGTTACTTTTTCACCTGCTCAGTAAATGCATGCATCATTACTTCTTTTTGTGTATGTATGCGTGTGCTTGTGTGTGTGTGAGGCAGCGTACATTGATTAAAGTCAATATTCTATATTGTGATATTCACATATTGATCTAACATGCAGTTTCAGTAATTGTTGCATTTTAAAAGACAGTGACTAAGCATGTGAAACATTGACAATCCTTACTCATATACTTTTTACTTTTTGCATTGGGATTTTTTCCTTCACCCTCCAAAGTTCACTTCAGTGAGCCGTTACATGGCACAGCCGAAGCTCGAGGCCCTGGGCTCACAGCTTTGATCCATCCACCCACACCGTTTATGCAGTCCTTCCAATAAACTCCCACTCCATTTCCAAATAAATTAACACCCCTAATGGAAACTATAAAAACTACGCTGGGTGCAAAATATGGCATGCTTTTATTTTTCCAGCATTTAAATGATTTGCAATTTAATTTACAGTAAATTGCAAATCATTTAAATACTTTCCATTTCCAAAACCTTTTGCTCTGAAACCAGAATACACAAGGCCAACTGCAAAAACACCTGTGTCCATGCCTTTCAATGACAAAACTGAGACTCTGGCCTCTTTAATAAATACAGATAGTCATAGCCATTAGTAAATGTGCTCCACAGTCATTACAGATCGATTAGTGCAGTTTTACACTCCAAAAAACTAGCAGTGTAAGAGTGCATGGACAGCTCAGTTACCTTAAATAACATAATTTATCAGAGCCAGTTACACAATCTGACTTTAAAGGTTGTTTCCATACCGCTTTTTTTGTGTGCGTGTCTCTATTTTTGCCCTCAAACAGATAAAGTCTTGTAGATTCACCTGCCAGGCTTTGTTAGTCAGTGTGAGGTCTACATCTGCCAAGGCAAGCACAGCAAAGTAATAGAAGGTAATAAAGTACCCCGTAATAGAGCATCGCAGAGGAGGTAATTACAGTGAGGGGTGCCTTTTAAAGGGTTGTTTGTAATGATTCATGGTTGCACAAATGCAATTTTCCTGTCACTCCCTTCTCATCACTCACTGCTGCTCGCCTGGATCTGCAGGTAGCCTTCCTCTCACCCCTGCACGGCGCATCTCTGCTGTGCTAACGAGACACATTTCCCCAACGTAGAAAAAGAAAAGAAAAGTTCCAATAATTCAGTTAATGTTCTATCTAATGGTTCTTTTAGCAGCTCTCAAGCTTCGAGCACAAACTGTACACTTTGCACTTTCTTTCATCCCTCATGTAAAAAAAAGCCCATTTCATGAATATCATCATCATCATCATCATCATCATCATTATTATTATTATTTGCTGCATACAAACAAAAAAGATGATTCAAATGTGTGATCTAACCAGTTTTCATCCTGTCAGCGTGCATGTGAGAGCATGCAGTCAGGAGTGAGGCATAATGCATAAGTCATTCAACTTTTTTTCATTCATAATCGAGTAGATTTAAGAGATAACAGCGTGGGATTAGCAGACTGTAGTAGCTGACATTTGCCACAGGACAAAAAAAACCTGGTCGACGAGACTCTTTTTGTATTTTAACAGAATATTTCTACGGTTTAGTTTTCTGCTAACTACTAATTAATACTAACTAATAACCTTTAAAAAGGAGAGAGAGAGAGAGAGAGAGAGAGAGGATATTATTTATGCCAACTTGCTGTAAAAAGCCCAAAAATTATAATAAATATTACAACAACAAATATGACTGCATTAATATAAACACAGCCACTAAGAATAACTTAACAGTGGTATTTTTTTTTTTTATTAATTAATCATGACGATAATTAATAAGTGGACAAAAAAATACTGCAAAGCTTCTGTTACGAGGTGTCCCACACAGTATGTACTTTGGGAAGAGACCATGCACAACAAGATGCTGCCTTGTTAAGCTGTTTGACTTCCTCTTAGCTCCCTGTACGCATGAACGGGGTAAAATAAGAACAATTATATCAGGACCTTTACAGTGAGTCCAATTTTTCTTCTTTAAATTCCACAAAAGTTACCCCAGATTTTCATGTGGTTTTCATCTGATGCACTTAAACTGAAGAAGTCATCATCTCTACCACTGAGTCATCTCTTATCCCTCTGTCTCTTAGTCAGTCTTGACAAATCTATAGGCCTATTTGTCACCACAAGAAAAGCACCCCGGCCCCTCCCCGTCCCTCACGCCTTGCTTTAATAAACCGGGTTTGCATGAGATGCCATTCATGTTCAGAAAAGAAAAAAAAAACCCAGGCAAGCTGGAAGAGACTCGCGGTGGAGCTTACAGCAGCAAAATGACATCGCCTCTTTCCTACGCATCCCAACCCCAACTGAGACCCAGACATCAAAGGCAGGTGGAGTGAAACCATGAAATTACAGGTAAGGTGTCAATTACCCTTTGAAACCAAGCACTCTCCAAATCCAGGCAAGACCCAGCCGGTCCCTGGAATTAGAACAAATAAAGAGGAACTGAGGAAAGAATGGCAGGGAAGGGAAGGGAGGGAAGAGGAGTGAAGGAGGAGGTTTTACAGGCCATGTTGACAATATGGTATCAGTATAAAAGGCCCTAATTCACCTTTAAATTATCCCCTCCTCCTCTCTTCAGTACAACTGTACAACCATCGCCTGTTTGAGCGCGTGAGAGAGTCTCATCTGGGGAAAAAGGAGGGGATGCAAAAGAGCTGCAAGTAAAATCTGCATCTATGCAACTGTTTTTGCATGCATCAAATTTCCCGTGCACAGTTTATGTGGCAAAAAGAAGCACTCTTAAACCCACTTGCATCTCTGGTTTCACTCACACACCTTTGCCCCTTAAACATCAAAGTCAAATTTTCGGCATGTAATGAAGGATAAATCCAGCTGAACACCTTCTAATTTACAGGTACACATTTTTTATGAGTAATAAAGTCTTTATAGGTTAGATTATGCTAAGTATAATCTAACTGGGGGGAAAAGAAATGACAACAACATCAGGTTTGGGGTTTTGTTGCTCGTGTGTTTGTTTCTGTATTTCCGAAGTGCTGCTTTTATAAACTACTGAGGCAAAAGAAAGTCTTTTAACTCATGCACAGCAGTCTCTTGTTTCTCTGTGATTCCAGTTTGACGATATAGTATTTATTTTTGCCTCATAAAGGAAACTGTCACAGTGGGAATTAATTTAATTAATTCAGTCAGTAAGTCAGTTGACAGCTCATGTGGGGGGGGGGGTGGGGCGATCCATCCGCGGCTTTGGGTTACACAACACACACCCGACAGCGCGAGCCTGGTCCAGCCCAGACGCTGCAGAACACCCACAACGCTTCCCCGCCCCACCACCAACCCCCTCCACCTCCAGCCTGCCTTCCGCTGCCAGGTGGGCCTCACCGAGCCTGGCTTTAAAGAAGGCTGAGGAAGGTAAAGATGACCTTAGCTAGAGGAAACACTACACTTTATACACCCGCTCACAGAATATGCATCTGAGACAATAAAAGATACGACTGAACCAGAAATGCTACGTAACAATATGTTCCTGATTGTGTCTACAGTTTGCAGCTGAAAACAGATTTTTGTAGGTTTTGAAGACTGAAATCTAAACATGAGGTAAATCATGTGATGTGACTGAAAGCTGCAGAATAGCTGCTTCCTGGACTCTGTGGTAAGTAAACACAGTTCACCCACAACGTTAAAACCACTGTCAGCTGAAGTGAATAACACTGATTATGTTATTAGGATGGCACCTATCAAGGGATGAGGTATATATATTAGACGGCAAATTAATCCAACACTGGTGTGTAGGAAAAAGCTAAGTATGACAATATAACAGATTGTAACATGAGCTAAATTCTGTTATTATTCAGTCTGCAGCATGCTTTGGCGTCTACAAAAAGCAGTCTAAAAAAGGCAACTGGTGGTAGGTAGCTGAGGGTTCAGTATATGTGAACCACAGGATGGCCCATGTGGTCCAAACCAAGAGAGCTACTGTAGCATATACTGGATGTTAATGCTGGCTTGTTATGCACCTATAATAGCCACATGAGCAGCAGAACTGGACCATAGAGAGAGGACAGCCTGGTTTATGAATCACATTTTCTTTTGCAAGCTGGCAGAGGCAGTTTGAAGCCTTGAGCAATGTGCTCCTAGAAACCCGTCAGTCTCTGTGTGTATCACTTTGATATGTACCAATAACCTACGCCTAATAGCAGTGTCCCCTTTCAGCAGGGTAAGTTCTGTTACAGACGTTGTTCAGGAATGCTTTGAGTAAAATGATAAAAGTTGGTGGGAATCAAGTGAGATCTTGCAACTCACAAGGCTTAAAGTATCTGCTACTGACATACTGGTGCCATAGTACACAGCACATGCAGCGGTACACCTTCAGAGGTCTTGTGAGGTCCTTGCTTTGACAGCAGGTTAGGACTGTTTTAGTGGCACAAGGTGTGGTTTTGATGTTGCGGTGGAAGTGTTATACAAATAATGGAGTAGCATGGATTAAATGCCCAGTTTATGATGCCCTAATGCACTTTAATACTGTTTATGTTTGGTCTATTTTAAAGCAGTACACCTGTCAGTATTCTGCACAGGACTTTTTATTGATAATTATGATTGAAACCAGACTCATTATGAAAATGCTGTTACTGTTTTTCTTTGTAACTTAGATCCATGTTGCATAATTTTTGACATGTAATTAATCAAGGACCTTTAATTCACATTATCACTTAGAACTCTTTGACCCTAATGGGTTATGCAATACACTAGCAAGCTGATATTATCATGTCAACTCAGTCTTTGATACAGAAATTAAAGAAGGAGGGAAAGCCCACAGATCAGCAAAAGATTAAAACCAACTCCCTAACATTATGTAGATCTCCTCATAGTCTGCCTCATCAGAGCGTGAAACATAGACCTCAGGGAGGGTGCCATGGTGTTAGGTGTTTTTTCCTTCTTATAGCATAGCCATAGTAGGTACCAGGTATAACCAAAGTAACATCCATATGAATGCCCACACAACGTGCATGGTGTGGATCACTGGTGTGTATAGAACTACTAAGGAATCAAACCGAGGTACTACAACTGCAATTTGTACACGTACAACAGTCTACCTGTTTAATGAAACCTGCTGTGAGCTCAGGTTACCTTTACACTTAGTGTGTTTACAAATGCTTCAGTTGCTAATGAATGTTGTATGAATGGAGAGCCAGACAGAGCAGACAGATCGTCTGTCAGCAGCCTGATGACAATAATAAGTCATCTACCTTTTCGAGGTCATAAACAACTTCCCATTATTAATTCGGCATTAACTGCTGTGATTCATTGGGGGTTGCGGTCTACAGTTGATTGCTGCCAAGTTTTTTATGCATGAGCTGAGTTAAAACGTTGGTGTGTGGCATTGTTTCCAGCAGCACAGGCCAAACATCTGTCAATTCATCTTACACTTCCTAATGAAGTCTTTTTCTTTTTTTGGTTTTTGCTTCTTTTTTTTCTTTTTTTAAATAAAAAAACTGGGATACTGTCAAAAACACTCAAAGTTATACTCTTTTTGCTATTACTCAAAGTACTCATTTCTTAAAGTTATAGTGTGGAAAACCTAACCACTAGATGTCAGTAGACTGCAGATTGCGCTCAACTGAATTCTGTCTTTTACACCTCCCAATTGAAGTGCATAATGAAGCTAATGCATAAGTTTAATAAGAAAGATCTTTATTTACTCATCTGTCTGCTTTCCCTGGTAATTTGGCTGTTTCCATGAGTTTCATTTTCCCAGTCTGTAAGACTTAATCATCGTCATCAATCATAGTCCAATCATCTTTCTACCCGCCCTTCTTCAAGCCAATCAGCCTCCACTCTGCGTACTTTAAATAAAACTCTCATGTTACCCTTGCAGACTGCTAAATGCAGCCTGCTTCCTCCCCTCATGCAAGTCACTCCATCCAACCCTCCATCTTATCTTCACCACCATCAGCGTCTAGACATTTTACTCTGCCGTGATGGGTCATTTGAGTGTAATCACCAAATACTAAAATTTTGTATATCAAAAACTCTGTTCAGTTCCTTCCAATGATCTGTCCTTATTTAAAACCTAGCTACAGTGGCTGCTGTGGGACAAACAACTCTGGCTACCGTACATTTGTAGTGAATGTGGGCTGCCAGTCTGCTGACCTATTTACTCTGGAGAAAGCTGTAGAACTTTGTGAAAGGAGTCTGATATGACTCGATGAGTCGCTGAAGCTCACTTCTAACTGATGACGGCGATGACGAGGTGATTGGTTGAGGCTTTCCTGAACTTTCTGTCAGTAAGCACTGCTGTTTTTACCACTGTTAGCTGCTATTAGCAGGTGATAGGGAAACTTTTATTTAAGTAGCTCTGATATTGTTGGACTTGCATACTTAGCAAATAAAAGCGTGTTTTTGGGCCCTTTAGGCTAACATTAGCTAGCATAATGTTAGCTTATAACCAGCTGTTGTTGTTTAGCCAGTTCTTCAATCAATCTTTATTTATAAAGCACTTTTCATACAGAAAAAATGTAGCACAAAGTGCTTTACATAGTTAAAAGCAGGCAGTTGTCTGGAGACAGAAGCACTGTGTTTTATTAATCTGCTGACAGTAAGTAAATGTGACCGTCTTGAGAATAAATAAACATATTTGTGCACGTTTTTGTTGGCGTTGGAGCCCTGATGGGAGGACATGAGGTTTTAGGTGAGGAAGAGTATGAGATTGTATCCAGATGCTGGTTGTGTTGTCCCTGTCCTTCCCAACTACATTTTCTAACCTCCTCCGCCTTTGGCATGCTGCTTTTGTGGCCAGTCTCAAGCTACATGCAATTGCTTCTAAAGCTATTAGGCAAAGTGTCCATCTTGGTCACTGCATTCAAGATTGTGGGTCAACAAGGTGTTTTCCGCAAAGTGGTGCCCACACCTACATACTTTTTGATGGAACAATTCTAAGCTTATAGGAATGCATCAATTTGTTGGAATACATAATCAATGTATATTTATGTGTATATCGTTCTATTAAGTAAACTCAAAGGATGACTTACCAGTCCTTTAAATTGATTTTGAAGCTAAGAGAGAAGTTCGTCATTGTGCTTGTATGACTGATAAGCATAGTCAGCTGTGCAGTCTTATTCGTCATCAACTGGCTTCTGCACTATGTAAGTGCTTATCAACACATTGCCAGCATCCAGGTGGCTAAAGCTTCTTTAAAAACCTCTCCTGAAAATCATGTATTTTTAAAGCCTTTTTCTTTCATTTCCAATTAAAGTTACTGTGACATGAAAAAGTATTTGCCTTAATAAATAATTATTCTGGTTTCCACAACAACATCCGTGTGGAAAAAAAGCAGCGCTGTCTCTTGAACTTTAAAGCTAAAGTCATTTTAGGTAACCCTTCATCAAACTGTTAGAGGCACCAAGCTTTCAAGTAATGTGTGAACTTGCCTTTGTCAGAGCGACTTAGATAACAACAAGCGAGTGACACTTTTCGTCTGAGACTACCTCAGAGGGGAAGTGATGCAATGCTCACCCAGGAGATTCAAAAACAACTCTGAGCCCAGAATCAAAGAGGCCGGACACTTTGTCTGTTCTGCTGACAGACGCGACGTTTCAGTGGAGGTGGAGCCATGAAAGTCTCTCAGGTCGGAGTCACTCCTCTGGGATCACTCACACCCTCTTACACACATTTTAAATATATTCCAAGAACTGCCATGTTGTTTATATGTTTGTATGCAGAAGCGAATTGTTCTGGGCAGATGTGAACAAGTTGCTAGCTGCTTGCCTGCGTAAGCAACTGTGTGTGGTGGATTTGAATTTTATGACTCAAACATAAATTATAGATCGAGATTACAAAACAGTGCATCGCTCGAGGTAGAACATAGTTGAAAACACGTGTTTCCACCGATAAATGCAACAACATCAAGTGTTCGAGCAAAGTGTATGAATATTTTCGCTCTCTGGAGGTCTGTTGTTGTTGCTCAGCTGGGACAAGACAGCTGGCCTTCGTGCTATGCCATTACTTCAGATCCCATTATTACAGAGAATCCCAGCAGTAATGGAAATAGCCTGTCGTCTTGGGCCAGGTAGCACAGCTAGCCCATAAATCAAACTGGCGTTAGGGGAGGTGAGTGAGGCGGGGAAGGCAGCGGTGATGGTGATGGATGGGGAGAGTGAGTAGGAGACAAAAGTGGGGTAAGAGAAGACGGGAGGAGTTTCCTGTGCTTGCTGACAAGCTCGAAGAAGGCTTGAGCAAACAGGTCCTATAAGATGCAAGCTAAGATAGCCATCAGTAGACCAGTAGAAGACAGACAAGTTTGATTTAGGTTAGTTTAGATTGAAAATTTGTCATCACTGATTATCACTCTGTCACAGATACACACACCTTTTGTTTTATTTGCTGCTCAGTTGGTTGTATTCAGTGTTAAATCAGAACTTCAACATTGCCTTTTGAGATGTAGCCTAAAGTAACTATCCATTAATTAGTAACAATAAACATGCTTGTGTATTCCTGATATTGTCACAGTTACTTATTGTGAGCAGATTAGACGTGCAGACCTCCCGTTTCTGCACAGCTAGCAACAAACTGGCGAAACAACAAGAGCATCTAATGGTGAAATTTTAGAGACTGTAACTTTAAAATGAGAAGGAATTAAAATTTTAAATTACATTATTATACTATTATTTTTTGCCAATGCAGACATGTGTTATTATTATTATTATTATTATAATGATACCGATGCTCATGTGCCCATGCATATTATGTGCCATTATAGTGATATCCAGTCAGATATGATGTTGTTAGCGAGAATTACCGTAATATTTAAATTATGAAAAAGAATGCAAATTGTTGCACAGGTATTTATTTATGAATCAGGCTGCTTCAAATTCAAAAGATATCCAGGTAAATTCGGGAATAACAAAGTGAAGTCCTAATTAAATTTCAAAGTGACTTTTTTGGTCTGGATTGAAATGAAATACTGAATATTTGTGAAAAAAACGAATATAGCCGTCACGTAAACACATCAGCTCAAAACTTAGGTTAGGCATCCCTTAACTCATTTGTCCAACAACAGCTCACTAACCTCAGTATTATTCCACTCGCTGGAGATGCAAATTGCTCGGCTGCTCATAATTTACGTCCGACAGCCTGGTGGTTTGCCTTGAAATAATTATTTAAAAACAGTCTTGTGGCATCACAATAATGAAAAGCCACTCTTGGATTTGTTTTATTTGGTGGGGATTTCAGTGATTTGTCTGTGTAAATGGGGTTAAATTCCTTGTGGTGATGTTGCTGAACAATCCTGCCACTGTTTTCTGGAGTTATGACTGACTGGATGCTTAATTATGATCCTGTGAAGTAAGGCAGGTGGAATCATTGTGATCTCTCTGGTTTGCGTTGATTAGCTGTTATGGTGTTTGATTGCTGTGTAATGAAGTCAGAATTAAAGAGTTAAACGTTTCAAGGACCGCAACGTCTGCACCGTCTTTGACAACATGGCATATGTTGTTATTATTTTTTTTTATAACAGAATAAAAACCTTGCAAGTCAGAATTAACACATCATCTATTTGAAGTTCAACAACCGGAGCGCAGCCTATAACAACTACTATCAAAGCATTAACGCTGCATGTGTAAATTGTTGTAGGTGTGTTTCGCTGATCGAGTAAGCATGGAAGAATCTGGCAGAGATGTCCTGTTTGCGGGAAATCCAGAGGGAAGCCACTTAGAGGGCTGCATTTATCACTCCCATGAGTAATAACCACCGAGGAAAACACAACTTGGCACCAAGCACAATGGCGCAATTGTTTTTTGGGGGGGGTTGTATACGGGAGGGGGTAAAATGAAGTGCTTTTAATATTCACATATATCTGTTACCAGTTTGGATTGCAGGCCTCTCCTCCTTTCCAGGAGGGCTTGTTTAGCATTGAGCCCTGGGGGGAACAGGTGGATTTTTTTCCCTCGCTGTGTCTGGACAAACCAGTACACACCAGGAGACAACATTGCAGAATGGATTTCATAATTCAGGTCTTTTTTAATTAGCTCGTAATAGCACTTTTGCGTTGGAGATCTGCACTATTTGCATGCCTCGTGAGTAGGAAAAAGGTGATTATGTTCCATCATGCCACACATCGATGTTTTCTTTGGCCAGGTGATGTTATGTTTGCTTGGCAGGGCTGCCAGTTTCTGCATTTCAGCACAAAGCATTTTGTTTTAGGGCTAATTACACGGCAGGCAAAGGCAAATGAGCCCCGTTTCTTCCTCTCCTCTGTGGGTGACAGTTATTGACAATCGACCCTGTCTAGCCATAATACGCCAGAGGGAGAGGAATCAACCACTTCCAACATAAACACTTCAGAAAGAGGAGCTTCAAATGGGGCAGGTTTTACCTTGACAACTGTAACTATGTTCAACAAATTAGTCCAAGATTCCCTGGTTGTTTACACACCTTGAAATGAAAAGAGACCATTTTTTTAATCAGACTGACAGCACGGATCCTTCAGATTTAGCATTTTGTTTTCATTGCTGTGGCTGTGAATGGGCACAGCAGATGACACCCACTCCAAGTTGAATCTGAATCATCAGATCTGATGTTTGTGTGTGTGAGTTTGTGTAAATGAGTGTGTGCAATTGCCAGAGGGTCACACTGTATTTTCAAACAGTTTTTTGGCATCAGTTGTATCCTGTAGGATTAAGAAGTACACAATTTGACTGTTTTCTGGCACTCATCATCAGATAGTCACAATCTTACTTATTTTGTCCGTTGGGTGTGTTTGAGCGTGCGAGAGCGTCTAAAACCAGGATCAAAGATCAGCAGATTTAGTCAGTGTCTCTCCCCGTTGAGTGACTCTCAGCCTTGTGTGGAAATGGTTGGAAGGGTCAGTGCCCGCAGGTCACCCATGCAGCTATTCCCTCTCTCCTGTGATTGTCCAGCGTCTGCTTCCAACACTCACTCGCAGCAGCTTCAAAGGACGCAGCCCGTCACACCCTGCACTTCAAAGACACACGGTCAACATCTGTGCCAATCAAACTGTGCACAGATGTGTCTGCGTAAGTCGCTACTGATGTGGCAACTTTAAACGGATGACCTGTCAGTCGAGATTTGCCCAGCGTTTTGTTTGTTTTTTTAAATCAGCAAGGCCCCCACAAGCTCTAAGTGATTTTCTTTGGCATTTTAATATATAAATAAAATAAGACATCTCCAGCTGTTAGATTAAAGGTCTTCAAACCCACAACGATTAAGCAAAGGGGGCAAATAAAGTGAAATTAAAAAGAAAAATTGGTATAGCTGCAAATGTGCATGCCATTTATAAAGTCAAGAGAGATGAGAGTGTTCATATTGCAAATACTATTGTAAAATTTCATATACATAAGTCTACTTTTGTAGACTTTTATGTATATTTTAATGTGATTTTCACCAACCAGCAAGTGTGTTGGGGTTTTTTCTGCTTTTGTTTAACTGAGTGCTAGATGTTAGCTTCCATAAACTGTACTGAAGTAACCGGAAAAAAAGGCAGAGCAGTAGAGATGTGACATAAATTCTTCAGACGTTACTCTCAACAGGCCGAATAGTCCCACATTTGCCATTTAATATTTTAGACTTATAATTTCATAGTAATTTAGCTTCACCCAGCTCCTCCAACCCCCCTTCCACGCGTCTGGATTTTATTCAGTCCATTATATCATATTTTATCTGCTCTAACATGGATAATAATAGTTTATATTAATAGACTATTATTATTTTGTACCTTTAAGTCATCATAATAAAATCTTTCTCCTATTTGTGCCAGACAAGGTGCTTTATTCTCTATACTACCAACATTATAGAGGGCTGAGATTCATACATCAATAAGCCAGAGCTGCTCTCTTTAGGGGTCGTCACAGCAGATCATCTGCCTCTATCTCTATCGCCTATCGCCTCTTCTGTCACAACAGCCCTCTGCATGTCCTCCTTCACTAGATCCACAAACCTTTTCTGTGGTCTTCTTCTTACCTGGCATATATCCACAGAGTTGAGATGGTCTGGACATTTGCAGACATGTCCAAACCATCTCTTCTCTAACCTTGTCTCCAAACCACCCGACCTGAACTGTCCCTTTGAGCTACTCATTTCTAATCCTGGTCTCTCCCAGATTTAAGCATCTTCAAATCTGCCACCTCCAGCTCGGCCTCCTGTGTTTTGTGGATGCTGCTCTCTCCAAACCATACATCACAGTCTCGCTACTATCTTGTAAATCTTACTGCTATCCTTCTGCCACAAATCACCCCGACACTCCACCCACTCCACCCTCACTGCGTTCCTTTTTTTTGTGTGCTGTCCGTCGCTTTCGATGGTTGCCCCCAGGTATTTAAGCTCCTCCATCATCACTACTTCCACTCATTGCATCTTTACTCTGACACCTGCTTTGCACATGCATTCTTTCAATCCCGCTGACAGCCTCCAATATGCATTGATCTTCCATTGCACTGACAGTTATTTCAAATCCTCTGAATACCTCTACCCAGTAACAGACACGTCTACAAACACACTGGAGATATCAGAGTGTCAGAGGAGCACTGAGAGCTAGTGCTGGGCTCAGATCTCACGCTTTTGTAAAATACCAGATTCATGTCTTTCCTCTCAGGAGTTTGCAAGTTGCTCACATGAGCTGAAGTGCAGGTGGTCCCATATTCTGCCAAAATGATCTGGATCTGGATCAGGATCAGAATCTGAATCTGCGTAAATTACAGCATCTGAAAACCTCACTTTTCCTGCATGTTCAGACGAGGATTGCGGTCATAGATCATCCTCGCTGTGTGTGTCTGCGTGCTCATATTTTCTTTGGTTCCCTCCTTTTTCCACTTACTGTTTTTTTGCCTTTGTTATCTGTTTTGTTGTTATTTTGTTAAGTCCTCACGGTGGTAATCTTGCTTGTTGTTAACAGAATTGTATTTCTATTGTCAAAAAAACCCAACACACGTTTACAAAAATGCTGATCTGTCGCAGAACTGAAAGATCAGACAAGTTTCTGCCTGAGCCGGACAATCTGAGCTTTTCACTCAGTTAAATTTCAGTTAAATTCATAAGTGATTAATATGACCCTTAAAGGACCTTTTTGTACCAAAGAATGACAAATCAAAAAAGACACAATTCAGTGAAGTGAAAAGCTAAAATAACGGAAAATTTAGGACTTTGCAAATAAAAAAATATCAACAGATTAAATGTCAAAATAGTTTCAGTTGATCAGTTCATCAATTATTTGTCTTGGTGTGTGTTCTGTTGCAGAATTTCGCAAGAATAGGTGATATTTCTGTCATAAAGTGTTATTTCCATCATGAAAGAAAGATTTTTTTCATCCAAAACATTTCTTTCTTTTTCCGTTTTCTGTTCTTTCATTTTTTTTGGACTCACAGAGAACATCAAACAGGTTTAATTGTTTCTTTTTCTGGGACCTATTTCAGGAAGCGATCTCAAACATTAAGTTTTTTAGGGGGCTTTTTTGTTTTTTCAGCTTTTTTCTTTTTCTTTCTTTTCATAGTTCGTACATTCCTTGACCTTGAGATAATATCATTTTTTTCCTGAGATTTTTTTTTTTTCTAAGTTGAGTTGCTTATTTAGGGATTAATATTGAACCCCTCACTGTAATTACACATATATCCTGCTCGAGCTTCTTTATGAATGTGTTTCAAGACACATTTATTCCCTTGTGGGAATGTGAGCTCCTGGTTCTCAATTTTGTGGGACTGTCGCACATTCTCACCCTGATGTCTGGATGTACAAACAAACTGAGCGCTGCACACAGATGGGTACAAAAGCCAGGCTTACGGCTGAGGCGAGGAGGAGTCAGGTGGATCAAGGAGCAATGTGGGAAAGGTGGAATCTCCCGCTGATCCTCCTGGGACCAACACCAGGAAGAGAAATGTCAGATTTACAGGATTCAGTGTTCTCCTGGGAAACATGGAGGTACTGACGCACATTCACACACGTTTACTGGGAAAAGAAGGTAAATAATTGTAGATATTTGACCGTTCCTGAGAAGATTGTCCTCACACAGTCAAAGACACCCTCAAACTTGTAGTCGCCTTTCTTTCAAGGTAGGTATGATTATACAAATGCAAAGTAATGCAGGGTCATACAGACTGATAAACTGTCAGATTACAGGATTCAGCTTTTGATGGGAAAATGCTGGGAAACACATTCACAGACATATATAGATAAACAAACATCTGACCCTCAGTTTCATCCTCTCTAGAATAGAAAATGTAAATGTGCAAAAACGAATTAGATGGAAAAAAAAAACCCTCAAATTAATTTACCTTTAGATAAATATATATACATCTAGTTAGCATTTGTAAACACCATTTGTATCCTGACATCTTAAGCACCATTAATTACTTAATGTGCATATTTCATTTTACTGTAACAGAGCGATTTATGAAATAAATTTACATTTTTTTCAAATAATGCATCAGAATCAGAAGCATTTATTTGAATTGTAAGCAGTCTGTTTTGTAGATAATGCATTTTTATAGCTAAATATAACAGACGCTTCATTAGAAAAGACACAAAGCCTCTAAAAAGTGCCTAAACAGCTTGTGTGACCTTTTTTGCAAAACTCCCCAAACCTATTAACTGAAGATTTATTGTCATTAAGTATACACTGCATTGAAAAAAATACCATAATTACTTTTTATGAGTTTGCATTTGAAAAAAAATGATTATATTTTCTCAACTAAAAATACAGGCTCTGTCAAATGGCTTTAGAAGAAATATGACAGTGAGTTACAAAATGTAAAGATGACAGTCCTGTGGGACCCCGGCCTGCAGTAAGAAGCGAGATTAGAGAGATTACAGTTAAAGAGTATCTCGTCCTGTGGAGCCCCTTCTAAACACCAGCTCCCATCAGATGGGCCTGGTCTGATGGAGGAAACAGGAGAGATTATACATGTTTAACAGTAATCCCCCTCTTCTGGAGCGATGCCAGTGCAGAGCAGAAGACCTCCGTTCGACTGGAGAAACAAAGAAAAACAAGGAGAGAGAGACAGTCCCGGGTGGAGAGTCCACACTTTTAAAAAGATTTACAACTTTCACGAAAGAAAGCTGCAGCTGACTCGGAGAATAAGTCACGTACCAAAGCACGTGCATTTTGTTTTAAAGCTTTTAAAAGAGAAACGTGAAGAGAAGATGTCGATTTCATTCCTGACACTTGTCATGTTTGTTATCTTTTTGAGCCACTAGGCTCCGTATCTTACTAATTAATTTTTTATTTTTTGGTGGGGGTTATACTACTAGGGTACAGGATGTTATATGTTTGATTCATTCATGGATAGATGCAGGCACAATTACTTTTAACAAAGGAAAAATGACTTTGGTCAAAGTTACTGTTAATCTTTCCTCTCACTGATGTTCAGTTGGCATTTCTAACCAACAACTGCACCTACAAAGTGAAGTTCTTCTGCAAAATCACCAAAAAATCGCCCCCCACACTAGTCAGTACAAAATTAAGGCCTATAGTCATCTTATGTCACTGGCTGGTGTCTTTGTAAGGTGATGATTCTGTTCAATTCAATTCAGTTTTATTTATATAGAGCCCAATCACAACAGCAGTCACTTCAAGGAACTTTATACAGTTTAGCAAACAAGACAAAGAAAGGCCAACGATCTCACAACCCCCAGTGAGCAAACACTTGGCAACAGTGGGAAGGAAGAACTCCCTTTTAACAGGAAGAAACTACTGGCAAAACCAGGCTTTGGGGGACTTTTCACCCTAAGTCAGTAGTGCCGTGAAAAAGAGACAGGAAAACAGAGAAAGAGAGACACTGGGGGTGGTGCAAGGCAGCGGTCCCAAACCTTTTTTGCGCCACGGAGCGATTTATGTCCGACAATATTTTCACAGACCGGCCTTTAAGGTGTCGCGGATAAATACAACAAAATAAACCCAGTACCTGTACCAAAAAAAGAAGATTTATTAATAACACACGGGAAAAGACACAGGGAAACTGAGTTAACGATAAAAACGATTTAAAAAATAACTATAAAACCAATAATTTCACACACGAGCTTCAACTCTCGCGGCCCGGTACCAAACGACTCACAGACCAGTCCGTGGCCCGGGTGTTCGGGACCGCTGGCGTAAGACACACAACAAGGGCCTTGCATCAGAATCAAACCTAGGCCACTACATTTAGCCTGCACAACCAGTTTGCGACACCAGCTCCTCAGGAGCTTAGATCTAAATTAAATGCGGGCATGAGGTGGTATCTGTGTCAACAGAGCTGAAACAGATTTATTTATTCTCCGCAGCCTTTTGCCATAGCCACACTCACGCCAGCTGATAGAGGAATCCTAACTTTGTGTAGATTCAAACTTGAGTCAGACAGCAGTAGGACGGCTCCCCTCAGCAACAGGCAGCAGTTCAATATTCAAGCCAGAAAACAAGCCTTCACAGTAACATGTCCAATTACTTATACTGCAGGTATATGTAAGACTCCATTCAAACAGAAGTGTTTTTCATTTAATGTCTAGTCAAATTTTTCTTATTGATGTTGACAGTTTATTTTTACTATAGAAATGCAGTTGCCATAGTGTTTCATGTTATGTGTGAAAACAATACAAGTTCACTTTTGTAAGAATCATATATGTCGGGTGATTATGTTTGTTCTGTTTCTTTTGTGTCTTGGATTCTGTGCTCGTGATCGACCTGTAAATCAAGCACTAGTTTAAAACAAAGCATAACACATTAACTCAGGGTGTCAAGTGACATTAATGTGTGTGACACCAGTGATTACATGTTGTGGGACAGTTTGCTGCTTTAAAGATCCATTCTGTAGTATTACCTTGAAAGTGATAGCAGTTTTTATTTCTGTACTTCATATACGATATTTATGAATATTACAAGCAGAGTTAGTACTATGAGGCAGATTTACTGACAGTAGTTGATTTTATTCTGGTTTTTTTTGCATTTCTAATGTGGAATTGTGTAATGTTGTCTGTATGTTTTATAATAATAAAAAAAAAAGCTCAAAAGCCAAAAGAAAATAACATGCTACCCATGAGGCCGATAGCAAGGAGAGATCAAAGACATAAACAGACAGTCAAACTGACTGACTGACTGATTGATTGAAAGAAAAGCCTGCCAGACAGACTGAGACTGACAGCCACGCTGAGTCAGTGTCTGAGAATGAGAGGCAGAGGTGGAATGAGCAAGCAAGGGAAGCAGAGAGAGAGAAAGAGAGGGAGAGAAATGAAACATTAGAAAACATAAAGTTGAAAATGACTGTGTTAATTTTCCTCTGATAACTGGTTCAGTGCCAGACCACACACACGGACGATCAGATATAGATGTCTGCACATACACACACACACATATACACACACTGCATACCTGGATGGGTGGGCTCGATTGCTCGAGGCTACAGTTGTAGTTGTAATTCGTCTCCATCGCAACAACAACGACTCATGGCTGACAATCAAAATACTGGAACAATTCTTCAAAGCTAATTAAAGTCTAATAATCTTTTTATTCTGTAGTAACCATAAATTGGTAAATATGCAACTATTGAATTACATTAAATGCATTGCACGTCCAATAACCAAATCAGGTGGTGATGTAATTTTTTTTAATATTCAGAATGTTGTTGGGTGAATTACTCACAGATTCTGCAGATATACCAAACATTTCTGTAGCTAAATTAACTCATCATCATCCAAGGTGGGTAGTCAGTTTTAACCTGTAATTTCTAACTATTATATCCTTCCTAACTTGTAATTGGGAGAATATGACTCATGACTTAATTGGTGAGGAGCAGGAAAATGTTATAAGGAGAGAGAAAAAATCCTCCATGCATGCTATTTCCCCACTTTACAGTAATGAACCCACGTGATCACTCTTCAGTCAGATCCCGAAGACATAAGGAAAAGAAACTCTTAGTAAGCATTTGTAAGCACTTTAATTACCATAATAGGTCTATTTCAGAGAAAATAGCCTTAATGATATAAAATTGTCATCCTGTTCAGTCAATAGACACTAACATTTTAGATATGGCAAGACATTTGTTCATGTAATTTACTGTTTAACATTCATTACATTTTTACATTAACTGTAAGTGCTTCAGAACCTAAAATGAACATTTGGTAACACATTCACGCTTCCAGCCAAATCTGAAACTTTTTTATCCTCACTGATGAGCGTCTCTGTTTTTATAAAACATGGTTGTGTAGTTTTTGCTTGTACCTGCAGAGGGCAGTGCAGGCCTACAATTGTAAAAAAGTAACAAACTGTTACGTTGTCTCCCTCTGCGTGTCAATAGTGGTAAATCGTGACACTTCAACACGGATTCTCAAAATTTAACGCAATAAACCGAATTGTCTTTGCTCCAGGTAGCAAAAAGGTGTCACCAGCACATTATTTTCTACATTATTATTTTATCAGAATATATAAATTATTTTTAAGGAAGAATAGAACAGCCCTTAATTGTCATTGTTCATGTACAATGAAATTATGGGTACTCCATGAAAACTGTGCAGAAGTAAAATTTAAAAAATCAAAATAGTAAAGATAGAAGAAATATACACAGTCAGGTAAGAGTGAAAGGTATATACAAGGTTTAACACAACATGCCCCAGTTCCAGGTGATGATGTCAGTAAAGACCTTGCAAACCTGTTACTACATCTATTACAACACTATTTATGCTTCAAGTTTTAAGAAGTCTCAGGCTTGAGCAGTGAGAATCTTATACTAGCCAAAAATGAGACCAGACACTGGTCTCTCCTCAGTTCCCAGATGTTTATGGACTGTTGTTAAAAGTAGAAGGGATGTAATGGTAAACATCGCTGTTCAACTGTTTTCAGACTTGTTGGTGCCATCAAATTCAAAATTATAGTATTATTAGTATTATTTTTAACGTTAAACCTCAGTTTAAGCATTTCATGTGCTTTCTGTGTTTTATGGTAAATTAAAAATGGGGTTATGAAATTTGCAAGTCATTGCATTCTGTTTTATTTTTATTTTATTTTTTTCATTTTACACAGCATCCCGTTGTTTTTGGAGTTGGAGTTGTAGATTGGCAAAAGTTTTTAATGTATTTATAATTTTTCAAATTAGTGACGGGCCACTCGAATACCCTGGTCTGGAGTACAAACTGTTACAGTTACATTTACATCAAGTGTGCGGTTTTACATATATGTGAAATTTTATATAGATTTTCATATATGAATATATATTTTAGTCTCATCCAGCTGCACACTTTGTAAATACTTCCTCCAAAGGAAATGTCTAATGGGATCACAGAGCGTGATGATAAATATGTGACCTTTTGGATAGCAGATGTTGTCCAAGGCCCAGACTCACAAAGCTCTACTACTACTACACTTACAATCACAAAACAATTCCCTTTACAGTAGATGAATGTGGCAGAGAGGATATGCTTAGTCAAAGAAACTTACAGTGTAAATATGAAGACATTTATTCACATACATCCTTTATTAATTGTAAAAATCAATATGTTCTTTACGAGCATAAGGCATAGAGTCCAGTGAAGATCACAGACACAGGCTGCTGACTAAGGAGTAATGATACATAATAAGCTTGAGGGGACACAGACTACAACCTAATTACCAGGTCCTAAAGACCTTTGCTGAAATGAAAAACCTCAGTATATTTCCCTGTCTATAATGCCTGACTGTCTCCCCCCAAATCAGCCAACTAGAAACGTTCCCAGACATTCGGAGCAGGATAATTCTGTCCAAACTCCACCCAGTAGGAGTTTAAATTTAAGCAACCGAGAGCCTGGACAAGTATGCAAAGAAAAAAAAAAACAATTAAATACAACTAGAAACACAAGTGTAATATTAAGATCAAGGATTCAATACTTTTTTGCCATGTCATCGTTAGGAATTTGCCTCAGTGGGCCCATGTCTGACAATAATCACAGCAAAACACCTAATTATATCTGATATATGAGGGGATTTGTTAAGAAAACTACAATTAGTTCTCTGTGTGCACAGTACACAAACCTCTGTGTCAGATGACATCCTGATGTGAACCATGTGTTGACAGGGACAACATCGAAGTGATTGTGCTTCTGCTGATTTTAGGCGGCATCATACATCACTGTGATGGCATGCCACACATAGTAAGCTCCACACCTCACCACCCGTTGATTCACTTTAGTTTAATTTACAGTCACTACTTTAAAATATTCTATTTATTTCTTTATTAAATGTATTTATTTTTCCATCACACCTTCCAATGTTTATATGGCGTGCACACATATTAACCTTGCAAGGTCAAAGTTCTGTTTTATGTTATATTAATACATCTTTCTTTGTTTGAGTTACCTGGGGGTTGGCTTCTCCTGTCTGGCAAAAGGTGTGGCAAAGGGCTGCGAGACCTGAAGTACCACTGACAGCCTAATTGGATTGCACCACATGCTTCATTGCCTGGGGGGTGTTTCATGTTTGTTTCATTGTTTTGTATTAGTGGGTTATATGGCAGCCATCTTGTTTCCCCCATGTGTGTCATTTGGTTTAGCTAAACCGGTATTTAAGTCCCCCTGTGTGTCATTTCAGGAGGTCAGTTTACCATATGTTTGTTTGAGGTTATGTTAATTATTATCTTGAGTTTAGTCTATTGAGTTGACCTCTTTTATTGGTCTACCTGTTTAAGTTTTGGCTTTGTTAAATATGTTTTCATATTTTTGGGTCAATAAAACCCGTTTTTTGAATTAAAACCACCTGTGTCCTTTATGCTTTACTGCTTGGTCCCTGACAATCACACAAAGACACAATTACATACCATTGCAAGTGGCTTTTACTGTAAATAGCAGTATCACGTTCCTGAGTTTCACTATCACTATCAATCTACTGTTACCTTTCTGTTAAAGTTTGGAGAGGGTTAATGTCTCCTTAGGTGCTGATGGTACAGACTTATTTTAACTGTGAGTTGAGTCAAAATGTACAGGAAATGGCCTAGACTGTCATTCTAAACACAGTACAGCCAAGTTTTTTTGAAAAAATGTTTTTTCATTGAAAGCAGCACTACTCAGCTCGCCATGTCGTAAATTTCAAAGTTGAGAAACAAAGTGTTAAATCATCGAAGCATCTTCAAACCTACAAAGATATTTCATCCATTCTGTTTCTGATTTATATTTTTGCAATACTGTGCCTCTGCATATAGGATTTCCTTGGTAAGGGCGTAAATTACGAATTGTGTCTTTTTGCAGTGGGTATGTTTAAAGTCTGAGCCAAGATGCCGAAGCTTTGCGCATATTTTCAACACATGCTGGAATTCCTGCCTCAAAAACTGCTTTGCAATGCATTTTCTCGCCATATTTTCCTGCATCTCTTACAGAAATCAAAGAGGAACACAATGTTTTCTTCTGAGTGTTGTGTTTATGAACCTGAAGTCATAAGAAGCCAATTAAAGCATGAGTTTCAAAAATTACTGCTACTATATACTACATACTTTGCTCATCTTCATTTAAAGATCAACTCAATATGACTGTATCAGGAAAAGTCACACATAGGAATTCCAAGCAAAGACAATGGCAAAAAAATAAAAGCCATGCAAAAAAAGTAACGACCTCAAGAACATGTTTTATGTTTTCCTGTTTTTCATTCCAGGAAACAGAGAATGGGAGGATGGTCCGACTCCCCCTTGTGCTTTGCGTAATATTGGCTTCCTTTGTTCCAAATGAAAGCCTTTAAAAACAGCACACATGCTCGTTCTGTATCAGTTAAAGCGACATCATGGTGTCAAAGGTGCTCGTGGGTGCTGCTGTTTTTGTTGTCGCCCTCATTTCAGAGAGTACGTTTGTGCTGCTTTATCTGTGTTTTTTGGTGCAACATTTCAGATGTTATTTTTCTGCTATTAATATTTTGCACGTCTGTAAAAGAAAAATATGCTTCTTCATCTCAGGTGCGGGCATAATCGGTGGCAGGGAGGCAGCGCCGCATTCTCGGCCCTACATGGCTTCCATCCAGGTGCCAGAAGGGGAGAATCTGAAACATGAATGCGGAGGCTTTGTGGTAGCAGATCAGTGGGTGATGACTGCAGTGCACTGTCTACCTAACGGGTAAGGCAACATTTTTTACAGTGTAACAAATGTATGGAAACAAGTGCAAGATCAGAATCATATTAGCATGATATTTTCCATTTAAAGCTGGTGCTGTTTGGATTGTGTTTGTTTGTATTTGCTTGGGCAATAATCTCTCCTGTGCTTGTTCAAGTTTCATGTTTAAATTTGCTCAATGGCTCTACAAAAGCATTTAGAGTTTGCTTTTATGTAGTAGATAATTATTTTTCTTGATGATTATTCAATAATATAACACTATTGTGCTCTTTTTTAAGACCAGATGGAAGGAAGGTGGTGCTCGGTGTCCATTCTCTGAGTGAACCTGAAGAGACAAAGCAAATCTTTGACATTTTGGAACTTCACAATCACCAAGATTTTGACCCAAGTAATTATGACAATGACATTGCTTTAATTAAGGTAAGTGCATATGCTATGCCCTTATACTATCTGAATACTCAGAAACAAGAGTCTATAATAGTAAACCAAAACAGTGATACAGTTGGAATCATTATCTGTGGGGGCTTTTGCAGCTGGATCGTCCATTTAACATTTCCGAAGCGGTTAAAGCGGTGGAATTTCTGCGTGCTGGAGGCACAAACCCCGACACCGGTAACAAGGTCGAAACAGCTGGCTGGGGATCGGTTGACAACCTGGGGGCCAGACCAGATAAACTCAAAGAGGTGACTGTCGAGGTGATTAGCCCAGATCGGTGCAGACGCAGCGACTACTTTGGTAGAAAGTTCACCACTAACATGATATGTGCACATAAAGTATGCGCAAACCCCTGTGACCAACCACATAAGAATGAGGACAGTTGTGATGTAAGTTTTACTTCCTTTTATTCTACTAAACATAAATGATGAAACGTGAAAACAGTTGTTAGACAGCTGGCTTAGATTGCATTACTGATCCTAAACTTGTGCTTTTTTTCCCTGCTTCTTTGTTGGGGTCATTCAGGGGGACTCTGGAGGTCCTCTGCTCTATAATGGTGTTGTGGTGGGCATCACCTCAAATGGCGGAAAAAAGTGCGGCCAAACAAAAAAGCCTGGAATTTATACTATCATCTCTCACTACACTCAATGGATTGACAACATCATGAATCCACAGCCAGCTGCAGCAGAAGAGCAGAGCGCATAAATGAAAGCAGACGTTACATTCAAGTTTTTAGCTACAGCTGACTATGCATCTGTCACAGTGTTTTTTATATATACATATATGATTAATGCATGTCTGTAGGAGCAGTTCATCAATGTGTGGCAAATGACAAAAACATATGTAAACGTCTTTATTTTTTTCTACTGCTCCTGATTGCTCCCTCTATGGGCGTCGCCATAGGGAATTGTCTGCCTCCATTTTACCCTCTCTAGCATCATAATAACAATCACATAATGTAGCACTTTGCTGTATTATGGAATTAATAAAAACGTAGTACATGTCTCGTGTTATACCTGTACCTTGCAGAGATAGATAGATAGATAGATAGATAGATAGATAGATAGATAGATAGATAGATAGATAGATAGATAGATAGATAGATAGATAGATAGATAGATAGATAGATAGATTCTACCTAAAATAAGATTGTATTACTGGGCATCCCAGCTCAGAACAGTAGTAGAGATGAAGAGATTGGTTCTGTTAAAGAGAACTCCAGGAATGCCAGGAATATTAATATCTACAGTGCAATGTCTTAGTCAACAGTCTCAGAGGAAATTTAACGTAATACACGGGTTAAACAAACACTGCAGGTATGGAATGCAGTGCATGCAATTAAAGGGGAAAGTAGCAGGTCATGGACCATGCCTACTGTTCACTAGGAAATATCAAGTGTCCCCCCTCTATACTTGTTATTGTTAATAGAAGATAGGCCAAAAGTTAAGAATAAACCAATTATTTGATGGAAACGTGTTCACATTATCTACTCCAGGAAAAAATAATTGGCTTACTCCTAGGTGACTTATGTATAGACATCTAAAAATTAGACATCACATCACAAAACACACTGACTGTGGCATTCTGAAAAAGGATCCAACCAATATCGAATTATGATTTCATCTACGTATTCCAACAATAAAACATATATTTTTAAAAAGTGAGTGACAGAGATATCAAAAAATGCCAGATATATTATACAGCTTTAATTACTTTAACTTATAAGAAGATGGACACTTATCATTGTTGTCTACCTTAATTATGATTACGATCCATTCCAAACTTTTTGGGGATAAAAGCCTTGTTCTATCTACAGTTCATTTATCTGTTTGTAGCTAAACTATATTTCAAATGAAGCCAACCCTGAAAGTCTGTCGGTGCCTTTTCCTCTTGTTTAGTTTTGTTTAATACTACCTGTAAGTTGTGCTATTGGCAATAAAGTTCCAAATGTACTTCGTGAGTAGAAAGACAAACAATAATAGATCAGACTAACTGAAAACATGGTTAAAAGCCAAAGTTTACAATGTTGGAACACAACACCAAGATGTCATCTAAACAATTTATGCATCACTGTTGTAATTTTAATACATGTGTGTCAGCTTATTGGCAAGTGGAAACATTTGTAAAATTGTCTTCAAGTCTCAGGCAATCAAGATAACAACAACAACAACAGATCTCATAAACTTTCCAGTCTTCATACCAGTGGTGAGGAAGTCCAAAAGCAAATAAAAAAGAGCACATGTACTTTTTCTTTTCCTCCTTTCACTGGTCTGTGCAGACAAGCAGGTATGTGAGTAGTTCCCAACATGCTCCACTGATTTGTTTAGCTTGATCAAAACCACACCATCACCCCCGCCATTGTGTTCTACCAAGAGGCTCACGTTTCTAAAAGACAGTACATCTTAACAGTCATTTAAAGGTATTCATAGCTAGTTAACTTAAAATACAAAGGTTATAAAGACAATAAAAAAGATTACAAGGACATTTTCTGCAAGTGATTCAACCTTCAAAAGCAAACCATGCTACCACATGAGTATCAAATAAAGGAAACAAATGTTTAATGTAATTCAATCCAATTTAAAACATTTACACTTTTTTTTTTACCAAACAGGAAGTTTAAGAAAGGTTCAAGGCTCTAGGGTACATCATTGTACTGCTTTTCCATCTGCAGTGTTCTCCTTTTTATAAGAAAGAGAAGTTAATTTTCTCTTAATAAGTAGTTCACTTCCAGTGCTCCTTCCTTCTTCTCTTCAATCACTTTGTTTCGTTCCTGCAGCTCCTGCAAAGAAAATCTCTTCACTATGTGGGGGTGTCCTCTATGTGAGGCAACCAGTTTACTGATCCCAGACAGCAAATCTTTCACCTGAGGATAGCTCAAAGCATTCTGGGATTTTATAATGTTTAGCTCATAATAACGGCTCCCGCACTTCCGGACAAGATCCTGCAGAGCTGAATGAGCACCAGCAACATAGTTGTTGATTTTCTGAGGCCTGCACTTGTTGTTGTCGAATTGAACGAACAACACGATGGCATGCTCTGCGAATTCTCGTCCAAAGATCTTCTGGAGGTGTCCGAACATCTCGCACTCTCCCTGGGTGAAGCGTCCCGCCTGGAGCACCAGCAGGAAAACATGGGGCCCAGGTACGGCCAGAGCCAGGCAGTCCTTCACCAGCTCTACATTCTCCACCCCGTCTTCGTCCCACAGCTCAGGGGTGTCGACGAGGATGAGCTTCCTCCCTGCTGCGTATACCTCCTTTCTCTCGCAAGATACGGTCGGTAGGGCCGGTTCATGAGTGGATCCGTTAACTGAGTACTGGCTACCTGCTCTCTCTAGGATTACATTCAGAGCAGAAGACTTACCGCTGCCACTGAGACCCAGCAAGATCACAGAGATCTTATTCTTTTCATCATCTGAAAGCCAAAAATGAAATGGAAAATGACTGTTAGAAAACACCTACAGAAAATTAGACCATACAACTCTTATGAAAATGTTGAAAATATGATTACACACTAGCTACGGCCCCTATATTATAATATCTATAACTTGTGGAGGGCCATTTCCCCTGTTGGGGTCTATATCATGTTCTTCTGGTTTTACATGTGTCAAACTGAATTTTTAACACTAAAGATTATAACAATATCCATATAAAAATGTAACTCTATCACCCCCTAGGGGCAATTAACATCACTTTTACCTCTTCCAGTAGATGCTGGACGATGTATTCACCACTCTTTGGTGTACAGAGAAGTTATAGGTCTGCATTTTTATTCATCTTGACAACTTTAGTTTTAAAACACCAGAACAAATGGAAATAGCTCTTACCATCAGGGGCACTGATCTGAAGTTGCAACATGGCTCTGTGGCTTCTTAAAGCCTCCTCAAGGTTCTCTCTTTTTGCCTCATACTGTTTTTGTTCAGCTCCCTCCTTCTTTCTTTCCTCATGGTGCTTTGCTTTCAGCTCCTCCAGCTCCCTGGCTCTTCTCTGCTCCTGTTGTTGAAGTAGCTGCATGAAAACTTGCTCGTTCTCTTCTGCCTCATGTACTTTCCTTTTCAGCATGTTCATGTCTTCTGTCCTACGTTTCATGGATTCACTTAGCATGCTTTCAGTGTAACCTGTGACGCCATTTTCAGTCATCAGGTAGTCAACCATCTCGAGCAGGGCGTGCAGCCCGCCACCCGGAGCAGAGGACCTAACCCGGCAGTACCTGCCGTCACATACATTTATCAAATCTAGCAGGGCGCCATCTAATGTGTCAACAACCTTTCCATCTTCCACAGAGAGGACAATTAAGTATTTTAAAGCCTCAGCTCCAAAGTGGGCCTGAAGGATCCCTGTCAGTCTTTGTTCTCTCATTGTGTAACAGCCACCTTGGATCAGCAACAGAAATGTTCTGATTTCCTCTGTGCAAGACTTGAAACAGCTATCGATTGTCTCACAGATGCTCTCCTCTGTCATGTTTTCCTTTAACTCTGCATAGTGCAAGCTGATCGAATGATCCTCCACAGTCAAATCACAGACTTGGTTTGATCCCACAGATCTAAAACTTAACTTGTGACTTTCATCCTCAGAGCTATCCTGAGCCAGAGATTTCAGAGCGGACCATTCTTCCATCATTGATATGACCACCATCATCTGTCTTATATCTGTTACATTGTCTGTCAAACAAAACAATAACAACTTTTAAGTACACAACCCAACACATCCTTAGGATCTAACGTTTAAAATAATTTGCATTGCTTTGTAAACTATTTAGTCACTGATTTGACTGCATAGTAAAATAAAAATACGATTACTCACTGCTAGCCATGTCTTTTGCAGTTGCTCCAGCAAGTCTGCACTAAGATCCTTGTCAGCTCAAGATAACACCTGGAACTAGACACTCAGGCTCTGAAACAAGCATTATAAAGGAAAAAGGTAAAACAGGTAAAAGGTAAAACAGGATGCTTCTGGATTACAACATGTGGCACTACAAGTTCAACTGTCAAGGAAGTGCATTCCACCGTTCACGCCTGGATGAACATGTATCTTCCTTGTGCTTCACTTTAGGTTTGAGAATACAAAAGAAAAAAAAGCATTACTTCAAATAATTTTGGTGCACAAAGCAGTTTTCCATGCTAAACTTTAAAATTCAGTAAAGACTTGACCTTAACACAACAGGCCTAAGATAACGTGCTTCCGCCTAAGATGGAAGCGCTCATAATGTCAGTGTCTGCACAAGGTGAACATTTTAAATGGAACCATTGTGGGAATTTGCAAACACATAATCAGCTTGCCTGATCCGGTTTCCCTTTCCTACTTTAATCATTTACTGCCCTCTGCACCATGGAGCCAGTCTACAAGACATCCGGTAATTGTTTTTGTTTTTTTAAATCTGGATAACAGCTGAATCAGCCACACTGCAGACCGTCAAGAAACATAAGTTTACTTTGGAGTCATGGCATGCCAAATATACTGTGGTTCAACAGCCTGTGAACACTTCATCTCCGATGAATTACTACTAATAAAAATTCCAAGGAAGAAAATCCCCAAGAAACCATTAAATGAGCAGTAATAACACATAGCTATATTATAACACGCCACGTTAGAATAAAGACACACTACAGTATGCAGCTGTTTTCCCCCGTACGTGATCGCAGAAGGATTGCAGCATCACTTGAAGCTGCGTGAAACTGCCAGCTGCTGTCAAAACGGCCCAAAACAAGACCGTACTAAGACGTGAAAACGGGGGCATCGTCTGTTAAAACCCGAAAAATTTATTTCTTATAATGGATTGGTGTGTCCGACACGACGCGAAATACTATAAAACTGTGTCGGGAGTAAATCAAATCATAATCTTATATTGTAAAGTTTGCCCGGAAGTACTTATATGCTGGTTTAGTAACCCCCCCCCAATTATTGAAATCGTTCGCTCCGTTGCTATGCTATCTTCTGTAGACACTCTCCAGGGTGATGGAGAAGAAAATGTAGTTAAACGGCCCGATACGGAAAAATACGCAACGCTTTGTCGGTTTTGTGTGAACGGTGACAACAATTACAATGTCCAGTATAAGGAAAGTTAACGGGAAATTCTCTGGAATCAACCCAGCCGTGAGGTGACGTTTGAATCGAGTTGTGTTTTGTTAGAAAATGCTTCACTGTAGCTGCCATGCTAACGTAGCTAACGTTAGACAGAACCACTCTCCATTACTAGTCGACGTATCAACGTCATTTATCGTTATTAATTTTGACTGAATGGCGTATAGTAATGCCCACATTATCAACGTTTCAAACCAGCTGAAGTTTATATTTTTTATTAATAAAAACATCTGGTCAAGCTGCATAATAGTTTTGCTATCCCCTGCCCGGGATTTCTCATTCAGTGCATCCCAGTAGAGGCAGTTTATGTTGTTACAATTTTAACAGCGACGTAAACGAAGAATTCTAAAATTATCTAAATGAATCCTATTAAAGAAGTTAATGCTTGATACTATTGAGTGTTTTATTAGGTGAACCTGTGTTACAACTATATTATTTCTAGAGGTAGGACTCACCAGACACCCCACAACACGATATTATTACAATAATACTCACGGTAGCATATTGTGGCGATTTTTAACGTTTTGCGATATGCTGAATATTGCAATAACGTATATTGTAATTTATCACTTTGTTTTTATCTTATTTTATTTTTTATTTTTGCCACAAAATGAGATTATCAAGCATACTGTCAGGAAAGCCATACAACAGTCAGTCTGATATCAGTCTGCAATTAAATGGGCTCAAATTGCTAATTACATGCAACTTCATTAGCTTCCGTAAATTTGGCATAACAAAAGCTCTATCTTTCCAAAAAGAAGAATTACTTTTCTATCTAAAATGCGTCATCAATAACCATGAAAGCCATGACTTTGTACTTATTTATGGGTTGTTTTTTTTTTATCATGCTTTTCAGTTGCTGTCGTCTGCGTCAAGTTCAGGCTCTGCTCTGTGGAAGTGGCACTGCCATTCCCGATGGCATCCTGTGCTCTCTCGGTATGTTAAGTCAGAAACTTTGATGTGTCAATTGTTAAGGCTAAAACAACGTTTGTTAAGCAGAATAGAAAGTGGATTGAATATTTTCTGTGGACACTCCAAAGCCATAAACTTTATTTATTGTATTTTTCTCTATTTTAGGAATTGATAGCAGATATAATGAGGGGTGCACTGAGCTGGCAAAATACTTGTTCTATGGACTATATGAACAAAACCAGGTGAATCTGGAGCATGGGCTTGAGGAATTTCCTGAAGAAATGCTGGATGGTGAGTGTGGGTCTCCATATGCATGTCATATTTTTGTGCATGCTTTAGTTTTTATCAGCGTTGACACATCACTTGTCCTTGTTTTAGATGTAATCCTGCTGATTAAGGTGGACTGTGTTCACCTGTACTGCAACCCACTGAACTACAGTTACCTGTTGCCCTATGTGTCTCACTGGAGAAACCTACACCTGTACTGCATGACAGAAACAGAGGTAAAAATAAATAGATAAATAAGAAGAAGAAGGAGAAAAAAAACTATACCTCTCACTTTATTACAGTTCCTGTTTAGTCGAATAATTAAGAAGTACTTAGGTTTAACAGGTTGCATGTTTAACTCATTGACTGCACAATGATAGCACATTTATTGTCATCAATGACATAAAGAGGATTTTCCTTTAAAATGTGTTTCTTTGCAGCAGTGTTTGTAATTCTGTTATTCTATTCTAAAGCTTACATTTACTGTCGTTTTTTCCTTCCACTTGCAGTATGAAGATGAAGAAGCAGCAGAAGAATTTAAAATCTCCAGTTTTGTTGCAATGGTGCAGGACTGTTATCACATTGGAGTACCTTACAGCTCGCAAGGTACATGTTTTTACATTTTAATTTCCCCATCATTTACTACTTGTGTCTTTCAAAGAAATTAAAATGTCTTCTTAAACTGTAATTCATGTTGTTGTGTTAGTTTTATCTACTTCTGAAATGAGACCTCCCAATTAACAAAACCTAGTTAAACTTAGTTTCTGTTAATTTTAGGACAAATCCAGAAGTTCGATATGTTTATGGTGGAAAAATGGCCTCTGCTTCAAGCTTTTGCTCTGGAAGGCATTGGTGGAGGAAGCTTTTTTACCATGAAATACAAGGTAAAGCCTAACAGCAAAAGAAACTACAATATGTAGAAAGTTCTTGGGATCCTATGCTTCTTTTTGTTTGTTTGTTTATTTGTTTTATGTATCTCTACTTATGCAGCTAATGGACATGAGTGAGAATCTGTGGCAGGTTTACAACAGACTCGACCCAGTGTCGCTGGATAATCTCCTCACAGAGGTAACAATGAGTTTAATTTTCTGTCAGCTTTACCAAATTTGAAAGTTTCTTTTTTACTTTTAGTGGCGAGGCCTACAGTACTTCATCATCTGACGTCTGAAGTTTTTTTTTAAATTGCCAAAAATCCAGTGCCGCTATTAGGAATCATTTTTTTGGACTAGCCATTAATATATAAATCATTATTTGGTAACTACAAGTCATAGTAAGCACAGTACTGTGAAATGGTTTCAATCTCTATTTTGCTAGACTTTCTTGTAATTGCTGACGTGGTCTTCAGCAATCATTCAAAGGTTTTTTCTTGACATTGGCTGCTTTTTCACTTTTTCAGTTCAATTAATAACCACCAATTCAATTTCCAATTGTATCTTTAGCCACTTTTTCACTAACAGCCTATCATGGGAACACATAATTTGTGCTGATTTCCTTAACTGAATCTACAAAAAATATAAAAAAAAAAAAAACAGATTGACAAGCAAAAAAAAATTTTTTGATCCAACAAAGTGATTCCTACAGCGCTATTAGCCAAAGACGTATTAACTGGGGACATTGTCACTTACAAAATGCGGATACTGGACAAGTAGAGGACAAAAGAAGAAATGGTAGGTCTAAAAAACTATCTATGGCAAATGAACAGTATTTGAAAGTCATATCAGCAAACACCTGACACAGGACCTGACAGATGAATCCAGTCCTTTAGTTGATCCATCTAGTGTTCACTGAAACCTCATCAGAAATGATCTTGATTGAAGAGTGGCTGTCAAAAACTCATAAAATGTGCAAGACCTAGACTGAAAAATGGTGTCAACAGTTCTTATATGTGATGAGTACAAATGAAATTGTTGGTTAAAATTGTTGTCTATACTGTATGTAGAGCGAGAGTGACAACAGTGAGTTTCTACAACTATCTGTAAAAACATCTGGAACCCCTGTCATGGTTTAGCACTGAATGTTAGCCAGTGGTGTTGGGATCTTACCAAAACTGATCATGTTATGAATGCAGAAAAGCACAGCCAGATTTTGATCCGCCATGCATTAACATTTAGAAAGTGTCTAGATGACAGCTTGGTGACAGTTTTATTATTCAGGACGTGAATAATCCTAAGAAAGCATAACTGGGTAGAAAACCACACACTGGAAAATTATCACTCATGTATTGGCCTCCCCAAATTCTGGACCTCAACATTATTGAAGCAGTGGGATCATTTTGACAGAGAAACAGGACAAAAGTCTTTCCTTCAAGAATCCTGAGGACTGTTGCTGAAGATTACTTTAGCATATTATAGGAAAGCTTGTTTAAGAGAGTTTATGCTGTTTTGAATAATAAAGCTGGTCATACCAAATATTGACTTTCAAGCTCATTAGAATTCTAGAAACTATGTTTTATTAAATCCCTGCACCTATTTCCCATTTTCCAAGAAAAACAAAGGAATGAGGGACTCCACGGTACTGTATGTAAAGAGATATGTAGTATTACCTGAGTGCTGTTGGTTTTGTTTTAGGACCTGGTAAACTTTGAGAAACAGTGGAATGGCTTCTTCTCGGGCATGGACCTGGAAAGTCATCTTTCTATCTTGGAGCTCTCTGAAGCACAAGCAGGGGAGGTACATTTATACCTTCATATCCTCACAAAACTAGAATAACTGCTGTGTGATATTTGGAGTAATTTAAATTGTTCTGATTTTTTTCTGGATATACTTTTTCCAAAAAAGAGACATCAACTGCTTTTTTTACACAGTGAAAAGATAAATAATATTAAATATTATTTAATATTGTCATAATAATTAGTCATAATATTGAATGACTAATCAGACTTTGTTGCCAGTTCTGTTGCAAAGAGTAGCAGCTGAAAAAAGATTGTCTGCACAAATGTTATGCAGTTTATAACAAATGCAAAGAGTATTTGCAGACAGCAGGGGTTTTTTATCAGTCTAACAGAAGTAGAGTGTACCTGTATGAGCATAAAGTGTATTCTCAACAATCTGCAGGCATTCCGTTCCTATTACCTTCATGGACTGATCTCAAGCAAAATCACAGATAAAAGGTATTCTTTATATTCACTCGTGTGTAAATATTGAAATGATGTTTATCTGTGGTCTTGTTGGCGTGGAATGAAATAAACACACACCTTTGCTCAGTGAAACATTTCTTTATTTCAGTAAATGCCAGCAGCCCTATGTGTTGTTTGGTAAACACTCTGCCTTAGAAGATCTGGAGAACTATTTATTCAACTTTCCCTCAGAGAGTCATCAGGTCCGCAACACAGGGCCTCAAGGTTCTGCAGCCAGACACATGGTGAGGAACAGCAGCATAGTGAAGGATAATAACTTCTCTGGGGTAGAGCAGAGAGCAAGTACGAAGCAGACATTTAAATCATCAATAAATAATATAACCCTACATCTACACCCATTACTATAAAACATTTGGTAATAACTGGACAAATGCCAAAGTGATTATAAGGTTCAAAGACCTCTGTTAAGACTCCACTATTTCAAATGGAGTGGATTTTTTTCCACTTCTAATGAATGTGCTATAAAACAAATTACTCAATTAAAAGAGAAAAAATTAGCTGCAGCACCATCTACTGGGCAGCATTTTGATAAGTCATCTGGAGCACTTAAGTCTGTTAATATGTCCTCCTGTAAATAAGAGATGTAGGTCAGTTTGCAAATTCTGGGTCTCAACATTGTTACTTGTGTTGTTTGTAAAGTGGGAACGTTCTGCTGTTATGTCATTCATGCGAAACACCTTTTACCCCATTAGATTCTCCAGTGTGTGGCTCCCAAAGGACCTCTAGCCTGCGCTCGGACCTATTTCTTTGGGACTACCCACAACCCATATCTTGGTGAAGTTTATTGTGTGACTTTACTTGTGTCTATTCATCTGTTGCATATTTAGAACATCTTATATTTACTTTGTTGTCCTTAGTACTTCAGAGACTGCAATATATGATATATTAACCCATAGTTAAAGCAGTAATAACATTTTCCCCTTGTATTTTTCACAGGAAATCAGAACACAGAGCAAAAGAAGACAGACGTCTTGTAAGTGTTTAATTTTTAATCTTTCATTTCCCTTTAAGCTGTTGGGTGTCAAACGTTTGAGAATATCTAACGAAAACTTTTCTTTTTCTTCAGAGTTTTGTCACAGATTTATTCAGCTGCCATTCAAGCAGTTCTGTCGGGAATCAAATGCTACTCCTGTACCACCAGCGCTACCAAGGTTAGAGAAAAAGTACACAGATTTTAGCATTGGCTTTACAGCATGTACTCTAGCAGATACAGTTGTTCACTGTGTAATCCTTTGTAGGCTAAGGATGTGGCTGAGAACACCTTTCTGATGTCATTGGACTCGATGAATTTAAGCCAGTATCGCAGTTTTCTCAGGTAGCAATTGATTACTTTTTTTTTTTTTCAATCATCAACTGTGTCAGACCTCGATCAAAGGTTTAAAGTATATGTTATATCCCTTTGCTCTTGTGTTTGCTCTCTACAGGTCCAAATGTGAATTCACCATTCAAGCAGTGAATAAGCAAGGAATGTGGGTGTTATCTGCACGTTCTCAAATTTGCTTGTGGCTTAATATACAAAGATTTGTAGATATACAGAAATACAAACAAAAGGACAAAAAACATGAGGAAAATAATAATCAGTAAATAATTTAACATATTTAGTAACTAATAGTCAGCTCTTTACTTCCTGTTTATGTTCTGTCCTAACATAAATCCTTCTTTTGCCAAATTATGCACATACGTATACATGCACATGTACACACATATAGGTTAAGTTGTGGGTGGGAACACCCAATAAAAGCCCTTCTTCCTCATTGTACCTTGCTTTTGGACTTTGCTTCAGTTCATCACTCAGTCTGTTCCACAGCTTTACTCCAAATACAGAGATGCAAAAAAAACCCACAAAAATTATTTGAATTTAACTCCCCCTCAAATTGTGTTCTCCATCTCCTTTAAATAACAGTTTTAGAATATTATCAGGAAGTAGGTCAGTGTTATGGATTATCGTTACGGCCCTTTTTTTGCAATATAGATCACGATGATAGTGAACATTTTGAAGTATTGCCCCGAACCTCTGTTTAAGCATTCAAATATGGTGAAGTCAGTGAACAGTGTTTTCATTGTGTTATCTGAAAACTATATCCCAAATTGATGCTTTCTTAAAACTTTTTTTCTTATTTGTTTTCAGGATAATTCCTCTCACTAATGAAGACAGCCGCTACGTAATAAAAACAGTAAGTTAGAGAAGCACATTATAACTTGTTTGATCAAAGGTTTTTGATAAAATTATTTGTGTACACAATGTTCTACATTTGCAACAATTCTATGTTCCTTAAGGCTTCCCTGATTGTCCATGACATCCCAGACCTGCAGTGGGACAGGGGGGAACTGGGATCTGTAGTCTTCTCTGAATCCTTCTTGGAGTCCAGTATCAACATTCAACAGAGAGGTACAGTGCAGATTAGATTTGAATGGATTGCTGATTCAATCTGCAAAGGAAGTTTGATATACATTATTAACATTACAAATCCACTGCAAACATAAAAAGCTGAAAGTCATCTACAGTCATCACAGTAGTACAAAGATATCTTATTTCCCGTGCCATGGGTTGTGTTTGTTGTACATCTTGTGTTTGTCATTCTTTGGCTTGTTTTTTGTTTCCCCACGTTAAACATGTCTGGTTCTTCTCCTGTAGATGGCACTGTGTCCTCAGACAGCTGCTACACCATCTTGACTGCAACAGTGCCTCGCTACGCCTGCTGGCTGGTATGTGTGGTACTGAATGTAGAAATGAGAACCAATATTTGAAGTAATCTGACAGACCTATGCTGAATCTGTGATATAAACATAGCATTTTCTTTGACTTTTGATTTTTTATTGTCATTTTGTTTTCAGATGGAATCTGATGTCAAGCAGTCTGAACAAGCTCAGCAGCTCACTAAGGTAGGTTCCAAAGCCTCTGCTCATAGCACTACAGGTTGCTTGTCTATGTCCTTCATGTACAAACTGATGATCTACATTATTTGTTTTAAACAGGATGACGATGGTACTTGTTTGGGAAAAGTTCTGACTGCAGCAGATGCTGCATATGTGTTGTCCAGCAGCCACCTCTCAGCTCCTGAAGAAGGTGAGCATTGTTGAAAAACCTGGGAGGAATTTAGCATTTTCTATTTAGATTTTCCTGCAATCATTCAAAATGTGTTTTATTCAAATTTTGATTTCAGGAAAGATCATTTTCTTTTCTGAGGGACTGTTTATCCATTCTCAATATGGAAGCATCACTATTTCCAAGGATCACATCAACAAAGTCAAGTTTTACAATCCGGTATGCATAAAACTACTCGTTTTATCATATGAGAGCTACATTTTTAGCTCTCATATGGTAGTTCATCTTTACACACCTATATATTTCTGTGCAACATCTGTTTAACAGTTAAAATTCAGAGTTTCAGTACCTTCCATGTAAAAGTACATATTATATTATAAACATATTATATTGGATTTCTCATTCCTACTTCTTGTGTTTTGTGTGTCGTTTTATCACCAGGACTCCAGCACTGTGGCTTCTCTGTTTGTAGAGTATGAGGACAGCTTGCTCCCCCACCTTCCATTCCCTCTCCACAGCTCTGATAGGTGTCTGGTCTTTGCTCTACTTCCAAGGTCTAAGAGCCAGAGGGCCTTCTACTCTAAGGTGAGAGGGGTAAAATCTCATTAGCAAGTTTGTCCATTAAGTTTGTTTGTTTGTTTTTTCTGGTGAATTTATCATTTTAATTAATTAATTATTAAGAATATCCAATTAACACTTCTCTTGTTGGCACAAGAATGTCATTATTTATTTGTCTACTATATACTAAAATGTGTTTTAGCCCCCTTTCTCTTTATATTATTCCCATTAAAGCCACAGTTGTACTTGTATAAACCTGTTATTTTATTTTTGTAGGTTTTGTCTGTGTGGAAAAGCTCTGGACTCGCTCTGCAATTCTTGGACCAAGACAACCTGACGTGGAACCAGAAAAATATGTAAGCAAACAGTGCTTGCTTTGCCAGTTTTAGCTATTGTGAAGTATGATCATTTGAGTAGGTAGACAGATAAGTAGATTTGTTTCAGGGTAGACATTCTGTTTTCCTCTTTCAGGCACACCAAGCTGCAGAAGCTGCACGACAGTCAGGAGCCACCAATGGCCAAACGCAGAGGCAGCCTGAAGACTTCATACTGTCAGCTGCCAGGACAGGAAATGTTAGTACACACGTAGCAACAGAGTGCTCCAGAACTGGATCAAACAAGTAGTAAAACCTGATGCTAGGTGTTGCTTAATCATGAGTATGCACTCCCAAAATAGCTTTTAAGCCTGTGTTGCACTGTTTCAATCAGTGTTGACCATCTACGCTTCTTAGGTCTGTTATGCTGACACAGAGTATATATGATCAAAGAGCCAAAATAAGAAATGCATTCTTTTCCCCCAGTCTGCATAGCTAGAGCCAAAACATGCATAAAGCACTTCTTTTGCATTGTTTTGTTTGTTAGCCAGTATAATTAAAACTCCAGCTGCTTCAAAACTAGAACTGCCAGGATCCCAAAGTCCTCAAAACCACGAGGAGGCGTCATTTTGACCTCGTCCTGCCACAACAGCATTGATGGCAAATAATTAACTTCTTGAAGAAGTTAAGTTGTTAATTATCATCTAATTTCTCAAACTTTAAGTATTAAAGAAGGTTTTTATTTGTTTTATAATCTATTTAGATTGTTTCATTACAGGTTGTAAAGTTAAAATTCAAATTAGAGTAAACTAATAAACATAAAAATAAACTAAGGAATTGAAACTGCTGGATTTGGCTTTTCTGCTCTGGATTTCACTCTTTACTTGGACTCTGCTCAGCTCAGTTACAGTTCCCTTGCTCTTCAGAACAGCCAGCAAACCCACCCGGGCACTCAACTTTTACCTAACTACATTCTACTATATATTAATTTACCGATCACGTCGAGCAAGCTTTTGCTCGTGTAATAGCAGCTTTCATATCAAAATGGGTGTAAACAGTCGTGTTGCTAGCCAACTCAGTGTGCTGCAGTAGTGGTTTTGGATTAATTTCTATGGGGTCAAAGTAATGTCCTCTGCAGTTCTAGTGATCATATAGTTTTTTACATTTTGAGCCCACAAATCCCAAAATGTTTTAGTTGTTGAATAGAAATGTAACAGAGTTACATGATATTTAAAATGCCAAGGGTTCAAAATGACCCCATTCGCAGTTCTAGTGTTAAGCATTTGCACCCAAAATAAGCGTCCTGTGCATTGTTCCATAATACTCACTGTCCATAGTGTTATTTTGTATTATCAGTGTAATTTCAATTGCTGTTTTCTTTAGACAGTAATGGCATGTAAACACAATACAGTAAATGCAATCATAGGTTTGTCTAGGCATGTCGGTCTGTGTCAACCACATTTCTGTTCACTGATTCCTGTATTCTGGCCTGTACCAGGTTTCTTCAGCATTTTGCTCTTAGTAGCATTGGTCAAGAGCCCATTATGTATGACCACCTGGGGATGCTCTTTCCCTCTGCAGAGCTTAGGAATATACCCCCTTGTCAGGGAGACAAGGTGAGTATGTTGTCTTAGGATGCAGTGAATCCTTCTCTCTCTCTCTCTTTCTCTCTCTCTCTCTCTCTCTCTCTCTCTCTCTCTCTCTCTCTCTCTCTCTCTCTCTCTTTTAAAGATTGTAGACATAGTAAATCATTTTCTGATTGCTTTCTTATCTAGCACCTAGTTTAATTATAATAAAGCTGATTTAATGAATATCTGATGTGGGCTTTTTTAATGTGTGAAAAGGTTGTCATCACCATCATCACTGGACTGCCAGGAAGCCATAAGAAGATACTTTGCAACTTCTCAGTCCAGCTAAACCACAAATGTGAAAGGTACAAAATTTCTCAAATAACACAGTAAATACCAGACTTATAACACAACCAAATATACACAAGTTTTTCAATCATTACACTCACAGGTGGGTGGTTTATGAGCCTGCTCCGGAAAGTTTCTCAGCTTCTCATCTCCAAAAGTATTTGTCCAGCTTCTTGGAGAGCCAAAGAGGTACAAGAGGCAAACCCCGTCTGTTGGTGCTCACACCGGGGTAAGAAAAAATTAGCAGTTAAGACTAATTTGTGCTTTAGACCTAAAGAAGACCAGTCATAAGACTTGTACCTTTTTAATATTAAAGATGTATTCATCTAATATAAAAGAGCTTAGAATATGAACCTATTAAAACATGCAGGATGCTGAGTATAGAATAGATCAATATTGTTTACATTTGTGAATGTTCCTACTTACAGATATACAGATGTTCTAGATGTGGTCCAGGCTGTGCTCTTCCATCCTGACCCAGTTGTTCAGGCATGCTTCACAATTGGTGCAGTTACTGCCTGTGTGAACCCTCTCACCTCCTTTATCGAGCACAGGTACGATTTGAGATATTTCTCTCTGCTATTTTTAAGATATAAAACAATTTTGGATTATAGTAACTAGTGGTAAGTAAATCACCATGACTCCGAAAAATGCAGAGGACTGCAAGTGCAGTCAGCCCAGTTTCACAGCAGTTAAAGTCAATTCATTGATCCAGGTTAACGATGAAAAATTGTATATTACTTTTGTTGTATAGTTTGCCATTCACCTCTCTGTGTGCTTAGTTTCCTGAAACACGTGTGTCCACCATAGATTTTTCTAGCACATGAGCAGATGTGCAATAAAGTAATTTGCTACCAACAAAGATTATTTCTGAAATGACACACATTTCAGTTTGTTGTGCAAAGTTTAAGAGTTTCAGTGAGGTCAAACGCACCAGTATTAAGGGTTTCACTTAGGTATATTTTCAAGCAACATATGGACAGGCCAGATAATTACAGACAGGAGATGCTCATAAATTGTTAAATTGCTGGAGGTTTCCATGAAAAGGTTACATGACACTTTTAGCTATTAAAACTCAAGGCTGGGTCCCTTTTTACAGAGAGGATCAGCTCTACATTTAATCTCACTCTCCTTTTGTTACAGGCTTTAGATGGAGTTTACAGAGCTTCTCACTGTCATAGATTTACTGAGCAGCTCAACACAATATGGCATACTACTCCGGTTGATAGGCTGTTTTTCCAAAGCAGGCCAAGCTTGACCAAGCCCCTGATGCTTTCATACACACAAGGCCAGTCTAAAGGGTGTAGTCTTTGCATGCTTTGAAAACTTGTGCCATCATCTGTCTTCATCAGAACTTTCATTTTAAAAAATCAATAGACGTTATATAACAAATCCTTTGTTAGTTAAGCTATAGTAACTAGATTCTGGGTATTAAGCTTGACAAATGTTAACTCCACATATAAATTTCATGTACTGGTTAGGAATTAAAGTCATTTTTATGCAAAAAAAAAACCCCATTTTCAGAGGCTGAAAAGTAATTGCACAAATTTTACTGTTTTAAATACCGTAATTGTTTTTCATCATTATATTCAGGAAAGTCTTGATTTGTTTTATAGCATGCTTTGGGTCATTATCCATTCACTAGAGACTTAATTCCAAAGGCCCATGTTATAATATTGTCTCCACCATGTTTGACACATGATGTGGTATGTTTCCGGTCATGAGCTGTTTCTCTCCTGCTCCACAGTCTTGTCTTCCCATCATTCTGATACAGGTTAATGCTGGTTTCACCTGTCCAAAGAATTTTTCTGTTAAGGGCTTCTTGAGTGTAACTAGTGGTTTGCACCTTTTTATGAATCCACTGTAATTACATTCAGGAAGGCATCTCTGGATCATAGACTTTATCAGTAGCATGTCTGCCTCCTCGTGAGTGTTATTGAGTTGTGAAGTGTTGTGAGGGGTCTGAACCATGTGATGAATTATGTAATCATGGACTTTAGTTGTCTTCTGTTTTCTTTCATGTCTTTTGTTGTTGCTGAGCTGGTCAATGCTTTCGTTCTTTATAAGAAAGATCTCTTTGGACCTCGTGCTGAGAGTTGCAGTGAACAGTTACCAGCTACAAGTTCAAAACTGAATCAGTTCCAGATATTTTATTTGTTTCATTTGTCATGAATTAACGAGCGATTAGGCCTCTCATGACCATGAAAGTGCCTGTCAGTCAGTTGTGCACCTAAATCTGAGTCTATGAAAATCTGGGACTATATATAAAACTTTGGTAAACCCCTTAAAGTAAATCTTAAAGTCTGTTCTTCAGTTAGAAGAACAGTTAGTTGTTTGTGTCCACTGTGGAGATGTGCATGAGCAAAATTCTAAAAATTGTCCATGCTTGTGTCACAAGCTAGGCTTATGAAATATGTCTTGAATTGCATGCATTAATCATGCAGTGATGACCTTTTCAGTTAAACACAGTACCTACTTAGTTCAGGAGTGGAAAATGTGTAATAAGAATTTAGCTAACAATGCAGTTAGCAGTGACTTTTCCAATTGAGGCATCTTCATCAAGCCTCCTGTCCCTGTCTGTTGCCACAGATTGTATGGAGGTCTGTGGACCCCTACTATGGCGCTAATTGGATACGGTTAGCCCAGCTTAGGTCTGACCTGCCTGTCACCCGCTTCAGCATAGCCCTTTAATCCCCCAGATCCACATGTGTGGCCAACAACCCCCCTCAGAGAAGCTCATCAGTCAGTCATGATCTATTCTTTGTGATGGATGCAGACAGTTCATTACGTCAGGAGAGGAAAGATAAATGCCTTTCAAATTGCTGAACCCCAAGCCTGCAGGCTCCCAAAGAAGGGTAGTGGTTGTAAGGAGACTTCAGAAAGTGGTGTATAACACAGATCGATATGAAAACTCAGGATACATTGTTACAATGAATTTTAATTAATTAAATTACAGAAAGATGTTCCATTGGTCCATTGCCAGTCAAAGTCCTGATGTCATACATTATGGCCAAGGCCCACAATGTGGAATTAGTCTGTTTATTGCTGCTCAACGCTGGTATGCATTCATTAGTCAGAAATAGAGCTCTTATTAAGGATGATGTGGTGACACAGGACATGGGCAAAATAAAGAGGGCAGAAAAGTGAATACATTTAAATACACCTCTTGTGTGTTGTTTAGTATGGAACCTATAGTGCAAGCAGTGAGCGTCTCAGTCAAAAATAAAATTTGCATTAGGTAGTTTCTAGAATATGTTTAATATTCAACTATAGTTCTCCTCTCTCATTTATTCTTGTCATTTTGTTTTTTAGGTTTGCTTTTCCTAAGCTGTTGGAGCAGCTCAGCCAAGGTTAGTCTAGTCTTTTTCACTGCGCTTTCATTCACCTGTCCAGCAGCACAGTATGTTTAATGCTGAGGAAGGACCATGTCGATAGATAGTTAGAATTTTCTTTTGTTTGCAGCAAAGCTAGACTCTTCTTTATCGGCCTGTAGCTGCATTATAAATTGTTACAGACCATTTATCAATTAACCAAAGTTTTGTATTGTTTGTACTAGAAAGTGTTGACTTATGAAATATGATGCTCTTTACCTTAGAGTTGCTGACATGTAAGATGCTTTATAATAAATATGGAGGTAAAAACTTTTAGTTCTTAAGCACCATTTATATAAAACGATATGCTCGTTGTGCATCACTTTCTAGCTGACACATCACCACTTAATGGACATAAAAGGCTCTTGTTGCCTAGGTGACAGGTAGTTTTTCCTTCCCAGTGTCACCAAGTGCTTGCTCATAGGGGGTCTTTTGATTGTTGGGGTTTTCTCTGTTTTTTGTAGTATCTTTTCTTTACAACCTAAAGCGCCTTCAGATGAATGCTGTTGTGATTTGGCACTATATAAATAAAACAATTTTATTTAATTAAAGTGTTTTGTAAATACAACTCAGTGATGGAGGTAAAAATAGCAACAATACTAATACAGATTATTTTGTGACATAGTAAGTTTTAAATAATGTTTTTTAGAGATGTTGTTACATACAGTAGGAGCTATAAAAACGTTTCACACCTCATTGGTGCAAACATTACTGTATGTTTGAGATGGTTTACTTTCCATTTCACATTCTCAAGTGAGAATTTTCACATTTTTGGGTTTACTGTCATCATATTTCCCATCTTTGTTACTGGATCCTAATTTGGGGCAGTGCGGAGGAAAAACATGGAACTGTGAAGGGAAAAAATATATCGTTCCCTTTTATATCAGTCAGCTCATGTGAGGTGATCAAAATGCATATTCTGCTTTCAGGCAGAAAAAAAGCAGTGGTATGGACAATAAATTAAATGTAGTGTGAAATACGGTATTTCAGCAGGGACAAAACTGAGGAGATTCTGTATTTTTTGGGAAAGTGATCCATTTTCTTGTGGAATTTTCATTCTTTTTTTGTGCCTTGTTGTATGTCAGGTATTGTGAGTACAGTGGTGTTCACTGGGCTGACAGCAGAGAAGAAGCACCCTCTCATGCAGCATGTTCAGCAGTTGGTACGCTCTGCCAACCCCACTGCTGCCTTCATACTGGCAGAGAGAGGAGCTGTCACCAGGTAGGCGCCCACAGAATCATGATCAATGCTGCAAACAGTCATTTCACTGCTTTTATCTTTGCCTAAAATATTCACTCTAGGCTACATTTTATTCCACTCTCTGAGTCTATGTTTAAATCTTCTGGGTCAGAGCACGGCTCACTTAACTCCTGAATGTGTAATGAACACTCCCCAATGCATTCTATACTTAATATTTTATCGTTGTGATTGACAGTCTGCTACAGATCAAAGTACTCCTTTGTCACATTTGGTGTTCAAAATGCAAACACTTACAGACCGATTACTGGTACAGTAGAATATTAGATGTTAAATATCTATTTTTTAATATTATTTTTCTCCCTAATTAGGGATGAAGATATGAATCTGATATTGTCTGAGAGCAGCTTCAATGAGCCACAGATGCTGAGAGCCCGTTACGTCCTCTACCCTGGATGGTAAGGCACCCATATATCCTCCTGTGTCAACACACAACCTCTTGGCTGCTGAATGACAGATTGATTCCTGCTTCGGCTTTCCTCAGTCCTGCCTCCCTGCAGTTTAATTGCTGCTCAGCTACAGTGGTGTGTGTATCGGCAGCTGATTGGCATGAAGCCCCTCAGGGCATCTCGTGTTCTATCACCAGTTGCCTCCTGGCAGCACAGTAACAAGCTGTTGGCCATGCAGTTGCCATGTACACAGAGGGGTCTCTTTTCCTTTGGACTATGTCCAGCCAGTCTTCATGCCTCAATGCTCAGCCTAATATGAACTGCTGCTAAATCCTCCTCTCAGATCATACACAGTATCTGGCCAGAGTCTGGCCCGTTTTAATTTGCTCATCTTCAGCCTTTAATTTGTACAGTTTGTGTATATTGGGGTGTGTTTGGGATTCTTCTTAGATGCCCTCATATCAAGGAGCGAGAAATGTTTGTTTTGTTTATACCTGCTGTTAAAAGAATCTGCATTTTGCATTTTAGCAGCAAATCACATACACTGGCCTCTTCACTGTGAGCAGCTGGTTGAGTAAACAGCTTTCCAGCCAAAGACAAAATGTAGCACAAACATTTGGCTTGGTCTAGATTTAACTTTCACGTGTTCTGTGTTCCAGGTGCAAAGGGCGCTTCTGCTCTGGTTCTGGGACTCTGGTGCTCACCCAGCAGCGCGTGGCTTTTAACCGGCCCCTAGAGAGGCCTCTATTTGTCACCCACTGTAAAGGTGAGATGGAAAGAAGCCCCCTGCCTCGTGACAGACTCTCTAGATATGAGATGGAAGGATTTGGTTGTGATTACACGAGCTGCCTTCCCTCCGAATATGGAGGTGTTGAAGTAATTATCAGCCGTTGCTTTGAAGTCATCTGTACTCCCAAAGGATGGCTTTAGAGTCTTGTCACAAACTTGCTTTCTAGGAAATTTTCACTTTACATAATTTGCTCGACAATACTAAATGATCAAACTCTCATTGTTTTTCTGCAGCAATCAAGTCATCGCTACGGCCAAGCCCCTTCCAAGGAAATATGTACAATGTTTGGGGAAAAGTCAGATTTTCTGGTAGGATTCACATATTTTTCCCTTTGATTTTACTCTTTATAAAATATATTTGCAATATATTTCTGCTAACTTTTAAAAATTTCAGATCCTACTTTGAAGAACTTGCTTATGAAAAACATGACAAAAAACAAATGTGACTTCTTTCCTTGGGAAATATTTTAATCTACATTTGCATTTCCCAGTTTGGGGAATCATTAGACAAAAGGTTTCTCTCAAGGCAGGAAAGAAGCTCCTGACGGTAGGAATTTTGCTTGGTTGTTGCTCTGGTGTCTGGTGCTTAGAACTCAGCCCATATTCCACTAGTTTGGTTTGCTTCACATAATTTTCTCACTCTTTTTGTTATTTTTTATTTTAAGACGTGTGTAGAGTTGTTGCATGAGGAGAAAGTGCAGGTGCCTGTGAGGAGATGTTCAGCGAGTGTGAATATATTTGTACAGTTGGGAAGATAGAGTATGAAACCAGTGTGGTGTCTGAGACTCAGACTTTCCCTTAATGTATATTTTAGTAGCTGCCTATTGGGTAGTGTATCATTTACATCCATGTAGTTATTTTGTTTGAGTTTTTCGATTTAGCTGATATACATCCAACACATATTGTTGAAGTGGGACGTATTTATCTTGCTTTTATCTGGTTTTGTACACACGGGTTCTGTGAGCCGTTTTGGGAACAGAAGCCCTGTATGGATGTTAAAACATTAACACTCCACCGACAGCATGCTGGTAACATATGAAGCTGCTGTAGCAGGTGTTAGACAAGGTGTGAACTTTACTGAGACTCAAATCTGAGCTGCTTCATCTGTGAAATCTCCAGACTCAGACCAGCTGATGGAAGTGAGCTACAATGCACTGAGTGGGAACCTGAGAATTGTCCCTGAAGACAACAGTGACCCTCTGAGTCAGAGTCCCAAAGAGACCAACACTCCCTGTTTCCTATTCTTTGATGGTGTTGGTCTCACTGAGGATGGACTGAAGGACTGGTTAAGACTGTGCGCCAAGCAGGTAGACACTGAACACTGACACTCATGTATAGCCATGTTATCACACAACATCAGTCAGGTTTTTAAAAAATAACGTGTTGTTTCTTTCTTTGTTTTTTTTTTACGTTTACAGAAGCAGGCAAAGAAAACTAAGAAGACCAAAAGTACCCTTTCACCACAAGAAATCAAGAGCATCCACGTGAGTCTCCACATTTGTAACATGCGCAGAACTATAGGGACTATAGGTATAATTGATGATAATTGTCATGCAATACATAATATTTCATAAAAGGCTCAAAACAAGCAGAAATACTCAAAGGCAGGAGTACTTTGACACATATGCTGCAGACTGTAGAAACTAAAGATGAAAGCACGCCCTCTTTTTTTTGATCTACATACATGCCAGTGTGTTCACGTTTAGATATTTTTTACATAATTTCATGTTTACCAGTTTTTTGTTTCCAGAACAAAATCATTGCTCATCTTTGGAGTTTGATTTGTTTGAAGTTTCTAAATAAAATCAAAACATTTTAAAAACCACATTTATGAAATCCAAGGATTATACACACATCTGATAAACAATGAATGCACAAAAATCTCCCAAGGTTACCATTAACATTTGCTGATAGAGACAGGTTTCTAACTGATGTTAAATATGGGTGCCATTGTTCTTTTTTGTGGTCTGTTCTTTATTTATCAGGTTTTGCTAATTCTTAAATATTGGGCTAGATGAGGGACTTGTGGCTTTTATCAATAATCTTGGCTGAACCTGATATCGTATGTTTCTGTTTAGATGACCAGACATTTGGAACCTCTTCCACCAGGCTACTTCTACAACGGTTATCAATATGTTGACATCTTTGGAGATAAAACAAACTTCCATCCCAGTATCCTTTTCACAAGGGTTACTGTAAAACTGTATGTCCCTGTCATTAAGGCTTGAGAACAAAAGTCTGAAATAGTCATGAGTCAGTTTGATTTGACTGACTGACATTTTGACACAGAAGAACAGGGAAAAATACTGAGATGCATCTTTATATACTGCTGTGTGGAGTGCATGTGTTGCAGTTTTCCTTACATTGCTGCTACCCTAGACATGGAGGAATTCATTAAAGAGTATATCGCGGAGGCCAACAAGGAGATAGAGCAATTCAACTGTCAGCTGGAGTCGCAGGGACAGCCCGACCTCTTTGAGCCGTGATAGAATCTTCGTGTATGTTCACTCCATCTGTCGTATTTACCTTGTAAGGGAACCACTGTGGGGGGTGAGGGAGGGCAAAGGGGATATGTGCTGAACACTCCACTAGAGCAGTCAGTGTGTGGTCACACATCATGTATCTTCACAAGCCGCTTCTGCTGGAAGTCCTTTCTTATTTACTTTATCATTTTATTTCTTATTTGGAGCCTTCAATCATCAATGAAAAGGTGATTATGTAATTGTATGGCTGTTTGCCATGCTTTAGACTACGCTAGCATTAGCACTTTGGTGAGTTGGGTTTCATTGTTATGGTAGCTAATTTAGATTAAGACATGTTTGTCAAGAGATGCAATTTGCTCACAGCTGTAGACAAATCAGAACAAGCACCACACAAATCTCCACCTTTAAACCAGTATGATTATACCACTGAGTCTGCAAGCTATGCGACTTTCACAATTGAAGGGAAGGGCCACACACTCCTTGTGCGTTTCTGTTTATCGCAGTTGGCAAATTAATGCCTCTATTTCTGGGCAGGCGTGGATAGCCGTGTGATTCTGGTGGGCTCCCTGGTGGGGTTTCTCAAGAATCGCTCCTCCTCTGTTGTCACCCAATCCATGGTCCACCTGTTAGCTTGTCTGCAAGCCACACAGCAGCAGAGGAAGACTTGATCATTGAGCTGTAAACATTGGACAGCCTGTTGGCAACAGACAACTGATGAATGATGCCATTAATCGCATAGCTATAGACCGTCCCAGTGCTTTATTTTAAGACATGTCAAGGGAATCTTACGAAAGTGCAATTAACCAGATTTCAATTCCAGCAGCAAAGTGTTGTAAAACAGCTGAGGCTATCATGAAACATATTGAATTACTGGGGTTACCGAGGTCCTCCACAAACTTCATCATAGCCCTGTGTTCTGTTTGTTGTAATGTTAGTTAGTTTACACCAGCACATGATAAACAAAAAGTTTAGACAGCCAGAAGTGGATCATTCATTGTGCCACTATTTGCTGAAAATTCACACATCCCCCTGATTCTTTTGAGTGGCAGCATTTGGGGAGGACAGGGAAAATGAAATAAAGTGGGGGAAAATACTGCTTTATTAAATATTGGCTAGATTAGGGTTAACATGAGTAAAGCGATTAGTAAAAGGTATAAGCCTTTGTATCAGTGGTGTGATGTTGCAGAGACTCAGACTTACAGTCTTGTTTAAATGAGTTATTCCACTGTTTGCTCTGCGATTGTGTGTCACACTAATGTTTTATGCACGTCTTCCTTTTATCAGGGTTCCTACACGGGTTTGGAAATTCTGTGACCTGTAAGAAAATGTGTTTAATAGGCAGTCATTTCTCTGGGAAAAGCTGCGACAGCTGCATATTTAAAGAGCCACTAATCTATAATATTTATACTGAACAAGTATTTCAGTATAACAGCGTCAAAAAGATATGAAATTTTGAGGTGCAGAATGTGTAGGAACCCTGCTTCAGTATCTGGAGATTCAGTGGCTTTCATTCATTATGGGGTTAGCAGTGTAGTATATTAGTGCAATCCAATACACTAATATGCTTTTAAGAAATACTGCTGCAGCTATAATTGCATGATATATTGCAGTGGCTGCTGTACCAAAAAAATGTCTGTAATCAGTGAGATTTACGGATAAGTGAGGAAAATGTTTCTGTTCAGTCTACGCTTCAAGTCTACAATCAAAAGTTTCCTCAAATGGAGGGCACGCTTGCTAGTGAGGTGAACATTTGCTGTTATAATCTCCTTTAAAAACATATTTTTAGATCAGTGGTGACCTCAGTGTGTTATGGGTACCCTTCATAATTCATATTTTGGATAACTGTCTGACGGTGCTTTTTTACTTTTCAGACAAAAACAGTGTGATTACATCATTAGCAAGTTTTGGGGTTTTTTCCCCAGGTGACCTCTCTGTGCAGATTTAAGTGATCCAGCACTGCTAGCCCCATCCATCCACTTTGACCTGAACAAGCCATATAGTCTTAGGTGTGCTAGGTGTGGAGCGATCATGCGTAGTTTTAAAATAGCACATAACCTAGCGGTGAAGTACATCTTCTAACATGTGTTGCTCTGACATGTTCCAGATAGCCAGAAAAAAGGGGGGCTCACAAGGAAGGGAGGAGCTCACCCCAAGTTAGTCATTCCATTAGCTCCTCTCCTGATGTTATCCTCTTTTATTCTATGAAGAAGTGCAATTGTTCTTTGTCTTTTTATATATTCTACTTACAGTACCCTCAAAAAGCTCTTTAAGGACATAACTGAGGCAACAAATGAGCTGCTAAATTCTCAGTCTCTGATTTTCACTCACTTTCAAGTGCTCACAAAACAAGTCAAGGGTTTGGTGCAACATTAAATGCCGCTTGGAGGGGAGGCAGGGGGGTATTACCTCTGCTTACAAATGACGGATAACAAAATGCACACAGATTACAGTGCTTCTTTTAATGGAGTGGGATAATATATAACTTAAATCCTCTGGTGACAAAATGATAACTATCGTTTAAGCTGGATGTTCTTTTTAGCGTTTCAGAGATGCACTCTAAGCCGTCTGTTTGCAACAACAGTTGCCGTCATTCTGTAGTTATGTAATACTGCAGAGAGTTGCCTTGACTGACAGTGAAATAGTTGTTGGGAATATGTATGGGAGACCATTTTGAAAGCTGCTTTATGTCCAAGAGCAGAGATGTTGTAACCTTAATTGGCTAAGAGATCATAAAGTGGTCCTTAAAGAGGTGAGGGTTATGTAAGATGTTTGTGACTTTTAAATGAAAGCACTACTAACAGTGTACGCTATAATTACTGCTACAAATGTGTCTACACTATTTTGCATGTTTGAGATGTCACGTGAATATACCACGACATATATTCTGACACAATTGCCTTTCACCAAACTGGTACAGCAAAGAGAAAATAATCGCATTTATTTTACATATCTGCTGAGAATTTGAATGACCTCTAAGCAACAAATAGTATTTTTGTAAGACCGTGAATTGAGCATTCAAGGTGCAAAACAAAACATTTCCTTTCGCACAAGCTTCAAAAAGCAAAAGCAGATGCAAATTTTTTGTAGAAAAAACAAACTAACTTGAGAATCTGATAAGTTGTGAGACATCAGGTTTCTCAGATCCAGCAGTGCCTTGGCTACAGCTAAGAAAAGCAGAGATTAAAGCTGCATTCAGAACTCCATCCCTCTCCTTTTCACCAGGGGAGGAGGTGTTGTCAGGCGAGGATCTGTCCTTCAGCAGTGTTGGTGAAAGGAATCCATGGAGTCGTTCTTTAAAGCAATGTGTTTTTACTAAGCCAGAGGGTAAAGTAGTCAAGGTCACACACAGGGAGGCCGCTGGCTGGCTCAGGATAATTCAGGTATTCTCACTAACAAACCAAAAATATGGTGTAAAAGGGGCAGGGCACCACAGCAACTCTGATTTATGTTCACACTTACATTTGTTTTGTGTCTTTCGTTCAAGTTCATTTGGTCTTTTAAATGAAACGTACATTTTTGTCTCAGTTCTTTTAAGATCTAGAAAATTTCATTCATATGTTTTTAGGATACGTGCCTAGCACAAGCTGGGATACAAAAATGTAAAGCTTTGCATCAGAGTATGCCCCACCCCTATGAGATAAGCAAAAAGGAGGATTTAGTTTGTGACTAAAGTTGGGTGGTCCCTTCTTTCTTGCACATGGGACCCCCAGAGAGCCCTCCACAAGCCTCTCAGTGTGACTGCTACGTAGCTCTCTGGCAGACTGAGCACTCTGGTGTCTTCATCCTGTATGTGGAGACTAGCTATTTTGTAGCTGAAGTTATAGGACAAAAAAACAAAGTTTGGTGTTAATTGGTTATTTGGGAAGGACAGAAATGTGACGTTCTCATACTGCAGTGTGATAATGCAGTGTTAAAGGTTTTTCTGTTCTTTTCTAGTTTGGCTCCAGTGTTCAAAAAAGGGGCCACCCTCTAAAAGTGGAAGTGGATCTTTTTATGGTGTTTTTGCGCTTATTAGAAAAAATGCAGCTCGCAAATGGATTTTTGACTATTTCTCAGGCCTCGGGGACCGTTGATACTAATTGTTTGAGGCGTTCTGTTCCGAGAAGGTTAAATTTGAGCACATGCTCTTCACTCCTCAGTCCTTACAGACGGCGAGGAGTTCTTTCAGGTGTAGTTATTATTATTTCTGTGCCCGAGGTTACATATTTGCCCTTACAAACTCAAGTTTTAAAGAAAAAGATGGAGGTGAAGTTGTGGTTAATGTCTTGGGTCTGTAGCTACATAGCAACAGGCTGCACGGCCGCATACAAAACGAGGATGTTGTAATTTATGTTAAGGAACAGTTGCGATTCAAGTTGGCAAACATTTGATTTCATGATGGCAGAATTAGATCTCAGCAAAGGGCTCAATCTTTTTCTTCCCTATACAGGCCGTCCAAAGCGAAAGGGGAAAAAAATAACTTTGTATTGTGATGGGAAGCAAAAAACAACTTCAAAAGTGCCAAACTGACTTCCACGTCTTGTTTTAAGAGTGTTCACAGAAAGTGAGCAAAAACAAATTGCATTTGCACAAAACTACTGTAACTTCTGTTTTTCTTCCTGTGACTGATGCTTTTATAAACTAATTGTTGTATTTATTGCACCACGTAATACATTAAATATTTATAAGTTTAATGAGTTTTTTGTCTTTATCATTTCATTCAACATGTAGGAATTTAACCTTCTAGGACCTGGCGTCCACATATGTGGACATCACATTTTGGGTTGTTTAGACCACAATACTAAATTTTGCTCTACAAGGGCCTGATATCCTCTTCTCCGAAACTACATCAGGTAAAAAGATAATTCTTTGTTTTTACATTCATCAGGTCCCAAATAGCAAAAAAATAAAAATGCATGCCATGAAAGAGTTCAGGTCTTAGGAGGTTGAAGGTCTGAGTTACGTCGCACTCTTATGTGTGATGGACTTGAGAAATGACGGCTGGAATAGCACAGAGAGAACAAGAGGAATCCTGCCCCACAGATCCCTTATTTCCTCATGCTGTGTGAAGATAGTCTGTGTGTCCTTGTATTGTTGCCAGGCAGATACATTCGTCCACATGGCTAACCTCTGACATCAGTGTTTCCTCGCCTCTCTTCTGCCACCACTGTGCCGCCGGTTTCTCCCCAGCGACTCAAGGCAAGACTACCCGCCCAGATACACTTAGCACACTCAAAACACGCTCTAGCCATATCTCTTCCACCATTAGTTGCTCTTTTTTTCCTCCCCACCCATTCTATTGTTGTATTTTTACCGAGGAGCTGAACTGAGGCTATTTGTGGCCTATTATGAGGGCCACATGTAAACACTCATCGCTCTTGCTGGTGTCTGCCAAAGCCTGCTGAGTGGGTCCAGGTCTCTACAACAATGGACCACTGTGCTAGATGTTTTCAACTTTACAAAGTGAAATTCTATGGAATTTATTTTTGTTTGTACTTTAAGGCCAGTAAAGTAATAGCTGTCTTAATTTAGAACTCCTGTGAAGCAAATCTTCACAATAAATCTTGAGAACTTGTGACAGGTATTCCAGAAGCTACCAGATAAATCCGTGTAAGTAAAACAATTGTAAAACGACCATTGACAGGCCTTTGTTGCATAATTAACATAATTTGGAGACTTAAATTGCAACGTTGCGTGACTGTGACTGCAGAAAACAAAAGACATACCATCATCACTGTATATATTTATTGCACAGTTTTTGACAACCGTCATTTCATAATGCAGTTTTGTTTCTCATAACAACAATAATAATACACACAGCTCTCTTGATCAGTTTAATATCACGGCTGAGCACCACAGCTGAGCACCATTGTCAAGCTTGAAGGTTTGCTGGTGATGAATACTGCCTGCATCAAATAATAGCTTTCAAATAAAAATGTCATGTTGGTTTGCGATTGTATTTATAATACTACGCTGCTGCAATGCTTATACAGTTGCAAGAACATAATTTAAGATCAATTCTTATAGAGTTACAGGAAAGAGAAAGAAAAGCTTGCAAACCTTTTGAACTGTTTTTTTTTTTTTTCTGCATAAATATAGCCAAAAACATTTTTAGACTTGGAAATCTGAAAACTAGATGGCGAAAACCCACTTTTAGCTCATTCGACTGCAATATTTGGTAAGTTTCCCTGCTTGGGTCGCTCTTTTTTTTTTTTTTAATTATTTCTGTTAAAGTTAAAAAATTTTGATTGAAAATATGTTTTTGTTCTTCTTCTACTGTTAGATACTTTTGATATTGTTTTGCTGAATAGCTGATTATCTCTGTGTTGTTGGGTTGTTGTTGTTTTTTAAAAATCAACAATCAAGAGTTCATTGTAGCTTTAATCAAGAACTGTCCTGATCCAGATGCAGCAAGGAGTCGCATGACACTACCACCACCATGTTTCACAGATGGAAAAGGTTCTGTCCAAACACAATGCTTCTCATTTAAAATATTTAAATGACTAAACTGCTTATCCAACTTAGTGCAAAGGGCACCAAGGCCTGTACAGCACCATTGTGCTTTTTGGAGAACAGTAGCTTTCTACTTGCCCATCTTGCACACCATTTTTTCAATGTGTTCTTGGTGAAATGATTGAGATGAGCAACATGACCATTAGCCATTGTGAGAGAGTCTTTCTGTCACTAAGGAGCTACCCAGGGTCCCACTGGGGCCTCACAAGCTATCACAGCTTTCATTCTTGGAGTGCAGGTAAACCTCTCCTCTAAAGGGTTGTTGAACATTGTTGTTGAATCTGCCTTTGGCATACTCTGAATTATAATTTGTGGTTTGAGTCACTTCCCTAAATATGTTTAGTGAAAGTCAGTTATTAACAGATCAGTGTCTCCAGTTACTCTTGATTTTACCATTACATTTACTGCTAATCCTAGAGGGTTACATACTTCTGCCGCTCACAGATATGCACTATTTGACCATTTCTCCCAATAACCAAATGACCAAGTCTAATTTTTATTCCATGCTATTTATTTAATTTTGTTCTTTTTTGTCTACTTTCAAGACTTGTGCATGCACTTAAATAAATATCTTCAGAAATGTAGAAAATCTCCAGTGTTGTACCTGTTACTGTATGCTTCATTTTGACAAGCTTTAACATACCGCCATCTGCACTTTGTTAATACAGATGAACATAGAAGATCTGAGCTCACAGTTTGAATTATTTGCAAGTATTCTGAGTGCGATTTGCTTCGGTATCCCCACACCCCCCCATTTTGATTTCACACTTCTTTGTCCTGCTGCTTGATGTCAAAGGTCATCAAAACAGCCATGTCACTGGAGTCCCCCAAGGAGGCAGCCAGTTTTAGTACCTGAAGAGCATTTCCACTGAAAACGTCACCCTCCCAGATTCTGCTTTTATTAAGTTTCAGGTCAGTCCGTGTCTCTCCCACCACGCTTACCCTCTGGATCCCTGGAACCCGTACCCTGAAGCGAACCCATGAGGCAGGCTCCAGCAGGCCCACACGAGGCTCAAAGAGAACGCAGCCTTTGCTCCAGGCAGAATAGACACAAGGGAAAGGGATCCCTGGCTGATCGCAGATGTTCCTTAGGATAAAGTCACACATGGGGTTAAAATCTCCACCAGGGGTTATCCTAGCGTAGAGGCCCAGCCGGTATACCCCAGTATCAGGCAGGCTGATGCTCACTGTCACTTTTGTGTCTGTGTATGTGCAGAACAAGTAGCGGGAAAGTGGAAAAGCTGCTGATTTGTTCTCTTCTTTGCTGAGCACAGTGTGAAGCTCAAGGTCGCGATGGTTGTGGAAGGTGATGTTGCATTTGCCTTGCTGGGTAACCACCACTGCTGTTGTATGACTGAATTTGGACAGTCCCGCCTCTGACGTCCGGGTCCCTGGGCCACATGCTGAGCCCAGGTTAGGAGGGAAGAGCTCATGAGGACTAACCACCTTCCCTCTGCAGTGCAACAGGAAGTTTGCAGTGTTCTGGAACTTGACTTCCGTTTTCTCATAATCCCGCACAAACACCGACAGCCGGTAGAAGCCATGTAAAGGGCAGAGGACGTGGCACGTCAGGGTGTCTGGTTTAATCTGAGTAGCCAGGCAGCGTTTGGCTATGGCAGCATCCATCTCTGGGTGAACCAGTTCGCACAGCATCATCAGAGGCCTGGAGGTCTTCAGCACCAAATCAAAGACACCTTCGTCCACCTCAGCAACCTCGCTGCTCTGGCTGCTGCTTGTGACTCCAAGAGATCCTGCAACTGGCTGCAGCCCCCAAGACAAGAAGGGGTTCTCTGGGATCTCTTCCATCGCTCTGGGGGTAGGACACTCGACTGTGAAGGAGCAAACCCAAACCAGAGGCGTGGCAGCTGCCTCCGGTCTAGCAAACACCTTCACATCGTACATTCCACTTGCGGGTGGCAGGAGTTGCAACTTCATGCTCCGATGGGAGACAGTTAGGATACCGAATGAAGAGTTGATAGACTCTTTCTGCTCTGAAGCACCACAGTGGAGGAGGTCTTGGTGCTGGGTGATCTCATAGGTAAAGGTTGTTGGCTTTGAGAAGCCAAGGGACACACTTGCCTCACCATTATCTGAGCAGAAAATACAAGAGAGGGTTTGTTTTTGTTTTTTTAACGTACTTGAAGATAGATGTTAAAAGTAAATATGAGTGCATTCTTGATTAAAACATAATGACATTCAACAATAAGACTAAACCAAAAAAAAGAAAGCTGACCAGAAGAACAAAACAAAAAAGTTGTCAGGTAACCTGTGACAATGTGACAGTGATGTGGCCGAATCAGCCTAAGCCCCATACTGAAGAAGGCTGAGGTCTTGAAGACCCTTCTCTCAAACTCTTCCAGGGAGATGGGTATGTCTAGGAGCTGCCATTTCTCCTCATCAGGGAAGTGCGAATCGATGAACTCCTCCGGGTCCGTTAGGAAATAGAAATCATCAAACCTTGAAGGAACAGATAGAGACAGCGTGCTGGTTTTAGACTCAACCTGCTGCCTGTCATGGGATTATTCGAATAAGCAGCTGTTAAACTTCAGTCATTATTGTCGTACCACCGTGTCATTGTAGTATTGTTTGCAGCAACCTAACCGCTAAATAGTGAATGTGTTGAAATCATTTCCTTTTCACACCTTTTCACAAAGCTTTCATGTTCCATATCTACTCGTCCCGCTCCCCAGCAGGCATCCAATAGGAACCACTGTCCTCCCAGAAGCACAGCGTTCCACAGGTGATCAGATTTCACATGCTTCAGGCTTTGGCCCTGGCGGTATCCTATGCCCTTACTGTGGCCCGGCACTTCTTGGCACTCGATGCCCACCTCTCTGTAAACACAAACCAAACAACATGCTCATGGCTTTTTGTTTTTATATCGCATGTCCTCAAACTCGAGTTCATAAACTCAGAAGGCCTTTAATACAGCAGTTAATAAACTGGCAATCACAAATCAACAACAGCTGTTTTCGGAGGTGTTGTGTTTACCTGCACATCTCCGTACAAAGGTTGGAGTAGCTGCAGCAAACACCGCGGCCAGCCGCAATCACCTCCTCTGGTGAACTCAGCTTCTCCGAGTGGCCAAGGTACCCGCTCACATCATACTCTGTGAAAGCAACCTTCCTTTTATTCACAGTAGGATGGATGACACCTGTATGAGTGAATGCTGCTGAACATAGATGGATTCGCCACCTTAAACTCAAAAATATGTCTCATTAGCTAAACCTAGTGGGCTTGTGTGGGCTGTAGTTACCGATGTTGTTGCACAGCCAGACCCAGATGGCACGAAGTTTCTCCAGCTCAGTTCTGGCTTCCTTTGTGATGCTTTGTACAATTGTTTTCACATTGTACACGCACTTTTCTTTCAGCTCCAAAACAAACACAACGATATGCACTGTTAGAACTCACAGCTTTTTAAAGGTAACTAACATAGGCAAAGATGGACTCACAAACTTTCATGGAGTTGGAATGACTTAACTCCTTATAGTTTTACAGCTTTGTGTCCCTGTGTCTCTCTAGTGTTGAACTAACCAAATACTGAAACTGACTGAACTGCAGTTCTGTTCATCTTGGCATATGGAAAGTGTTCTAGTGTGACTCACTGCTGAAGCTAAAGCACTAAGATTAAGCACTAAATGGCAGATAGATTTGCAGACACTTAAAAAACACACACACACACACAAAAGTACTTCTGACCTCTGCTCCAGCCCTCACAGCATGTGAGTCAACCCTGTGGAACACGTCTGAGCTGGTGAAGAGGTCCTTTCTGTGCTTTCTCGTCACTGTTACTGAAGCACACGCTCTCGGCCTCTGTCCCAGCTGTGCTTTTTGCTGCAAGTGTCTTGGTTCATCTGCCTCCTTCCTCACAGCACTCTTTTTCACCACCGTGATGGTTCTAGCCGCACTCTCAGACGACAGTTGTCTCTTTGCAGCGGGACGCTGGTCCTCGCTCTCCACTATCAGTTTCTCAAACACACACTGCCTGGAGAGCACAGTACTCTTGGAGGCTTCACCACAGACCAGGACCTGTGCTGCTGCCACATCTTGTCCAGGAGGAAGCTCTGGTAGACTCTCCTGTGCCTGCTTCTCATTGTGTGCCTGAGCTCCTATAACCCTAACTGAGCTCGGATTGCTTAAAACAGGATTGTCCTGAAGCTCACGAAGCTCCAGGGTTTTCACCTGTATGCATCCCTTCCGGGTCACATCGTTTTCCTGAGAAAGGTGTGCAGCACGGGCAAACGGGAAAGAAAACTTTTGAATTGCAACTTCAGCGGACATTATGCTGGATGCATGGTATCCTGTCCAGAGACAAGGTGGATAAAATGTAAAATTCAGTTATTATCTGTAAGATATTTTTAGCTTAATCTCATGAGCAGATAGTGACTCAGTATCTTGTTCTGCTTAGAGTGAGACACACAACTGCTGAGGGATCCCTCGTGCGCAAGCTGTTCGGAAGACAGAAGCAGAAAGCTTATTCTATACAGTGCAGTGCGCTGTGTGTAAGACAGAGATGAATTGGCAATTATATCATGTCTATTCATAACCAAATGAATGCAAAAGCTAAACTCATTAATCACTGTCTCAGCTAAAAGCAGAAATAAATCTTTCGTCATATTACATGACCCCGTAACTTCCTGTACGTGATGAACCTTCACACTGATGGCCGTATTCATCTCTTTAAAATAAGCAACGTATGGGAAAAACTGCTTATTCTTGACAGGGCAGCAGGCTGGCACAGCGGCTGTCCTTCAGCCAGATGACCTGTTTGAAGCCACGTGGCATGTATCTGCCCTGCTCAAGTGTCCCTCACCATGTCCTATCAGCTGTGTGCACTGCGTAGCAGTTAACCCTGACCCCTTCCTGAGGAGCAATTCAAGCAAAGCTTTCAGATGACAGTAAAGCTAGCCCCTATCATGTCAAAGTTAATCCATTGTCCTAAAATAATTAGGTGTGCTCGAGTTTTTAAGAATAGTACTTTTTTTTTTTTTAATAAATAAAAACATGGATGAAAGTAGCTCTCAAAATACTGATTTATGCCTGTTTTACACTTAAAAGGGCAGGAGGGGAAACCCATTCTGTGTAGGCTTAACTGCTCCTACATCCCTATATGTTAGTGAGGCTTATACTCACCCTGAGAGGATTTCAAAAGCCTGCCGGATGTTTGCCGGAGTATCGACCAGAGATGTTTCCACTGTGTGTTCTTTGTGGTCCCCAGTTGCAGGGTGGGAGGCTTATATATTCTCCTATTGGCCTGCCAGGACAGACCCCAGAATAACAGGCCTAAAAATACTACAAAGCAGTTAAGACCAGCCAATAGAGAGAGCCCCAACTGAGAAGTGTGTGACGTCTGTGTGTGTATTTGTAAGCGCTTGTAAAGCTTACAAATGTATGTTTGGATGTGCTTGTGTGTGTTTGGTACGTGCTTTTGCTAATAACACCGCCACCACCGCCGGCATATCTGGACACACAAGTGAGTGTAAATTATTGGACATCTGTGTCAGTCTGTGCATGTGTATCCGTGTAAATTTTGAATGTGCAGGTTTGTACAGTGTTAATGTTTGGATCCATTCCTGCTGAACAGGCAGGTGGAAGGGTTAATGTTTGAGCATGTGCTGATTGTGACAAAGGGGCAGGATTCAGAGAGTTGGCATAAAATAACGTTGACATCAACGTTAAAGACTGCTTCTGGTGCACATAAGCACAAATAGCTGTTTTTTTCACAGTTAAGGAGACAAGGAAAAGGCAACAGCTCCTCAGACAGGTGGGGAAAATATTTTGGAAATATTTCTTATTCACCTTTTAGACAACAGTTGGATAAGATCTGCATCAGCCTTTATCTGTCTGATCGGTTTTGAAGGTAATAGTTTTTCTTCCACTTCTAAATCTTGCTACTCTCCAAGTTATTATCTTCTTTGTATGTGAAAATGATAAGGTGTGATTTAATGTGAGATATTAGACTCATTTGTTGACTCATGAAGTAACTTCCTTGTTTGTTTGTTTTTTCACTTTCAGGACCAAAGGAAACGATTTCAACCAGCAATTTGAACAAAAGTTAAAAGAAAAATTGAAAGAAAAAAAATTACTACATTAAAAAAAAATATGTGTGCAATTGATGTGGGAACACCAGAAAGTCATTAGTGTAACAAAACGTTTCTGCATAAGAGCCAAGAAACACTGTGAGTGCAAAAGTCAGCCAAGACAGCTCACTTTATGTGCAATATTTACTTTTAAAGGAATAGTATTTGTATTTTGTATATATTTATTTCATTTTAAATGCCCATTTAGATGTTTGTTTTTTGGTATTTGTGAACCTATTTTAATATATTGACCCTCTTGGCAGATGTGAAATGTAAAAGTGAAAGGCCAGAAATCAAATGTGACCTGATATTTGGATGCAAACTATAATGTGATTTTTTAAAATCCTCATAAATAATTTCCTTAATGTTGCTTTTATCTAATTTCATAGATAAAAGACTTTCTATGACAATTTGAGTCTAACTGACCTTGAGATCAGAGGTCCAAAGTACTGTGCTCTTTAGCATCCCAGTTTGGAACAATATCCCTATTTCCCATTATGTTTTAAAAACAAACAATGGCAGTAAGAAATATAAAAATGTATTTTTAAGTAGCTCTATATAGGATTGTCACTTTGACCTTCAGATCAACCTATTGACTCTTACACAAAGGTCAAATGTGACATAATATTTTGCCTCTTTATATGATGCTCTCTATATGTTGACAATACTCACCACACTTGTAAGAATTATAGTTTCAATGTTCTAAAGGTTTTTGTATATTTTTGACCTATTAATCACTAAGTTGACCTTGGTAGATGTAAGCCAAATGTTAATGGGTTGTTAACATGACCCTACACTACACCCCTACAAAGTTTTATGAGAACACATTCAAAACTTTTCGAGCTATCATGTTCAGTGGCACGCAGACACCCCAACACTATCAAAAACATGGTGGAGATAAAGCTGAGTGAAGGGGTAAATTGAACTAAAGAAAAGGATGCAGCAGCAAGAGTCAGCCTGCCATGCGTTTTAATAAAAGCGCAGTCCGCGTATCATCTGGTATATACATCATGGACGCTTTGAACTTTTAAGCTAAACCAATTTTGTGCTTTTCAAGTATAGGCTTCAGGCTGTTTTCATGCCAAGGGAGCTGAGAGCATCGAGGTTTTCTCACCTTTTACTTTCAACACAACACTCTGTCATCTTCAGTGCGTTTCGTCTGTGTACATAAACACTGCAGAAAAGGGAAGTGGTCCTTGAACGACGATTGAACCCGCCACAGAAATAAAACGAAAGAAAGAAAGAGAACTTGTTGGATTATCACAGAAACATATCACCCAGCAGATACAGTGTTATATAACACTGCCATATGTTGGTGTTGATATTGATGCGCAGGCAGAGCAAAGGGACCGCCACCTCTGCCAGTGCTGGATCCCGGGCCAGATGACTGGGAAAGTGCAGAGTAATAATGCCATCTGGAACAGCTGTCTGCCAAGGAATCTCTTCCTGGCTTATTAGGGAGAGTGGAGGAGCGGGATTGGGTGCGGTGGGGGTTTCTCTCCACCTCAGAGAGAGGTGAGACGCACTGGTGGGAGAGATGTTTGACGCAGCAGAGAAATGAAGGAAATAACCACAGGCTGAAAACAAAGAGATGTATCCCACTCGCTTTTGGGTGCAGGAGGTTTGTGTGTGATTCTTCTGCAGTGTAATAAACTGTGTGCTTTCAGTCCAAATGGGCATTAATTAACATCTAAAACTTTATTCCGGCTGATACAGCCCTCCCCATAGGTACTGTCTCGAGATCAATGATAGTTTCCACTACACAGAACTTTGAAAGCCCCAAATGGTCTCTGTGATAATACTGAAATTTGAAATTATAACCAAAAAAAACCCCCACACACATAAATGGAGAAATAAACGCCATAAGAAATGTAGTGGATCAAATAACACAAAAGCAGGGGAATTAAAAAGAACACAAATTTGACTTGAAAGTTATGGTACCGCATTGGGGGGTCGTGGGTGTGTGTGCAGCTCAGTTATGACCGCAGGCAAAAAAAAGCTGTTACGATGAGATCTAAGGGACTGACTGGGTTTGTATTCTTCAAACATATCAAACAAATGTTAGCCTTTGCTGTTACGTGATCTAAGAAACTGCGGAAGCCCTCAATAATCAATTCTATAACTAACTCGGTGCCAATCACGGCAATGTGCTCAGTTGTCTTTCTAGTTATTCCACATGTAGCTTTCGACACGTGTTCTGTTTCAGAAGATCAAGAACGAGTGAGAGTGTTGCACCCCGCAGGAGGTGAAGACAAAAATCAGTTGCTATAAATCCCACGTGGACAAGAGACCTCTCTTTTATGCTATTTTTAGACTCTAAAAGACCGATTTAGTCATAGTTGTGGCAAGGCTGTGGTGATGCGGCAGCCAGAGTGACAACCTAAGTCCAATATGACAAAAACAATTTCTAACTTAGGGCTTTAGTTTCTATTGCAAACCCAAGAAAGGGTGTATTATGATGTTCAAACAAACGCTTGATCACAAAAGGTCTCTGTTATGTTCACCTTTGTGAATGTGTTCTAATAAGTGCTTTATATAGCACATCTACCTGAGGGGTATTGACAGGAAATAATTAAAAAACTTTGCAGAGCAATATAACTTACCAGCTGCAGCTAAGAACTCAGAGTACTCAGCTGATAGCAATTCTGCATTTTAACAGCTGGTAAATGTGGTATAAAAACCACATAATCTGGACAGCTGGCTTCTAAAAATAATATTAATAATGAGTCAGTTATGTATTCCAATTTTGTTGTAACAATGTCTAGTTTGAAAAAAATCCAAAAAACATCAATGGGCAATAAGCCCTTCTGTGATAATACCATAGAAGCTATGGTAAACTACTGATACAAATACTGGGGGCAAATCAGTTCTGTGGGTTATACAATTAACCAAAGTCCAGCGTATAACAGCACCGAACAAGAAGCACTCACAGAGCATAAACCTCTGCCAAGGCAGCTCACTCTCTGGGCGTTATTTACTTTTAAGGGAATAATACTGTATTTTCTATATAATCATTTTGTTTCTTTGTTCTTTTTAAGCCTACTTTAATAATTTTCTAGGGCAGTAAAAATCTGATTAGGGCAGCGTGGCAGATGTTTACTTTGATTACACAAACATTATGTTGAAGCAGATAATGGATCAGAGGTACTGATTTGTAAATACCTGGACATGGATTATTTGACCTTCAAGTAGAGGTCAGATTACCAAGGTCACGTAAGGAACTCTATATAACCTTAATATTACTTTGACCTTGAAATCAACATTACTTTGATTACTTTGAAAGTCATAGGTCAAATGTGACATATTTTAAACGGTAGTTTCTATATGTTAATAACACAGACCACACAGACAGAAACCCATGCATGCAAACGCTACCAGAAGCATGACCTAGATGGTATGTGGATTGTTGTTTTTTGGGGGCTTTCTCTCTGTAGGGTCTCTACTTTACAGTATAAACCACCAGGAGGAGACTGTTGTTGTGCTTTGGTGCTATATAAATAAAATTTAACTATTTAGTAAGAGTAATAAGAGTCAGTAAGTAAGTAATCATTACCTACTCTTTTACAAAGTAGATGATTTTCGAGGAAGTTTTCTGTATTTCTGCTCTCTGGCTTGCTATTTTTAAATATAAAATAATACATAATTAGACTGTGATACAAAAATGCTAATAATATTCAGTACGCCCCCCTCCCGCTCCTTATTTTCTATTTATAATTTAGTTTAAAAAAAACAAACAAACTGTCAATCGGTAAAAATGATAAGAGGTTTTACATTATGCAGTTGTCATTTTTCTGCTGTGTAATCGAAACACAGTATAAAATCTAAAATCCGCGCTGTATCAGGGGGCAGCAGGTGTCGCATTCAATGACTGGTTTCAGTAAATTGGAACACTGTAGCCAGTCAGCTTTTTCCCGCTCTGGATAGTTATGTGACAGTCCGCACCGCAGCGCGAGCGGTGGGCGGGGCTGGTGTTCAGGCACTCGGCGGGCGCGTGCGGTCATCAGCACCTGACGACCACCGTTAATTAATTGATGACACTTTCTCTAGTTCTTTAAATGTAGCGACCGGAGAAAACAAAGTCAAACCTTTCGTTATTGCTCGGTTTCTTTATTTTAAAAAGAGGAGGAAGAAGAAAAGAATATATTCTCGACATTTTCTGGAGACCGGGAACATTATGAAAACTGTTAAGGACGATGGAAAGGTGAGGGCGGCGTCAGTGAATCGTTTTACTAAAGGTAAGATGTGGAAATATAAAACTTTTTTGCTAATGTTTTCCCTCACAGGTGACAGTTCACCTTATATAAGGACTGTATTTCTTATTTTAGTCACTTGTTATGCACCGGAGTTAAAAACAAGGCACGCGGATGGCCAACTTAAAGAGTGTGGTACAAGTCTTCATCTTAAACACACTCAGTAATATGTTTTGGCTTCAGTCCTGACAGGTGTGTATGATTAACAATAATAATTGTTTTAATTAAATGAGTCATAACGACTACCTGTACTGTCATTGTAAGACATGGTTTAGGCTGGGGGGGGGAATTATTATATGTGTAAATACAATTGGCTTCCTCAGTTCTCAGCAGAACTCATTGTAAATGGATGGAGTACATGCTGAACACACAAGCAAGGCAAGTACTGTCATTGGCGCCAAAACACATGCAAAGAAGCAGCTTTAAGTCTAACAAAAGCGAAATATGGCGTCTAATATCTGCAACCATAAACACTGATATTTATTTCATTCAGTCTTCAAGAATATAGAACAGCAGAATCAGCCTTACCTTCTACATCATTAAGATTTTAAGCAAGTTCAATGGTGAGGCACACTGATAAGATGATTTAAGTACATTTTAGAGTCATTCACTGATTTTGTGACCTTTTTAAAATTATAACACCATGTGAGAGGTATTATGTTTTTTCTCAAGCTCTGATCCTCCATCCTCCAGCAGAGCATCTGATCTTAAGGGAGTTTGAGGATTTTACACACTTTAGATGTTCCTAAGGCTGTGTTTTTTTTTCAGACAGGGTTCTCAGATGTAGTTGGAGTTGGCTAGCTTTTATAACAACTTTGATCTTAAATTGTGATGTGTCCACTGTTATTGCAACCTTGTCATGCTCCTCTGTGCATGACAAGAAGACTCTCCATCTAGTCTTCTGCTCTTTTCCAGCCATCAGTATGTGTGGTTGGCCAGTGGCAGCTTGTCTGTTTGGAGCTCTTAACATCTTCCCTCTCTTTGCCACCATCCACTGGATATATCCAGTTTGAATGACATTCCAATCTTCTAGCCATTGATCCTGGTGAAATGGATCAATGAGTGGATGTCTTGTTCACTCCTGGCATACAGCCTGACATCATAATTGTACTAGGTGAGACATCATGAATTAAAAATTGACCTAACCTGCTTCAAATTTGGCTGATTTTCACATTTGTCATTTTCTCATGTACTTGTGCACCACTCCCAGCTGATATTGCTCTGTTGTAATACCTCTTAAACTTGTGCATGGGTAGTAGCTTTCAGTGGAAGAGTCTGCCCTGTTCAAGTCCACATGTGATGCTTCAGACTTGGATATAACCCAGAGCATCCTTGTTGTGGCTGAAGAGATCCACAGGGTTGTCTGCGTGAACCTCAGTCATACTGTCAGGGGAAACTGACAGTATGACTGTACCATGCTTCCTCTCTTTGTTGCTATGCTACTTTGTGACCTTGTCCTCTTTTTCACAATTAAATTTGAGTTAAATTGTTGCCATTTTGATATAGTGGAGAAACTTAAGCATTGCAGATAAACATGCATGTGATCAGAAAAGGGTTTCGAGGAAATTAGTTTAAATCAGTGTTGTTTTTCATTTTTATCAGTAGAGTTTCATAAATTATTCCATCTTGTATATGAGATGGTCACTTACCTTTTGAGATTGAACAATGATGACTGTGAACCATGAACAGCATTGTGGACAATGCACTCTGTTAGTACAGATAATGCCTCCCTTGATGTGGCTTCTGCAGTGGCCGTGGACTTTGCCTTCACAGCCGCATTGTGTTCCTGGTGATGGTTATCAGCGTCCTGTTACCCTTGAATAGTAGCAAGCACTCTATCTACGCAGTGTTAAGTTGTAGGTTTCTTGTACTCAGTCCAAGCATTACCTAGGTATACCTAGGTACATTGTGGTCTCTTGAGTAGTTCCTTTGTTATCTATGTAGGGATACATCTATCTGACTGGTTTGTATATCGGTTTGATCCTGACTCAGAAAGTTGGATTGGGTATCAGTGGAAATGGGCTAATCTATGGGACAGATTAATTTGGTAACTCAATGTTTTCCCCAACCTAATGAACTGTAGACTTACATAATGACTGAAACTAGCACCACTGATGAACAATATACTGTGAGGTCAGTTTCTTGATCACTAATATAGAAGTTTTCTTGACCATTGATCAACTACCACTGATGATGATCGAAAATACATAAACAGGGTGTACCTTTAAGACAAATCTGTATACCTAAATCTGCATGATCAACTTGGTCACCTATAACATCTCAAGGTTTCTGGCTACGATCCTCAACCCGTTGGTAGGCAGCTCTAAACACTACATCCAGAACACTTTGGATTTTGTTGAGAAGGTGAGAGATGTCATTATGTAGGCAGATGAAACAATGGTTTTGTACGATGTTACGTCTCTCTTCACTTGTGTTCCAGCCACTGAATCAGTTGAGCTCATTCGTAAGAGGTTGCAGGATGACCCCAAACTCAAAAAAAGGATCACTCTCAGCCCTGCTGGTTCGAGCGGGGAGTCAAAGAGGCCATCCCTAAATCGAGTAAGGGGCCTAAAGATACATCTTTCACCATCTTACAATGCTGTGATTGCAGCCGTTCCCCAACTCTGTGTAACTGGTATTCATGGTAATGATAATTTGCATATAAATAATCCAGAAACGGACCTCACAGCCCATTGTTTGTCAGTGTTGCTAGTTTCATTCATTATGCAAATATACTGTTTATAAAGTTGGGGAACCTGCAGTCAGCTGAGACTGGAGACATTTCTTCCACTGAAAACACTAGACCAGATAGACAGAATCAACTTTTTGGGCCGAGAAAAAGAAAGCAATTTATTTCTGCAACCGGAAAGATGCTGGTAGAAATAAGGGTTGTTTAAGTAGGAATCCTTTTTACGTCAAAGCGACATGGTGGTGGTTGTTCGAACTGGTGCTTCACAGCAGGATTTAAATCCACTGGCAGGATGGGCTCTTCCTGTGTGTTTGTTTGTTCTCTCGTGCTTACATGGGTTCTGTGTGGATACTCTGGCTTCAAACGCTCAGTTTCTTCCTCAGACAGAGAAATAAATCCTATTAATTTAAAAGTGGTGTGAATCGGTCAGTCAGAGCTATAATAAAGTTTGATTGGTAGATCTCTGCATCCAGTGGCTTTGTCTTTGACCCTCTCATCATGGAGTATTAAAAAGATTTCTGGTTGTAGACCTGACACTGGAGAAATTACAGTATACAATTCATATTTATTACTGTCATGAATGTAATCTTGCACATCTTTGCACATTTTTTGTTTCTGATTTGCAAATTTGTCAGTGATGCATAATCTGTTTCCTGTTTGCAAGAGAGATCTCTCTCTTTGAGAGTTTGCATGAGGGCTGTTTAAGAGTGATTACGCTTAACTGCAGCAAATGCTGAGTGTGCTCATTTCAAGTGTACCAAGCCTTTTACGTGTAAAGGAGGAAACGCATGCAATCTGTCAAAACAGTTAGCCAAAGTGCATCACATACTGACAGAGAATACAGTTTTGATCGCCTAGCTTGAGTTCATGACATTTTGCTCCAGGTTTGTTATGCTGGGTTTCCTCTTCAAGCCAGTCACCCTGCTTTTTTCTTCTTCCTTTTTTTTTATTTTTTATTTTTTTTATTAATACATTTTTAGATTAAAAACTACAACAATTAGGCCAGCTAATGACAGCACAAAAATAACAGCTAAAGGCAACTTTTAATGAGTAATCATGTTAAATAATTACCATGTGAAAATTAACCATGATGATGATGATGATGATGATGATAATGATAATAATAGTAACATAAATGGGGAAAGATAAAACTGTTTTTCTATGTGTAGGCTTGCAGTATGTTGAATTTTAGGTCTTCTTTTAGTACTGCAGTTCTTACATCATAAAATCAAGGTGCTTGTAAATGGAACAATTCACAGAAAGACACACAATTAGCCTTTTGAACCCTCCTTTGCCTTATCTTGTAATATTAATTGGCTATTGAAAAACAGAAGCTTTATAGTTGAGAAACCTCTAAGTTCAAAGCATTTATTTAAAAAAAAAAAAAAAAAAAAAAAAAAAAAGGACATTGGTTTGACCTTGAATTTTCCCAAACAATCATTTTTTCCCCCCACATCATCCTGTCTGTATTGTGTAACGGTCTGTTTTTATCAGGATTACCACTTTTTTTTTTTTTTTTTTATTTATATATATATGCTATCCGGCTGGCACTTTCACTCTGAGCTCCTCCCAGACTTGAGTGTGCATACATGCTGTTTTGTTTCCAGTGGGATCTGAGCCTCTCTCTCTGATGCTGTTAACACCATGCTCTACATGTTGACCTGCTCCCGAGAATACACCCATAACCCTGTTAGTACAGTACAGGTCACATTAAGAGGAAAAAAGTGTAGTGTTCACTGAATATTGGTGTTTTGTGGTTGAATATACTACCTATACCCCTTGCCTAATATTTGTTGTGCTGCTAAAACAATTTTAATCGTTGGGGGCTTGTATGAAGGTGTCTGGTTTTACTGGGCCTTGACGGGGGTTCTTTGGGCTGTGGGGTGGGTCCCCTGTTCATCGGGCTTGTTGCATTGCATTTGGTGGTTGCTTGATCAGACTGCGATGTGGAGAGTTTGGAGCAGGAATCTTTGTCCTGCAGGGATGAGGCGTTGTATTTTCATGGGGCTGCTGGAGTGTGCTTGTTTTGCCACAATGTTTGCGTGGGTGGTACGTGTCAAAGTAACATCGATATTCATCCCAGTACTCAAGGTTTTCCAGCGCAATATTGTATTGAAACAAGATTATCAGCTTTATACATGCCCCCTTGTCAGTTCTTTTACTTTCATGGCTGCTTGTCTCTTCTGATAATCTTAAACAGCTGTGGTTATTCTAGGCTTCTAGGAGCAGGACAGCTTTATGGCAGTTTTTATCTATGTAATAAATTTTCTTTATTTTTGTATTTAATTCATTGAATTAGCCAGGAGGAAGCCTTTATCCTTTTTCTTAACAAAATTATTTAAAGACTGTGCATACCATGACAAAATTTTATTAGTCTTACATTTTAGTTCCCTTCACTGTCACATAGATGTCTGATTTAGGAAAGATGTAAAATACTGTTTGCTTTTTGTAAATATTCTGGACTACATTAAAAACATATTTTCAAAATTAACAACTGAATATTGGTCAGTAACTATTAATGCCCTTGGATGGATGCAGAATTTAATAATTTCTCTCTAAAAATATAAAGTAACAAACATTATTTGAACTATTATCTATTATCTGAGGGCCTAAAACTCTTTCTCCATCTTCAAGCTGACTTCAAATTAGGTCAGTGGTGTATTCATGGACGCACAGGAATTTGGTCAACAGTGTTAATTGTTTGTTAAGTGATATTCATTAGCTGCTGTCTGGCAGAACTGCACTGGAATCAAGTAGCTCCTGGTGAAGCTATTAATCAATCACCTCAGCAAGTGTGGACAGTCGGTTAACTTCCAGCTCCCTCAGCTGCCTTTGGAAGCCCTTTATTTGTCAGGTTAATTAGGCACATTATTGTGTGGGGGTTAAATTGATATAGACTTGTTTAAAATGTTTAGGCTACAAATACGTAACTGCATGAAGGACATCAGGAGGCTATGAAACCTGTAACTGAGAAATTATAGTGATCAGCAACTAGCAGTTCATCTTTGTTGTTTTCATTAGTTTTTTATTTTTTTTATTTTTATTTTTTTATTGTTTATACTACATACATGTAATGTCAAAGGAATAGCCATAATTGTTTAGCTTTAGCAGGTAACCGCGTTTGTTCAGTGGGTTGCATTCACTGTAGGTTTGTTAATACATGCATGATTAGAGCCACACTCTCTGTGGGACCTTCTGATGGCATTGCATGGGCCAGCTGTGCCAGCTGAAACCTCCTTATACAGCCTTAAATATCATGTGATAAGGACACATTGTAGTATAACCTGTCTGTAAAAGAAAAATTTCTGTCTTTTGTATCTCTGTATTAGGGCTGTTCGATATAACGATATATATGTTATTTATATCGTTATCGGGACAATAGATGTCTTATATCGGGATATGAGATTTTGGTCATATCGCACAGCCCTACTCTGTATGTTAAGAGGTTGAAACTTTAGCAATGCTTCTGAATAACCACTTTATTACATGACCAATGTATTTCAGGCTGTAGCCTTCATTAGGCTCATCAAAAAATATATTGCAGTGTAGACGTTTGTGTGGAAAAAATGTTTCTAGTAGAGAAAAACATAGAAACCAATCATATACCGTATTTACCGCACTATAAGGCTCACCAGATTATAAGGCGCACTGTTGAAGACTGGCTCTGTTTTCATACATAAGGCGCATCATATTATAAGACGCATTAAGACAAACAAAAAATAACTCGACCTTTATTAAGCTCATTCACAGTAACTCTTAACACTGTTAAGCTGTAACACATTAAATATTGAAAAATACACACTTTTTCCAGTACGGTACATTCAACTTCCACAATTCCCTCAAACTCTTCACCTTCCGTGTCCAAGTTACGGTAAACAGCTGGGCAATTTCGGCATCAAGCATGCCCGGATCCCTCTCACACCGGATTAAAAGGCGTTTAAAGTGCATTCAGCAGAATAAAACAATCGGATGAGTTAAAATTTAACCAACTCATTCACAGTAACTATTAACATTGTTGAGCTGTTAAACATCAAATATTGAACAATACACTTACATTTCCAGTACATTCAACTTCCACAAATCCATCAAACTCTTCACCTTCAGTGTCTGAGTTAAACAGCTGGGCAATTTCGGCATCAAGCATGCCCGGATCCCTCTCATCATTATCCGAATCAGTCTCGTTGCTGTTACTTAGCTGTTCAGTGATTATTCCAGCCTTCGTGAAAGCTCGGACGACACTTGAGACTGATACCTTAGCCCAAGCAGCCACGATCCATTGGCAGATACGTGCTGAAAATGGCCAACTTTTCTTTGTAATCGTTTGGCAGTTGCTGTGAGACAGTAGTTCTTGTGCGGATTGAGAGATTATGCCTTTTCATAAAACGGAAGCACCAAGAATGTCCCCCTCGAAAGTCGTTGATCTGCATGTCACGTGCTACCGCTGTTGCCTTGAGTCGAATAGAGATTGTAGAGACACTTCTACCTGCTGTTCTCTGTTCAATAACCCACTGTTCAATTTTGTCCTCTAACTGCGGCCATCGCGCCTTGTTCCCTCGGAAACTCCTTTTGGTCTTCTTTACTTATTTTAGGTCATCTTTTTGCTTCCTCCACTTGCGCACCATGGACTCATTAATGCTGAATTGTCTGGCAGCTGCTCTATTTCCATTCTCTTCTGCATAACTAATTGCTCGAAGTTTAAAATCAGCTTCGTAAGCGTGTCTCTTCGCGGGTGCCATTTTGGAGTCGTTATACACACACAACACGGTAATGTTGTGTTGAAGCACAGTACGTATTACTCCGCGAGGCTCCTGGCAACAGTAACCGTAATGCTCCAAAAAGTGGCACTAAAAATCTTTTTTTGACAGATTTTTGAGCATAGTGTGCCACATAAAACCGGTTCGAGGTCAGTAAGCACAAACCAAAATTCATACATAAGGCGCACCAGATTATAAGGTGCACTGTCGATTTTTGTGAAGATTTAAGGATTTTACGTGCGCCTTATAGTGCGGTAAATACGGTACATCCAGTATACATATCCACCAATAGATTACCAACAAGGGATTGGCTGAGCATATGTTGAACAAGGTAATATATTTACTTTATATATTAGACAATTATATAATAAGTGGAATGTCTGGAAATGGACTGCTGATTGACAGTCCATTTAAAAAAAAAAAAAAAAAAAAAGTATGATTTTAAATATACTGTAGTTAACTATTTTTCTAAAATGTAAGCAAACATACAACAGGACATGGATGAAACTGCTTTCCACAGGATTTCAACAGTCTGGACCACTTAAACACTCAACTGCAGCTGCTACTTAATGATTTTGGAAATATAATTTGGTCATCACATGTATAGTGATGAACATGAGTATAATTGCAGAAAATATCAGTAATTTTGATAATTAATCATTTGTTTGAATTCCGGCGAAACAGTATAGATATTATTTACTATTTTTTTGGACATTTTATACATTTTAAAAGTAAAAGAAATCTGTTGACAGATCGGTTAATTAAAAATTTGGTACCAAATGACTTACAGTTATACCGCTGAAATTTTTAGCTCTTCTGCCAAATTCAGCACAGTCTTACCAGACATATTGGTATAACAAACTTTATGTGGCTATTGCAGAAACATAATTCTTGTATAAGCTCACAAAAAATAATTATATTCTAATTATATTATCACTGAAAACTATACAGATTTTAAATATACAATTGTGAGTATTAATAAACAGTTTTAAAACTATGATGATTGTATTGTACAGTATGATTGTTTAAGTTTGGAGCAGGGTTGTCACCATATTAGAATTTCACACTCAATATTGATACCTATAAAAATGCTTGATACCCAATGCCATTTTCAATACTACATGTCTCTTGACAAAATTAAGAGGAGTGTCCTTTTTTTTTTTTTTTTTTTTTTTTTTTAAATAAAGATTTTAACATAATGGTAATTTCAATATACAACTCACGTGGCTACAGGGTAATTGCTAATAGTTAAAGAGCTAACATTAAGGTGCGCACCAGCCCGGTTAACATTTGAACCCTCGATGTTGAAGATAAGTGTTAGAAATTGATTTACCTTGGCTGCAATCCTAGTCAGAATGCACGCACATGATGGAGAGCATTTATTTTGTTTGAATATCTTTGTGTGTCTGTCTGTAGTTTCAAAACAGACACAATTTGTTATTGTCCATGTCTGCGGCCCTTGGCCAGCATATGGAAACAGACAATGTAAGGCAGCAGCCAAGAGGAAAGGAAATCCCACCCAGTGTTTGTCCACTAACTGCGTCTTTGCTGTCTTCCTGCTTGGAGCACAATGCAACAAGGTGCCCTTTGCGGTTTATTGTAGCGTTTTAATGTGCTCTGTAGGTGCACAGAATTTTAAAGCTTGCTGCAGAGTGACTTTTTTTCTCTCTCGCTGAAGTCTTTCAGGACAAGCAAAGGGAAGGGCTTCATTTCAAAATGAGACAGTTTAATTTATTTTGATATTGTGACATGCAGTCTTGCAAAATATTAATAGCACAAAGTAGGAGACTGTTGTTCAGCTGATAAAATGAAGCAATTTTGCAAACTGGATCTTGAATCATGAGTATGATGCAATTATATATTCCTACCCCCCCAAAATAGCTTTGACACATTCTTTAAGCACATATCACATTCAGCACATATACTCTTTTGTCATTTTGGCTTTAGGATGGGGTGAAATATGACTCACCCAACCACTAGTAATGTTCAGGGAATATTATGACTCACATGACTGCATTAGTATTTTATTCCCTTTATAATATGCAAATAAATTTGTTGGATTTTCTTTTAAAGAGTGGTTTAAAGTGAGGCAGGACAATCCATGCTGCTGATTTGACCATTTACCTCACTTACTTCAAAGTTAAAAAGTGTGTGTGTCAGCATTGCTTCCCCATAAGGGCTTTTGGAAATATAAAGACAAAAACATTTCCTGTGTGTGTGCGTGCTTGGGTACAGAGTATCACAGTGAAGAGGGAAATATGTAGGGGAAATTTGGAGTTAAAGGGCACCTCTACAGTCTTCTGTTCAGTGTTGCTTCTCCTCTCTGCACATTTGTGCATCTGGATCAGACAATACTTCATTTGTTACAGGCAAATGCTGTACAGGATACTGCACATAAATACATGTATTCCTTCTTATTGATTTTAAACATTTTAAAATACAAACAGCGTCTGAGAAAACACTGCAGAATAGAAATATATTTAGAAAACTGACAAAAGTAATGTTTTTTTTTTCAGCCTCTACAGTTTCCAGCAGAGGGCAGTGTGTATGTGCTCCTGTATCACTAGGAAATCGTTTTTAATATAAAAATAAGAAAATAATAGTCATATAATTGTCACTGTGCATTTATTCACACATGAAAAAGACTCTGTATGCTGCCTGCAATATCCAAATCATACTCAAGCATTTAAGGAAAAATGTATCTTGTACCTTTCCTTTTTTTTTTTTAAAAAAAGGTTGTGATGTATCAGCTTTCTTTTCTTTCTTTGTTGATGATATTTTCTTTTGGTCAGTAGTATGAATATTAATATAAATATTATGAGTGAAGGGGTTACAGGCTTGCTGGTTTAATCACTTCAGCCACTGCGAAGGTCTATGTAGTGAAAATCAATAGGAAACGCTTACCTTTGAGCAGAAGAGACCATTGCATACAGGAGACTGTGGCTGCAAGCAAAACTGTGTGTGTGTGTGTGTGTGTGTGTGTGTGTGTGTGTGTGTGTGTGTGTGTGTGTGTGTGTGTGTGTGTGTGTGTGTGTGTGTGTGTGTGTGTGTGTGTGTGTGTGTGTGTGTGTGTGTGTGTGTGTGTGTGTGTGTGTGTGTGTGTGTGTGTGTGTGTGTGTGTGTGTGTGTGTGTGTGTGTGTGTGTGTGTGTGTGTGTGTGTGTGTGTGTGTGGCCAGCCTTCTTCAATTCAATGAGTCGAAACATTCCCTCTGTGCTTGTTGCACTACACTTGTTATTTTACAATCTTGTCAGTTATGTCATTCAGGTTTCCAGGACAGCTTACATTAATGGTGGAGGGAAGGGATTTGTTGCTGCTCAAAGTGCCTGGGTGAAGGCTATTATTGGGCTGATTCAGTCTCGCTGATGGCTACCCAGCATTCATTAGTTAATCACTTTTGTGGTGATCATTTTGACAATATGAGTAATCAAGAGGTATAATGGAGTCAGATAATAATGTCAGTATTGTCTCATGTACTGTGATTATGTCTAGATTTATTATGTATTAGGTTAAGGTATTATAAAGTTATATACTGACTTGAATACACTCAGAATACCTCATCTAGTACCTCTTTAAAATTGAGTGAGTTTTAAAAATTCTTCTTCTTCTTCTCCTTCACCACATTCTTAAAAAGAGTACACTGTTCATTAGAATGTGACTTGACAGCCAACTATTTTCTCCGGTGTGCATTGCTAGTAATGGCTAATGTAGCCTTAGCCCGCTATCTTACATGAAGGTCCACAGCCCCAGATACTGAAGTATCCTTGCATTTAGCAGTTTGCATAATCTTGCACCACTTAATGTCTGATCATCAAAACAATTTGTTGAAGATGTCATGCTGGCAACCTGCCGACCGCACCAAGAATACCTTTTGGTAATTCAAAAATATTTTTCCTTTGAAATAGTAAATGGTCTCCAACTCTATTGTAGAGTGTAAGAGTTGTGAGGCCAGAGAAAGTACTGCAATTATCTAAAAAAAAATGTAAAAAAACATACAGAGACACAGGAAATGTAACTTACTTGCAGTAGGGCTCTGCACCATGTTATTTATTTAGTTATTTATGTAAAGGTGTCATTTGCAGTGGGATTGTCAGTCCCGATCAAAAGTTTAAGACCACTTGAAAAATGGCAAAAAATCATATTTTGCATGGTTGGATCTTAACAAGGTTCCAAGTAGAGCTTCAACATGCAACGAGAAGAAATAGGAGTGAGACAAACATATTTTGAACATGGAATTTATTGAAAAGAGCACTTGAACTGAAACAGGCTGTTTGACAGCTGATCAAAAGTTGAGGACCCCGTGCCTTTAAAAGGCCAAATCTGTGCAAAAATGTGGATTCATGGTCTTTTTCAGTCAGGTAGTCACGCTGTCATGAAGTTCTGATGGCAAAAAAAGGTTCCCTTTTTGAACGTGGTCAGGTTGTTGAATTGCATAATCAGGGTCTCTCGCAGCACGCCATCACTGATGAGGTAGGACAGTGATTTGGAATTTCTTAAATGATCCTGAGGGTTATGGAACAGAAAAGTCAAGAGAAAGACCCAAAAATATTTCACCAGCACTGAACCAGAGGATCCAATTGGTTATCCATCAAACTGGTCGATCCTCGACCCAAATTAAGGCCATTACTGGTGCCGACTTTAGCCCCATAACCATCGGGCAGCATCTGAGACTAACAACAAAAAACGTCTTCAAAGGCCTCGTCTCCTTGAACACCACAGAACTGACCGTTTGGACAAGAGAGCACCAAACACGGGACATTGAAAGGTGGAAGAAAGTTTTATTCTCTGATGAGAAAGTTTTTAACCTTGATGGTCCTGATGGTTTCCAACATTACTGACAAGCAGGGCCCACCTGAGATGTTTTCTACGTGCCACAGTGGAGGGGGCACCATAATGGTCTGGGGTGCTTTTTCCTTCAGTGGAACAATGGAGCTTCAGGAGGTGCAGGGGCGTCAAATGTCCGCTGGCTATGTCCAGATGTTGCAGAGAGCATCCCTCATGACTGAGGGCCCTCGTCAGTGTGGTAATGACTGGGCTTTTCAACAGGACAACGCTACAGTACACAAAGCTCGCAGGACAATGGACTTCTTCCAGAAGAATAACATAGAAACACTCTTTTGGACCCCCCCCCCCCCCCTGTGTGTTCCCCTGATCTAAATCCAATTGAGTACCTTTGGGGATAGATGGCAAGGGAAGTTTACAAAAATAGACAACAGTTTCAGACAGTAGATGCCCTTCATGTGACCGTCTTCACCACTTGGAGAAATGTTGCCACTTGCATCAAACATGCCTCAATGAATTTTTGAACAGATCAACAATAACGGTGGAGCTACTCATTACTGAGTTCATGTTTGGATTTTTGATTTATGTTTTTGGGGGTTACAGTTTTTTGGGGGGTGTTTTGTTTTGGGGGTTTTTTTAGGGTTTTTTTGCATTTGCCTGTTAAATTTTTATGTAACTTTAATGCACATTTTTTTAAAAAAAAACAAAAAAACAAACAAAACAAAAAAAAAACCAGCTGCTTGTTTAAGTGAAAATACAGTGATGTTCTGTTTGTTTTTTTGTTTTTTTGCACTAATAAAGTTGTGGAGTTGTAAAGTGTTTTGTCTGGTGTCAGTTATATCGTCAGTTATATTGTTATCGCAAATTTTCAAATGTATATCGTGATAAATATTTTTGGTCATATCGCCCTGCTCTATAGAAGACTACTGTGGCTATAGAGTGATTAGGAACAGTTAAACAGCTAACACTGTTTGCACCAGGCAGTTTAGCCTTTATGATAATTGTTTACTGTGTTAATTTTGCTGAAATTGGAGCTTTACTGACGCATTAGTAATTTTTAGTGTCTGAGTGTTTTGTTTTTGATTTTTGCCTTTCTGCAATCTTACTATACAGACCCTGTAAAGGTCTTTGAATGTTGAAGTGACAAAGCATGTGACACATAAATATTTTTGTCACTACCAAAACTTTTATCTTTTGTGTGATTCAATAAGTAGGCAGTATATTCATTTTCACTTGAGGACAAATTGGTAGTGCTTGCATTTACAGTGCTTACAATGTTTGGTTTCGATGTGTTTTTAAGAGTTCAGCTTTATTAGCCAGTATAAAACATTTTCTAGAGGTTTAATCAAAAACAAATCATATAGATGAAGTTGGAATACATTTGGAAAAAATTGACATTACAATAATTGTGTTTTCTCCTATCTATAGACTGACAGACAGATGGATAGTGTTGTTAAAAGAATACAGAAATGTTAACCAGATGAAATAAATGGTTCTGTTTGGAAAGCATTAGTCATACTCAGATGGGTTGACTGGGGCAAAATGCTCCTTTTCTAAGTTGGAAAAAGTAGTTTCAAATCTGAAGAGTTTTTGAGTGCACATTACTTTTTTTTTTTTTTTTTTTTTTTTTTTTTTTTTTTTTTTTTTGTGTAAACTTTATTGCTATAAAACACTTGGTTTAAATGCACCAAATACTGGAGAAGCTCTTTGTGCCTCAGATTGAGTGACCCTTATTAAAGGACTCTTTCTCAGGAGAGAGGCTTTCTCTATTCTCACAACTCTCTTTGTAGCTTAGAGGAAAGAGAAGTGCACAGAATGCTTCTGAAAGGTGAAAAGTCATTGTAGAACTTTAGGATCTACAGTAAGAAGTCCAAGGAATAAGATGGACTTGTGCAGGACGCAGCCAAAGGCTTTCTCCTAAGTCGAGCCTGAAAAAGTGGAGGTCTTAATACTTTGTAATTTTTTTTGAGAGACCTTTCTTGAATGTTCTTCTGAATTGAACATATTCAAAACTGTGTACTATTCATTCAGAATGACTTTGTTCTTCAAAGCAACTTATATTTCAACCAATTTCAGCTCCACCACATAGTTCTACTGTGTAGTGGTGGGGTCTCTAGGTCCCTGGCTGTCCAGGGCTGAGTATAAATCTTTTTGTAGAACACTTAGTTGGCTTTTTGCATGTTCAATTCTTCTTTGGCAGCCTCACGCTCAGTGCTTTCTCCTCAAGTGCACAATGTGTGTACTCACAGAGGTTGCAGTGAAAAAACTATGTCCTCTCTCCTTTTCACCTACCCATGATTGAAAATCTGCTCTGCTCCCCTCACATATGATACCCAGCTCCTGATGTCACTCTAAAAGCTCCTTCAGATATTGCCGTCTCCCTCTCTTTTGCGTCTTCCTAGCCTCTACTTTTCTGGGTTTTGGATTTTGTTTTTTCACTCCTTTCCTGTTGATCTTGGAACGTGATTTCCTTCAAGTTATTTCCCCGAACTGCTCTCTCCCGTCCTCATAGATGATATTATCAAACTATATACTGCCTGTCTCTGATCATATCAGCCTTTGCAGTGCAAGGTTGCAAGTCAGCTTCTAAGCTGCATCTTACCCTCACTTGATGTATTACTGGACCCATTTGTGTTAGTTCACTTTTATTTATGTAGAACAACATCAGCTGTCTCAAGGTGCTTTATTTTATAAGGTAAAGACTGCAGAATTAGAGACAGAACCTCCATCTGCAGACAACGGCATTAAAGAAGAATCTCGGTTAAACAAGAGACTCCCAGCTGCATCATTGTATGGGAGTGGCAGCCATCTAGTGCAACAGTCAGTGTCCATCTAGTCTGGAGCAGGTGGAAGTACAGGAATGAAATTCAGAACACAGAATAGATGTGTGCAAATTGGGGGGGGTGAAGATGGAAGGAGCAGCTGTAATGAATAGAGGATACGTTTAAATACCTGCAGTCAACCATCCAAAGCAACTGACAGTGTACAAGAGAGGTGAAGAGGAGAGTTCAGGCAGGATGGAGTCGGTGGGTGGAGAAAAGTGTCAGGGGTATTTTGTGACCACAGCAAGATTGAAAGGACATGTGTATAGTTTGGAGACTGTGGTGGTGACAGAAAGACTGGATAGGAGGTGTTGGGAGTGACCAGGAGGGCAGAATTATAAATGGATACATCAGGGAGGGAGTTTTTCCTTCACAACTGTCGCCAAGTGCTTACCTTATAGTGGTTTTCTGATAGCTGGTGTTTTCTCTCAGTATAAAGTGGCTTGAAGTGACTAATGTTGTGATTTGGTCCTTTATATATAAAAAAAAAAAAAAACAGCTCAGGTTGAGCAGTTTGCAGTCAAAGTTAGTTAAGCAAGGTTATTGGAGGAAGGAGGGGATAGTGGATAGTGGACGAAGGATGTTGAAGATGGAACTGCAAAGGCAGGAGGAAAAGAGGAAGGCCTCAAAGGTTCATAGATGTAGTTAACGAGGATATGCAGAGGATTGGTCTGATAAAAGAGGATGCTAGGTATAGGGCAGGGGTCGGCAACCTGCGGCTCCGGAGCTGCATGCAGCTCTTTAGTCCGTATAGTGTGGCTCCGCATGGTTTGGGAAAATAAATTAGAAGTATTTAGCTGAAGTGTATTTTATTTATGTTAGTTTTTTTTTTTTTTTTTTTTTAACTTGTAGTTCTAAATTGGAAGATTATTGTGATATTGAGATATAAAAATAAAATTATATTTTATTATTATTTTTTTCATCGCTCAAAATAAGCGTCACACTCGCGGAAGCCGGTGTACGAAACGCCGTGCATTTATCGAGACTTTCAACCCCAGGTAGGCCAATTATGGAGCTTCGGATCCACATTATGTCTGCAGCTGTTCTCCACCGTGAACTATGTTAAAAACAAACACCGCTCACGGCTCACAGACGACAGCTTACAGTCCTGCGTAAAGATTAAAGCCCCAATTTGCAGACGCTGTGCACAGAAGTCCCATTGTAAACATACGACGGCAGACCTGACGATGTTTGCATGAATATGCTTTTCAGCATCTCTTTATTGACCACTTTTCACACGCGGTTGCTGTACGCACACAGCCGGCTGTAGCTTTTCAGCTCACAGCCCGACACATACCAACAACAGCATAGATAGCACAGACGTTAAGGCGGCGAGGCGTGATTGCGGGTGCCGCTCAGGTGCGTCCGCCTCCCCTGCAGTGCTGCAGATGACGCCCCGCCAAACACATTAACCAGGTAAAATACATATTTAGGCAGAATTTTGCAAATATATATTTTTCATTTTTTAGCAGCATAGTGCTTTTTTCAAATAATTTTTTAAAAGTCAGGTCAAGGCTCCAAAAACCCAAAGGCGATATGAGGGTGGCAGCTCACAACAGTTTTTCTTTGCTACATGGATCATTTTAGTTCAGCTGGGTGTCTTTCCTTTTGTTACATTTCTTTAAGAGTTCAAAATGTGTTAACTACATAAATAAAATGTAATTTTCTCTGTAGCACTTCATGGAGTTCATAAGCAACACACCTTAGTTGTTCACACAAAGCATAAAGGTAACAAACAATATATACAGTGTTATCTTCATTTTAGATGTCAAAAAGTATTTGCGGCTCCCAGTGTTTTTGTTTTGCGTGGAAACCGGGTCCAAATGGCTCTTTGGGTGTTAAAGGTTGCAGACCCCTGGTATAGGGTGATATGATGCAGATGATCTGCTGTGGTGAACTCTAAAGAGAGGAGCTGAATGAAGAAGGCTGGGATTAATTCGGGCATGCAGATAACACTGTAGTGTTACCTGCAGATTTGAATTTTATTTGTTGCAGTATTGGGGTATGTCTCTGCATGGACTCATGCACAGTTAACGGTACCCTTTATTAAGTGCTCCTTAGTAAATATTTTCATTGCCAGATACATGATGCCAAATAAATAATATTCAACTGCCTTTCCAGTGAGACTCTTGTTGCGTGGTAGGGCTATGATTAGTGCTGATTCTGCAACCTTGGTGAGGCTGGTGTTCAGCCATATGAAACAATTCTCCACCTGCTGCAGGTTCTAGTTAGACTGACATGGACAACTGGAGACCTGGCATTATACTTTACTGAAGTCCGCCACGTGGGATGTGTCTATAATTGGTGCACTGTAATGTGAATTCTCAACGGATCAGTGGAAAAACAAACTCCTTCACATTCTGATGACAAAATATGCGTCACTTGAACCATAATGGACTCGCAGATGTGGAAAGTTTAGTCGAGGTTTAAGAAGAACCATTGCCTCCTGCAGTCCAAGATGGTGATGCTAGAGTCTGTCGGGCTGCAGGGTGATAGACTCAAGACGATATCAAAGACTGCCACAACAGCATCTGGCTTTTTTGTAGGTCTGGCTGATTATTAGTGATTGAACTTCAAAAAAAATGTGGAAGACAACGTGTTTTTTTTTTTTTTTTTTTTTTTTTGGATAAACGTACGTTTTTAAAAAAGCTCAAATGAGTTGCCAAATCCCTGTGCAACCCACGCAAGTAAAGTCAGTGTGGGATGCAGTGTGTGTGTGTGTGTGTGTGTATACATGTGCTCGTGTGTTCACCTGTGTCATCTTAGTTATATTTCCTTAAGCTGTTTTTGCCTGAGAGAACATAATCAAGTTGTTCTTCTTCAAATTAAATCTCTAGCTAGTTTGTGACCTGAAATATAACCTCATCCCCTTGGCAATGCTTTCAGCTACTGAAAGTTTATACACACACACACACACACACACACACACACACACACACACACACACACACACACACACACACACACACACACATACAGTTACTTGTATCCATAGAGAGGGGATTGCTGGAGCCTACTGTATATACTGATAGCTCCTGCAGTGAAGTGTATGGGCAGCAGAGTAACGACAACCAGCTGCTACCCTCATCTTCTTTGTCTTTCTCTCTCCATTTCCTTCAGCAATGTTCTTTATTCCCGAGTGTTATTATGAATATTACTGTCTGTCTCTCTTCCTGTGCCAGCCAGCATAAAAAAAACAACAACAAAGAAAGGGACCTCCCCTAATAAACACACATGGAAAAGCTGACAACCACACTAGATAATAGACGCATACAAACAGAAAGGCAAAATAGACTCCTACACATAGACAGAAAGACAAGATCAGCGCCTACACATGCAGACACTGAGGTGTGGTTAATGCACAAGCACACGCATACTTACAGTGTACACACACACACACACACACACACACACACACACACACACACACACACACACACACACACACACACACACACAGCTGCTAATGATGGTTGTTCCCAGTCAAAAGGAGGGAGCAGGATTCCCTCACTGATTGATGACTCATTGAGGCAATAGCTGTTGCTGTTTGCGATTCATTACTTGCTATGCAGTATTACCATTATTTCTACACTATTGCAGATCCAGCTATCTTACCCTGTAACTTCTATAAAGCAGGATCTTCCATCAGGCTTTAAAAAGCCAAGTGAAAAACGTTAACCCCCATGCAGAGGCAAGTTGGCATCCTAATGAGTCGTACACCACATCCTGACATCTGGCACAAGGACAAAAGGACACAGCATAAAATGCAGCAGCATGTGCAATACTAGACTACAAATCAGTTGTCACAGGATTTCAGCCTGGCTTTCTATGTGTGCATATTCCAGTATCTAGCAAAATGGTCATACTTGACAAAGAAAACTAAAATTTATGTGCACAAATTAACAGATTTTTGAGATTCAAACAAAAGTGTGCACATCCAAAAGGTAACAAAGCCTTTAACCCTTAAAAAACAGACCATTTAAAGAACTTTTACACAAAAATATTTTCAGTTTTTCCACCATCACTCACTTAATAATTTGGCACCCAAATCTTCTGCTAACAATGTAGCAGCCGAAACATTCTTGTAGATTCACCTACTGAAAATGGCTGCCTGGTGACAGGACCGAGAGAGATCGCTGACCGATCCTTGGCTCTCTTCTACTGGTCTATGATCTCCACCCACCAATGATGTAGTCAAAGCAGCATCTAGGAAAAGCAGTCATAGTGTCTGATTTTCACCATGGGGAGAGCAACTATGATGGAACCTCATGTATTTTAAATTTAAAGTGGTTCTACAGTTATCCTGGAATTGAGTGAGTCTGACAAGGACCAAAATGTGATGGCCCGATGACTGGGAAGGAACAGTGGTAAACCAGTGACAAGGCCATGGGAATGTGAGTGAACTATTATCACACCCTGTTAGCAATTGAAGCATTTTAAATATGTTTCAAAAGTGCAGGCAAGGGTATGTTTTCATTGTGCAATACTTGCATATTCTACTTTGGGCTTGGTACAATTTAAAAAAACATTGCAAACTCATCTGAGGGGAACTCTGTGAAATGGAAGGAATCAAATTCAGCTTAATAAGAGACCTCTATGATCTTCTTCCCTATAGATGTGCATAATTTATGCAGAAGTCATTTCTACTTGATGGATTGATCTGAGGACTATGCCTGTATAGTTTTTTTTTTTTTTTTTTAAGGTTGAGGCTTTCAGAGAAAACAGTTTCCAAGCTGACACTCTCCTGCAGTTGAGAGCATGAAAACACAGACACCAGAATGTCACTCTTGCTAATTTGGGACATTGTGAGAGTGTGGAGTCTCCTCAGGAGAAATTGTCGGTTTCAAGAGCAAAAACAAATAAAAATCGAATTTCGTCCACTTGGGGCAACAAGAAGGAAAACCTTCAATTTACTATAGGATAGGACAGTAGTCTAGATGCCATTTTATTGGGGATATTCTCAGGGGTTAAAGGGGGATTTGGCTGGTGGCGGAACCCTTAGATTGGATATAGTGGTGCAGCATGGGTAAAATTACTTAGAAATAAGTCATATAATTTGTCCTGCTGTTTCTCATATTCATGGTTCTTTGTGGGTTTAGCCAGCTGAATTCAACAAGATACCAGCAGATTTTTCACAAGGTGTCTGGCTGAGATACTAAGATACTATAAAGCTTGTATACAAGGCAGAGGTCTGTTAGTGAATTTAGACAACATCACCAACACCATGTCTCCTCTGTAACCGACCGGTACCAGAGATGCTGAAGTACCATGATGCACCAAAGTGCAAGGCAGCCGAGAGGTAAAGCAGGTTATCAGCTAATCAGAAAGGTGGTGGTTGGATCCCCGGTCACTCCTATGTGCCAAAGTGTCCTTCATGAAGACACTGAACACCAAGTTTAATATCTTATCATTTATTTGAGCTTGAGTTTTTGTGGCTTTCTTTTTGATATAATGGATATACCAACAATAACATTATTCCCACTGTAATTCTTTGCTCTTCAGACTATTCAGCTCATGTTAAATATTTCTTTATGAAACAACCACTGTGTTGACATTCTGCTGTTTACACTGTGGGACTTGTTAAACCTTAAGTCAGCTCCGGCTCTGTTGTTTAGATAAGGTGTGTGCCACATGCTCTTAACTGTTTTTTGTCTGATGAAAGCATATTACAATATAGTTCAGGGTGGATACGTTTCATTGATTATCTCAATATTGTTAGAAACCCCACAACTGGGATCCAGAACAAACTGTCACATGTAACAACGGCTTTAACCTGTTTCCTACTTTCTAAATATTCTACCATTTGGATTCGCTTTGTTGTTTGTTTGCAGTGCCAGTGTTTTGTAATTCACACTTGATTAGTAGGTATGGCTTTCTGGCAGAGGCCAGCAGAAAGGTACATGTGGTTACGAGCTGGGAGTCCTAACCACTAAACTCACTCTGTTCACCTTATTGCTTTTTAGTGGTTAAAGCGGTTCACACATGGTGATTCATCTCTCACTATTACACACACGCGCACGTGCACACACAGACACCAAGCTGTGAGCTTACTGAAGGCCATTCCCACCTTCATCGTCATAGCACCAGCTGATGACTACCCAGAGAGTAGCTGCAGGTCATTTCATATGCTTCTCTGTGTGGGGGGAAAAAAAAAAAAAAAAAAAATGAAACAAATTTGTAGTTTCAGATGATAGGGCTTGCACAGAGAGTTCCCATTCTAGGTGTGTGGTGGGACTACCTTTTCATGCCAATTAGCTGGTAAAGCGAGACAGCATTTTTGCTAGATGTGTGACTCTGAGCAGAAATGAGAACTGGACCTGACTTCAACCTCTCAGCTGGAAACTAGGGTATAACCTGAGAGAGTGAGAGGAAGAAGAGCTGACAACAGCTTCTTTTACACTATATAACAATGCATATGCTATACTGTACTATATATAAGTATACTATAATTATAGTATTAAAGTATTATTGGTGTGAATTTTTGTCCCAAAATACAAAAACAATGTGAAAACACCTGGAAAAGAAATATAGAAACTGAAATGTAACACATTAAAAAAAACTGCAGAAATAAAATGAGTAAATGCAGTACAAACTGTGCACATTTGAACCACACAAATACGAAATGAAAGCATGGTTCATTTCGTTGCCTTTAGGCAACCATGTTCACATTCGCAGGAGGAAGGCAGATACTTATACCAACTGTATATTAGTTTGACAGTTTACCAAAATCAATTGCCAACATTTGATACCCTTCAGATTATCACTACGGTAAATGCAAATGTTTTCTTTCACTCCCTTTACTGTGGACTCTTTCCTGCTCTGTGTGTCCCAGTATCTAAGACTGTTTTCTCCAGTCATTGGAGTTTGCATGTTCTCCACGTGTCTGCCTGGGTTCTCTCTGGGTTCTCAAGCTTCCTCCCATTGTCCTAAGACATGCAGGTAGTGGGTTTAGGTTATCTGGTTAATCTAAAAACAGATGGTAGTGAATTTAGTAAAAAAGATACAAATGGTTTGTAGGGGAAATGGTGAGACATGCTGTGTAAGAGTGGAGGAAAGAAAAGTGGGCCAAATTCTTCCTCAGTGACACGAAAGACTCCCCACCTTTGCAAGTTACTGCAAATACTTGCTTGCCCTTCTTGATGGCAAGGGTGGCACAACCAGTGATTAAGTTTAGGGGGCAATTATTTTTTCACATAGAACCAGTAAGGTTTGGAGGCCTGTTTTCCCTTTAGATTCATCATTTAAAGCCCAATTAAATACAGAATACAATCTCTGTTTAGTATTTCCATTAGTTTGATCTAAAACATATGACAAATAGGCAAAAAATGAAGAAATTGGAAAGGGGAAAGACTTTTTCACAGCAAAGTAGGTAGGCACCATTGGATGCTTGTCTGTGGGATGACTTTGGAAATCAAGAAAAGGAAGCACGTCCAGACAGAAATGATGATTAAATGTTAAAAGCTGAAGAAAGAGGACAACTGAGCAGAGTTCAGTGAGGAGTTGACACAGACTTGAGTGGTAGGGAAGAGTTACCAGATTTATAGAAAAGTACAGCTGCAGTGGTGAGAAGAAACTGCCAAGAAGGTGCTTGGTGTATCCTCTGGACAAATGAAAGAAGACGAGAAGACTTTGTGGTAGAATGAGGAAAGCATTCAAAGGAAGAGGTAAGCAAAGAGAAATGGGGATAGTCAGGAGATTTAAAAAAAGAAATAGACAGGAGGCAGCAAGGAGAGGGGTGGCAAAGTTGGGAGATGTGGTATGAAGATTTCAGGAGTGGTGGAGAAGTATGTGAGGCTGGTGACGGACATGTATGACTCAGTGTTGAGGTGTGCAATTGGAGTGAAAGACTGGTTCAAGATGGTGGTAGGGATTGCATCAGGGATTGGCTCGGAGCCCCCCCCTGATTTATGATATTGATGGCGAGGTTGACATATGCGGTCAAGCAGGAGTCTTCATGGAGTATGATACTGCAGATGATGTAATCTGTAGTGAGAGTAGGGAGCAGGTGGAAGAGAGCGTGGTCGGGTAGAGGTATGCCCTGGAGAGAAGAGGAACGAAAGTCATTAGAAGCAAGACAAAATATATATGTGTGTGTGAATTAGAGAGTAGCAGGTGGAAAGGTAAAGATGGAAGGAGCAGTGGTAGTGAAGGACGATGAGTTTAAATACCATGAGGTGAAAAGGAGATTGGAGGTCGGGTGGAGTGAGTGTCAAAATCAGTTTGCAACAGGAGGCTAGCAGCAAGCGTCGAACAAAATGGCACTGAGATTCCTGCCAGCCTGTTAAATTCTTTTTTTTTTTTTAATTTGACTAGATTAGAGTCGATAATGGCCATTTTCCAGTCTATCAGTATCGCATAGCTTGTCCATCAGAGGAAGTGCAATTTATTCTGTTGGTAACACGTGTTTCGAAGGCCACAAACACAACCACCAGCTGATCTGAGCAGAATCAGGTAGAGCATAAATAAGTAATAACTCCACTTAAAAAATGGTTGGCAAGTCTGTTTGATTCATGTTTCTCGACAGAAGAAAATAAATATTGGCTGATATCAGGTTTTTAAATCGTCAAATGTCAAAATTAGTATCGGTATTATCAATCCAATATCAGCTGGGCTTCAAAATTGGATTTAAAAATCCTGCGAACCTCTCAGTTTTCCCAGATGTAATAAAATAAGACGGAGATCAATCATTTCAGAAGTCTCACAAAAAAATTAGTTTGAAAGTTTCTTTTGACTTTGATGCTGTATTTAGTCTTTTTGGGTTATGCAAATCTTAACTTAGCCACAGTTTTCCACTCTCCCGTGCACAAGCATGCCAAATCTCAGATTGCAAGGACTTCTCTGTTGATAGGCCTCTTTTGGGCACCCCCCCCCCATATTTTCATTTGCCTTGGGGCTAGCCATTCTGAAACTTTAAGATTCTTCTGGTGAAGCCATTCCTTTGTTAATTACGATATATGCTTTAGGTTGTTGTTGTGCACAAAGGGGAAATTCATCATTGTCGTCAGCTTTCTAGTAGAGGGGTTAATGTTTTGTGCCAGATGTGACGGTTTGGAATTGTTCATAAAGGCCATCACTTAAAACTCCATGATGCTGCCACCACAGAGTTTCACAGTTGGTATTTGAGTCTTTTCAGTTCTATTCTATTGTGTTCTATTCTTTCTGTCGTGCCATCCCACCCCATAGTCTGACATATGAAGAATGTCGCATGTATTGTCGCATGTAGTACATAACGAGGTCTTGCAAAAACATTTCTGCAACTTCTGGGTTCCAGTTCTTGGTAATATCACTGTTGTGCCATATTTTTTCCACGTGACTGTCTTCACTGTGTTCCAGCTTATCTCCAATGCCTGACATTCTTTTGTATCATTTTCCTAACATAACTTTCCCTTTGATCTTGGGGACCGTAGCGTTTCGTCTAGGTCAGCGGTCGCCAACCCCCGGGCCACGGACCGGTAAGTCGTTTGGTAGCGGGCCGCAAGAGTTAAGGCTTGGGTGTGAAATTTATGCTTTTCAGGGTTTTTATCAGTTTTTAGCATTATGTTTTTTATCAGTAACTCCGTTTCCCTGGGTCTTTTCCTGTGTGTTATGCAGTGTTGGGACTAACGCGTTATTAAGTAAGGCGTTACAGTACGTTATTATTGTGGTAACGAGCATGGTAACTAGTTATTATGCCAAAATCAGGAACGCGTTACTCGTTACTGGGATTTAGATAGCCACCACACGAAGTAACGAATAACGAGCCTATCGCGGAGCTTCGACAGATTCAGTAATAGGGCTGGGTATCGTCACTGATTTCTAGAATCGATTCAATTCCGATTCACAAGGTCCCGAATCGATTCGATCCACGATTCGATTTAATTCGATTCGATTTGAATCTGGGAAATTTTGACAGTCAGAAATATTATAATTCAGATCAGTACATTTACATATTTTTGTATCTATTAAAAGGAAGCTGACACACGCAAGACTTTATCAAAGATGTGAGCATCACAGCAGAGGCCTTTGTGTCAAAGTAGCTGAAGATAAAACACAGAAAAACATGAAGGTGATTTTCCTGGCCTGGGATTTTATAAAAATAATCTGCAGTACATCAAAAACGAAAGAAAACCATTAATCAACACGTGAACATTACCTCTGAAGTTAAAGCGGTTTTATTAGAGACACGGCTAAGCGTTTTGCATTTTGCTTAATTTTAAAAAGTTTAAATTTGTTCAATATTGAACGGCAGAAATTAGGTTTACTTTTCGGAAGTAAGTAAAAGGGGAAAAAAACGTCGGCCGACAGCGCTGTAAACAACGGTAGACTTGTGCGTAACAAGCAAGCAAATAATGCAGGAGAGAGAGAGAGAGAGAGAGAGAGAGAGAGCTGTGCATGAAGTGTGATTTTTATCCTGAAAAGTCAGCAAAAGTCAGAGGGAATTCATGACGATGTTTATGTGAAGCGTAGTTTGGATCTTCTTTTGCTGCTGGTTCGGTCAATATTGTTTGGAGAGAGATAAAACTAACAGCCATATGATCAGCGCAAAAAGGGCGTAAACACACAGCGTGGACCCGCGGACCAGAATCAGTGAGCTGTCGGCTTTCAGCCCCGACCGTCAGCTGAGAAAGGCGACCGCGGGTCTGCGCTGTGTGTTTACGTCTTTGTGCAGAAGCCGTGTACCTGCTCTCATTTACTGTCTTAGCTGTTTGGTGGTTGTTGAAATTTTGTGATCTTTCACCTGAGATTCTGGCATTTCGGGCAAAATAAATTAATATTAAAAAATCGATTCAGGATTTTAATGAATCGATTTTACGTTATCCAAGCCAGAATCGATTTTAATCGATAAATCGATTATAAAAACCCACCCCTAGTTTCTACACAGCTGGGTGGTGCTATGAAGTTAATGATGTTGAACTTTATTTTGTTCATACGGTTAATTATTAGAGTTGCCAACCGTTCCCTAAAAAAACGGAATCGTCTCGTATTCAGAGGAAATTATTACGCGTTTCTTATTGAGGTGAAAAGGAACATTTTGTCCCGGACTTCAGCTACAATGAAAAAGGCACAAAGCTGGAGTTATTCTGTGTTTACGCTGCACAGCTGCCTCTTCTTCTCTCATTCTCTCCCCTCCCTCTCCTGTTGCTACTTTAATCATGAAACTGATCAACGATCAGCTGATCGGCTTTTCTCTCTTGTTTATTTATCGTCCACTTTGCGCCAGAAAGAGGAAACCAGCGGATGTCGCGCTAAACAACAGCAGCACGTTTGATCAGCTGTTGTTAGAATTTATTTAATATTAATTTCTAGTATCAGCTGATGTTTGCTGGAGCCACAGCTGCAAAAAACCTGCTGGTCATGATATGGTTTGGTTATCTGGTGAGAGGGAAACATGAAGATGAAAGCAGGAGATGTCCTTACTGGGTCATCAGAGCTGAACAGGTGATGGAGAAACAGGTTTACCTTTTAGGTGACATGAATGAGTTGAAGGGAAGTTATGAACTGTTTCTGAGAGACAAATAACACCAGGATCCTTTTTTAGGTAGCTGACAGCTGGTAACTGTGCAGGTGCGGATCTAGCAAAGTGCTGCCAGGGGGCCAGGTAGGGCATTAAAAGGGAGAGGGGGGCACAAAGAAATACTTTCTTATTCTCATTTCAAATGTCTAGCTTTTAATAAATAATTATCTGAGTCTTACAACAAACGATTGATAGATTGATGCATATATACCATCAGAACAGTGTAGATCACTGTCACAACAGTGTTTGTTTTCATTCAAAGGCTTTGATTTTTGCTATAATGGCGGCCGGTCTCTAGTCAAAACGCCCGGGACTATTTTTTTGTCCCAGTCCAGCCCTGTATGCAGCCCATCTGCAGTCTGGTGTTACCTACATCTTCCTATTCAGAAGGCAGAATTTCTGAGTTCTGAGTACAATCAAAGCACCACGACTGCAGTTTTTGTGTTGGATGTAAAAGGCGCACATGACGCTGTGACGTAGGCTAGAATCATGGCGGCGGTCAACGACGGTCCAGGCGTGGGATTTCTCTTGTGGAAATATGCACGTTATTTTTTCCTTTGGTAGGTGGCACAGTGCACTTGTGGCAAGTAAGCAAGCTAGAAGACTGGCAAAGTTATGGAAGCAACACATTAACAAGAGAATTCTGAGTAAAACCAAAGTTACTTTCCCTAGTAACTAGTTACTTTGAAAGTAACGAGTAACTTGAAGTAACTGAGTTACTTTTGATGGAAGTAACTAGTAATGTAACTAAGTTACTAATTTAAAGTAACTTACCCAACACTGGTGTTATGAATAAATCTTCTTCTTTTTGGGTACTGGTACTGGTTTTATTTTGTTGTATTTATCCGGGACACCTTAAAGGCCGGTCCGTGAAAATGTTGTCATACATAAACGGTCCGTGGCGCACAAAAGGTTGGGGACCACTGACCTAGGCGACTAAAATGTCTGAGTAAATGTCCTTCCTGCAACAATTTAACTTTATTTGATTTTTATGAACTCACTGGAACTGATGACAGGTGTGTGCTAAAAACTAGTCTTAACATTTCTCCCCAGTTATAAAAAGGTGTTTGTTCAGTTGAATTGTACAGGTTATAAGTCATATTAAAGGTTTAGATTTTTTTACCCATTGTATTTTGAAGTGCAGCTTTATTGGTGTGTAGCTGTTAGAAGTTTGCTGAACTACATAAGAACTACAAAAACAAATAAGCAGAAAACATGGCCTGTAGGAAACTCGTGGGACAAGTCTGACATGACCTATATCACATTGTGGCTGTAGGCACAAAGCTGACCCTCAACATCAAAACGGGTTCACCAATTGTAAGAACAGAGAAGCTGAAAAGCAAGAATAAAACTCTAAAAATGGATTTTGTGTTTTCAGGTTTTTGTTTCTTAATCTAAAATATTTTCTTTTCTTTCCACTCATTTGATCTAATTTTGACACCGTACCCAAAACACCCCAGGTGCACCCAGGAGGCACCATGTTAATGAGATTTGACTTTGGTGACAAAGATGGAAGCAAATCTAAATCGAACCTTCAAACTTTTGATCATTTCAAGGACATATACAGTGCCATGAAAAAAGTATTCCTGATTCTTTCCTGATTTCATACATTTTCGCATTTTAGGCACACATCAGTGGTTCAGATCAGCGAATACATCGAATACATAAGACCAATTTAACCCAAGTAAATACAAGACGCAGTTATCAAATGCTTTTCAATTATTTAGGGAAAAACGGCTATACAAACCTACCTGGCCTTATGCTAAAAAAGGTAACCCCCCTTGTTGTTAAATCATGAATTAACTATGATTAGCTTTTTTCTTCTTTTTGTTTTTTTGTTTTGTTTTTTTGTTGTTGTTGTTGTTGTTGTTTTTTTTTAAGCGGAGTTCACTAGCCACACAAAGGCCTGATTACTTCCAGACCCATTTAATCAAGAAATCACTCAAATTGAACCTGTGGGGAAAAAACATAGATAGTAGGTAAAGGATTGCAAAAAGCAACACTTAATGCCATACTCCAAGAGCGCAACAACGAAAGATCCAGGATGTTACAAAAGACGCCACAACATTTAAAGTCCTGCAGGCCTCACTTGTCTTAGGTATGGTCAATGTTCATGATACAACAATAAGAAGGAGACTAAGCATATTTGGTATCTTTGGGTGAGTTCCAGGGCAAAAATCACTGCTGATTTTAATACAAAGGCTCATCTCGCAGTTGCCAAAATAAACATCTTGATGATCCCCAAGACTTTTGGGAAAATATTCCCAGGATTGACCAGACAAAAGTTGAAATTTTGGAAGGTTTGAGTCCTGTTATGTCTGTCTTAAAACCAAGCACATCATATCAGCAGTCAAATATAGTGGTAGTAGTCTGGACTTACTTTGCTGGTTCAGCACCTGGACAACTTACTGTAATTGATACAACCATGAATTCTGCTCTCTACCACAAAATCCTGAAGGAGAATGTCCGGCCATCGGTTTGTACCATGAAGCACAAGCGCAAGCTGTTTTATGCAGCAGGACAATGATCCAAAACACACCAGCAAGTCCCCATCTGATTGGCTCAAAATACAAAATGAATGTTTTGAAATGGTTTTGGAGCGGCCTTGTTAAAGTCCGGACTTAAATCATGTTGGGGTGATTTGGCATGACCACAAAAAGGCTGTTCATGCTGAAACCTTCCAAAGTGGCTAAAATAAAACAATTCTGCAAAGGAAAATGGGTCAAAATTCCTCCCTATTGATGTGAAAGACTCATTGCCAATCATCACAAATACTTTATTGCAGTTCATGCTGGCACATTGGGTCATGTAAGTTTGGATAGCTTTTTTCCCCTCCATTAATAAATGAAACAATTTAAAAATGGTATTTTGGATTTACTCAGGTTATCTTTGTCTGATATTAAAATTTGTTTCATTGGAAACATGCAAGTGTAACAAAATGGTAAAAAACTGATAAATCAGGAAGAGGGCAAGTCTTCATGGTGCTGTAAGTACCAAACACTACCAGCTTATGTTTATGTACTGTAGGCTTTCATTTATATACTCTTACTGATAACCAAAAAATAGGCATGTAAGGTAGCTGTGCACATTGATGTTTAAGTAGAATACACATGTCTTTACACCTGTGCTACACGGGTTTGGTGAGAACACGAATTATCCTCTGGGGAGAAAGGGCTCTGGCTCACAAAGTGATGCATTTGCCCTAACTGTGTGTAACAGTTCTTATGCAAAACAGACCCATTGGCCATACCACACATAGGGATGTTGTACTTGCAGACTTATGCAAATGAATGACCTTTCAAAGAACATTTACATCACGGTAAGAATTCTTATTTTTTTTATTATTATTATTCAGTAGTTTCTGTCAGATTAATAAAATTAAAATGAAGTTAAATGTTTTTTTTCCTTGTACCTATTTTTTTCCTTATTAAAAATCCTAGTTTTAATAAGCATTGTTACATTTGTTACAATGATAAGTTCACAGGGATGAAAAGAGACTTTGAACAAGACTTTCAATTCAGTTCATTTGCTCATTAAATTATTTAAAAATGTTTCTTTTTCAGTTTTATGTTATGTGCATTCATTCTGTTACCTGCCATACATTTGTATATAGTGAAAAAGCAATAGTGCAAGCTTAAAAATCAATACATGTGAGATTAGCACAACTAAACAGTTTACCTCAATTAGGGTGGATATGTGAACGATGACATCCAATGAAGTCAATTGTTTTTAACCTGCTGTATTCCATGTGACACCCCACATAGTAAGGAGGTCTGGCCCGGATCTGGTATCAAGTCGGCACTGCTGGCTGACTTCTGGCATGATAAGACATGTACCAGATATGGGCCAGGCCTGGCATAGGTGGCACTGTTTATGTGATGGCATGCCACATCTGGCTCGATTGTGGTTTGGTTCATGTGGCCCAGGCCCATAGAAAACAGGTCTGGCCCGGATCTGGCACCAAGCTGGCACTTCGGACTGACTGGTGTCATGGCAGAGTGTATGTCAACCAGATGTGTGCCAGGTCTGACAATGATGGTACTATTTATGTTCCTATTTTCCTATTTTAGTTAGAAGACCCAAATGCCATGTTGTAATACAACATGGCATAAAACTTTTGCATGTTCTGCCACATGTTGTTATTACATGGTTTGATTAAGGTAGGTTTAGCAGAGGTAATCCACACATGGGCCAGCACAGGACCACCAGTGCCTGCAACTGGCCTTGTGCTGGCCCATGTGTGGGCCACATCTGGCAAACCAGATCTGGGCCACCAAAGGGCCGTCATTCTTTGCAGTATGTAGGCCATGTGTAATCACATTGTGTGGGCCAGATCCGGGCCATACCAATTTTGCTATGTGGGTCCATGTGATTATCGATAGCCCTTATTTGTTTCACTGTGACTTTAGCTTGAGTCCTATGAGCAAGAAGTTGTCCTGTCTCTTGGAGGCTGTACTTAACCGAGGCAGCAGCCTCATCGAAATCAATGTATGTTTAGTTTTTTTTTTTTTTTTTTTTTTTTTTTTGGTTGGTTGGGTTTTTTTTGTAAGTCGTAGGATTTTATCTTGCAAGATCAGCTGTATGCAACTTGTGAGGACAATCTCATGAGTGAAAACAACTCATAAAAAGAAAGGAATGAGCTTGGTTGATTGCCTTTTAAATTGAAATGTGCAAGCACGTCTTCAGTTTGTGTTCTTTAAATAAAAAAAACTTGATTCAATTTGCATATTTTTAGTTTTTGCATTATAGTATCTACAGCTGAACAGGGATCTGAAAGGTCACATACTCTTAGCAGGAGCTTGTTTTCTGGACAAAGATGACGGCTGCTGAATGAAGAGGTGTGAACACAAATCTGGTCCCAGGCTCTGTCTTTTTATCTAGCCACAAGCACCTAGTTTTTGTTCTTCAGTTGTTTTATCACAATTGCTTTCTTCTTCTGACTCCCAATATCGTCACATCTGTGCCATCATGTTTCTTTCACACCAAGGCAAAATTAATTGTGAGTCAAATGTGATCAGGGTAGCAACTGAGATTGTCAACTATAGAAGAAAATGCTAAAACACAGTGCAGCTACTTATTGAAAACATGCAAAGACAGAGATGGGCATGACATGCATCCATTTCTTTCATAAAGCCCAACTATTAAAGTAAAAACTTTAAGGGATACAGTTTATACAAATAAAGAGAATCATTTGCAAATCTGTATGGTGATTTTTTTTTTTAAATGTATTTTCATTATTTTTGTAACTACCTCAGTACATTTGCATGTGATCAGATATGTTAAAAATCGTAATATGCATTCAGCTTTGCAAGCTGATATTGGTAAATGAAAACACAAATAGAAGATATATAAATATGATCATTCATTGATGTCTGAATAGTATTTTGCTTCAAAACATGGAAAATATATACAAATTATAAAACTATAATATTATAAAAAAAAGACTGAGAGAGTTAAAGACATGGTCTAAAAGTGTTGGAAATGCAAATCATTTTGATTTATTTTTCATTTATTTGTACCTCTTTCCAGTAGCAGAGCACTTTATTTTCAGGTGTTTTAGTAAGAGAAGATCCTGTAATTACAGTTGCACTTAATTTATTATGAAAATAATATTTCGCATTTGGGGGAAAAGTTAAATTGTATTGTTGTTTCTATATGCTTTTAATTATTTCTTGGAAGGAAAACTGAAACTGGCAAAAAGCGGTTTTAGCATGTTGAAAGAGAGATTTATAAATGTGGGTTCTGGTGGGCAAATACAGGCATTCCCCAGAGATACTAGTGTCTGTATAGCTATAGTTGATTTTAATATACTTTATTGTTAGTGAAAAACTGAGGAAATCAAATATAGCAGCAAGCTTTAATACTGGCTTGTTTATCAAAATGATCACACAGCAAAAATGCATGATGGTTTTGTTGCATCACTGTTCCACTGTTGGTTTAATAACACCAGCCACTGTGAGTGAACATGCATACGTCAGTGTGAAGCAATATCTCACATTCATTATGAAACTAGTTTGGGAATTTTAAGCTCTGTGAAAGTGTAGGGACAAATGGCTGACAAGATGGCTTGTTGCATGTTATTGTTAAGAGAACTCTGCTGAGGAGGTGTGTCCTGATGTTGGGTTTGCCTTGCAGCATGATGCCCTGCCATACGCCGCTGACTGGTGGGCCTGGTGTAAAGCAGTAAAGAAGAAGGCACTAGGACCCAGACAAGTGAGTGAGTAGGCAGGCAGAGTGGGGCTGAGTCACTGCATGTGTCTGAGAGGCAGTCAGAAACAGAGCAGAGCAAGGGAGCAGAGGTGATCTCACACTCATCAGCACAGGATAACACAACCATGATGGGTTGACTTGGGGGGAGGGGGGGCGGTTGGAGAGAGGAAGTGTGCATTCGCCACCACTTGCTCAGCTATGGAGACCAACAAAGTTCTTCATTTTGTGCCTTCGGGTAAGTGGATCAAAGCTCCGAAAGCTGCTTCTCAGCTGTGCACGACACATCGTTCACTGGGAGAACCTTGGGGTTCCCTACCTAGTGAAACCTGAGAACCCCTTGTGCAAAACATGTGCAGCCCACTTCCACCTCTGCTCTGAGGGATGGCAGATGTTTTTGTGCATGTGCTCTACTGTACATACTTGTTTTCGTGTTTGCCCTTTCTGTGTACTTAGGAATGTGGCAATGTTCCACTTGTGACAGAAATCTAATTTTTTATTTTCTTCTGAGGGGAGGAGGGGTTTTGGAAGACAGATCGCAGATGTTGGTTTTTTTTTTTTTTGTTTTTTTTTTTTTTTTGCCTTTTTGTATTGGTATGCATTTGTGGGGGGTTTTCTGTCTTGTACTTGTTTATGTCTGGTATGCGGCACAAGAGGTTCCTGTGTCGTATATTATCAGTTAAGGAACTGAACCTTGAGAAACAATCGCATTGCAAACCCACCCATAGAAAGCCAGTGTACCTGTCGAGCATGTACAGAAGGCATGCAGAGGAAACCTGGGATCACAATGCACTTTCTCAGTGTTGCACTGGTGGGGCTCGTGAATGTAAGACTGTGTGCATTTGCATTCATGTGTGCGTGTGTGCATGGATCCATGTGTAGTGCCTGCATGTGTTTTTCTTTCTCTTTTTTTGCGTCTTGAAACGCGTGTTTATGTGTGTGAGATAAAGAATGACAGATTAGTGTTGGTGACAGCCACAGGAGAGCAGCGAGTTCTCTCCTCACTGAAAGTCCTCTGAGAGTCCATAGCCCATTTGGAGGTGTGATGCGGCTGCCGCTTCACTTTCATTTTGTCTGGGAAGACGGAGCAGGATGCTGTGTGTGTGTGTGTGTGTGTGTGTGTGTGTGTGTGTGTGTGTGTGTGTGTGTGTGTGTGTGTGTGTTAGAGAGAGAGAGAGAGAGAGAATAGGATGTTTTGAGGATAATACAAGTGGGGGAATCTGTGTGTTAGCGTGTATATCAGTGTGTTTTTGTTTGTAGTCTACAGTATTTTTGTAAGAATGCATTTATATAGCTGTGTTGTTTTTGTTTGGGGTTTTTTTTGGGGGGGGGCGCTCATTTTTGTGTTTTTCACAGTTCAGATGTGTTTTGTGTCTACATATGTGTTGATGCGTACACGAGTGAACATGCTTTTTGCACACTAACTACATCCCTGAGTATGTGCTGGGGTGTGATGGACACTGCTGTGGCTTGTCCTCTAAAAAATAATTTGCATCCATTTGCCTGGGAGCTGATTAGAGGCAGAGAGGGCAGATTTGATTCTTACAGCAGAACAATTTGGTGGTGTGAACATAAAGGTATTCAAAAGATTTCTTACTAGGGAGAGGGAGAGGTTTTTAAAAATTGCGGGTATTAATAGGAGAAAGTCTGCTATAGTAATGGCTTATCGGAAATTACTTTTGTGTTTGTGTGTTGTGTAATGTAACCTTGGCTTTAACAGCAGATTTTAATAAAACAAAACCTCTAAACATAACTGTACATTTATAAAAAAATTTGGTAGCATTATTGATCTCTGTCGGGAATCAAAAATGCTGTCAAAAAGGTACATGTTCAGAAATCTGACAGCAGATATTTAGCTCCACCGGTGACTCAACAATTACCTTTCCAGAGGATTTTTCTTTCTTGCTTTCAACACTCACTTTACTGCCCTCTGTATTTTTGAATAAAGCAGAGCAAGCTGTTCCATGCAGCAAAACTCAGCATACTTAACAGGAACATGGAGTCCAAAATAATGTTCGTCTGAAGCTGACTGCAGACCTTTATATTGCTTTTGTCTTATATGAGCATTAACAAAGCTCTATTGCTGCGTAGTTTGGGGTAAGCACCCAGATTGTGTCATTATCAGTGGCAAACTGCTGACAGTTGAAAAAAAAACTGTTATATAAAAGAGTTCAGAAATTAATTTTTACTTTATGGAGTAGTAAATTACCACAGAACGTCCAAATGTAATTGCACAGTGTGGACATATTGCAGTGGGTTTCAATACTGAGGCATAGTTTAACCTCACTGGTTTTTGTTCCCTGTTCATCACACGCTAGCAAATTCCTGCAGCTTGTAGGAGTGCAGTCTAACAGCATGCAGAATGGTGCAATGATGACGGATATGATGGTGATATAAATTGAAATGTATTATAGTTGTTTTTTTATTTTTAAATTTGTGCAGGAATACTTTGATTTACACAAAAAGAACAGCAGTTGAAAAGTATTTTTATTAAAAGGTATTCTGTAGACTTTTTTTCAGTTAATAATTTGGTCCATGACCAATACAGTGGTTGAGACAACCCAACATGCTACTCTTCAAGCAAAAGCAATATGCATGCAGTATGCAAGTTCCATTCAAAATCATCCTCTTTGTTTCTTATGTGACTTTTTGAATACGAAATAAATGTTTTTGTTAGTAAATTACAAGCATCATTTCAGCCAGCGCAAGCTTAAAATATGTTGGCGTAATTTAGAACAGAAGCTCAGCATATTTGCATTAGGATAAATTAAGTACATCATTAATATGTGACTTGTTATGAATGAATAAAAACATTGCAGTTGATTTGCAAAACAAATTATTAAGACCTGTAAGTCCAGCCTTCACAGGGAAATGCTCATGTCTGCTGTGTTTTTAAACAGTTCATTTTAACACAAATAACCGTGACTTAAAACTCAACCTCGAGTCATGCTGGTAGCGTGTCGATCTTCAGGTGGGACAGAGTCAGATAATCAGTGTTGCATCCGTGACCTGCAGTGCCAGAAGATATCAGCATGGAGGACACACAGTGGATGTGTGAATTAGTAGTTCGACCATGTGGAAGTGGAGGTGTGTGGGGAAGAAGATGGATGACGTGTTCCTGTGTGCATGCGTGCGTGTTTGTGCTGTAGATGTGACAGTGATCTCTGATCAGTATTCACCGCTGGCAACAGATCTCAGAAGCTCCAGCCTCTGAGCACAGCCATCTGGGCAGAGGAGAAACACACATTGACACACACATACAAATTATTATACAGTACCACACATACAAATACTAATACGCACAAGCACTGAAATGTCACAAAAACACGTCCTTGCAAGACACGACAAGACAGCCACACATGCAGCGCTGTCACACATAGGCATCGTTTGAAAATTCACGCACGCTCGGTGTATTTGCACACACTAAAGTACACTCACATACCAGTTATGTCAGATAATGTTCACGCACTCACATAATTATATATACAATTAATCTTATCTACATACATTTGTTAGTTTATATACACACACACACACACACACACACACACACACACACACACACACACACACACACACACACACACACACACGTATGCACTCCTTTTACGTGCATGTTAAATTCCATAAAATATGCAGGCACGTTTGCAGAATTGTACAATGGGTAGGTGTGCATTTTTGGGGGAAGAAGAAGATATTTTTTATTTATACTAAAATATATACATCACTGTTGGTCAGCTGTCTTCAGGTGTCGTATTCTAATATCTATTGTCATTTCTTAATCTTTGTCCTTGACAAATTACCTTACAATCTTTGTAATTTCAAAGACTAATAAAAGCTAAATATTAAAAACAAAAATCAAAATGAAATGGAAATAATATATAACTGGAAAATAGAAAGCTAAAAAAACTCTGTTTGCCATTAAAAGTAGTATTAAGAAAGCTAAGAGAACTTCACTGCTGACATTTACTATACTTAGATTGAGATTAGAAAATGCTATAATGGATATTTTTGCAGTTGGGAAACTATCAGGGAAAAATGAATGACTTTAAAATCCGTATTGCAGATTTTATATTTTCTTGCAATTTTAATCTGTGTGGCTTTTGTGAGATTTTTTTTTTTTATTCTTTATTTTTTAACCAAGCTTGCTATTTTCAGACCAACATTACAAAATGAGATGTGGTACCAGGTGTGGCCTAGCACCTTACTGCGTTTTCAAATTAATCAGGTGCACCTCACACCTCTTGGCCATTACATTTTCTACAGCATAATGGGTATTAAATTAAATACTAAATACCCATTTAAACTAGATCTTGTGGTTTTAAAAAAAGGCAAAAAAGAAAAGTTGAAACAAAAAAGAATTTAGTGGTATTCACCAACAAGACCAATGGTCTAGCTTGCAATAATTTAACAGTGAGGCAACACTGATGATGTAATTTTACCTTGACTTGCCTTTTGTTTAACAGCAACTGACCAAATTCTTCTTTTGTTGTTGTTTTTTCTTTTCTTTTAATTAATTTTGCTATACTGTATGTTAGAGCTGCACGATTAATCGTTGGAAAATCGCGATCTCGATTCATACTTATGTGCGATCTCATATCCAAATGACAACGATTTAAAAAAACAAACAAAAAAAAAAAAAAACAACGACAATTGTACCGCATTTTGATCCGGTAATCTGCATGAAAACAAGCGCTCACTCTTCCTGCTCAACAAATGACAAGGGCGGAGCCTTATCCCACGTGATACAGAAGCTGGCTGCTAAAATTAGCAGGGAAAAAACAACGGAGAGCACGTCAGGGATGACGAGAAAGTGACAGGAGAAAATCCGTCCCGGTCAACCACCCAAACATCAATAACGGGAACCTTATACAGCGCTTCCCTATACCCGTCGACCTCCCGCAGGCACAAAGAAATTACGGAGGCTATCGCTTATCACCTGACCAAAGACATGGCTCCCATCAACACTGTGCAAAACGAGGGATTTAGGAAAATGATCAACACCCTAGACAAACGCTACACAGTGCCGTCCCGCAACTATTTTTCTATTGTTGCACTACCTGCTCTATACACGCAGCGTCGAGCAACGGTGGAGACGGAATTTCAAGCAGTACAACATTTTGCGGCAACAACAAAACGTGAGACATTTGTTGTTTTTATGTTCATTTATTGTTTTTATGTTCAGTTTCAACTGTTACGAAGTTGATGTGCAGTTAATAAGTGCAATAAATATTTATACTGGAAAAGAAAATCGTGAGAGAATCGTGATCTCAGATCTAAGCCAAAAAATCGTGATTCTCATTTTATGCAAAATCGTGCAGCCCTACTGTATGTAGCAAAACCCTCTGACAGCCTTCTTTGAATTTTGTCCTTTAAGGTCAGGACTAAGCTAAGTTATAGGACGTATATTTTCAAATGTGGACTTAAGGTCTAAGGAGCAGAACATATTGATACTTTAACACAAGCTCTGTTGCATTCCTTTTAACATCTAAATTAAATTACTCACTTTAGTGATGGTGTTAGCCAAACATCAGTTCACTAAATTGGATTACGAGACCTGAAAAGGACAAATAAAACACTCAAGTACTCGTATATATCTTAAAAGCGTCGAGCCAAACAGTAGTGAATAAAGCAACCTTACTATGCTTGTTAACAAAATCTAGTCTATTATTCCAGCCCTCACCTCCACAAATCAAAATATAAGCAGTCAGATATGATAAGATATGATCATTTACTATCATTTTTCAAATATATATAAATAAATATATCAAATATAAAGAATCTGAGTCAAATTGGGATTTTTGACTGATACTTTGAAGCTTTGAATTTCGTTGTTATGTTTTTGTTTTTGTTTTTTTATAGTAGGCACAACATGCTACATGAACTAAATCTAGTCTGCTAGCTTGTAAATTCCACATTAGGGAGGACCTTAATGTGGTATTTACAAGCTATTTAGGCAGCTGTGTCTATTAGCTTCATTAGCACTGTACAAAAAAAGCCCTGTAGTCCCAACATGGTATTTTTCATGTTACGATTGCAGATCTTTTAATTTCACATGTCCTCACTGCTTTATAGCAGCCCAGATGTGGAAGTATGGAAAAAGATCTCTAAAGAGTTTTTTTTTTTTTCAATGTTCAGATAAAAATGGGTGTAAATACTAGTGTGCTGCATATCAAGTGAAGCTGAATCTACTTATACCATTTGGAGATATTTTTAACCCTGATTATAAAGGCGGGAAGTCTCGCAGGCGTTGGCAATTATGGGGAAGTCTCATTTTATTCTCAAAAATGGATGTAAAGCCCTTGTTTCTCTACTCAAGTATTCTTTGTTTTTAGTAGCAGATTGTATGTTTGGATTCATGATGATGTATAAGTGGCTTTCAGAGAGTGAAAGTCAAAGATGATATTAACGGCTCTTTAGTGCAGATTTGATCCACTTTTAACACAGAGGGCATGACTTAATCTCATTCAAAACACAATAGATGCTTTTAACTCGGAGCCAGTTGTCAGCTGCCATCATCTCCCACATATTTGTATAGAGCAGTTTCTTTTCTTTTTTTTTCTTTTTTTTTAAATTTCGAAAATAGAAAAAACAGAAATGGCAGTCTCCTCCCATCTTTGGTGTTGGTGCTGACAGTCTTCAGACTGTACACACATACACGGAAAACAGAGGATTAGTCCACATGTCATAACACAGACAATCTAGCAGTTTTCAGACTAACAGATAATCGATATCCAGGCCAAGACCTCTTGTCCCAAGTGCTGGTCTTTGTTTAGAGTCGGGCAAGAATGCAGATACACGCTAGCAAAATGCAACAACATTCTGGCCAAAGCTTTTTTTTTTTTTCATTTTTCATTTCCCTGCATGTAGTCAAAGCTCACTAAAACATGATTAGTTAACACTACTCATACTGTTACAACTAATAATAGTATGAGTAATAACAGTATGACTTCGGGAACAAACCCTTCTGGTACCGCTGCCTGCACATTCTGCATATGCAGAGATATTTTCAGGTTATAAACACAGGAAGCAGTACTGAGCACGGCCGAGGCATTTATTTCAGTTCCCATTTATTATCACTTTTGTATATTCAACCAAGACGGCACAGGCTCCGCAGCACAGAACAGCTTGTACTGTGCAGGGTATTTTCTCCTTTGCAGTGAATTTAATTTAAAACCAGCAAACAAAACTGAACCAACTTGTAGAAATGCTGCTATACTGCGCCTCCCCTCCTCTTGATATGTACGCCCCTTCTCCAACAAAGACATCTTGGAATAATTACTAAAGATACCCATGTTGATGAATTCCTGAATATTGATTGTAAACCTTCCCTTTTGATATGAGTGAGCAAAAACATCAGCATGCTAAAAAGTAGCATTATATACGCAAAGCTGTATTGTAGGCTTGCAAGGAAGCTAGATTGAATGTTTATTTTCACTGTATTATAATTTGAATGATACCCATACATGTGCACACACACAAGTGCATGTCCTGTCATGTATGACCCACACAGCTGAGACAGGATGTATAGAGAACTGCAGAAATAGGTTGCGTCACGATGAGTACTGCAGATAGTTTCCTCCTTCCTGTTCATGCTGAGGTTAGTTGTGCCATGCTGCTGTTTGCATACAGCTGTTAAATGCAGAGATTACACTTGGAATTCTTTTGCACACTTCCTTCACCCTGTGTCTAATGTCCTTTTTGTCCTTGCCGCATGCAACCGTATAAGTCATAAAGGCCGGGTACTGCAGCACCAAAATTGCGTCGTTATTTTTGCACATATAGTATCTAGAAAGCTGGATCTGCCTAAGCTGTAAGTAAACTTGGACAGTTACTTAATGGCAAGCACCTGTTCAGAGACGTATAGAAGCATAACAAGAAAATGAGAAGAGCAAAAGGTCTCACAGCATTGCAATGAAGAAAGCTAAAGAAATAAAACGTACAGAGGACTACACAAACCCAATCTACAGTGAGTGTCAGATGGAGGATTAAACGAGGTGGCTAGAAGTGAGTAATGGCATAAAAAATATTGAGGAGAACAATGCGGATCCAAGGTTGCATAATTTAAATTCTGTCAATGTGTTGCAGGATGCAATTGAGCTAAGCAAAGAGACAGCTAGTGAGCAGAGCAGGGCAGGCCACTGACACTGCTCAGGTTAGTGGTTTGATTCTCACCGGGGGGGGTGAACGGACAGCTTTAAAGGCTTATTTAATTAAAACAGCCATTCAATTTTACACTTTACCCACTAAAATTCCAAGTGTATGTTAATTGTAGGTAAAAAATCCTAAATATAATATTATTTCACACAATACTGTGTAAACATGAAGAGACTTGATGCAAGTAAACTGAAAGCATGTTGCATATATAATATAATGGACTTTTTCTCTTTTGCTGTTTCACGTTGATTAAGTCTGAAACTGTCAGAGTAGTTCCGTGGGGGAACACCACAAATGAAAGGCAATGAGATATGCTGTCGGATAGTGGGCAGGCTTGAGCAGCCTACATGGCTGTGTGGAGAACAGCAGACTTGAAAGGGAGATGGTGGCCTGGCTTTAATCGAGCCAGAGGAAGAAGGGAATGTGCAAGCAATTAGCAGGAATCCCCGAGCACTGGCCTTTTTTTTTTTTTTTTTTTTTTTTTTTTTTTCCTCATTCCCCCCTTCTATGAAAATCGAGGCAGCCAATTTCTGTAGCGAGTGGTTGGCTGGTGTGTGTGTTTGTTTATATATTGGAATTACATCCTCAGTCACTAACTTGCTCATTCACTGCCTGGCTTCCTATAAACACACACACACAGGGTGTCTGTGCTGCAGCACCTGAGCTTAATCCTATACCAGGAAATCAGGTGAAAATGCAGAGAAGAAAGAAAAGGAGAGAGAAAGATGTGAAAATGGAAAATGAGATGCAGCAACAAATGGTGGATGGACAGAAAGGGGAAACGAGGTGAAATAATGATGAAATGGTGGAGAGGTTTAGACTGTAGATTCTTCCTGTGCCTAACCTCAGTCACGATGTCTTGTTCTGCCACGCCGCAGAGTACGTGAACCCACACCAGCCAGCTCACTGTAACCATCAATCCCTCTCTGGTGAAAAGACCAGAGGATTACACAGCTTTTCGGTCCACAGACCTTACACCAAGAGTTAAATATTCGTGTGTGTGTGTGTGTGTGTGTGTGTGTGTGTGTGTGTGTGTGTGTGAGAGAACTCAATTACTACTACTACTAATTATTCAAAATAAATTTAATTGAGTTTTCATTTGCAAAATTGTATTTTGTTGTTGCTAGCTTCATCAGGTTATTTTCTTTATTTCTAAACACAGGAAATGTTTCTTGTTTTGCTGCAAATCAGCCTGAAGTAACTCTGCTTTCAACATATTCTTTTGCTAAATTTACATGTGAACAAATGGTACTCAAGGCGAGTCCCTTATACACACACATACACAAAATGAAAACACCTGTAGATTCCCCAAAGCAAAAAGACAATTTATAGATGGTAATTTATTAATGTGAAAAGGTGCTGAAACAGATACATATAAAGACACACACACATCAAGAGCATATGGCTGAGTGCACCCACGCACACTGCTGTCCAGCATCAACACAGCCACAGTCCACCTGCTTGCCAGACAGCTTGGCCGTAGCGAGCCTCGCAGTCAAGGGTCTGTTGTGACATCATCAACGTCAGACAAGAGCCTGAGGGCACAGCTGTCTGCAGCTATTTAGAAAAGTATAACTTGATGTGAAGAAATCTGGATCTAGAGCTGCAAGAAGATACAGAAAGAAGTCTTCAAACTTAAATGTGATAGTTGTGATTTTTTTTTTTTTTCGATCACTTGTCAGTGTAGCAACTGAAATGCCTTTGAATCTATTTATTTATTTAGAGCAGCATGACTTGGTGAAACACAACAGAGAGAGCTTGATGGAAACATGAAGACCATTATATCCTTCAGTTTGAATAACGAGATTTCTACCAATCTCTTTGAAGGAAACCAAAAGAAAAAATATATATTTTTTTTTCTTCTGATGTGACTGTTTGTATTTCAAGGTCCATTGGACAAAAACATCAAATAATGTGATTTATCCAGGATACCACCTGGACAGCTGTGCAGTAGAAGCTTGCTGAATCAGTACTGGTAAACACGTAATTATGAAATCTCCTCCATAATATATATGTGGTGACATTCAGTCTAAAGATTGACTTAGATCCTTACATTTTTTTGTGTTGTATTACTGGTAATAAGTTTAATATAACACAGAAAACCTTAAAGTGTAGAAGCTCCAACTATTTATCCCCCACCGGGATAAATATTCAGATTCTGAAAATTCATTGAAAATTGCAACCTTACATATACAGTAAATGCGTTCCCTCTGGAAAGATTTTATTGACTCGGTTTGTGGCTCCTGCGTGGGAAAACTGCATGAAGGCTTTTGTTGACGAGTGAAGCTGACAGCTGAGTGGAATATTGCACTCACAGTGTGAGTGTGTGAATCTGGTGAGAGACCAGAGAGGACCTGTCCTGATGGAGCTGGGATTGAACTTGACTGTGACCTTGTAAAGTTGCGATGAGTTTAATTATCAAGCCAAATCATGTTTCTTCACATATTACGTCACACAAATGACATTTGCTTTGAATCTTCTCTATGCCTTGTAGTTGTCTTAAATGGCTCTGTTTACTGCAGCCGCTTATACTCCTTGTAGAATGCTGCGGTGGCTTCTCGCATTTCTAATATAGCCACTGAAACTGCAGTTTGCTGTCAAAGACCACCATTTGAAATAGAATGATGGTGTTTGAATGAGCACACTAGTGCTGTACTCTTAGGCTCTGCCATATGCAAAGTTGACTGACTGCTTTCAGCCCTTTGTTTCAATGGGGTCATCTATAGTCTATATAAGAAACATATGGGAGTTGTAGAATAGTAGATTGAGAAAGTTCATAAGTGAAATTTCAAAGAATGTCATGAAACTGTTCCCTGTGTTACTAAAATAAGTCTACCTGACAACTAAGGGCTCATATTGAAATGAACTTCACCTTAATGAAATAAAGAGATACATCAAAGTTTATGCTTCCAGTATGGTTTAAAAATACAAAATGCATCATTGTGCTTTCTTACCTGCATGCCACCACTTCTCTTGGAAAGCAAAATGCCAGCATATACAGGAAATTATCATTTACAATGTGTATGTAAAAAGTCTGCTGGCTTAAGTTTTTTTTTTTTAATTTGTTGAAAATTTAAAAACAGAGAGGCAAAATGTTGGCATGTTGTTTAAAATGTGTATATGATCAAGCTTGTTTGCCCGGAGCAGAGTGTCGGGAGGAATTCCCTCTCTGCCTGGGCTCTCTCAGCGACCACAGATCCAGAGGACGGGTGCCAGAAGAGCCTGTGGGCACAATTAGCCAACAAAAGGCCCGGCCTCCTCTCCTGTGCTGGCCCAGACCTCGTAGATTCCCATATTAACGCAGCAGGAGCTCCTTTTAATCTCTTGCCCTCTTCACTTAAGCCTTTCAGCCTCACCTCTCCTGTAAATTCCAGGGTTGTCCCTCCTGGGGGTTCTGGCATTTGTTTTGCATGTACCTGCAGCACACAGCTGTACAATACATCAACCTACATGTAGAGGAATGTTAGCTCAGTTTATATGGACAAAAGGGTTGCCTCAGTTTATAGACACGTAAAGGGTCGTATAAGTTGACTCCCTCTTTTCTTGAAGCATTTTGAATTCACATCAAGACAGGAATAAAGGCTGCATCTGTATCAGATTAGAATAACGAGTGATCCTTACCTATAAAGTCATGCACAACTGTGTGGAGAATGCATCAGTCCCTTGCAGTTGATTAAATACCTGTAGCCAACATATGGAGCCATCTTAAGATGTGTTTGTATCTCCTTCCTTTTAGTGGTGCACTGCCTACCTTCTCCCTGCTAGAGAAATAATGTATTTCTGACATTGAGTAGCCAGGCTGTTGCCCCTCAGTTTGTCACTATTGTGCACATGTAAATATAATGAAATATGAGTGAACTAAAACAGTTGGGGCATGAATTGAGTGAGTATAAATGGAACAAAGCAAATGTGAAGCGGTAATGATGTTATGTAAAATTGCAGACTTGAACTTATCGCTCATGAAATGTTAATTCAACTTTTCAAGCTTTGGGGATTGCTTCATATTAGTATTTGTGTCCTGCTGCTGGTGCTTCTTTTATAAGGGGATTAATGGTAATGGGCATTATTTAAGCTCCACCCGACTTCACCTGCTGATACTTTTCTTACTAACAATATATTCATCCTGCTTTAGCCTCTTTTAGATTGTGTCACACTTCAGTAGGATGGCACTTGTGACTCAGGTTAAAGGGGAAAAAAAAAAAGAAAAGAAATTACACAAACCTGTTCCCTCAGGGGTTTTTTTTCTTCTTTTGCTTTGGTTTGCACACAAACCTCCCAGGAAGTTGTAAAGCTATAGCATATAGTTGCAATATTTTTCTTGCCCAATTGTTTTTGAGCAAAGAGCATTTGCAGCTCTTCTTGGAGAATTCTCAGTAGGCTTTGTTTACTGAAACAAGCTTTGTTCTCTCTGTGAGTTTGTCATGCCTGGTAGGGAAGAGCTGGGTTTCCCGCAGTTTTCAGCTGCAATGGTGCTCTGTGACTTGATAAGAGAAGTGGTAGATCTTACTAACTGTGTGCACATGCATATAGCCACAGGGGTTCATCTTAGAACATGGAAATTATAAAGTCATCTCGTGAATTTACCTTAAGAAATTTTTTGTCCTGGAAAGGATGGTGGGAAGTTACGTTCCTTTCACTTTTTTTTTTTTTTTTTTTTTTTTTTTCTCTTTAAAAACCAGATCAAAAAGAGAATTCAAAGAAGTAGTAAAGGTCGGCTGGTGTTTTGATTTAAAACCCACAGGGATATTTGTTGTTCTGGTGATAAAAATCATAAGAGGATCGCAAGTAAATAAAATTTTCCCTGCTGAAACCCCCTCTGTCTGTCTCTGTCAGACAGCTGTTACTTTGTCAGTCGTCCTCAATCTGATGCTAACCCACAATCGCAAAGGCAACAAGCAGCTGCCTGCCATCTTTTTTTTTCTTCCCTTTTTTTTTTTTAGATAGCTAGTATCAGTCCAAGGTCTCGGTTTATCAGAGAGAGCTTGTCATTTGACATATAAGACGTTATATCGAGTGTCAAGCAGAGCAGATGTTGCCTTGCTTGTGGGTTTGTGACATGTAAACTCAGCTGACTGACATATATTTCCCTCATGTGTATGCTGGGCAATGATGAAAGCACTGACTCTAAACAAGACACTCGCATACACAAACAAATGCACATGCAGCAGATCAATGAAAGTGATGAGGCGTATGTGTGATACTGTGCTAACCAGATCTGACTTCCTGCTTGCAAGTCGACAGCTTCCTGATTTCTGAAGAACGTTATCAGGCATTTTTTTTTTTTTTTTTTTTTATGTTTCTCTTCCTGTGAGAGTGGTTTTGAAAGTCACTTCTGTTTAAGCACTGTTTGTATATATTTAATGCACACTAACACTAATTATAAATGTGGCCATACTGAAAATAGTATTTAAAACAGGAGTTTGGGCTTGTGGAAATTAGGTCTGTTTCTGTGCATTTTTGTGTTCTGGTAACAGTTTTGATGCTTTGATGAAAAGATAAACTTGCAAAACAAAAACATGCATTCATATTATGTTCCGGATCTCTGTATACACTGTGCAGAGGGGCAATAGTATTCAAATCCTCTCACCTTAATATGTATCATGTTGATGTGTATAGACTAAATAAAAATATGCATGAAGTCTCAGTAAATGGAGACGTAATATGTATTCATGCAACAGCAATTTTAATAACATAAGCTGACATTTTGAGTTTAAGTTAAAAAATAAAAATAAAAACGTCCCATGCACTAGTATTCAGCTCCCAACCTCAGCACTCCTGAAGCACCTTTTTACCTCCATAGACCTTGATTGACCTCTGAGCGTTTTTTGGTAAGACAAGCTTCAGACGTCTCTCTTGTGAAGTCTTTGCCTTTTGTTCCCTTCCAAAAGCTTCCATCTTATTGAAGTTGATGGCTTCCGTGCTGCAAATGCTCTCCTTAAATCCCACCAAAGATGTTCTTTGGGATCGAAATCTGCAGCCTAAGAAGGCTGCTCCAGGCTATTCTTATGCCAGACAAACCAGTGATCCATGTGGCCAAACAGTTCCTGTTTTGTTTTGTCACTCTGCAAAACTGTCTCCTATCACCCAGCAAGCATTTCAGAATTTCTTCTGATATATCACCGCCGACCCTTGTTTTGCTTCTCGGTCAGGAGTGGGATGTATTAAGTAACCCACGAATGCCTTATTTGTTAACTGATCTTAGTGTGCTGAGCACCGACGCATTTGTTTCAGACTTATCAAGGTTATCAGTTAGACATGTTTTTCTACATTGTCCTCACAAATCTACACTTGTTCAGAACAGTTCTTGCTGTTTGTATCTGCTGTGGTATTTTCTAGGAAGGTCTTTGGCGTCTTGTTATACTCTCTACCTTTTTGGTGAAATGAAACTGTCTTTACGCTTTTCACTCTCGACTACAAAACAAACAGCACTTTTTCACCAGCTACATGCTTAATTTTATCTTGATATACCTTCTCATCATATAGAGTAGTTTTATTATTCATTTTCGTAAGTAATGTAATTTTTGGAAAGAAGGAATATTTTCATGTTAATATCAACATTTGATATACAAAGCTCAAAGTTAAGACACATCTGCTACAATTGTTGTTCTAGAGCTTATATTTTGTCAGTGACTGGCACTCAGTACCATAGAACTATAAACCACCAAATACACATACAGACACCTCCATTTTTTTTCTTCATGCCTGTATAATACTAGCCAGGCCTGTGTTGCTTTTTTTTTTTTTTTAAGTCTTTATTCTGTATTTAGTGATGATGGGAACAAAATTCTACGTGGATACAGAACTTGTTAAACAAACATTATATGTGAGACACGTAAGACCCGGAAATGGAGAGCATAACGTTGCATTTGCAGAGAAAAGATTAAATGAAAATAATAAATCTTTGTGTGACGAAGTTTCTTTTAGGTTGGCTCACCTTTTAAGGAGGAGATCGGGTGCATATGTACATAAACTATGATCATTATAGTAAGAAGTTGTGTACATATAATAATTTACTATGTATTGTTGTTCTGTAGTGGTATACAGTTCAGTTCAGTTTCATTCATTTTGCACCACATCACAACAACCTGTGTTTTATACTTCAGGGTAAAGTCCCCAACAATCAGGCCACCCCCTATGAGCAACCACTTAGTGGCAGTGGGAAGGACTACTCCTTTTTGACAGGAAGAAACCTCCGGCACAACCAGCCATCTGCCGCCACCAGTTTGGGGGGGGGGCGGGGGAATTGAGCCTGTTTAGGTTTCAGATCAGCCTCAGTCTCTAAAATATCCCTAAATATATTTAGCATTTTTATTTTTAAGGCATCACACGTTAGACATTTCAAGATAATGAAACTAATGTTGTTTATGAAAGTGCAAAATGAGGAAGTCATACATGGAATCGGGCAGTGAATGAACCTGCTGCATCTTTTCATCTTTTTTTCAGTGACCTTTACTTATTGGTCTGAGTTGACACAAATTAAATATATCACTTTCATGTTCTTTGACAATAAAATAACCTTTATGACGACTAATAAACCTGTCCCTAAAGGACCACTGGCTCTAAATCAGTTGCATCTGACAGCACATGTGTGTGTCTTCAGCTCATGATAACAAATAATTCAAATTTATAGATTAGTTGTAGATGGCCTTAGTGCTACTAATTTCAACTATAATATATTGCAGGGTTTTCTGCCATTGATCATATTAGAGTTAAAGATATACCGAAGCCAGACACTGCATAAAAATATAAATCAACAAAAAAGGCTGTGCAAATCATTGTACCCCTATGTCTAACTGAATAATTCCCTATTTTAAAAATTCACATAGAAAAGAGACATCAGTCTTTCTGTTTTTCAGAAGTAAAGATGAGTGGGTGCTGGAGAAATATGCAACAATTTAAAATTGCAAAGAAATAATTTTGTCATCTGCTTTACATAATATTATTAAGAGTGCAGGAATTCAGATAACTTCCTCTAAATAAGAGTCTGAAAACAGTATTGAATATCCATGATCTTTAGGGCCTCAGACAGTACTAAAACACTTCTGTATGTAATCACTGCATGGGCTCGGAGAGACATTTAAAAACAAATTTGATGGTGCATCCATGCATGCAAGGTAAAGCACTACTACAATGCATAGACAGTGTTGGGGAGTAACGGAATACATGTGCCGGCGTTACGTATTTAAAATACAAAATATGAGTAACTGTATTCCGTCACAGTTACCGTTTAAAAAGGTGGTATTTAGAATACAGTTACTTTGTTGAAATGAAGGGATTACACGGCGGCCTTTTCCTGTTTCGTATGTTAGGCTATGCCCTCTCTATTTTTGACAATTCCACGCCGGAACAAAACACGCATTAAGAGACTAAATGCCTGCCGCTAGCAAAGTTGACCCAGACAGCAAAGTAAAGCTATTTTTCCGCTACGAGCCCGACACGGAACCCGACGTATTAGCCAGAGGCCCCTTTACTACGGTTCGGAGCCGCGGACCTGTTTTATATATGTGCGGAATAGTTTTCTATACAAGATCGCTGCAAAAAGTGCGGCCTTACCCAATGTCCACCCTACTGTTACTCATTTTATATTAAGATTTAAAAATCTAGTTGGTATTGGTATGGCGAGTATTCTTCAGTAACAGTAAAGAATCACATAGCAATAGTACATTCATATAATTGTAAAAAGCTTAATAATGTATTAAGTAATCCAAAGTATTCAGAATACATTACACTCATTGAGTAACATAACAGAATACGTTACAAAATACATTTTGGGACATGTATTCTGTAAAGATTTAAACATTTTTCTGGTGTCATATTCAAATTGATCACATATCTGTCATCTTATTTCTCAGCTTTAGTTGTCTTTAACTGAAAATACTCAAACATGAAAGTGTTTAAATCATTTTCTTATTACTGAGGTTTCATTTTTCTTTACATTTTACACAAGATTTCAGCTGTCTGGGGGAAACAGGGTTATATTTGGATACAAAGCCCTCTATTTGATCATGAAGGGAAGTTTAGTGTCTCACAACAGAGAAATCTTCTTGGTGTATTTTCATTGATCTAGCAAAGCCAGCAACATGGATAACGTGCATTCCCTCCAATCCTTCTAAATCTCTTCCTGCATCTGTCAGTGCCAAACAGCTCAATACAAGCAGAGCACATGAATCTTCATGATGCTGCTCCTGATCACAACACTCAGAGTAAGACACAGTTCAGAGAAGCACAGCATCCACAGGAGGCTGGCATGATGTGACACATAAATAAAAGAGCAGTCAACAGAGCAACCCTCCAGGATACAGGAAAAAAAAGATTTGGCTTTGTTCAGTAATTTTGTAAACATCTCTGTCTGTGCTGATATGCATTTCATGAATCGTTTTTGTTATAGATGGCCTTAGTGCTACTAATTTCAACTATAATATATTGCAGGGTTTTCTGCTATTGATCATATTATTGGAGTGAAGCCAGACACTGCATAAAAATATAAACAACCCCCTTGGTGTTCGTACTTGCGCTTCGCTGTTCCACTTGAATGACGTAATGTTGTTACGTCGTTAGTTAGCAATTAGCCTATAGCCTATCGTTCACTCAAAAGGCGCAATGGGTGCTTCAACATACGAAAATTTTTGACTTACGAAAGGAAGTCGGGGAACGAATTAATTTCGTAAGTCGGGGTTCCATTTGTACAAAGTTGGGGGGGAAAAAACACAAAAAATGCAAGAAACAAATCTAGGACTGAATGCCAAGTGAAATCATGAGAAACACTAAGCTTCCAAGTAGGATGTATATCAGTCACCCTTTCACCCTTCTAACCTCTAGGTATTATACATTGCTGTAGCTGGTATTTAGTACACTGATGTCATTGTGCATAAATTAGAGATACAGTGATATCGGATGAATTTTCCCATTTTTATTTGACACCTATGACTTGTACTTACTCAGTTATGAGACTAACGTCATGTTTATATAAAAAGGCTTGTTGTTTTATGGCTAAAAGAAGGTTAATGAAGCCATAATGATAGTTACATTATCATCATCATCATTATCTTCATTATAGCTAGGAGAGAGACGCATGTGCGAAGACGAGTAAAAGAAAAATGATTTGGATCGGAGCAGATTATGACGCAGGAATACTATCACCACCTCAGGCTGCTGAGCGGTGAGCATGTCTGTGTTTACAGGGTTTATTTTGCTGCACATGTAAAATGACTAAACAGTAGAAAAAAATAACAGATGTCACAGTTAAGCTGAAATAAAGCTGGCTATGCAAAAATATAAAAGCTACATATTTCAGTGCATCCATGTTCGTCGTCTGCTATTCAAGATATGTTTGATGTAATAGCTGCAGATAAACGGGCTGCATGGGGATGATGCAGATGTGTGTGTTGGGTACAAAGATGAGAAAAATAATGTTTGCATGACTGCCATAACAATCCAACACATACCCTGGAGAAGCAGAGGATAGTTCAGTAGCAGGATGTTGGTGAATTATGCCACATACATTTTTTTCTTTAGCACAAAAAACTCAGATGACAGAACTGATTTTTTTCCCCCCCTAATGCTTCAGGATAAAGTGTTAGAAAGAAAGCCTGGAGAATAAATACCACTAGGGTGTTTAGTTTTACAAACTTGCTTCTGCTGACTTCTTTTATGCCTCAGAATGAAACACAACCAAAAATGTTCTGATAAGCAGACTTGTCACAACCGATTTTTCTTTTTTCTTGTGCAGTGACAGTTATCATAAGAAATCACAAAAATATCTTACATTAGTAACCGATAGGTTTTAATCATGCAGGTTTTCTAGGGAAGTACAGGGAGCTATTTATTTTTTGTATTTTTTAGTTATGAAAAGTTATGGGAAATGTGTAAATATCTTCTTAAAAAGACATTTTATGTGTATTACATTTATCATGCAACCAGCTGCATGGCATAAATTTTGAAGCAGTATAGAAGTGCAAGAGTAGCTTAGCATAACACAAATACTGGGTAGCTATCACTGTCTCTGGCTCTGTCCACATGTAAACAAGAATCTATATGCCTGCCAACACTTGAAAAGCAAATAACGATTGTTAGAAAAGCAAAACATAAAAAAGGACAAGGGCTGTAGATTTAAGAGGGTGTATGTGCTAGCGACTAATGTATACAGCTGATATTCTTTCTTTCAGACATACAGAATATAATAAGATTTCCTTAACATTCGTTCTGTGTAATTGCTTACTTGCTTTTACGCTTTGCTTAGATCAGCTCATTGTTGTGTTTCTGCACATATTTTGCCAACAGGGAAGTTGCAGAGTGCCTTCGGGTGGATAAATTATGCAGTTTCGACAGTCATAACATGGCTGAAGGGTGATTCTCCGGCGTCTTTTTTACCTTTTAAATTTTCATTTATCTGCCTTTATGAATGCCAGTACCAGCATGACTATTGAAAATACAGACCCACTAGTTAATCTGTCAGATATACTGTGTTGGTGACTATTTCTTAGTAGGTGAAGCAAGATAGTTAGACACATGCTTTAAATGAAATAATTGAGTCAAAGCTTTATCTGGTCAACTTGAGCCATGATTTCCAACCATTTACAGTACTGTGCAAAAGTTTTAGGCATGTGTGGAAAAAATGCTGTGAACAAAGAATGCTTCCAGAAATATAAATGATTGTTTATTGGCCCCAAATATATTCTGCAGCAGGACAACGACCCCAAACATACAGCCAAAGTCATTAAGAACTATCTTCAGCGTAAAGAAGAACAAGAAGTACTAGAAGTGATGGTATGGCCCCCACACATCATCGAGTGTGTCTGGGATTAATGAAGAGACAGAAGGATGTGAGGAAGCCTACATTCGCAGACGATCTGTGGTTGATTCCCCAAGATGTTTGGAACAACCTGGCAACAGAGTTCCTTCAAAACTGTGTGCAAGTGTACCTAGAAGAAGGCAAAGGGTGGTCACACCGAATATTGATTTTATTCATTCCATTTCTCTTTTGTTCATTTGCTGCATTTTGTTGATTGTAAATAAAGGATTAACACTCCCATTTTTGAAAGCATTCTGTGTTTACAGCATTTTTTTCTCATCTGCCTAAATCCTTTTGCACAGTACTGTAGCTTCACTGCACTTTAAAGGTATAAAAATGTATCAGTGGTCTTTTGTATGTTTTCAACAGGTAACGGTTGGTTTAGAAACTATTTGAAATCATGAAGGAAAAAAAAAAAAAAAAAATCAACACAGCATTAACCATATCAGTCAAAGTGCAGGAGGTGAAATCTTAAGAAGATTGAATGTATGCATGTGTGGCAGACTGAGGCAGGAACCTGTATGGATTTAAAAAAGTTGATTGTTTTGAGGATAAATGAATCCCTGGGTCTTTTAACTCTGAAATTGTTTTGCTTTGTGTGTCCTATCCCAAGAGTGAAAGAGCATTTTGTGTAATTAAAGTTGCATGCTGTATTTGTATGCTAGATGTTGTCACATCAAAGAATCCTTTCCAGAAGAGAAAGCTGTTGTAAGTCTTTACTTCCCTCTTCTATGACAGTCGCCATGTTAAAAGAGGCACTCGGTTCTTTTATAATGATTTTTTTTTTTTTTGTCTGTGTGAAAGTGGTTGTGTATGTGCTTGTGCACACCTGTGAGTATTTGTGCAATTTCTTTCCCAGTGTGTGTCCCTTTGTCCAGGATGCTGTGATTTTTAGCAGTCAAATCAGAAAACTACCCGCGCGACGTGCCGTTGATCTGTGGTTATGCGATGAGTATGTAAACATGTTTGCTTAATGCTCAATAAGAGCCTCACTGAAGTCTGGTAGCATGGCAGGGCCACCTCTCTTCCTTCACAATGTCTCAATAACCTTCAAAGTATCCCTGCTCCATATCTCACTCTTTTTTTTTTTTCTTTTTTTTTTCTGCGCAATCCGCATGCTGCACACATCCACAGGGCCGCGTGACAAACACTCTGAAATGTTGTACTCTAAATTCCCTCAGTGCATTTGTAGTGGAGCTCTTCACCAGATTAAGTTTAATTCCAAAATGAGATATCCACCATTTTAAAAAATGCTGCACACCACCAATGCAAAATGAGTGCTGGCCTGGAAGCGAAACTCAATGTGGATTATCGCTGAATGTATTAGAAAAGTCAAGACCTTTGCTGATGAAAGGATGTGCACTGCTCATAATCACTGCCTGTTAACATGTTTTAGATGTAATGAAGGAAGCCCTTGCGTTTTACTGATAATGTTTCTTCCTTAGGGGAACTCTTTGCCTTCTGGTTGAACTACATGGTCATCCAATTTATGCTCACTTTTAGTCTGATCATTGTCCTGCACTGAGTGGAAAATTTTGCTATCAAAATGTTATATTACAAGGTCTCATTGCAAGTTGATCTATGTACACAAGAAACAGAGATACACATGTTTGTGCTGATGAGGCAATTAAGTAATGGGAAAATAATGAAACTGATGTGTTATAGAGGGGTTGAGTTTTTTGGGGTTGGAAATTTTTTATTTATTTATTTTTTTTTTAAATGACATTTTTGTCTGACAGCTCGGTGACAGAGCAACAAAAAGTCTGCAACTGCAACTCTTGCCACACATTTCATAGCTCATCTTCTAGCATTTCCCCTCGATTATCAGTTTTGACAATATACACCATTCCTCATGGTCAAAATAAGCATTTTTAAACCTTAAGTCTGTACAATACCTAAAATAAGTTTTACAAATTTTTGTTATTTGTATTCCTCGGTTCCCACACCCATACCCAAATGGTAATATTTGTTTCATCTGTACCACATTTGCATTCATGGCTCTCCTTGCAGTAGGCAAACAAAAGTGTTTCCCTCATTCACTTTTATACAGCGTATTTTATTTCTGGCGTCTAGCAGCGTATTTTTTCTTATGCAGCTTTCAGCCTGGTATATGTGCTCAGACTGAATTAAAATGTAAATGTACACAGAGTGTGCTTTATAACAATCCGTACGTATAACCATCAACAAAAGATGTCAAGATCAAAATTGCAACTCTAAAATATTTCCTAGTGATGCGTGGAATTTCATTTAATGTAACGCTGCTGTATTTTTCATCCTGTGGGTACCATGAATGTATTAGTACCTGCTGTTTCTTGAAAGCAAGATGCAAAATAATAGGACATTGGTTTGGTACTTAATGATTAATAAAGTACCAAATGCAAGGGATAGACATTCAGGAGACAGCTGACCTAGATGGACAGGGCTTTTTTTTTTTTTTTTTATCAAGAGAATGAATAGATGGGCTCATTAAGAGCTAAATGTGTTTGTTTTTTGTTTTTTTGTTTTTTTGAACTGTGAATACTGCAGAGCTATAGTTTAATTAAAAAATAAATATTTGATGACTGGGTGGATCATCTTTACAATAAATAGACCGCACTCGTTAGGATAAAGTTCATGTCAAGGACAAACATATTTTAGGCCTTCCTGGGTTATTTACGTGTGCGCATGCAGTTTGTTATAAGAAGTCATTGTTACATCTTCTAGCGGCCATTACAGAACAAATACTTTTGCTTGTAAGCAAATAATCCATGGATTACTTTGTGTTTTACCTTTAAATGCATAGATCTTTTCCATGTATAATAACCCTGAATGACAAAGAGGTCTGAAAATGATGCATATTTGTATTCATAACATTTCTCATACCAGCAATTGCTGTGTAAAAATAATAACGAGTAATTGCTCCCTGCCGGGCCTGTTACCGTTGCCTAGATTCAGCTCAGTAATTACCGTCTTTCTCTGTTTTGCTCTCACAGAGGCGCCTCCCTCTGGGATGTCCAAGAATGGATACTTCTTTCAAGAAATGGGTGAGTGTGAACCACCAGCACAAGGACAAAATTTTCAACATTTGTTCCTCTTCCACTGTGTATTAAAAATGGAAAGAAAAGCATGGAACCTAAAAGCCTAATCCTCAAAGTGAATATAGCCGCTGTCATCGACGTCTTTGAACATCTTCCTACCAGTAATGTGTATTGTGTAAGGTATATTTAGAGTGAAAGATGTGATTTAAAGATTGGAGCTGCAGCACACGTAAAATTAAAAACAAAAAACAACCCAAACCTCTCCCAGCTTACACACTCTCCTCCATTTGGATATAAACAACAAACTTTGGTCCAACTGTTATGATAACGGCAGTTTCATTACCTTCAAGCCAAGGAGAAGCTCCCAATTAGTATGTGCAGCACAGGCAGTCAAGACAGAATACACTTGCATTGGATCTCCCCGTCTCCCCCAGCCAATTATTCCCCTCCTGCAACACACCGTCTCATTCGGCACATTCACAGAAGACCCCCTGCCGCAGCTCAACATAAATGTCTTTATTATGCGACCTTTTATCAGATATTAATGTAATTACAATACTGTTGGCAAGTAGGCATTACAAACCATTGTTATCTTTAGTGGTTCATTAGCAAAGGTTGGTCTGGAACGTCAGTGCTCTTGTTGTGAACTTTGCAATTAAAGGGTGAATCACAGTCGCACAGTAAACAATATTTGAAGTGTGTCTTGTGCTGCAGAAGCAGCTCTGCTGTGCATATGCTATCTGTGTCATTTAGTTCTTTGCTGTGGTGTTAGAAGTGAACAGGTTACTGAGCCACAGTGGTGTTATTCACCAAACATGGCAGTTATGCATCTTTTTTTTTTTTTTCTCCAAACACGAAGCAAGAAAGTTCCAAACGTTCTGTTAATGATCCGAACATGCTACCGTGTGATTGTTGTTTCTTTATGTCCCACGGCGTCTCAAAGGCAGCAACAAAAACCCTGCACACCGTTTGAAGGATGCACATCAATCGTTTAACGTTTTCAACATTCCTCGTCCCTTAGCTCTTGTTCTTTCTAGATGTTGTATTCACCGATCAAAGTTCTGCAGGGCAGCATAGCTTTACATTTAGGAAGCAGTGATTCGTTTATTTCAATCATAGTTTATTTATTTTTAATACAAGAAGCTCTAATTGTGACGTTTTGCATACTTGGAGTTCTAGTTATATGTTATATAAAGATAAATTACATGATTGCTAGATGGAGAGATTGGAATATTTTTCATGCATTAGTTTATAAATAAGTTTTAATACATTTCCCTAAAATTAATTCCATTCCATTTTTAACCCTCTAATTTAGTGCTTGCAGTTTAGCAGTTGCTTCTCTCCTCCAAGGTGATTTGAAAGTCAGAGCCCAGCTGGTAAGTCTGAGGCACAGAGGGATGCAGGGAAGGCAACTACACAGTGAAGTTCAAATAATGTCAAATGCTGAGGGTTGATCCTGATGCAAGACAAACTGAATGAACTGAAATTTGGGGCTCCTCACGTATAAGGTCAGCTCATAAAGAGCAAGTGAGATATTGTTCTTGTCGCATCAAGCCGATCGCTGGATGATATTTGGGAGCCCACCAGTTACTGGAGCTTTGGATTTAAGGGGGCCGCTGTCTTGGGAAGAGGGAAAGGAATGAGTCATCCAAACAAGCTCCAGGCTCAGTCCTGTGATGCTTTCCAACATGCAAAGTCCTGACCGTTACACACCAAAACCCTGCGAAAAACAGCGTTTACCTGCTGATTCATAAAAGACTTGTCATGTCTCACTTGTCTAACAGCTTAATTTTCTTAATATTCTTTGACAATTTGTGGCATTTTTAGGTTTTTAGGCATAAAGGACCGCTGCTTGCCGCTATTTGTGCATTACACTAATTGAAAGCACCTTTTAGTTGTTGTTGCTGCTTCCATTGACATTAAAACACTACTCTTATGTATTCATATGAACAGGAGAGGAATCATGAGCTGAAAAAACAAATTTCACCTTTTGCACCTTAAAGGGCACATCCTGTACATTGGTTTTGTTTGACTAAGTCTGGATATTTTGGACATTGTCCATCCAAAAATGATTAGATTCCTCTCTTAATGTACACCGACACAAATTTTAGGTCCATAGTTTGCCTATTTTAAAAGATGTAGAGGAAGGAGAAGTATTTGGTATTTAGACTGACAGTATGTATACATGTCAGTGTTTTAAGGTGTATATTACACCTTAAAACACTGTTATGTCTTAGACTAGTTATGTCTAATAATATCTAGACATAACTTTTTTTTCTGTTTTTCACTTGAACACACTGTCATTCTCAACCATATCATCTGACAATGAAGGAGACTGTCTGGAAGAAAGAAGCTCTCTAGTCATACTTCAGGTGACACTTGAGCAATATTTTCTTATAATTTTCAGGGTTTTTGTTTTAAGCAGCAGATGTTTATTACAGAGTCTGGATGGTTCACTGACTGTCAGATGAGTTGTCCCAGAGAAGCATAATTGCTGTAATAATTTCCTGTCACTGTCTAAAGCTTTACCTTTTTTTGAGTGATTTTTGGACTAGATTTATTTTGTGAAAAACTAAACTCAGAAATTTCATTTATTCCTTTCACATTCTTTCATTTATTCCTCATTTTGAAAGTGTGCCATAAACATCTACAAAGCACTAAAATAAATTTGACTGTTGGATTTTGTGACTTTGGCTGAGGATAACAACAATAATTAAAGTCAGTTTGCTACCCTGCCTGGTAGCCGGTGAAGTCCAGGAGGTGACCCTGTGCTGTTGTGTCCCCAGAGCAGCGGGAGGTGGAGCAGGAGGAGGGCAGCGAGGGCCGAGAGGAGGGACAAGATTCGCCGATCGCCTGCGGAGATGACATCCACCTCTATGACAACCAGATCAGCCCTGGGCCAGGTCAGTACAGAGAGAGAGAGGGAAAGAAAGTGAGAGGGCAGCAGGGGTTAGAGTATGCAGTCTGGACAAGGAGGAAGAAAAATAAACTTGATGAAGCCACTGAGAAGGATTTTTAAGTGAGTTGGAAATTAAAGGCGATAGACTCCATAAATAGAAATAATTCTTTGGTTTTATAGAAAAGCTGAAAGCTTGATCTGTTGTTTAATCTGTAAAACAAACTATTAGAAAGAAAATGCTAAAGATTAACTTAAATCTCATCAAAGATTAATTTAACACTTTTGTTAGGTTTAAACAATACTGTACATATAAGATTCGAATATACTGAACCCACAGGCAAATCCCAGGATAATCTGCAGTCCCCTGCAATAGTTTCTGCTCGTGTTCAGCTGAGCTTTCTCTTTTAGTTTTGCAGCCATTAGTTTACTTTTGGTGTCTGCGTCACTCACATCAGCATCATTATCAGCTGCAACAAGCATCATGTTTTAGAAAAAAAGCTGTGTGCCCTTTTTCCAGCACCAGATAGCAAAAAACAGAGTCGGAGACCACCTTCTAAAAACATAGTGGCACAACTAACAGCAGCTAAAGTGAGTCTTATAGCAATCATGACACGTGCTAAACTGGCTGGACACATGAATCTATGTGAATGCCAATATGTTGTTGAAGTTGTTAGTAAGTTGATATGGATACAGGTGGACATACAGGTAGAAAATGAGAGAGAATTAAGCTTCATAAGGATTAACATCTTGTCTCACTGACTAATGTTGTTTATACAGTCACCAGCATCAAACTCATTCTGAATCTGGTGCTGTCAAACTTTGCCTAGGACTTGAAAATGCTACATGCATAAGGAATTACATCCATAAACTGTCAGATACAGAGTGCATACATATATAATACATATTATCTATTAGCATTTTATGACAAGGAACATTTTTTTTCATCTTTTAAGCTAAACATTTACATGAAAGTTGAAGTTTACATGAAATAAATAAACTTGGATAGGTGGGTTTTTTTAAAGGAGACCACTGTCTTCCAGTCAGCATAATCATAATCAATACAGCATCATATAGGAAGGAAGAAAAAGAAAACCTGTTGAATAAAGCCGCGTGAGAAACATTTCAATAATTTCTGTGGAGTTCTGGTGGGCGCTGCCCTTCCAGAGACCGGTGGCATGATGGTGTTGACTTGATGGACAGCTACTCAGCTGCAGGTGCAGATGATTTTGACCCCATCACCACAATCCCGGTGGGTCAACCCAGGTTATTGTTGCCATGGTAACAGTCCCAGGTGCACCATAGGGAGAGGAGGAAAGACAGAGATGCCCATTTGCTTTGAATGTGACAGGTGACCATGCCACTTAGGCTGGGTCTCCATACATAGTAACACTTAAGGCATCTGACAAGAGAGCTGTAGTGGCGCAAGCTGGGGACAAGTTAGAAAAACAAAACGGCTGTGATAATGCTCTTCTTCACGTTGAACAGCTTGTATTTATGTCAGGCCTAAAATAAAAGCATAAAATACCTCATTTTTACTCACCTCAATTATCGGTTTTGTATCTGTCTATACGCCAGTGTGACAGTCAGTTCCAGACCAATGAACTATCAGGATGAACAAAACAGGAAGCATTTATGGAATTGATTGAAAAAATTAACTTTATATCCAGTGTCTTCAGTAAATTATAAAACTGCTGACAGCCTTCCCGAACATCCAAGAAATATTGCAAGGGGGTAGATGCTACAGTTAAGTATAGGTAAGTCTATGGAAGGGTAGGATGAATTGATATAATCTCAAGTTATGTAATTGTCTTCCTGCTCATCCTTAATCTCAGTGAGTATGTTCACATCCTGAGCTCCAGTGATTTGTGTAATATTCCTCTCTCTCTATACAGCTGTAATATGTTGAAATCTCGCTGCTGTCAAAATTCTCACCTGCAGGTGCAGAATGTTTGTCATGCACAGCAGTTCCTGCTCACAGATTTTCAGTGCATTACTCATTGACAGCACAGCTGAATGCTGATTAGAGTGTTTTGTTTTCGTTCCTGGCTGCCCCCAGCCTCACAAGTGTAGCTGTCACATACATTTGATCCCAGTATCATTAGTTGTTTGCATCTTATTTTTGCTTTTAATTTGTGTCACAAATTATCATGTTATTTTATTATACTGCATCAGCAGACCACTGTGGAATATGTCCACCATGTCAAATTAATCTAAGACTGACTAAGACTTTTAATCACATCCTGTCTGCCTGAATAAGCAGTGGTTTGGAAAAGCAAATAACTCAGTGATTACGTCATACCAAGAGACAGCAGCTCCTATCTTAATCTAATTTTAAAAACATCTGTCTGTTTAATTAATTCATGAGAAAATGTTTGTTTCAAATGTATCTTTTCAGCCCGTTTTCTAGGACAGCATTCAATTGTATGTAACTCCACCATATTCACCATTATATGTTTTTACATATATTTAACTAGACCGGTTCTACCTTCCTACCAATCAGTCTTTAGACCAGATGAGATGAGCAGCAGAAAGCAGTATAATGAGCATGAAAGTCAGAAAGAAAGTTGGATGTGGCAGCACAATGAATTAAGCAGAGGATCTTGATCTTGGAGAGTGGGGTTTAAATTCCATGTGAGGCCAAAGGTCAACAATGAAAAAGTCCTCTTATTTTTAGGTGTATTAAGCACGGGCGCAGGCATGTGCTGTGCTTAATCTCAAAAGAGCAAGAGCTGCAGGAGGAGGGGTTTCTATTTTCATTTTTATTTCCCCTTTCTTGATTCATGCCTGGTTTCAGAACATTACTGACAAACGTGGCCTTTATCAGTAAAACCCTCTATCAGTTCTGAGGTTTTACATACCAAGACATAAGACAAATAACCCGTTTCTTAAAATTACATAAATAAAACGTCAAATGAATAACAAAACGTGACATATTACACTGTGTCATTATTTATTTAGCAAAAATTAAGCCAAAATACAGAAAATGTGTAGTGAGCCAGGTGCTGATATTTGATGGCACTCGAATTAATCAGCAGCAGTAGTGACCGCCTCTATAAAGACGCTTTGGCAGTTTGCACTTCTGGAGTATTCAAATGTGCATTTATACAAAACCAAGAAAGAAAGATATCACCAACTAAAACAAATGTTCTCAAATGGAAAAACATTCAAGACAGCTGCTGATCTTCCCAGAACTGGATGTCCAAGCAAACTCACTCCAAGGTCAGACAACGCTCAGTGAAACTGCAAACACTAAAGTTATCTACAGGCATCTGGTGGATGGGGTTTGGGTTTGTTTTGCAGCCACAGGGCCTGAGCACCTTGAGTCCACCAAGAAGAACTCTGTATACCAAAGCATTGCAGAGCTAAAGGTTGACCAAATTGGGTCAATCAGCGGGACAGTGACCCAAGCACAGCACCAAATCTACAACAGAACGGGTGTGCAGAGATCTGTGTATAAATAATAATGTCTGCAAACTTCAAAAAACTGAAGCAGGAAAGGTGGGTTAAACTTGCTTCATGACTTTGCAGAGACCGATAGTCACACAGAAAACCATTACTTCAAGTTATTGCTGTTAAAGGTGGTTCTACAAGTTGTTTCATTTTCTTCAATTCATAGTTTTTGCAAAACGAAACAAAAAAACCCCAAACAACAGCTGACATTGTGTGCTGTTGTTTCTAATACTGATTCCTGGTAATGAATGTCCTGATATGGTAAAAAGAGAGTGCACTTTCTGTCGGTTCTGAGGTACTATTATTCCTCCTTGTACTACAAACTGAATGATCCGCTCCATTATCTCTAATGTAAGAGAAGGGGCCAAATTCCACAGACTCCCTTTTCATTGAAAAAGTAGAGTAAGGTTTAAACGAAGTTTAGCTAAAACAAATAAATGGATTTAGAAGTTTGAGTGTCTGAGTTTTTGAAAATAGGTGGGTGTTTTCAAAAGTTACAGTCTTTTTTTTTTTCTTGTACAAAAAGTGATTCTTTACTGAGCAGTGCCTCAGGGAGAGTAAACCAAAGAGGGACTCGTCAATCTGTCAGTAGATTCAAGTTGGTTTAAGAATTCGGGTGATCCTGTGGCTTTGTGTCAAGCCCACATTATAAATATGTCCAGTACCTTGGTTTCATCATCTGTAAGTTGTGAGTTATTGCTAATTAGGAAATGCTGGCACGCTAAACTGGAACAATAAACAAGAAAAACAAACCTATTATAGATCTGCTGTGCCATTATTCTGACTTTAGCATATAGCTACAGCCCCCCAGTGAGAATAGAGTGTTAGTCGTGTTAGTTATCTGCCCAGTCTGTCAGTATACACTGTCACTGAAAGTATCTGAAGAAGGCTCACTGTCTCAACGTGGCTGTAGCAACATCAAAAAAGGTGACTGATGGTGGTTATTGAAGGGAATATTAAAGATATGAAAATGAAGAGGTTACCAGTACTGTTGTATCACAGTAATACAGACTTGTTTGTTTGTCTCCTTCTGTTATTATATCGCTTTGACATGATCTCATCCATTCTTCTCTCTTCGTCATAAAGCTGTCAAATTCCCTCCATAAATACAATTGATATCTTGATTATACATTTTTCAGCCAGCGCTGGGCTCAGTTCCATTTCACTTCAATCAATTTGGCTGAATGCTGATGTGGAAAAGTCACGAGGAAGGACAGCCGTCTTTGACACTGGAAAAGACATTTTGGTTTTTACCAAGGTCCTGACTTGACCTTGATAACCTGGAGCGAAGTTAGTTTCATGAATGTATGATGAGTGTGGAGAAGGGATTGACAAAAATACTTTTTTTTTTTCCCCTCTTTTCTTTTTACTATAAAGATTTGACTATTTAAGGATGAGATATCTGCAAAAAGAGTCCAGAGGTAATGCTATGTTTTCTAACTTGGGTATAGACGGTCTTAAGGTAGTCAGTCTAATCTTTTTACAGTTAATACTTTTATACAGAAGTAATAGTGCAACTTCTTTTAAGGCCTGGGTAGGAATTGGACATTTTTCATGAAAAAAAACCCTAAGAAAAAACCTTTGGGGTGTGTGATAAACAGAAAGAGTAAGACCTGCCTGAGACGCTGACTCATGTGGTATTAACAGTAATGACATACATGCAGGAACATTAGTTTTCTTAGGTTAATGTTTAAGGCGTCGTTTTAGGTTTATATTATTTTTCAGTTTTTTTCAGGTATTAAATATAAATACCTGCAACAAAGCCTCTTAAATAGGTACTGGTCATATTTGTTTGAAGGATTATAATTGCTTTTGAAAGGGACTGTTGAATGCCTTTTGAAGCCAACAGCTAAAAATACTGTTGTACCTTTACACTATAATCAAACCTTATTGTCCCACTTGTTTTCCACCTCTTTATTGACTGTCACTGCTTCCATGAGGTTTCTTAAAGGAAACTCGGCGATGAATACATTTTTAGACACTCAACTAAGAGTAACATCTGATACTAATTTCCAGTTTGATGCCAAGTGTTCTTGTTCAAAACTCAAGAAGTTAAATAATGAATATTTTTCATTTTAATCTGTAAGATTGTTGACCTGTGGGTAAAATCTGCCAGATGCAGATGTAATCCATGAATCCTTTTTAGGTTTATAGTTTCATCTGGTGCAAAAACATTGGATGTTTAAGGCAGAGTATGGGAGATCCCCAACCTTAGCCTAAGTACAAGGTTGTTAATCTGGTATCCTCAGTCATAGTGGCACATTGCTCAAATAAAGGACACATTTTAACACTTCTTTTACCTAATCCAAAGAAAATGAAATTCTTCTGGATTACTTTAAGCTATATTGAGACATACAGAGTCCATTAGAAGGAGGTGATCATCGGGGACGAGGTAATCTTAATATGAATATTTGAATATCTCCTTACAGCTACAGCCTGACAGCAATTAGAGCCGGAGCTTCCTCTCCCCTAAGGGAACAGATCAGCCTGGCCGTGTGCTTTTTGATTGTGCGGCTTTGATGAACCAAATCCACTGCACATGACACGTGCCCCCTGCTATAGTCTCATCAGAGACAGAAAGGCAGGGGTTGGGGCTCTTTTTTTTCCCTACACTGCCTGCAGGGTTTTTGTGGCAAGGTGTTTGGTGTTTCGATCAAAGCCCCTCACCCTTTTCTGCAGACTCACACTCAAACGTGTTCACTCGTCGCAGGATTATTTATAATATCCTGGCACTTTCCTAAGGCTTATTGGCTTGTCAAAGTGTATGTGCGTGCGTGTGTGTCGGGGGGTGTTCTTGCTTCTTTGTTGCTGGAGGGAGGAGTTAAAGCACTGATTGATTTCCAGACCGAGTCGACAGTATGCATCACGTGGAGCAGAGGAGGAAAGCCCATGGTAACCTAATAATGTTGTCCCCACAGTAAACTGCAATAACAGTGTTATGTATCTGTGGTGGCGGACTGTTTTATGAGAGTCAGCAGGGTACTGACAGTCTGCTAGTTAAGGGACGGGAGTGTGTTGAAAACCACATTCCCTCAGTTTGTCCCTATATTGTTTTCTAACATAAAAGGTTTTTCCCTCTTCCCAACACTGGGAAAATCCAAACCTTTGTACTTTATCTGAGCTCTTGCCTTAGCTCCACATGCGCATATTAAAGCCTTATCAGAAGAGAATTTTCAATCCTTATTCAATGAGAGCATTTAAAGACATGCCTCTTGACATTTTCATCACTTTTAGAAAAAAGGGGTCTCAGGCTGTTTTTCTTCGAGTGGCTGTTACTTGTGATTTCAGAATTAATGTCTGTCCTGAAAATACAGAACATTATAATGACCATATTGGTGTTAAAACTTTAACATAGTCTATTCAAACGAAGCAAATATTGATATTTTGTGGCCCAGGAGTTTAAGACACTGAACACGAAATGGTTCAAAACAAAGTCTGCTTTCATGTTCTATAATTCTTCATCACTCAATGTCTCATCTTCTGTTTCACCTTTGCTGTCAGTTCTGTAATTTCTTAGGTTTTTTTTTTTAACCTCCTAGGACCTGGCGTCCACATATGTGGACATCACATTTTGGGTTATTTAGCCCAAAATACCCAATTTTGCTCTACATGGGCTTGATATCCTCTTACGAGGACATTATGCTGCTACTGTTCTATCAAAATTTTAAACAAATATCCTCATATGTGGCTCTTATTTTTCTTAAAAACAAAAATAAGGTAAAAAAAATCTGGTAATTCTTTGGGGCCCGATGAATGTAAAAACAATCAGCCCAAATATCAAAGAGAAATTAAAAATGCATGCCATGTGAGAGTTCAGGTCTTAGGAGGTTAAGTATATAAAGTAAAATATTTTGCTAGAACTACATAATGTTGGCTCTAATCTTTTAAAGCAGTTTGCTTTTTCATTTTTCATTTGATGATCAATTGCAGAGTGCACTTATGGGTTCAAGCCCTTTGAGCAGATATATACGTGTTCACCCTTATTGTGGATAAATCTGTTTAATATAAACACATGTCAAGTCTTTATTGATGTACACTTTGAGTGTCTAATTATATCGCTTTTTATTTCTTTCTCAGAAACTGACGATTCTGGCTGTGTGTTACTCAATACATCAAGAAGGGTAAGGATGAATATTTATCAACTAGAAGTCTGATATTACTGTTTATTTATTATATCTATTTGACCTTTTTAACCATCTGTCAGGGCTGCAGAGTATAGAGTCAGAGGCAGATTAAACCCGGAGCAAGTCACCAGCCGATCACACGTCTAACGTAGAGAGTCAATCTGTCATGCTTACATCCACACCTATGTTAAATTCACCAGTTCATTTAATCTACATGTCTTTGGACTGAGAGAGGAAGCTGAAGCATCCAGAGAAAATACTTGCAGAGACGAGGAGAGCATGCAAGCCCTGCACAGAAAGGCCCCAAAATGACCAGAAGATTCAAACTGAGAACGTTCTTGTTCTGAAGCAACAGAACTAACCACTGCACTTGGCCATTTTATGCCTCTTTAAAATTATGATGGAGCTGAGAGACAAAATGTAAAAACAGAGGAGTGACATGTAGCAAATGGTGCTGCAAGGCAGGAATTAAACTTGGGTCTCCGAGAATTGTAGTATGCCCCCTAACCATTCAGCTCTGGGATCACGCCTGATTTTTTTCCAGTTAAGGGCTCAGTAATTTAGCAGTACAGGTCAGTAACATATAATGCACCCAGTGCTTTTATCAAGAAAGAAAAACAAATATGATCTAAAATTTTAAACCTAGTGTTTGTAGACCTCTATGAATATACACGGGACCAAAATCTCAGTTGTCAAACTGAATGAGGAACAACTGAAAAAGGCATTTGAAATACCTGCTTACCCACTGCTGGCTGTGCATAAAGGTACAGAGATGATTTTATATTAAAGTAGGTTTGGGCAGTAAATTAAAGAATAAACGTCTTTTCCTGATTGGTTTAATATTGAGTCTCATTCTATATGGAACCAAAACGTGCTGCATTTATTTTCCTATGTGTTTTAACAGCCCACAGTTCCACTGAGCACACTCGAAGTACACCAAGATTTGTAAAACCAATCCAATCTGTGTAAGATGTGCTTGACAAATGAATAGCTCTGCTATATTGAATATTTTCTGTAAAACTGCTAGTGTTAATCTTTTCATGCATCTTTACTGCTGGCTCACTCGTTTTGTTACGGGTTAGTTTTGGGGTTTTGCTTAGAGAAATGTGGCAGTGTTATACCTGTACAATAGCTACATGTTGTGATGGGCTAAAGTAAATTATGCAATTATGAATTATTGCAATCATTTCAAACATAAAATAAGTGAATAATGCACATATGGATCTTGCAGGAAGGAAATTGCAATTATTATTTGCCGAGGCAGTTCGGGATATTAAGAATTGCTCTCCAGCTATAGAGGGTCTAAATGAAACATCTGTAATGGTTTTATTGTGCTTGATGATCCTGTAGATGTGATGGCTAGCCTGAGGACCTTTGTTTTTACCATTCATCTATTTGTGCATCATTCTTTTCGAATTCCAGCAAACTTTATTTTTGCACTGGATTACAGCCAGACGTTTTCATTCATGTGGCATCATGAGCCCTCTTTGTAAAGGACTCAAACCCAAAAACCTTAACTTCATGTTTTGATTAAAAGAATTACCTGATTAATTTTGTTTGTCCCCAGTTAAAAGTTGGCAGCAGTCTTGTTAGTCCATATTTTCATAGCAGGGATCTGTCGTTACATCGACCAGGTCAATACTCGGAGCATGTTTTTGACGTCCTCAAGCCACCCTTGAGTAGTTTTGTGGTGGGACGTTGTGCTTTGTCATGCTGTCATGCTGGGGAGGACCATAGCTGCTGTACAGTGCTGCTGCCATGGGGTGGTGGGTTTGTTCTGAACAATCTGAACAATGGTGGTACATCTTAATATTATTCACATGAATGCTTAGACACAAATTTCAAAGCGGAGAATGATAATCTTCACCAGTTCCCGTCACCAATCAGTTTTGATAAGTTGATGGATTTCTGTTAAAATTATGGGCTGATGAGAACCACACAGTGAATGTAGTAGTAGCAGGATGCAGTTGTGGCACATAGAGTATGTGTACTCATCGTGGGCATCAGTGTCATCGTAATTTGTGACTTTTAATGATTTCTTTGAACTGTTCTATTTCCAGGCTGCTGTCAAACAAATCATTTTTATGTTTGCAAAGAGAAACTACCAGTTGTAGTGAATCATGGTCCCTAACAAGAATTTGATAGTTCTTGGCCTTGTGAAGGTGAGACCTGGAGTAAAACATTCAGCACTTCTTATTAAAAGATTTAAGTGAGTGTATGTATATATTTGAGCCTGCATGTTTTGACCACATGCAAATTGGATGAAATTTGCATTTTAAAGCTTTTAAAGATGTACGCTGTACAAGCATTCCACCCTGGAAGTAGAACAGTTGAAAGAAATTATTAAAACCCCCAAATTACTGTGTCATTCATGCCCATGATAAGTGCATGTAAAGTTTGGACCACAAATGTAGCCGCTTATCGTCGGCATTGTTTTGTGCAGGAGTCCCACAGTTGAGGCACATATGTTACATGGAAAAATGGTATTTTTACAAAATTTAGGGGAATAAGATTACTATTACTACAGGTTTGTAAATCATTAGTGATGCAGTAAACAAATGTCTCTGTGCCAATTAGGTAAAAGGGTTTAAAGCAACCCTGAGGGGGCATTAGTTTGAACTGGTGACCAAACCTGTCAAGAGTTAGTCTTCCCCGTTATGAGCCTGTCAGAGATTTCGGTTTGTTGTGCCTCATTCCTACCAACAGCTTGCCTGGTTCTTTTCTCTAATCTCCTCATTCTGTATCACAGTTCTGTTTGTTTGCTCTCTCCCTCTGCTTTTTATTAATTTCACATGTTCCCGTTCTTAAGTCCTAGCCAAGAATTTTGTTATGGATCTTTTTTATTTGCAATGGTCCATAAATAGATTTTCATTTATGCTTGTGCTTGCAGGTGGGTATTTTTCACTTCCTTCATGAGCAATTTAAAATATAACCTTTGAATTAACACATGAACTACTGGACCACACATTCTGCCCTGTATGACTCGCTTTATAATTTCTTTTAAAAAGTGCAAAATGAACTCGATTTGTTTCTTACTTTTTTTAATCATTTCATTCGAGTTGCATAAGAGCCTCAGGACCGATGCTTTCTGTGATTGCACAAACAAAACAAAATCAAATTTATATAGAGAGCTCTTTGCAGAAATACCTATACATGTTTTTTCTGTAAAGAGCACGGAGACTTTCTGCTTGGTGCTTAAAAGGAACAGCAGGAAATCCACTCATCTTCAGAATTTCTGTCAATCACACAATCAATGACTGGTGGGTGTCTGGGCTCTTAATGGAGCTGTGTTGGTTTCTTTGTCCAGCCGTCTCCCTTGAGCTGAATCGTGGACAGCACTAGTACAGTTTTGATAAAATTTTGATTGTTGGCAGTGTTCTGCTATTTTGAAGAGCTCAGAAGGATTTAAGGCAATAAACTCAAACCTATTAGGGTTCTTTTATATTTGACTGCAATCCAAAAGTCAGTAAGATCTTAGATCTGCCCTCATTCTGAAATAGGTAAGAAATGTGATCTAATTCTAAAATGAATTGGGGTTCAGCAGTTTGTCTTTAAAGTAACAGTTTGTAACAGTTTTATAGTTATACAGTTTTGTTTTTTAACAACTAAAATCACCTTAAAGGCTTATTTATTGTATTCTTGATTTTCAAAAATGTAATTTGATAAACATTAGATATTATATCTAGAAATTTTATTTATTTATATCTTAAGATATTAAATAAAATGTATTTAATAATTGGATTCTATATAGATAGATAGATAGATAGATATTTAAAATAATATAAAGGCTTAGCTCAGTTTTATAGCCAGGATATTCAGTTTACCTTGACAATTTTCAAGCTTTCTTGGTAAAGTGCACTCACATAATTTGTGGTTAGATGCTATATAAATAAAGTTGAAACTGAAAATTGCCTTAGGAGAATAAACCCTGCCATATAAACATTAAAACTAAATCTAGTTGGGTTTTTTTTCCCTTTGGGTACAATTCTGCAGAAACTAGGGTAGATGCATTTTGACACTGTTTTCTTTTCTTTTATAATTGAACTTATTTGCATTCTCAACACGGGATCTCGTTTAAAACTATTTCAGACTTGAAAGAATTATTGTTTTTCCACAGTATGTGAAGCTGATGAATTTTGAGGAGGAGGTTCGGGCACACCGTGACCTGGATGGCTTCCTGGCGAGGGCCAGCATCTTGCTGGATGAGACAGCCGCGTCCCTGGATGATGTTCTGAAGAGAATGTTGCACCACGTGGGCCAGGACAGCCATGCTTTAGAGCCCGGGTGCAACTTCGAGGAGGTGATGAGCATGCTTTTCACAGATGCAGGAGCACAGGAGGTCAACGGTGAGCAAGGATTCTGTCGACATGCATGTAAACACAGTCATATGTTGTCTAATTTGTTTTGAGATACAGTTGATACAGAGATATGCAAACCACAAGATGGAGAAGTACAATGCATTATCTGTGCCTAACCACAATCAGACCAGGACCCATAGCATCTGACACTTGACCTAAAAACATCTGACGTCTGCACATGTCATCGCCTACCTAAAATAAATAAATAAGCTGTACCTCAGGCTCTGCAGCAGAATTGTCAGATAGACTTGAGAATGGTTCAAGGAGCTTTGAATACCCAAAGGAAAGTTTTTGATGTTTGTACCAAGGATGCCAATTTGACCCACAGCTTTTTTAGGTGGACAAAAATAGCACTCAGCGTGGCGAAAAGTGGATGTTTTACACTTCAACACACCACCATATACTGCACACACAGACACCAATGTTCCTTTTTCTTTTTAGGTAGTTTAGCTTTATCGTTTTTACTTTTTTGTGCAATTTAAAGCAGGCGTTCACTTTTTTTTTTTCCCCTGAATATTAAAGCAATTAAATATTAAAGGGAAGGCTACAGTTTCGAAGTGCAGAATTAATTGGGGAAGCAAAAGCAAAAAAGTAACAGCTTTATTAGGTCTCACATACATTTAAACATTTTTTTTTTTCTATTTTGACCTGAAAGTATGTGCAGTAACGGTTGTACCTAAAATATTATATTGTAATGCATGAATGCAATTGGTAAATGTACCCATGTTTCTAGGTTTGGTGCCCATTTGTCAGCTTACAGATCCCTGTCACATTAGTTTAGTCCCCTCAGCACAGGTCCTCTTGGCTGAGTAGCAAAGCCTCTTGGTTAAGGCGAATCTCTTCAGCCCATTAGAGCAAGAGAAATCCGCCCTCTTACATAATAATATGTAGCTATTGTTGAAGCATTGCATTTCTGCCGCAAGCTGTACAGAACACATTCACAAAAGTAATTGTTTGGCAAATGAAACTTTGCTTTCTATCTAGTTAAAGTCGTGAAGAATCGTGGAAAATGGTTTCTTTCAGTACATTCGATTTAATGCCGTGCCGACATAGGAGTAAATATAAGTGGGATTTCACCACTGTAAGAGCATGTGGAGGTAATCATAGTGTAAGGGCTTCCTGTCATGTACTCGGTGTCCAGTGTTTTCCTGTCTGGCTGGGCTGGTGTCTGCAGTTGTTGATGGATAGTCAGAGGTGGGCGGTGTGTGACGCTCACCCTGCAGAGCCGCCTCTGACAGATCCGCAAGGTGATAATTGACTTCTGTCATCGATCACTCACTTAGTTTTTCAAATGGCTTTCCAAGACTCTCAAGCTGTGGTCGCTGCAGCTGCGTTTTCACTTTTGCTCTTCAAGAATATCCCACAAAGAGGCTAAGGAAGGGTTTTTCCCTTTTTGTTTCCCTTTTTTTATGGCTGTCATCTTGACAAAAATGATTCCTCTGCAAGTCTGGGCTGTGTGCTTCTAAAATCAATGAAAAAAAATACATAAATGAAGGGATGACATTTTGTTTAAGTGATGCTTGATTGTGAAAACAGAGTAGCAGCAGTCAGTATTACATTCTTTTTGAAGTTATTTATGAATTAAACAACGAATAATCAATAATTTCTTTGTTTTATTATGCGACACAAAATACTATTTTAAAAATAGGCTGAAACTCATCACGCAGCAGGGACGCATCAGTTGCAGCAGACGGAATAGGGTAATAATAGACTGAACTGTGGGGGTCATTAATAATAAGCATAGTGAAGCTATTCAGAAAACATTTACACGAAAACTTTACAGAAGCTACTATAATATGCTCAAAGAAGGATGTGAACATACAGAAATGTTCATAATTAGTTTAGTCTTTCAAGTATGCATTACACAATGTTTACCAAGTAGTCTGTGGATTTCACCTCTTTGATTTGGTCGTCCTAATAAATTAATAACAATGGCAGTGGTTCAGCGGTGCATTTCAAACAAAGTTTGAATTTTCACATTGCTGGTAGAATCCCTGAATTCACCAGTGAAACACTCGTGTCAGCGCTGAGGGGAAAAAATATCTCTTGGGAAGGAACAAAGGCTTTTCCTGGGGGAATACATTCATATTGCACGTAAGTATGTTATCAACGGGACATATCTCTTCAGGTATTAATTTCTGCCATATCAAGGTTCCCTCTGCCACAGTGGGGTATTACGGCTGGCGAGCGGACCAGCTCATTTGGAGTGTAATACTGTACAGCTGTGAGATAAAGAGAACAGGGCAAGATTATAACAGGCACCGAAAGAACAGAGAATTACAGAAATGAAAAAGATGAAAGCCCACAGAGATAATTAGTCCTGCTCCTACTTGTACAGAGGAGTATTTTTCTTTTTGGAGGCCAACTTGAGCTGTTTTTTTTTTGCTTTGCTTTTGTCTTGGGATTCAGCGATGGAGAGCGGGATTGTGCAGAGGAATAATGAACAGCGCTGACGATGATGCAACGCATGATAATATTACTTCCGCTTTTAATATGTACACCAAAATTTAAAAGTAATATATAATTTTTTGACAAACTAGGAGTACTTGAAGAACTAAATGATTTTAGGATGCTGACCAAAATGATGATCAGCTACCACAGAATAACTGACAGTGTTTTGTATGATAATGTATAAATATATTTTCCCCTCTTCCTCTGTGATGTTCATAGCCACAGTGCTCTGTGTGCTGCTGATTGTGTGCCCTGTCTGTGATGACTGTAGCATAATTTCTCCCTAAATTGCTGTCACCTTTGATCGATCTTGCTGGCTCTTTACTTGGTCTCGATTTGCATAATCCTCCTGTGTTGTTGTATTTTTTATTTTCTGCCAGTTGAATTTAGACTGCAACATATTTATTATTTTAAGTATGAAAACTTAGGGTAGGTCTCTCTTTTGTTTTTGTTTTTTTGTAAGTGCCTTATTTAAATGTATATCTCCATCTGTGTACGCTGTGTTTTGTCACCCTTAAACTCTTCAGAAATTCAGAAATACTTGACCATCTGTTCAACCAGGAGGGGATTATTACTGCTTGTCTTTTTTTTTTTCTTTTCTTTTTTTTGTGTTTGCAAAGAACATATTTTGCACAGATTCGTGTTTTTAACCTGAGAGTACTGCCATGAATGCTGCTATCCTTTTCCTTTGGACTTTGTTTTACCCTTATTATATCACAGCAAGACACATGAGTTTTCATTGTGGCACATTTTTCAGGAAAGATCAGAATACTAATTTGAAACCATTAATTTAACCACTTTACTTATCATGATATATGGTGGCCATACATGCCAGTTTTCTCATCTTGATCTCATCAGTGACGTCTTTGGGCTTCTTGGACCAGCTGAACACACGACCGTTATCGGAGATAAAATCCAATTTTTGTTAATAGCCTGTAGACAGTAATCAAGATGGGATCTCTCTGTGCCTAACAAAGACGAGATTTTCTCTGGAAAATGATATTTAATATGTATGAGGTAAAGGAGGGCAGGAAATGAAGCTTCTGTTCAGTAGAGATATTTATGTGTGTGCCTGCTCGGTAGGAAAGTGTGCGTATGCGTGTCATTTTCTTGCTGAAAACTGCTAGCCTGTTGCCCAGAAAAGGTGACTGAACTGACTCTTTGTCTCTCCTCTTGGTTTTTTTTTCCTCCTTCTCCCCATGCAGACAAGTCTCAAAGTTTCGTTTTCTTTGATGACGGTAAGCTGTGCTAATTGGATGAAAATGTCAGCATCAGCCGCCGTGAGGCTGCAATCAGTCGTTTGCTCCTGTACCAATCACCATCAGTATTCCGTTTGTGTTCCTCTCCGTGCTCAGGACTGGGTCGATCCATTGAGTCATCAAATGATTAGAGACACCAGCAAGATATCGATGCCTCTTCATTGGCCCCTCAAGTCAACGCTGGGTCCAACCAGCAGTTATCAGTTCTGCGTAAAAAGAAAACTGATCTGTAAAGTGATCGAGTAATTCATACATCTGAATGAGATTTAACCTCCTAGGACCTGGTGTCCACATATGTGGACATCACATTTTGGGTTGTCTAGACCAAAATACTAAATTTTGCTCTACAAGGGCCTGATATCCACAGGACAATATACTACCTCTGTTTTATCAAAATTTAAAACGAATATCCTCATATGTGGCTCTCATTTTTCTTCGAAACAAAAATCAGGTAAAAATATGCCCAAATATCAAAGAGAAATTAAAAATGCATGCCATGAAAGAGTTTGGGTCTTACGAGGTTAAAGCATAAAATCAAAATAATTAAAATTTTTTAGTTTAGAATAGACATTATGTCCTTGCTAGGAAAAAATGACCTATTTTTCAGAGGTTTTATATTCAGGTTGTTTTTTTTTTTAATTAATAAGCTAATTATATAACTAATTATTTTACTGCACATTTAATTTGTTTCTATCCAAAGAAATCACTGCAATTTAAATCTCTCTAAATATGAAGTTTCACTATTGACCCAGTCCTAGTGGCCCCTTCCTCACCATGTGACCATAGCATTTGTGCCTTGTGATTGGCTGTGATGGATACCTATATGTTTTCATCACCTCCTTCATAGTGCCCTTTGCAACATTCACACTCTTTGAAGGAAACCAATCGTTTTCTCTTTGTGTTTTAGTGTGTGTGACTGAGGGGTTTTGTGTATGTATGATGCGAGTCTACCAGTGGCTAAGACCACAGTTAATCTTTTAGGCATCAAAGACAGAGGAGGCTTTCTGGAGGTCACCTCTGAGCGTAATGCAAGGAGTCACCTTGCCAAAAGATCTTGTGCCGTTTTCAGACATCAACTGGGAAACTAATGAATCGATGCGTTTTTGTACCTGCACATCTCTGCAGATTTTCTGTCACATAAACCGAAAAAAATATGAATATCACATCTTTTTCACTGGTTTAGCATATTTATTGATTCCTCGCTCCCTTATTTATGACAGATGGCTTTATCCTCATGTGATTTGCAGAAATTGCAATCTGTTTTTCTCCCTCCAACCAAACTGTGAATAACACAGTTAAAGAATTCACCAAGAATACAGAAAGATCAAAGGGACCAATCCAGCCATCCGGTCTCGCCTTCCTCATATTTTTTCCTCATTTTCCATTGAAGTTTGTCACATTTGATATGCTGCGTGTAAGAATCAGAGTTTTTTTTTTTTTCTTTTCTGTGTGGAAATAGAAGTGTTTGCATAGCAAAAGCTGATGAAACCGTGCAGAAATCTTCACATAACGGACAAGTATCAAATGTACATCTCTTAATTAGTCTCTGTCCTGATCATGTCAGCAATCACTCACAAATACTTGTTCTCTTCTTCCTGTCATCACCTGAGCTGGAGACATAAGACACAATTTATTCCCTTGCACTACACTTAATCTTTTTTTTTTTTCTGCTTCTACGAGATAATCAACAAACTGAACGAACTATGACATCGCATTTTGCTCCCCATTCATTTTGGTTTGCACTGAGTGACCTGCCGTGGCTTGCCTTTCTGGTCATATTTAATTCTGTGTCACAGTCTGCTGAAAAGGGAGTGCAGTGTACACCTTCTGACTGGCTGTCACTCATTACACAGCTGGTAGTAAAGCTGTGGATTATTCTAATATATAAACTTTTGCAGATCATCAGTCTAGGTCATTACTGGATCAAAGTCATAGACGTTACACAATCTTCTATTTTAATGCGTTTATCATAAAAATGCCTTCTTTAACGCACCTCATTGACCACTTGCATTGCTCATAATTGTATAGAGCTTTTATACTTTTAGCTTGTGGATTGGACATTAGCGCTTTTCAACAAAGCGTCATACCAATTCATCACCCAATTCACCATGGTGTTGGTTGCATTAACAAAGATGACCATTCCTTCTACACTGCAGCAGCCTCTCAGTTGGAAAAGGCATATGCAGCTAACAAAACAAAACACACTGAAGTGGATGTGATATTGAGGCTTGCAGCTAGCAGATTTAGCCATTAGCTTCTCTTCTTTTAGCATGACATTGACAACGTAGTCTGTCGATATAGAGGACAACAGATAACCTCACTACACACATTTACCTCTCTTTCTCTGTTTTTCTTGTCTTTTGCTCTTCTGTTACCTCTCTCTTCTTGCTTTTATCCTCATCCCCCTTTCTTTATCTTTTAATCTTTCTTTTGTTCTCTTTCTGTCTGTCTCTCTCTCCTCTTCTCATCCCTGACGTCAATGAGAAATTGGATGGTTTTTGATTATTACATGGCTGTCAGGCTTACTGCTATTAATTGAATTGAATCCCAGTCCATCTCCTCTACTTCTCCTTCCCTTTTTCCTCCCTCTGTCTCAAGCTCTTCTTGTCATTTCGTTTAAGTCTTACTTTTTGTATGACTTATTTTTATTCCCTTGGCTTTATTTTTCTTGCTTTCATTTTCTTCTTTCAGAGTTTAATGCCTTCTTGCTGCATGCATCATCTCTCTTGTTCTCTTTTCTTTCTTTTTTCTCTCTTTGCCCCTTGTTTTTCCTTTTCCTACACCTCTTTCTCGCTCTTCTTCACCACGTGCTGGTTTCATTTTCATCCTTGTCATTCTCTTTCTCTAAAGACTTCTTTTCCCCCTTATTCTTTATCTACATGCATGCGCTCTCTCTCTCTCCCTCTCTCTCTCTCTCTCTCTCTCTCTCTCTCTCTTGTGTATCTTTCTGCCCCCCCCCCATTTCTCCCCTCCTGGCTCTCTCACTCCTTGAGCACTGTGATACTGTTGTCATGGTGACGCCCATCATTTTCTGGCATGAATGGAGGATACTTTATTGATGAGACGGCAAGGCAGAGGGAGAGAAAAGAAGAGTGATGGAGAGAAAGACAAAGACAGATGGAATAAGAGAGAGAAAAACCACTGGCAGGGAAAATCAGAATGATATGGAAATGATCGTCCCCGCTGCTTACGATACAAAACATTTCCACCCTGTAATTTTCTCAGTACTAATGAGTTGAAGAGGATGTTGCGAAGCAAAACATACTGAATCTTCTAGAGGGGTTTGGGATATTCGGGGCTGCTGAAGAATGTCCCCCAAAACACTATTATTCATCACTCTCAGCGGGAGACAGCGGAAGGGAGATTCCTCTTATTAGGAAGCAATGAGCTGGCTTCAGCAGTGCCCCCAGTTGCCCATGTTTAATGATTTGTGCTCTGTAAACATGGCAGCATAATGAAATGTTTTTTTTTAATCTGTGAACATGAGCGTGGTGTTTTCCAAGGTTGGATGGACACCCTTATTAGCTTGTCGTGGTGCACACAGCGCAGCCTGGCGATACTGTCTAAACCAGAAGGCGAGCTTGTTAGACACTTCTGATGTAGACGACACATCGAGAGGTTTGGTGCAGCAGAAAAGGCACAAGATTTCAGTTGAATGTTTTTAGGCTTTTAAATGATGCCTTTTGGGCCATATTAAAAAAATGAAATCTAAGCTAATTTGTGTTTTCAAATGCATGAATTTTGTAAACTTCAACAGTAGGTACTCCTATTAATGTGGTGACGCGTTTTTATAGAGTTTAACACTGTTACAGTCAGCTACTCTTAAGGGTTGACATGGATTTCTAAGACGCACACACAAGAGTTAAACACTTTTCAGGGGGGCTTCGAGTATGTGACACTTGATCTCAGATCATTTGTTTGACTTCTGACTTTTTGGTCTGCAGTTCACCTGCTTTCAGAGACGATCCAGGGAGTTACAGCAACCGCCACAGGGGTCCAGTACCAGCAGTCCTGGCTTTGCATCCTGTAAGCAAAATATATGTGTGTATGTACATGTGTGTGAGGGAGCCGAGAGAAAGAGTTGTATTTATAATAATGTGTTATAAGATGCTTTCTCTTATTACTCATTTATGCTTTTATGTAGTTATAAATTGATTATTTGTAACATTCACGCTCATCATCACTATAGATTATAGGTGTATTTTATGTTACATACATTACTACTCACATTGAAAACAAGATTTTGATTTTAGCATATTACAGTAAGTGCTGAATACAGCTGCCGGGGTATGGTGTCCTTCATAGAGAATGAAGTCACCCTACCTGTGTTGCAACACAGCCTTCTCTGCTCTGTCCTATAGTCGATTATCTGACTGAATGTGCAAGTTAGTAAATTACTTGCACTTACTTCCCTACCTTTCAAATTGGTGGTCATCTCCACGCTGAAGAAGCAGAGAACAATCGCAAAGTGCACTCTGGAGCATTCAGTCACTGCAGGTGGATATTTTTTTTTCTTCTCGTGTCATGTTAACAGGCTTCCTGGTGGTAAACGTAATGCAGAGGAAAGGATGACATCATCACCAAATCAAGTACAACTGAAATAATATATAATCTCTTTTTAAAAAATGTATCCAGGGTCAGCTGTGCATAAATGTCAATAATACAAACGAGTAACAAATCAGGGGGAAAAAAGTATAAATGAACAAACGGCGAAACACAGAAATGCAGATGCTTCCACGTGTGTGCCGCTTGTTACAATTAGGCAGTTAATATCCAATCATTCTCTGTTGCAGGTCTAAAAATGCTAAGCATATTCTGATTTTGTATCAAGATGCCAAGAGGAAAAGATCTAAGAGACTTTGAAAGTGTGTTCATTTTGGGGGGAACAGATGGCAGGAGTTTCAGTAACAAAGACTGTTCAATTGGCTAGTGTTTTACTGGGACTAGTGACTCAAGTGACATTTGGATTTAGGTCTGTGAAAAAGATATTCGTAAGGATGGAAGGAAGAAGTAACCTCAGGCGACTGAGACTAGGATTGAGAGGTGAAAATTTAGTAAGGTAGGGATCTTGGGAACTAGGTGGCGTTTTCACTGGTGTGGTTTGTATACTTTCTTTCTTAGAGGAAAGGGGGCAAGTAAAATAAACAGAAATGCAAAGTTTTGAGTGATACCCGTCATATTATGATCAAACATTACCACATGGGAGTGCCGTCTTTGAGGATGATAAGCCAGGAAGCATCACTGAGTGGTTTTCTGAGCATGGAAATTATATGAATTTTTAAAAAGCCTTTTTACACTGACCATGTTTAAATATGCATGACGTGATATTTAAATATTATGTATGTATGTTCACATGCATTCCTATACTGTGAATGCAAGCTCACCTGGCATAGTTGAATATTGTCTAAGTGTTGCTGTCGAGAAAGAGGTTAATCTATGGAAATGAAGGGCGCTGACGGTGAAGTGAGGTGTTGACATTTATAAAACCTCCTTCTTTTCCCTCTGTGCTCCAGCTGCAACGTGAAGCATCTCCAGAAACGTCATGTGTGCATCTCCCGCCTGGAGAGGCCACAAAACTGGGGGGAGAACTGCTGCGAGGTCCGCTATGTCATCCTGATACTGGCCCCTCTCAAAATGGTAACTAACCCACAGTCATAGGCAATGATACATGAGATTTATGTCTTCGCTGGTTAGTCACTTGTTAATTAGTTCCTATTTCATTTATTCATTTTGATTATTTCATTTCATGTTCACTTGTAGCCCAGTGTGATTTAACAAAATATTTTTCCTGGTAATTAAAAATCTGTTTTATTGTTCTGCTCTTGCAAAATCACTTATTGTGAGCTGCCCGTCGACCTGTCCAGTTAGGTTAAAAAAATAATTCAAAGCAAATTCATTTTTGAATAAAATTATAAAATCAGTATAATTCTTATCTTTATTGTTTGTTTTGGGTTTTTTTGTACAAAAAATGCACAGATTGGCTTTAAAGGATTTTCTGCTATTTTAATTCAAAATGCAAAGCAGAAGAAACCACAAACCTATTATATTATTATATAATGTTACATAATTGTAGCACCACAAATTAAATATTGGTTAGGCCGCATGATGTTTAGGGTATATATGGTTGTTATTTGTGAAGATATAATCTGTCTATTTCTGCGTTATATACATATATTTAGATATGTATCTGAAAATATCTGAAACACTGACAGATATGATGTCAAAACTGCTAAATGGCCAAATTGACTCCTGAACTGAAATCAGTTCAAGGGCCTCTCTGTTGCTGAACTTTTCGGGTCACTGCTGTGTTTGTGTTTGCTGTTTTTCTTCAGCTCTGAAGAGCTTCTGGAGAGACACACATCCTGTAATGTCCCTCCCTCCCATAAAAACCATGAACTCTTTCTCCTTCCCATCAACCCACTCATCCCTTCTGTCCTCCACTGCTTCATCCTCAGCTTTTGACTCGCATACACACACTTCACTCCCTCCTTCAGTTGACTCTGATTGTTGCCCCAAACCAGGTGAAAACCCTCGACTTCCCAACCCCCATCCTGCTGGGAAGAAGAGAGATTTCATGCTTTCCTCACTTTTACTTTGGTATCCTCCCAAATTTGGATAATCCAAATTGTCACTAGGTGTGAATGTGCGAATGAAAGTGAGTGCGAATGGTTGTCTGTCCCTGTGTGTTGGCCCTGCGACAGACTGGCGACCTGTCCAGGGTGTACCCCGCCTCTCGCCCTATGACAGCTGGGATAGGCTCCAGCGCCCCCCGCGACCCTTAAAAGGATAAGTGGAAGCGAATGGATGGATGGATGGATGGATCCTCCCAAGTATGTAATTTTCACCACTGGGTGTGGTCAGTGGAGGAAGAGGAAACCTGGTTATCGGTTATGCTTCAGCTTGTTGCATTATGTTTTCTGTATATTTGCTTGTTTCTATCTCTTTTCCCATGAACCCTCATTTATGTTTATTTCTTTCAGTGGTGCCTACAGCACCCTCCTCGCCAGTCTTATTGGCAGCAATCAGAACCACTAATGGTATTTTCAGAGACATTAATCTAAGCCCCAAGTAAACATAAAGCATTATTATGCCTCAATTATCCTTGATGGTGAATGCTTCTCAGAGAAAAATCTTTGAAGGGGCATGATGGTAATGATGATAGAAATTCCTTTGGTTGGCAAATGTATGTGATCTAGCATGTGTAGGAATGGACCGTTTCCATCAACCACCATTTACAGAGCTGTCTAGAAACTGTTTCCCCCTGTTTTTCCTTCCTCTCTTTAACCAGACTGAATATGGTATAAAGACATGACCCTTGTTTAAAAAAAAAAAGTTCTGTTTTCATTAACTGTTTCATGTAATGTTACCCTCAAAGAAACTCCTCTAGCTTTTTGCCTGTCTGACATGCTGCCCTCTGAGTTTTATGTTGGCAGCAGGGTGCTCATCAATTTCTACAAGCACATTTTTCCAGTTGGCATGGGCAAACTATTGACCTTAAATACTTAAATATGTTTTGCAATTAAAAAGTATTTCTTTAGTATGAAAAAGTCTCTCCTTTGTAAAAGAGATTTTGAAGTTTTGTATATCTGCAGTGCAGGCCCCGAGTCACAGAAAAACATATCAATAACACCTCTGCAGCTGGTATTAATTCTAATATTTGGTATGTCGCAAACACAGTTTTAAAATAACCTAGTTAAAGACAGTATGCTCCCACCCCTCGCCCACCTTTGCCTTTCTATTTACCTATATATTTTTTTTAAAACAGGCAGTTACACATGTAGTGATTGATCGGTATACAAACAACTGTATAGAACAAATGGATGATCGGCAAAGAAATGTAGGAGGTATTCGTGATTTAAATTTTGTATCGCTTTGCTTTTTTTTTTTTTTCGTAGAAAAGTACCAAGACTGCGATGGAGCTGGGTCGCACATTCGCCACCCTCTTCTCCGACATCTCCTTCAGGCAGAAGCTCCTGGAGACAAAGACGCAGGAGGAGTTTAAGGAAGCGTTGGTGTTCCAGAGGCACCAGCTCACGGCAGCCAACCAGAAGCCAACGGCTCTGGGGAAGGAGGAGACTGACCCTCGCAGTCATAAACCCCTCAAGGTCAGCAAGGAAAATTTATGAGTGTGCGAGTGTGTGTCAGTGCTTGGTGATTAGACACGTTTCCGCACATTTTGAAGTGATGTGAAGGCATTACGAGTCGTGCTTGGTGCCCTGAAATGGTGCCTGTGATTGGTTAGAACTTGTGATGATGTTATATTTGAGGTCTTCTTCCTTTCCTCCGTTTGCCTCATCCCCCCTTACCTTTCGCTTATTTCTTGATCATCTCACATCCTTATGATTGTGTATAGAACAGAGAACTGCGCACATACAGTACAATTATTTATTTTTTTTATTTCTCTTATATTTCTTTCTTTCTTTCTCTCCCTTCGTCAACCTTCAGCACCATTTCCTCCTCCCCCTTCACTCCTCCTCTCCTCCTCGCTCGACTGGCTTGACTCTTCAATCTTTTCTCTCCCCCTAATCAATCAGCATCAACTCCTGCCAGGCCTCCTCAGTGGGTAAATGACCTTACATCTCTCACAGTCCTGTCAGAACTCCCCACGCCTTAGTTACATGTGCTCGCCGGCGCGCGCGCGCACACACACACACACACACACACACACACACACACACACACACACACACACACACACACACACACACACCCACCTACCTCCAGAGGGGCTCTGCTCAATGCCACGGACCGACATCTCTTCCTAATGTTGCCACTGGCATGCCACAGCTCCTAGACATTTCCCCTTGTTTTTTTTGTTTGTTTTTTTTATACAGCAAAGGATTTTGTTAGGTGTTTATCCCAGGGCTTGAAAGGCTCAGTGCCACTCAGAGACAGAGGGCTATATGGGGAAAGACAGATGGAGTGAAAAGGGAAAGAAGTGATGGGGGAGGGGGAGCAGGTGGAATAAAGAGGAAACGGAAAATGATAAAATAAGAAAGAAAATTACAGGAAAGAAGCCAGCCAGTCCGCCTTCTCCTTGTTCCACATCCAAAATTGACACTGGACCACCCGCAACAGCAAACCACTTTCCAGTACTTTAAGAAAAAAGGTCAAATTGCTGCTGTGTTTTTATGTTTTTCCTTTCTGTTGGCTCACTCCATCAGAACGAATGGCAAACAGGTGGACGGTAATTCCTCTCTGAGACTTTTGTTTATCGAACTTGAGCCAAAAGCTGGTGATTGCAACCCCCTCACCCCACACACACACACACAAACACACACATTGTTCCTTGCAATAATAAATAATTCCATGATGTATAGGGATTTAATGAATGAACAGTCATTGTCGAGCAAGCATGTGTAGCTAAATCTAGCCAGCTTGGAGAAAAAAAGTTGTTTACATGTGATGTAAATACCTTTGATCTGTCATAGACCATCCAAACTTTTTAGGATGACAAATGAGGCCAGAATGATTTTCCTGGGAGCTTTTCCCACTCAGCCACCCCCCATCATCATCCGTTCCACTTCATTGCGTAATACTATGTTCAACAAGAAAATGAAACACTGGGTAATTGGATAATTTGCTTAATAAGCTTAATCAGGGCTACACATTTACTCCCTGTCTGGTGTAACCTGAAAGCTCATCTTTTAAAATGAAACACTTCACGTCTCCTTTTAAATCACATGGCTCTTTATAACCATTCTCTTCCTGTCTTGTGTAAAATTATACTGAGTCTTCTCTCCGTCACTGATGCTGTCGTCTCTCTGTCTTTCCCAGTCATTTTTGGAGACACGGGGATCCCATTAAATGTACATCCAAATCCAAATATGCTGCTTTACTTGCTATGTTTTAGATTATATGATTTTTAAGAACTACGCCATTAATGGTCATGACTCAAATGATCTTTCAAAGATCCCCCCCAGTGGAATCACCAGCGTCTTAGCTGAATCATCAAATGTGCAACTTTTAATCTAAATGTGTCATTGTCCACTGCAATGCGTGTTTAAAATAAAACGAGGTTTCAGAGCTGGATACAGCCTCTGGCTTTTATTACTCTTCAAGGTCACTGTGGATAAGGCAGACTAAATTAGCAAAATGCCTAAAAGCAAAACAGAGCCATATGCATCAAGAGGGACATAATTTAAGATTATGGGTTTAATTGAAATGCTCATCTCCGTTTAGTTCCAGCTACTTTGGGGCGATGCCTCCTATAGACAGGGAAAATTATACTGGCAGAACGACCTACATGTGATACAGTGATCTTACTGTGCACCCAAATCCAGATTCGACAGAGAAAAAGTCACTCCATCAGTTTTGCTTCTTCATTAAAAACAGTATCTGGCCATTAGGTAACCAGCCTGGACCTGTAAATCAACAGCCACACAACCCCTATCTCCCTGGGGTTGTGTGTTGGCCGATTTTAGTCGTTTGACCCCTTTAGTCGTTGGACCCCTGTGCCACCATCTTTTCTTTAATGTCAGATACCAAAGATTCACCTAGTTGACATCGTAATCGGACTAGGATGGGGGAAAAAAAAAAAAAGATTTCTACTCCTTGTGCTCCTTGACTGAGCCAAATTCTTATCATTGTTCTTCCTCAATAGTGGCGTCTGTGCAGCAGGTTTTCCTCTAAGCAGCTGATGCTGAGATGTATCTGCTATTTGAACTCCTGGCACTAATCTGAGATGCTGTTAATTGCTGCTTTCTAAAGCTGGTAACTCTAATGAACTTAAACTCTGCAGCAGGGAAACTCTTTGTCTTCCTTTCTTCGAGTGGTCTGTATAAGAGGCATCTTCATCTAAGTGTCTGATACTTTGAGTTGTAAAAAGGTACAGTTCTCATTGGAAAACATCCCAGCTCACATCATCGTGAAGATACTGCCGCTAGTGTGTCGTCATCAAGCCATAGAGTGGCTTTTTCTTCTATAATGTGGAACATATGTTGGTTTGTTTAACATTATTTCATTTTATATCACAGCGTTGATTCCTTTGCTCTTGTTCTACAGTGTGATACGTAATTCTCCTGACGAAAGGTGGTGCAGGTGGGACTCCATCAGTGAGACTATTTCTCATTTTTAAAAAGCAATCTTTTGTCTTATCTTCACAGTGTAAAGATTTCTTCAAAGCTGGCCGGGGAATTTATGAGGACTTTTGCCGCAGGCTGCCTTTCTACCCCTCTGACTTCACAGATGGTAGGCTGGACCTGAACTTGTAGTGAAAATGAATCATCTTGCTTGTTATGGCACACTGTGGTACTTCTGGCAGCTCCTCATTTGTCTGTCACCCTTTGCCTCAGTTACATCTGTGCTGCATCTGTGTCACATCTAGGGTCATCTCCTGCTAAAATGACATAAAATCTCGGATGCCTTACTGCTCTCATATGTTTCCATATGTCCAGTATTCAGTCATCAGACACGAGACTTTCACACACGTCGCATACTATACATTCTCATTGCAAACACATCCAGCTGGTGGTTTTATCGACTCAAGTCACACTGCTGCCAAACATGAAAGAGCTTTTGTGTCTCAAGTCAAATAAATGTACATCTTACTCAGTGTTGAGTTTTGTTTTTTTTAATGTTAGTTAATTAGTTGCTAGAATAGCTTGTGTAGAAATATTTTAGATTAATCTGTGTAATTCAATATTGTTGTCTGTTGTAAAGAAAAGCCGACAGAGTAAAGAGAGTTTTCTAGGAGCATTTCCTCTTCAGCTGTTTTCTTTCAGTCTTTCCTCGTGTCACACCAACCAAACACATTGACTGGGCAGTAACAAAATCAAGATATTTCTGTCTTGTGAGCGTCATCAGAGAATGATTATCTGATGAAGGTCACAGGACCAAAATTGTTGTGATCACATTAGAGCCCAATTAAAGTGTTTTATTCCAAAATGAGTTATCCATCATTTGGGTAACTGCTCTTGCAAAATGATGGATGACACGAAACCAAAACAAATGACTCATATTTTAAAAGGGCAGCAGGTAGCGTAATCCTCCGTAGAATATTTTTACTGTATGAACTGGGTGTTTATAGATGTAGAGGCACTGAATGATGAACTGTGCTAATGTTCTTGCCGTTTTGAAATTAAAGTGTTGAGCCTCCTCCGCTCCATTATGAGGTGAACATGACTCATGTGTTTGTGTTTGTCTCCCCTCAGGTATAGTTGGCAGTAATAAAACCCTGCTGAAGTACATGACCACAGCCATCTTCCTCTACATTGCCATCCTCCTCCCTGCCATTGCTTTCGGCTCCCTCAATGATGAGAGCACACGTGGCGAGATCGGTATGAACATGTACTTAAATCTAGAAACATGAACGCTTTTCTCAGATTGGGATTCTTGAGCTCCTACAAATTTTTCCATGTCAGTATCAAGTGCTGGGTGTAAAAACAGCTATTTTATCAATTGTTTAAGAAAATAACTGTTGAAAAATAAAAGTTTAAAAATAGAAAGAAGAGTTTTTGTCAGGATTTAGAGTTCATTATAACACAGAAGCAGCATTAATGAAGGTTACCAATAATCTTCTTTTGGTCTCTGTCATCTCTGTGCTTGTCCTGCTAGACCTCAGTGCAAAACCACTGACCACAGTATTTTACTACATAGATTAGAATATACTGCAGTGTTTTGAATCATATCTATATGATAATCTCCATTTCATGTATATGGGGTATTTTCACACATTAAAACACTTTTTTACATAATAAACAATTCCTTGAGGCAGTATTATGAAACACAGTACACATTTTTTTTTAAATAATTTTAATGAAGTTTTAACAAAGAATGTCAAACAGTTCAGTACACACACAAAGCAATGAACAGCCCACACACACACACACACACCCACAACAGACCTATGACATGGTTAGCAAGTCTAGTATTTTAGGGCATTTACCCAACAATGTAAAATGCCACGAGGTGACTGTTGTGAATTTGCGCTAAATAAATAAAATTAATTCAACTGAAAATAATCTTCCTTTTGTACAAAAATATTTAGAGAACATAAACAGCCAATCACTTTAAAAAATGTAATTTTATAACTTTCCACTACTGGACATTTCAAAATAAACAAAGCAGTTCCTTATTTCCATAGTTGACAAGTAATAAGCAAATATTAGCACCTGTTTAAAATTCACAATACCCAGTTTTTACGTTTTTAGCTCAGAAAAATGTGATTTAGCTACTTTCTTTACCTTCTAGCTGATAACATGGCTAATGAATGCACTGAGATTAAATAGTAACACATTAGTGTGCAAAAGTCTTATTTCTTTATATTTGGCTAGGAAAATTGGAAAAACTTAGAGTAATTTATCGAAACATGCAGACATATGGGGAAATACAGAATAGACTCAATGGTGCCAATTTGTAAGACCACTTTTTTTTTTTTTTAAATCACAAGAATTTCTAGCTCCTTGAGAGAAAAATCTAAACAAATGAGTAGTGGCTCAAGACTGTTGCACAATACTGTTGGATAAGACCAGAAAGGGCTACGTTTGGTATCTGTAAGTAGTGCCAAAATCTAGTAGTAATTCTCCTTTATTCATTGTGCTATATGAGTAAGCACTTTCCTTACTAAGTATTTTTCTCTTGTATGTTTGACCTTCACTTTTTTTCTGTTTTAAGTCTGAGCTTAAGACATGTAGTTGTGAGCTGATGATTGTTCAAAAGTACTTGCAAGTTTCAGGTGACCATACACATAGTAAAACAGTGAAACATTGAAGCCTCTTTTTTTGGAAAATATTCACATAATTATGTACTCGGTGGGGGTGGAAAAGGCATCACGTTAGCTGTTTTGTTTAAAAAACGAAAAGGAAAAAATATACATATTATTTCCAAAGTTAACGTATCTTATCTGAAAAATTAATATGTAACTTACTTCAGCTTCAAAGGAACCCTAGCAGTCACTCATGCACATTAATCAGAGCTTCACGCTGTGTGTTCTCTGTGTGTCATCTCTCTCCAGATGTTCGGAAGACCATCATTGGCCAGAGTATCGGTGGGGTCATCTACTCGTTGTTTGCCGGCTCTCCTCTAGTCATCCCTCTAACCACAGCTCCCCTCGCCATTTTCATCAGCGGTAGGCTTCCCCGCTGTCATTCAGCTCATCTCAATCAAGATGCACTTATCTTTTCACAGTTTCTGCTGACAGCCAGTTTGAATGGAAGGCTGGGAGTGGGTGGAGTACTAAGAAGATTACGTCAAAAATCAAGAAAAAGAAGCACCCAACCATGTCGAACACAAGCCAAAAACTCTTGTGTCCTCATCTGCTCTTGCTTTTACCAGAAAGCGGTACCACTAGAGTAATTAAGCTGTTAGCTCACACATGTGCCCTTAATGAGTGTTCCTGGTGCAGTCAAGCAAAAAGCACAAATCTTCAAAAACTTGTTTCTTTTTTTCAAGAATGAGGAGCAGAACTTTTTTTTTGCGCACTGTGGTTATGTAATGATTGGTTCCAGGGGCCTGCGGGTCAGGAGAGTCACTCATCGCATTCACAAACATGTAAACTTTAGGTTCAGTTCAGAGAGAGACAGCGCATAAACTGTTACATGGTTTTTACCCAACAGCGATGTTTTGTTGGTTGGAATTTAAACGATCTTGACGGCTGGAAGCTGCAGTATCAGGCCATGATGAGGAAAAGCAGCAACTCCGATGCCAAGATGTAGTTTTAATACCAAGGCTGTTTGTTAGGTTTGTGGTGTGATGATCTTTGAAGTAAATGGGTTAGAACTGTGCTATGCGCATTCTCATGGGCATAATTATAGCACATTTCCAGCAGCCTGTCTGAGCAGAACAATGGCTTGTTTGTAAAGCTGTAACTCATCTGCGTACAAATCTGCTCAAGATTACAACTAAAATTGTTATGGTTTTAACAAACCTATTACAGTTCTTTTTGTCCTTTCATGTTTGAATGAATTTAATTTTTTTCCAGTCATTGTTTATGTGTCTGTACTTGTGTGTGTACAAGTCAGTCTTTGCTGGGAGAGAAATCTGTAATGAAGTTCTTTTGTAACATTTTTTTCTCACTATCACAAAATTAGCATAGCAATTGTGTTACTTAGTTTCATAATGTGTATTTATTATATGTGGTTTATTTGTCTGTCTGTTTACATGTGCACATGTGCAACTGGAACACAGTGATCCGAGGAATCTGTGACGACTACAACCTGGATTTCCCAGCTTTCTACGCCTGCATTGGGTTGTGGAACTGCCTCTTTCTCATCCTGGGAGGAATCTTCAATGTCAGTCTGCTCATGAAGCTCTTCAAAAGGTGTCCTTCATATTCCTGATTTTATATGTTGGAGTACTTTAATTTTTAAAGTCCAATTTTTTTAATCACTTTGAGTTTCCTTTTATTTTGGTTGCTTTCTGTCATATAGAAAAATGTTTTAAATTGTCTTGTAACAACAGAAAACTTTTTGGGACAACAGGATGTTTTTAAAGAACGCACACAATCAATGTTTGAAATGTATTATTATTTTTATATTCTAGTATTTTTAAGTAGTTTTAACTGCTATGTGCTCCATTTACTTATTTTAAAGGTAGTTTATATTTACTCTACGGGCATGTGTGGCATAACATTGCAATCAGTGCAACTCTGGTTAATTTGAAAAAAGTATGTGTTACACAGTTTGAGTAAATTTGGAACACAGTTTTTAGTTTTGTTTTGGTTCACAGATTGGGAAATATCTTGCATTGAAATTTCCATACATAAGAGTCCATAATTTTGATTAATAAATATATTTATACTCACATTCTGCCAGACCAGCATGCATTCAAACACCTACCAGCTGTAATGCACTTCCCACTCGGTACTTGGCTAACAGCGCCAACTCTCGTTATGGGACTTGCAGCAATTTGCTGTTCGGCTGGTTTTATGATACTGACCTGTAAATCCTGCTACTGTGTTATCTTAGGAACCGCATCCATTTAGTTGGTGATGCATTATAGTTGTATTTTATTGCAAAGTTGGTGTCATACTGCCAGTATATCAGCTAATGGAGATTATAAAATGAATTACATGTATTTATCACAGAGTGTCTTATATAGGCAGTGAAATTAACTTCATGTTGGCCAGAGATTAAAGTAATTTCCATGGAGGGTTATTCTTCATTATTGGTCAGTGTCAGACTTAAATGGACTTCCTGAGTATTCCTGAGCTTCCATTTGAAGTATTTACAAGCTCTAATGTGGAACCTTAAGGTTAAATGACAATGCTGAGAGTGCGTTCTGTGTTGAAATAAATATTTAACTATTATATGGTTATATGTTATAACATTAACAATGTTTGCGACATTCCTGTCTTGCCTTTAGACAATGCGTGTTTGTGTCATAGTCGAGCTCTGTGACGTGTTCCTCTTGACTGAAGTAGTCGCTGCATTTTCTATGGAAGGAGGTTCAAACAAGCCGTCAAACAGCCGTTCTATTTGAGCTCTCTATGAAAACCCGGGTTAACAAAGAAACTTGGTAACCACAGCTGTGCCACCTATGATCTCTAATTGGACTAATGCAGCTAATACAAGAAAACCCTTTCATGTACCCTAAAAACACAAGACTGTAAAAAAGTATCAATTATAAGAAAACAGTAATGCACACTTTATTCTGAAAATATGTTTGTTAATTCATTAATTTTCATTTCCTTCTTATGTGTTTTTTTTTTTTTATTATGGGTGTCCTTTTGATTTATATGTATTTATATTAGTTTTTACTGTCTTACAACGGTCTTAATTGTGTAATGTGTTTAGGTCAACAGAGGAGGTCATTGCCCTGTTCATTTCCATTGCTTTTGTGGTTGATGCTGTGAAAGGCACAGTCAAAAGTAAGTTCATGACACACACGAGAAATATCTTTTTTTTTTTTTTTCTGTGAGTTGTTTACCCGTTGCCTTTCTGTGGTGAAAATCAAATCAAGTAGTCTGCTAACTCAACACACCTGCTGTCGAATCTGCCGCAAGCTCGTGTCTGATGTGATTTCTAAGCCCCGAAAGATAAAGAAGATAAAAGCCTTCACTGCCACATACATACACATTATTATGTGTAAGTGAATTTTGAGATTATCATTTAAGTGGGCAGCTGAGAGTCATAAGATCTCTTCAACTAATCATTTAGTCCTTTTAATTAAAAACTGTCAAATAGTTTCTTCCAGTGTTTGTATATTCCTTCTGCAGTCCTCTGCACCTCTTAAAATCGAATACTTATCAAGAAACAAACTGTGTTTATTGTGATAGTGAGGCCAGATAGAATTCTTTCATAATAACAGCTAAAGACTTATATTTAATACCCTGACAGCAAAACATAAAAGACCAAAAGAGTGTTAGACTCTTACTAGTGAACCACGGGTAATATAATAATATGATCTCAATTAGTAAATTTAGATAAACAAGCATATGTTTGGCCAAGAGTTGAGAAATATTACCTTTTAAAATAGTAGGGAGACAGAAATACCATACGAGGTCATTTGTTACTGTTGTGGGTCAGCAGGTTGAGAGGCTTTAGAAATTAATCAGTCCAGATTTTGAACCCCATCTGCAGCTATATTATACCACCCCAGCTTTTATGGTCCCATATCATAAATATTTTACACAATTTAATTTCACAAAAATGAGATGACGATAGCTGAATGTAATTTATTTTGAATGCAGTGTTCTCCTGTTTTGTAGATTGCCAGTGCAGTAGTTCAATTTTCAGAAGCCATTTGTAAAATACGCTCCGAGCTCATATGCCATTACCATAACATTAACCTATGCTATTTTGCTGACACTGTTCCTCCAAAATATTTTCCACTAACACAAATGAATACAGTTTGGGGCTGTATCTAGTCACCTGCACAACCTCGCCTAGCCTGTAACTTTATCCCTGTTTGATGAAAAGACCTGTGGAGGGACCTAGTCATCTCGCACACTATTCCTCAAAAGTGATGTTAGAAGGTATTATGTTGCACTCATTATGAAATTAATAGAGACAAAGTTGTGCATTCATTCTAAGTCACAATGGCAGGAAAACCATCTCCACTGAGTTTAAAATCCCAGCCTTTAGCCACACATTACAGTTGGTGAGCTATTTATTCTGCAGTCCTTATGGGTGCAAAGACTGATTTAAGCAATCTAGGCAGAGTTTGTTAAAGCAGGTGTAGATAATGTATTCTGTGCTGTTTCCCCATCATTTCACCCCTAATCCAGACTCGGCCTATTCTGCTAAATTTGATTAGTTTAGATTATCACAAAGGTTACTGGTTCATTTAGTGGTTGGACAGAGAACACTGGCATCAAACACCCAAACATACAAGAAAAATAGCACCTTGAGTATTTTACAGCCTGGTTGATGGGCATTCAGTGTAGAGGCATAACTCAGATGAGATTTATCTCGCTTTCAAAGTTTTATCCCCAGCAGTACTGACAGTTACTCTCACGTGTCTCTTCATGAAAGATTTAAGCATTATTAAAAGACTTGTTTCTGTGTTGACTGCAACATGAACAATGCAACCTGAGCTTGATGGACATTTTTTGTAGCTTTGGTTAGGTTATATACAAGGCTTCTTGAAAGATTTCAAGATTTTCCTGTTTAATAGGAATCCAATCAATATTTTTTTAAAGGATTATAAATATGTCAGCTGTAAGTTTTGGATTTCATTTGAGATCTGTGATATTGCGTCATTTACTATACCAGACTTTGGCAGCATACTTGTTATTATTGTCTGTTCATTGTATCTCTGATGGTTCACATGCAATCTGTTGGCACTAACGATGCATTTTATAGCCAGTGCTGCAAAGGTTACTTTTAAAATGTATTCCAATACAGATTACAGAATACATGCCCAAAATGTAGCTTGTAACGTATTCCGTTAAGTTACTCAATGTGAGTAATGTATTCTGAATACTCTGGATTACTTGATATATTGTCATGCTCTTCACAACTACATGAATGCACTATTGCTGTGTGATTTATTACTATTACTGAAGGCTACTCGCCACCGAGCTAACATTGTTAGCTACCAGATTGTAATGCAGCCTTCATTAATAGTAATAAATCACACAGCAATAGTACATCGACGATACTGAAGTAGCACATAACCCAGGTAGCTACCACAACTAAAACAAGGTAGTTGCAGTAGGCTAACGTTTGTTTTTAAAAACAAACTGACTTCCAGATGGTTGCTGATAAACAGTTTGCGTTGCACGGTCAGATTTCGCCCATCCCTTTTGTTCTTTAAATGTGAAGTGGTGTTGGAATTTCCAAGTAAGAAACGCATTCCTGCCCGTGCACTGCTGGCTCTGTTGTGCTGGCTCCGGGTCCATTGTGTAACTGACACCACCAACATTAACAGGACGCTTGCATTAGAGCCTCTTTTGTTTGGGTTTCCGGCAGTGCGTGGTATTACAAAAATTAGAGAGGGGATAGAGAGGGCATAGCCTAAAATATGAAACAGGAAAAGACAGCCGTGTAATACATTTATTTCAACAAAGTAATTGTATTCTAATTATCACCAATTTAAGCGGTAACTGTAATGGAATACAGTTACTTATTTTGTATTTTAAATACGTAACCCCAGAACATGTATTTCGTTACTCCAACACTGTTTATAGCTAAACACTGTGAATGTGATTTCAGTCTTTCATAGGTACTACCACGCTCCAACACTGGCCAACAGAAGCATAGGGGACTTTCCTCAAGGTGGAGACCTGCTGGGGGGAAACAGGAGTGAGGTGGTCACGGGGTTTGCACTTACTGAATCCTTCATCCAGTGCAGTCGAGAGAGACCTGTCCTCTGCCTCCTGCTGATGCTCGGGACATTATGGATGGGCTATACTCTCTACCAGTTCAAAAGGAGGTATGTGCAGCACTGCAGTGCTGCAGCAGTCTTAACATAAATCACTGGAGAAGTTTAAATTGTGTTTGGATGGGAGCACTGCCTGCTAGCATGAATACCGCTGAGTAGGGCCTTGACTCTAAAGATTGCAGGAGTGACAGAGCTTACAGGAACTTTCCAGACAGCTCTTACAAAGCTCACTTTTCAGTCGAAGCTTCTGTTCCAGCCTGTGATTTAATAAGCATTAATATTCTACTTCTGATTGCTCCCAGTAATCAAATCAACCTCAAAGCTCGATTCAATTGTGTAAGTAAAAGGCGGACCAAGGTACTTAAGCAGTGTCAGGATTGCAGCCATTGTCCTTGTCTTGTCCACAGTAATTGTATTCCTCTATTATTTGTCTCTCCCTCCTCACTCCCTTCTCCTTTCTCCCTCTCTCTCTTCAAGTCCGTTCCTGCATGCCAAAGTGAGGGAGGTGCTGTCGGACTGTGCCCTGCCAATCTCAGTGCTCATGTTCTCCTTCATCGGCTCCTACATTTTCAGTGACATTGAACGTCAGTATCATTTATTGCTTGGTAGTGTTAATATCATTGATTTATTGCAGTTATAGAGTGCATTTGAGATGTTCATTATAAATAATACTATGCAGTATAATATAGTGTGTTTCTTACTTTAAAACTGTTTTAAAACTAAAAATGTTTGAAACATGTGACCACGGGCAGCACTATTTTCACCCTATTTCTAACACTTTTATTTTGGAGGTGGTGTTGTGACTTTGGCCTGTACCAGTAAATTCAAGTCATTGACACAGGTGGAGGAAAACGTATCTTGCAATTCTCACACACGCAAAGCGATAGAGGTTCATTGCCTTGGTCAAGGATGTTACCGCAAGTAGTCAAGAACTAAACCATCAATTGTCTGTGTGATTAGTGGAAGACTTGCGGTATAGCTCGACAGTTATATAATGTCCACTTCATTCAAAAGAGACCCCAAAATAAAACTTGAAACTGTCCCTAATACTTGGTTAGTGGTTAATTAGTTTTCTCTTTTCTCAGTAATTGTGTATTTATTAAACCTTGCACATGTTTTTTTTCTTTTTAGTAAGGGGAGATTCATGTTCTTAAAACTCTTCTCTTTCAGGAACCTTGAATGCCCACACAAATTCCATTTCAAATTACTACATAATCATGTGATAAAGTGAGTGTTCACAGGACTCAATGCAATTCTGTGAAAAAATAAGTACACCCCATGATTCACTGGCTTTTAGAACCACCTTCAACAGCAATAACTTGAAGTAATTGTTTACTTTGACTTTGTCAGTCTCTCGCGCTGTTGTGGAGAAATTTTGGCTCAGTCTTCTTTTTAGGGCTGTTTCACTTGATTGAGGTTTGTAGGTAGCTCTCGTCTTTGGTAACTTTACTTTGGTAACTTTATTGTCCCTAACGGGAAATTGATTTGCAGTATGTCCGTACAAACAAACAAACAGACAACCAACACATCACATACACACTCCAAAATAATATAATATAATATAATATAAGCCTGAGAAAACAACCTATATTTGTCATCAAAAAAGTACAATGTGCAATGGCAACAACCCCCTTCAAGTCTCACTATAGCGTTTCAGTCAGGTTGTGTCAGGGACCATTGAAATACTAGGATTCTTTTCTTTTTCTGTTGTAGATTTGCTGGTATTGTTGAGATGACCATCCTGTCGAGTGAGACTGTTTGGCCAAGTTTTAGCCGGCAGACAGACAGCTTCATATTTAACATAAGGATACAGTCCACTACAGAGTTCATGGTTGACTCAGTAACTGTAAACTGCCCAGGTCTAGTGACTGCAAAACAAGCCCAAATCATCAGCACTCTGTCACCATACTAGAAAGTTGGTAGAAGGTATTTGTCCTGATACGTTGTGGTTTTTGCCAAAACAGGCGCTGTGCATTATTCTTAACCTGTGCTACCATGCTCTTTTTAGAAATAAGAGGTTTCATTATTTTTCTAATTGTACTGTCATTAACTTTAATATTTAACATGGCTAATGGAGCCCTGAAGAGTCTGCAGTGTAGCTCTTTGCTTTTAATAGTATCTCTGCAGTCTTGCAGTCTGACCTTGGGGTGAATTTGCTGGGACGGCCACTCTTGGGAGGATTGTTGCATTGTGTTAACAAACACATGAATACTCCAGACCTGCAAACTGTCGAAACTTGTGCTTTTAGAGAGGAGCTCGCACATGCGGATGATCAATAATCAAGTGCATGTGATTTGCAGCACTATGCTACTACTTATCCTCTTAATTCCTATGAAGGCCTGTGAAAACTTTATTTATCTCTATAGTCTGTCACGGCATTTTAATAGAAGATAACTGAAACATTAAATCGTTTCTTGAATGCATCTATAAATATATATTTTAATAATTTACTCTTGAGAGCTTTTTTGAGTGTCTTGTTTGTCAGGAATAGACATTTAACATTTTTACACAATTATGAAATAAAATTGTTGAAGCAACCTAAGTGTAAAGTGATTGCTCAATCTCTTACTTTGTGACATACTGTGGTATTGTTTGAGCTCCATTTAAGGAATTTGAAGATATCCTAAACTTACTTGAAGATACTCCCAAACTTATAACCTTTTTATTTCCAAAACATGTTTTCTAACTGCGAGGCCCCTCTTATTTAACGCCTTTATTGTCTTTTTATGTTCCCCAATCAAGGCACAGGCCAAAACACATTGGAGATTTTCAATTTTTATCCTCTATTGTTTAGCATCATTTTGTGTCCCCATTCATTGTTGCCAAGGCAGCAGCTGTTCTCTAGAGGTCGACATAGAAACAAAGAGATCAGTGCCAAACCCTCAAATGAATTTAAATATAAGTGCTTTACCTCCAGAGACAATAAGTCATAAGATAATAGAGCCATTATTGTATTGTCATTCCTTCCTAAATTTAACCAACTGCACTTAATTCAACCGCCTTTGACAGGAGAGTGTGCCAAAAAAGATGTTCAGCATTTGAAAAAAAATCCAGCCTCTTATGATTATTGGTGTGAAAAAAACATGAGTCATTACAGGAGTTTAAGAGACAGTCGTGTTTGTAATGATTGAATGTGATGAGATAGGAGTAATGCTAATGAATTTTACACAGCTCTTTTCTTGAGAATATTCTTAATGAATTTCAGTATATTCACACATACAAGAATCTTGTTGGAAGCAGATGTTTCTCATGTCCCAGGCTAAAGTTAAATATGAGTTATGATGGCGGTTTAAGGCATCATTTTGTAATATAAACTTAAACTCGTGGTTGTTATTTTTTTGTTTCGTTTTCTTCCTTTGAAACAGTTCCAGTGTTTAAAGTTCATAACCGGCCCATCTTCAACGTGGCACCATTTGAGCGGCTGTCGCCCATGAACGTTGTCAGCGCCATGGGACTCGGCTTTCTCCTGGCCCTCCTTATCTTCATCGACCAGAACATCGTCGTTTCACTGACGAACGCACCAGAAAACAGGTAAATCCTTATATGCTGAGCAGACGTTGGACATCTAAGAGATATGATTGCAAAACTCTCTTCACTGAAAATAGCTTAACAACACCAAGGGGAAAGTTGAGTTGATTCTAGTATTTGCTTAGCACTCTTCCTGTGACCATTCGGAATGCTGTCAGACTTTTAGAGATCCACTCCTCCACTTTAGAATTTGCTTCAACTGGATATTTTCCAGTCTGTTGGGGAGGGTGAAAGTCAAATTGTCACAGTCAGAGAGCTCTAAAGAAGCCTCGGAGCCAAAACACAATGTGAGCTTTTACCCAGTTCTTCTAAATTTGCATTGGATGGGCCAATTTAGAGCCATCAACCATCTAGCAGCCCTACAATGAAAACATATAATGATGGAATTTCTGGCATTAGCTTGTACATTTGTTGGACAGAGATTAATTGGATCTAAATGTCTGCTCTAAATATGGAAGAATTCCCCAAAGGGCAGATATCCACTAGTCCTCAAAATTCAGAAAAAGAATTAAAGATGTCTAAAAATGGGACTCATTGTGAGATGAAAAAGAGTGGTAAACAGAATTCACTTTGTTTATACCTCATGTCTTCCTTCATATGTCATTAATAAAAGAGTCCCAAACAGCTGAAGCTATTTCTGCTGCAGCTTTGTTCTTTGTGTTATTTTATCTGGTCCATTCCTTTATTTGCTTTACATCTTTTTTGAAGCATTTGAACTTTTTCCCCCCCCCACCCGCACAGATATTTGATTCCATCAGTCGTCATATTTTTTAAACTAACACAACATTTTGAAAATGAATAAAGACTTTACAAGCTCTCAGCATGATCCCAGCTTACAAAGTTATATATATGGTTGTTGAGTGGATATAAATGAAAATAAAGCTAAAGGCTTCTTCACCAATAAAATCCTCTTTCACTTAGATTTATGTTTGATGACCTAAAGTTTCCTATGCACTGTAATTTACAGTATGCAGCGGTGCCAATGTCATATGCAAGGGCACAGAGCAGGAGGCACGACTAGTGATCAGTGTGTTCATATTTCTTTACAACACTGCTGCTGTCTGCCTTCAGGCAGCATATTTACAGTTTTAGGCTACACACACACACACACACACACACACACACACACACACACACACAGTCCCCCTCATACCACCTCAGAGATGATGCATTGCAGTGATCCCTCACTAACAGGGGCAAAAAAAAAAGTTTGGTGGCATCAAAAAGGTCGCAGCCTTGTTTTTGTGTAACATTACTGTAATGTCATGCTCGGCTTATGATGTCATCATCAGTGACATATTGTTTGTGCTTTTCATTCTGTAAAAAAAGAAAAGAGAACGAATCCACAAAAATGTACAGGATTTTTTTTCTTTTATGTTTAATGGGAAAAAGTTAGTGAAACGTGAGCGAGGTTTGTCGAAGGGCATCACTGACCTTAGGAGAAAGATGCCCTTTTTGGTTTTAGCAGAAGTGTACTAGTAGTTGTAGAGTGTACAGGCAGACTACTGTCACGTGGACTTACTTCTAAAAATTTGTGTATGGCAGTTTTCTTGTGCGTGCCTTTAAACCTATTTATAGAACTTATGGTAAATGTGCTCTGTTACTTTCTTACATTTGTATGTAATTTGTCCCTTTATGGTTTTAGAGGCAGCTTTAACCTGTTTTTGTGCTGCATTATGCTGTTGACTGTAATGGTTGCGTTACTCCTCAGATTGCTGAAGGGTACTGCATATCACTGGGACCTAATGCTCTCTGGGCTCATTAACATCCTAATGTCAGTGCTGGGGTTGCCCTGGATGCATGCCGCCTTTCCCCACTCCACCCTCCATGTGCGCCAGCTGGCTTTTGTGGAGCAGCGCGTTGAGGGGGGGCACCTCTACGAGACGTGAGTTACCCACCCTCTCACTTCCAGTGCTAATCAGATTCTTAATTAAAGCTCGTCTTCAGAGCGTGTGGCGACTGTAATTTTGAGTTGTATCCGAGCTACTGTATCCTGTTCTTCCCTGATTGCGTGATTACTATGTAACTAAAGATTTTCCCTCGGGGTGGAAGAGGTGAGGGAGTTTTTAATAGATGAGAGGATTATGTTCATCATTCTGGCCACACAGATATGTGCAAAATTACAGTTTGCATATATTCGGGATTAAGAAAGTAGTTGAGTATGATTAATGGAGACTAGGGGGGACAGTCTTATATAAGTTCAGAAGATTTAATTAGAGATATAAGCTGGAGAAAAGTGTGCCATTTCAGGAATTTTGAAAGTGTGTATATGTCTGGAAATTTCCTAGGAAATTTTGAATATTAGTATCACTGACTGTTTATGAACAGCTGTTATTTCCAGTGTTTTTGAAGGTGTACTACATAAAGTATTTTTATTGCATCTTTATTAGGAGGTGCTTACTAGTCCTGAACAGGTGACATTAAATTAAAAAGACTCAAGAATAAGATAAACACAAGGTAAAATAAATAAAAATTACACAACGAGAAAAATGTGAGGTTTCAGCTCCACAGGTTGAGAGTCCAAATGAGGTCATTCCAAGGTCACAGATGCAATCCCTCATGTTGCTTTGATTGTTTCCTTAAAATGATGGTGAGGTCCATTTTCAACTTCAGAAAATGTATATAATTGTGCAGGTTCTTATTGATTAATACTAAATACTTTAAAGCTTTTCCAGCTTTATACAAATCAAAAGTAATCTTTGTCATATTTCACTTTGCAAAGCAGATGCATTTTTAAATAGCAAATTCAAAATGCTCACGTTTTGTTTTTTTTAAGTCTAGCCGACACCTCCAATCATGTTCCATTAATTGGAGTGCAGGATTGCTGGTGCCTGACTTCAATTAGCTTTTGTAGATGTCATTAGCCTAGGGCTTTCCTTACTTTTTCCAAACAACTCTGCAAATTTTTAAATCAACTATACTCTAGCAAAAAGCTTATTTGTATTTTATTAATTTAAACTTGTTTTTGTTCATGATGCGGATGAAGAGATGTTCTTATTACCACACAGGTGACTCATGAGTCCTGATCATTTTTGTTATTTTATTGTTCAAAAAGAGTGGTTAATATTTTTAATCTGTAAGAAGAGAGTTATCAGTAATAGCAGAAATCTTCATCCTTTTTGTGGTTTTAAAAATAACAGGATCTGTTAATGAGATATTGGAAAAAATATATAGCATGTCTTTTCCCCACTGCTCAGGCCCCTTAAACTCTGAGAAGTGGGTCTGGAAAATTCCTGATTTTTCAAATGAAAAAATATGCTGCAATACTGATAACAAAATCCCAGAAAATGCATTGTCTGTTGCATTGTATGAATCATTTGGGGGCTTTCCAGTAACCATTCATTTGTATGTTATTGTGTGCGTTTCCTCAGTATCGTCCAGGTTAAGGAGACCCGTCTGACGTCTCTGGCTGCCAACATCTTCATTGGCATATCAGTGTTGCTGTTGCCTCTCCCGCTGCAGTGGATACCCAAACCTGTCCTCTATGGCCTCTTCCTCTACATCGCCCTCACCTCCATCGACGGAAACCAGATGTGCGACCGAATGGCTCTCCTTCTGAAGGAGCAGGTCAGAAAGTGTGTGGTGGAAGTAACAGTTGAATAAATGTGTGTGTCCGTGTCCATATGTCGATAGCAGGGCTCTGCAGATCAAACGGTTGACTGTGTGCCCGGTGCTGGAGGACCAGACACGAGTGAAATGGTATTTGCAAATATAATTTTTGTGCTCGTATATTCACAGTACGAGGTGGGTAGTGTTTAGTGAATTAAGACTGATAAGCTGATAAATTAACATTTTTATTCTAGTATAGTGTATCAAACAAATAACAATACTAAAAGAGAATGCTGATTGTTTGTCTTGAGTGTTTTATCCTGTGTGTCCGATTTAACCTTCCTTCTCTCTCAGTAAAGATGTAAAACAAGGCTTGCCATTTTTCCCTACGCTTGGAATTGTCACACACTGGCGCCTCCTAATGACGATATGAGGAAATGACTCAAAATTTACAGGTTTCGCTGTGTAGAAAGCCTGCATAAGTGTAAATCTTAGTGTTGTAGAAGCATTTATGCTCATGTACATATACAATCATGCAAAGATTAAACTGAAAATAAAATAAATGTATTAATTAAATAAAAGTAAAACAAAACCTTACAAAAATCTCATATAAACATTGTTCAATTTAATGACCACATTTTTTTTGCTTCGTATGAAATCCAGATCTTTGTCTGTTTTCTTTTTCACATAAATACATTTTCTGTCCTCACCTGTAGATAATTCCAATTTACTGAGTGTACAGGTACCAACCAAGCTTTAGAAGATGCAGATTTGTCCTGTCATTTTTTTTAATTTATTTGCTCTTTGTTTGTTATAAGATTAGTACCTGACACCAGATCAGTTGGTGGAGCTAAATTAGTTTTTGCTGCAGCTCGACTGGGACTGCATGTCCTACCAACAATCAATGTTATTGTGATATACAGTCACACAGGAGATACTATAAATGCAGTTATTGTACGTTGTAGGAATGAATGCTAAATGTTCGTTGTGATTTAAAATCCAGAGTGCACTTCTTAAATGCGTGTGGGTTGCCCACTTCCCTTAGTCATTCCTTTAAGTTTGCAGGAGACCTGAGGACAGTGAAGAAGAAGAGCCACAGGGGAGATTGTTTTTAATCTGTCTTGATCCTCTCACCTCCTGCAGACGTCTTACCCACCTACCCACTACATCCGCAAAGTGCCCCAGAGGAAGATCCACTACTTCACCTTCCTGCAGATGATGCAGCTGCTGGTGCTGTGTACATTTGGCATGTACCCGATACCGTACATGAAAATGATCTTCCCTCTGGTCATGATCCTCCTAATCCCAATCAGGTACGACTGTGACCACTTTGTCCCGTAAAATTGTTTTCTCGAGTGCTTTAAACCAGGGTGACATTCAGCACCACACGGGTAATAACAAGAGCTGTGTCTGACCTAAATCTGCCCTCTAGATGAAAAAAGCTTTAAATTACAGTGAAGTCTGGTTTCTGCTGTCTTTTTTTTCTTTCAAAAATCTTCATATCTCTCTAAAAAGCGCTATTATGGGGAATAAAGTAGACAAGATGGATTATCTTTATTCTGTTTTTAAACTTTAACATTTAATGTGGAATGGAAAAAAACTGCAACGTCTGACTGAACGATACCCAAATATTGATCAGACTGATAAAACTTTGAAACACACTGTATGGAGGCTTTTACCATAATGATCAGATGCAGAACTAAAGCACAGCATACAAGCCTACTGGAAGTACCTGAATTTAAAAAACAAAGTTTCAATTATTTATTAGATGATCACAGTGGATAAATACACTGACAAAAATACATTTTTCATGAGGTAACCTGCATTAGTACATTTTTGTGGGGGGAAGAAGTATTCCAGGGCAGTGTGGCAAGCTGTAAACATGACATTGTCACATTAGCAAACAGCTGCCCTGTACACATATCCTTGAGACACGACACAGCATTGATATTCAGCAAAGTTGTGCTTCAGGTTACTGGGTGCGAGCTAATTCAATATTCCCCTTTTCACTTGTTTGTTTTGGTTCCCTCCAACTTTGTTTTTCCAACTGGATTGTAATAAAAATCAGGCTACATTAATGAGTTAAGAATATAGAGGGAAAATTCTCAGTCATTCTTTTTTCAGTCTGATTTTATAGTGCAAATGTTGACACTTAATCACCATGAAGGTAAATGTGTATAAAATAATAATATCCTGAAACCATAAAGTGCATCTTTTAAAGTTTGGGGACTCGTAAATTAGCCACTGTAGAAATGCGCTCTTGATCACTGGTAGCACTGATAAGAAGGCGGTCAGTTTTATCTGGTAAAATCAGACACTGTAAAGGCTTTGGGGTTTATTTTCTTCTTATGTTTTCTTTCTGCTCTAACAAGCACCAACTGACATGAATTATCTCTGCTCTGTGTTTAGGAACAACGTGCTCCCTCATATCATTGAGGCCAAATACTTGGACATAATGGATGCCCAACACATGTAGCTACAGATGGAATAAGCTCTGGATCCACATAAAGACATCTGGAATTTAAACAAAAAAAAAAAGAAAAAAAAGAAAATTAACAAAAACATATTTTTCAATGCAAAACTGTATGGAAAGCAAAAAGGAAATATATATCGACTGTTTTGATTTTTGTATCCGATAAGAACATTCTTTTAGGTGAAACACTGGAAAAGTGGCAAGTCATGTGAAGAGGGACGAGAGTCGTGGGAAATATTTTCCAAACATTAAACGGACAGCATCTCTCTGAAGGGGAAATTCTACCGAAAAAAAGGAAGGAGGAAAAAAAATGAAACATAAAACGGGACCATCCAGAACTCCCTGTTTCACTTCTGTTTGACCCTCTCAGATTGTTCAGTGCCATATACCTCCATCTTCTCCATTCACACCTTTTACTTTTCTATGGTAACACTTTACAATATCCTACTGCAGTGTGTACATCTGTGTTTTAACCTGTGGGCAACTGCTTCAAGTATTCACTAATACTGCTCAAGTAATAAAACTGCTGCCAGTGGAAATTGCGTATTAATTAGAAAGGTGTAATGGCACAATGTCAGTATGAACATTATCTATTTTTGACACTTTGCACTCACATTGTGTTTTTACACTGCCATACGGGGAGGTTTGCCATCTGTACACTGTGTTAAGTATTGAAAATCTTTTCCATGGACCACTTACATGAAAGTAATACCGCGTTTAGGCCACTGTAAAGAAAATCTTTACCTTAATCATTGTGCAGTGTTAAAACCTTCACATTCCTACACCTTTTAGCTGTGATCCTCCCTTTTATCTATGTAGGACACGTGCGTCTTTACATGTTTTGATTCAAAGTCATTCCAAAAACGTTAGTATTCATTAAGGTGTGTATGCGTGTGCGTCTGTGTGTGCGTGTGTGTGCCATCATCTAGCTTTCTGCCGGGTCTTAGAAAACCGAATTTTTAAGGTGGAATTTAAGTGCTCAGATGAATTTTAAAAAATACATTCCACGGGTATATATTATGTGTAATTATTTAGAAAGACAGCACAAACCAAATCATATAGTAAAGTCTTTATGAAATTATGAATATATTAGAATATATTATGGCAGTATATAAAACTTATTATTGTTCAAATCTAGGATTATTTATTTATCATGATGACCGTTTGTCAAGTGGAGAATGATCATTTTGTGTGTTTACCCTGACCTGTACTTCTCTTTTTGCTCTTTTTCATCCCACAGATACCAAATGTTGTATTCCGAGTGTGTCTCACATATGACTCTCCCACAGTTTACATATCAAAGTCCCTTCCAGTTCCATGTCACAGTTCTGGTGCATTGCTAGTAAAGTCAGGTTTAAAAAAAACAAAACAAAGCATCTGAGAGCTTTGGACTGAACAAAATGCATTTTTTTCCTGTGATCAAGTGTTCAAAAATGAGTTTTAGAATAACCCAGTCTTGTTTTCTATTTAGATGTTATGATTAGATCAGTGCTTGCAGATGTTGTCATGTAATAATCCAGGTGTCTGGAGAGATTAATATTGTTATCTACAGCTCAAAAAGAAAAAAAGATTCTAAGCACTGGTTTGCTTAAAGCATGTCACCTGGGTTTTTAATACAATGTGATGCCAATGGACTTGTATCCTACATGAGGAAAAAAAAGTAGCAAGTCAAACAGTAACTTCTCATTAAAACGAATGCAATGCTCAATATTTAGCAATACTGTGTATAAAGCAGAACTTCACCGGTGATATTGGGGTGAATCAGCAAAGGCGGACCCATCACTGAAGCAATGACAGGCCAGCTGTATTTTTACAACAGCACCTTTTCAGTCCATCCTCATGGTACAAACGCTGCTCTGCGCTGATTTGATTACGTTACACATCAAGAGGAAAAATAAATAAAATATATATATATATATATATTTGCCTGTCAAAGAGGCATCCACAGTGGCAGATTTTGTTGCTTTCCCAATATCCAAATGGCAGCTCCCGCACTTCTGTTCAACTTTGTCTTACAGATGTGAGAAAGATGTCCAATTTAAGCAGATGGATGTCTCATGCTGAGATAGCAAGGCATAAAAGCCTGCAAGCATTTGCATAATCCTTGGACTAAGCCTTAAGACAGCACTGGTGAAAGCAGGATGAGATTGTGAGGTATGAAGGAATATGTACAGTTTGCAATGCAAAGTTTAGTTTTTATTAACTATCCATTATAATCCAACGCAAGGTATTAGTTTCTAACTTTGGACTGAGATTTACTGATTCTTCTTCTTATGTGACAGTACTGTTGTTGTTCCTTGATATCCTCACTGTACTGATCATTTTGGAATAGCAGCAAACTTCTCTCAGAGGACTTGATATTGGATTTGGGAGGAAAGATACTACTCAGTTTGTGAAACCTTGACTTCCCCTTCCTCCTAATTGGATTTGTTTGAAATTGCGTACTGTGATGTTTTGTTTAGGTTAACCACCCCTCTTTTCTGATTTCATATAGCCTACTTTTTCTAATCATGAATGTATGATGTGTGGATTTTTATATAGCATACTAATTTAGGTGTCAAACAGAATCTGTAATTTTGTCAAAAAGATCAGCTATATTTGTAAGCTGTAAGATGTAAAATGAGAAAAAATGGTTATCAAAACTATGTGTTGGTTTACTATAGTGTGTGTGTATATATATACACACACTCTACACTGAAAAAGAGAGATTATCTCAAGCTGTTTGCCAAATAAAAAGTAGTAGTGATGTAAATAAGTGTGTGCTTGTGCTCACTGTGAATTGGTGATCAGATTGTCGTAATGTTTGATATTTATATTAGTGCCCTTTAGACAAAGGTTCCTTCTAATGTTATTGACCACCTTGACCATTTATCTACGGCCACTACCAGGACAAAACGTTCCCCTCAGCAGCCTTGTTCATTTAGAGGATATTACAAAAGGTCAAGACATTATGTGCCACATGGTTACATAAAGAATGCAGTGTATTTTCAGTATGCTAATCTGCTGTGGAAGTAAGAAGGTAATCAACTCAAAATAACTTCTGGGTTGTGCCAAGTAATGCAGCTGTAGGACCGTGTGTGAAATACAGCTCCATGCTGCAAACATGCATCTGTTTCTACTTATGTTTCTAATTTTTTTTTTTTTTTTTTTTTGTCACAATCTTTTGTTTTAATAAAAATAAAAACCCACTCCTATATTTATAAATTACAGAGAGAGATTTTTGTGTATGTTAACACGTTTCCAAAAATATTAAGTTAGCTGTTATTTCACCTATAAATTTCCTGCTCTGTGGGGAATTAATAGGCATTGTTGGTGCTTTAAGTATCATCCTTCCATTGAAACAAACCTCAGTGTAAACGCTATTATCAATGTTACTGACATTCATCCTCGCATGGGGATAAAACGCTTCAACCGCTCTTTAACCAGTAGATGTATTTACAGCGCCGCCTTCAGGACTGTTTTTATATTCCCAACTTCACTGAAAGGGGATCCTGTGTGTATTGGTACCATAATTACTGAATGAGTAATTACGTGTTTTAATAAATATTTATATATCTCAAACTGATGTATAGGCAGACAAAAATATCAATTTTTAGAGCATAACATCGTCTCTGCTGCACTGCACCTGCGCAGATGACCGCAGATCTCTAAGTCATAAGAAACCTGGCAGTGCAGGTGATCAGCTCTGTGGGGTTATTAAAGGTACGCGGACAGAGTCGCGTTAAATGGGCTGCATGGTGCGGAGCTCTGACTGTATAAACGATGGACGACGCGACAGCACTTTCTCCCATGGTGCAAAAATGAAGCCAAAATATTCCCCTTGTGGAAGCTGCCATATTGCGCTTTTGGAGCCAGAGTCTGCGGAGGAGTGACTTGAGGTGGAGCGACTGCGTCACGCTCCCACCCACACGCCCGCTGGACGTGACCGCAAAGTCTGTATTTTTGAATGATTCCTTAGTTTTTGTTATCCATTTTTAAACAGATGACATCAGCTGCATACTCCACAGAGACCCAGAGTTACTGTTAATATCAAAAATGTAATGCTGTCCTTTGAGATTTTAACAGAAGACTGTGAGTGTAATGGATCTAAAACTGTTTAAATCTCCAGAGCACTCTACAGCCTGGTAACATGAAAACTTTAAAAACAGCAGCAGAAGGTTTCAGTAGTGTATTGTAATTTGTTCTTTTCATTTAATAATAGAGTCCACATAATTATTACCAGCTACACCCACCATGGGAGAAACTGGTGAGAGAGACCATCAGGACCAAGCTGGGTTTCCTGGGTCTAGAGGTTTGGAGAAATCCAGATGTTCTGTTGACCCACTGAGAGAGGCATCATTTCAGAAACACCAGAAGAACTGAAGTTCATCGCAGGGATCAAGGAGGACCTCATGATCTTCACCACCAGCTCCCTTACAGAGAAATCTTCAGAACTCCACTGTAGGCCCACTCCAGAAGAGACCTTTGGTTTGTTTAATGTTATAAATACTTGGACTGAACTCTTACATAAAGATATTATATTCAGTCCTGTAGAAATAAAAAAAATATATATATATATATATATATATATATTTATTATCCTCTCCTCTCTGGTCACTGGTATGAATGACTCTGAATTATTTTGTGGTAAATAACACACTATTGGCAAAAAAAAAAAAAACACACAGTGAAAGAATTCCAGATCAACAGTTTTTAGTTAACCTTCATCAGGTTTTATTTAATTGTGTCAGAGAAAATCTCATGTGCTCCTCCTGTGTCTGAGTACATTCAGTGTTTAAAATAGAACCTCTGCAGGTCTCAGATCAGCAGCTTTCTGAAACACCAAACTGCTGATATGTAGTGACACACACGGTTACATGGGTGATTAATCCTTTTGACTTTTTGTCTTTAACTTTATCAATAAAACAGCTGCAGCTTTCACTGACAGCACATGTGGTACTTTAACCTTCCTTTGTACTGTTCTTTTATCAGTTAATTCTGGAGTTAACATGAACATGTTGGATGATCTGTCTGCTTTCACTGGGTGGTGCAGAGGTCTGAGTCTGAGGGGAGCTCCTGTAATCACGAAGAGAACAGAATCATCACAAACTGAAATATAAAGTTTATCTCTCAAATATGAAATAAAGCTGGTCCTTCTTGGTCCTCACAGAGTTCTACTCTTGCATTCTTTCAGTTCTACAGTAATTAGAATCAAACTTATGGGAAAGGAGACACCTTGAATATAAATGATGAGAAATATTGATAATCAAAGAAAGAATATTTGGAAAACAAAAGTTCGAGGAGAAATTTGTATTTTATCCACTAACACGGAGGAGGCGGGGTTTATGACTTATACTGCAGATCTATGTTGTTTGAGGGGAAAGCTGTCCGCGGCGCTGTCTTTGGTGGACCTGTCTGTCTCCGTGTCTTGTGGGCCGGGTCATGACACTTCAGGGGTGGGTCTCCTTCAAGAAACACGCAGCTGGATTTGTGTGTCTAGCATCCCGGAGGCTGGCGGTTCCCAATAACTATAAGCACGTGTGTCTTTTCAGTCAGTCTGCAGCTAACATGGCAGAGGAGGCGAAGAAGCTAGCTGCTTACGCCGCCGTGGATAACCACATTCAGGTACAGCAGGTTCTGTTACCGTTCACTCTCTGCTAGTTTGTCGCTTACTATTAACAGGATTTGAAACAGCAGTATATAATCTTATCTGCGTGTTTAGATAACAGCGTGCTAGTAAAGTTGGCTAAATATACTGCTAGAAGACCAGCTTAGTGATTTGTTACCGTTATCTAACTTGCACGGTTTGGAAGCGAATTAGCTGAGTTAGCTAGCTAACTTTGCTTAGCATTAAGCAGTGCATGTTACATGTTGCAACACATAGTAAGCCGCTAGCTAAGCGGTCGCTATATTTGACAGAGCCGTACACTGCTGATTTAACACGGCATGACCGCTCACCAAATGTCACATTAAAGTCTCTCCGGTATCCATTTGGGCCGATGATGATGATGAGGGGCGTCCATAATAACCTTTTACTGTTGTGCAATTACGATTTGTATGTACACTCCTGCACCTCCGATCGCCTCTGTGTTCAGGGTTTAGAAAATCAATCTCATGAAGCAAAATGCTGCTGAGCAATATAGAGCAAACAAGTCTGCTTAAGAAGTGAGCTGTCTGCACGTTGGGTTGAACAGAAGAGCCCAAACCAGCAGGTCTGAAGCACGTGCACGTGTCCAGGCTCTTCTAGTGGGAGGGGCTTAGATGAGACAGGAGAGAGCTTTCTACCTGCTGAAACCTAAAATCTTGGTATCTTGTGTTTTAGTCATTTTTAGTATGCCAATACATGAATTAAACACTCAGCATTCCTAACAAAGTAGATTCATGATATGATCATTGTTATTATGACTGCAGTCAATTAAACCCTTATGCATCTTTTGGTGTTTGTTTTTCTCCACACATCCTCAGGATATTTAGCCTCACTGCATTTGTTTGACTTTATTTGTGTTTTTCTAGAATAATCAGGTTGTTGGTGTGGGCAGCGGGTCAACTATCGTCTACGCTGTGGATAGATTAGGTGAGGGAAACCTGTACGTCAGAAGATAATACACCAACTTTGAGCTCTACAGGAAGATTTGAAGCTCTGCTCCAGTTTTTTCTGTCTTAACAACACAAGCAAATTCCTAAATGCAGCACCATTTGGGTCTTTATTAGAATTCATAAAATAGAAGCACTAATGGCCCTTGTGTTTTATCCCTCTCTCTTCTAGCTGAGAGAGTGCGTCAGGAGAAACTCAATATTGTTTGTGTTCCCACCTCCTTCCAGGTTGGTTTGCATATTTCACAACAGTGTGGAGCAATATGGTTTTGAAACATCATTTCCCCTTACTTAAAACTGTGTTTTTCTTTCCTCTGTGCTTTTCGTTTGTTTTTTGTCCCACAGGCTCGTCAGCTGATTCTACAGCATGGCCTCACTCTGTCAGATCTGGACAGGCACCCCGAGGTATGATGAGCTCATTGGAAATCAATCTGAAAGCCCTGATTTCCTGTCTATCTCTACTTACTATCAATTAAAAAAAAAAAAAAAGGGGGGCAAAGCCCAACCAAATAAATAAAACATGATTGGGAGAGCTGACTATAGCATTTTCTACATTTAGGGAATGGTTCAGGAGTTTCTTTTGTATATACCGGTCTGTGCTCAGTGGTCTGCTTGCATAAAAAATCGCCACCTTTGCTTTTGCAGCTGGACGTGGCAATTGACGGAGCAGATGAAGTGGACAAAGACCTCACGCTGATAAAAGGTGGAGGGTGAGTACAGTACAGATGTCTGATTGCAAGCAGCATCTGTCCTGTTTTCTCTCATTCATCCTCTTCTTCTTCTTCACCAGTGGCTGCCTGACTCAGGAGAAGATTGTAGCCGGCTGTGCTAAACATTTTGTTGTAATTGCCGATTACAGGTGTGTATCAGTGAACCTAAATGTCAGATGTTAGAGAAAGTGTGGTCATTCAGAGGTGTAGTGTTACGTATTGAAGTAGCAGAACACAGATTTCCACGTGTGCGCTGGAGTTGTTGCTTGTTTCTAAGCACATGTAAAGACTGTAATAGCTTTATATATTAGACAATTATAACCAGGAAAAATGGTCAAACTTTAGTGATTTATATATTTGCTTATGAGATGAACCAGAGTTCTCTACACATAACAGGCAACTTGGCAAAGAATCTATTTTAAATGGTATCTTTAGACACTTTATTCCTGTTTCTTTAGCTGAATCGGTGATGATATTTGTGCAATTACGCACTGCTGGCACGCTCTCTGTGCACAGAAAATCTGTGTTGCGTACAGAAAAAAAAAAAAAAATCTACGTTTAATTGAAATTAAAATTAATACGTTAACAATTCTGTTTTGCAGTGCAAGTCAGTAAGTGACTGGCTGCTCCCGTGTGGGATTAGAAGATGCCACCTTATTCCATAGTCCAGCCAATGATGCGATTCAGATTCGTATATACGCAGCTAATCAACGTCATTGACAGGCTATGACAGCGTCCTTATGTGCCGACACCGGTGTTTTAGCTAGCAAAGCAGCGTGGCTGATGTGGAGTGAAGCCACGTTAATGACAACGTGTACAACCATTGGAGATGTGAGTAGGACGGACGGAACAACTGACGGAAAAAGTGTGGACTTTATACCAGTTTTTGAATTGTGTTGATCGGCCACGTAAAACCAGAGTTATGATAAATATATATGCAATGTTTGGTTTTCTTCCTGAATACTGTCGTTGTTTATATTTACTGTGGGAGGAAATGGTAAAAACGGCGTTTTATAAGGAAAACGCTGGAAAGCGCTCTGTGTGTGAGCAAAACCAAAAAAAAAAAAACCCACCCTTTCCTATTGGTGGAAAAATGTACCATGTCGACCAATCAAAAAATGATATGGCAACATGGCATTTAGTTGTTTAGGAAAGGGGGAAGTTTTAGGAGTGATGGCGTATTTTGAGATGTGAGAGATTTGAGACGTTTAGCGCAAATCTTGTGTAGTTAGTGTGTAGTGAAGTCACAAGTTTTGTTTGTGTCAGAACAATGAGGCGACTGCTGAATGTTACAGGTGTTACAGCAGTGATACATCTCTTGTTGTCAGGCCTGCAGGTATCAGGCTGTTGTTCTCCTTTATCTCATAGTGGACAGAAATTATTTTTTGGAGTGGCACAAATAATTTGTGTGGCATCAAATTTGATGCAGAACAGCTGATTGTTCTGTAAATAGTTTGAAATGTTTATTTAAAAAAACGCCTTGGCTGCATTTTTAGGTAAGCAGCTGCAAAAGACTTTGTTGTTTGCAAAACTCAGTTACTTTTTTTGAAGAAGTAATTATATAATTAATTGCCCAACATTGGTCATTATATACTGTATTTTGCAGAGAGAGAGAGTTACAGACTCTCTCCCAGACCACAGACTCAGTGTGTGTGTGTGTGTGTGTGTGTGTGTGTGTGTGTATAGATAGATATAGAAAGTTGTTTTCAAAATTGGAGTTCAAGTTATTTTTTACTTCCAATAGTGTTAACATACTACACGGATCATGAACAAGATTTTTATTTTCATTGTAAGTGGGATAAAGTAGTCTAACATAAATGTAAATGCTGTAATTTCATTATTTTAATAAACCGTGTAACTTGGATGGATTCGATGCTGGCGTGACCACAGTGCACACGTCTGCTGTTGCTCACAGTGGTCCAAGGGACCGCGCAGGGAGTTTGTGTGTTCGCTCAGACACATGAAAAATTAGAGGGAACATTGCTCAGCAGTGTACTTTTTTTAAAACCAGGGTTGATTAAATTACTCTGTTACAACAGAAAAAATGAGCTGCACTGGACTTAACCTGTGCATGATTCCAAACATCCACCATATAAACCTGACCCGACCTTTAGGATGTACAGGACATGAAAAATTATTAATATGAAGATCTTGACTATCTGGGTATAATTAAAGGTGCACACTTGGGCTTTTTAGGGTGATGGGGTCTGGCAGGTGAGTGGTGTGGAAACCCATGTTTGCAAATTTAACTTGAATCTATTAAAAATCTTGGGACAAGTTTATATCCTGGTGACTTTGGCCTCAGGAACCATGTAATCCTACTGTTTATTAAAATATCGTAGAATTCAGAGATCTGTTGAGGTGTCATTAATCGTTATGTTTTGGCAGACGGTTCAATATGATAGGAAAGTGTGTTTGTAGCGTTACCGTGTACGAGTGCTTGTAATTCCAAGACAGCACCAGTTTTACCACAGCTTTGAACCAGTGATGGAAATGTGTCCTTTCATTCTAAGTGAACTGACACTCGCTGCTGCCACATCAGCTATCACAGCCACATCGGGTACCAAATAAGACACTTTAAGTATTAAATATTTGTATTCATTTTCTTTTACTAAAATAAAAACTGGTTTTAGACTGATCTGTATCTATGTGAGGATCATTCGTCCAGATTTGATTCGTTCCCTTTCTCCACAACTCCAGGAAGGACTCCAAAGCTCTGGGCCAACAGTGGAAGAAAGGAGTTCCCGTTGAGGTTATCCCCATGGCGCATGTTCCCGTCTCCAGAACAATAGCCAAGCGTTTTGGAGGCGAGGCTAACTTAAGAATGGCTGTCAGCAAAGCAGTAAGTGGACTGACTCTAACATCTGTGACATCTCAGCTGCACCTCTGTTTCATTGCTCACAGCTTTGCTTTGGTTTCCCTCCTGGATTTTCATTCAGTGGTTCTCAAACTTACCATTGAACTTTTAGCGTTAGTCAACAGTTAAAAAGAATTTAAGTTTAAATTTAGCCATAGGCTGTGCATAAAAGAGACATTTCAGTGGCAGCATATTGGTTAATAGCCTTTGTTTGCTTCTGGGGACTTGCGCCTGTTGTTTGTCCCGACCAGACTTCCACAGGTGCTACACCGCAGTCACTGATCCCCATTTTCTACTTTTATTAGCAACATTTTAACCCTTCCCATAAAACGGAATCAAAAATGCTGCCGTGTATATCAGCCTGATGTTGCCTGTGTAGCTGGCCTCAGTGTAAAAGGTGATTTTTACCCTCTGATCATCTCATTTCACTTATCCTACCTACTAGTAGTTTTATCTTTTAAGTGTGTCCGAATTGAAGGATGTGATGATGGATGGTGATACTGCCTCATCAGTGACAGTGAAGCATTACACTGGGCTTCACATGAAGGAGTTGAACCCACAAACAATAACCGGGACTTTACATTTTCTATATGTCGTTTACTGAACTTGGTGAAGCGAGGAGCACATAGTTAAACGGTTTTTGAGTAACTTTGAGGAAGACCTAGTGCTGCTGTGGACCAGCTCATTGGCTGCAGTGCCTGTAGTGTCAATCCAGTGCAATTAACTAACTGCGTGGCCTCGTGAGTTGGCTTCATTAGAGGCTTGTGACAACTGTGTGAAACTGAGGAAAGTTTACACTGAAAGCGGAGGGCAAAGCCGCCTACACAGGCGCCGTAACTGCCTCATTAACACTCTGCAGACTTTAATGATTTGCCTCCTACTCTGTTCTTTCAAATGAACAACATCCAGCGAGAGACGGGAGCCTCTGTTTATTATTCCAGCTCTTAATGTTTTCATTGCGCTTTTTTTTTTTTTTTTTTTTTTTTTTTTTTTTTTTTCCTCCTTTTTTGTTTTTCCTTTTTTATGCTGTTGAGCCTGGAAACTGTTTTGAGTGCTAATGAGTGGGACAGTTTGTTTACTCACAGATCCTTGACGATCAGACATGCTGTTATTTAATTAAAACTTCCTTTATAATCGCGCACGATCACTTAGTAATTACATGTGGCAGACCACACTCAAGCGTTTTGTAAACTGCTAAGGAGAACAATTATATTTCCAGCGCCCGAGATAACAAGCTTTGCGTGTGTTCCCGTACTTTGCTGGAGTGACTGGGTTATGTATTTGTGGCTTTCAGGGTCCCGTGGTCACTGATAATAGCAACTTCATCCTGGACTGGAAGTTTGAGCATGCTCAAAACTGGAAGGAAGTGAACACTGCAATCAAGATGATCCCGGGTGAGGAGCTTGGGGCGTGTCTCGTTGTTGTAAGTATATTGGTCCATCCATCAGTGTTCAGAGTGCTCAGCCTGTCTCTGTGTGCTTACAGGTGTGGTAGAGACCGGGCTCTTCGTAGGGATGGCCGAAAGGGCCTACTTTGGCATGGAGGACGGAAGCGTGCAGGTTCGAGATCCTGCGGTCAACTGAGTTTTCCACAATCGACACAATCTCTCTCTGCTCATCTTTCCGAATGACCTCACCGCTCCCACAAGTGCCATAGTCTTGATTTCCTCCAGGTGCCATACTGTTTGGGTTGAGCTGCACCTCCTGCAAAGCAAGGCAGTTTTCACACATCTCACTAGGATCTCACTGAAGATCACTTGGTTTTCTCATCCTGCTGGTGGTGCTTCAGAGTTTTAAAGTGCCTGATGAGTAAAATCAAGTGCGTCACATCTTCTTTCTTAGCCTGTAATGTTCCCCAGTTTGGCTTCCCAGTCACACTGGGAATTTTGGCTCTTCTGCAGTTAGCAGGTTTGATAGAGTCTCTGCAGAGTTGTGGTTCTCAAGTATTAAGGTGAACCACTGCAGTGCTGCACAGCCAGATTAAGGAGTGCCTTGAGATTTAAAAAAAGAAGACCTTTTTAAAGGCACATTTAAAAAATAAATAAATAAAATAAATATCATAATTATATGTCAAAACATCTGCTAGGCTGACAAAACCAAAAAAAACCCTGTAAGCAGTCAGCACTAGTCTCCCTGCTTTTGGAGGGATGGCAAGAACTACTAATGAATATCCCAATTTAAGCAGCAAGAGGCATAAAATGATCTAGTGCAGCTATGAAGCCTCTGGTAATGTGTTACAAAGATGCACAATATAAAGGTGGAGTGTAATGCAAGTTTCCTTGTTGAAGAAGCCTATAATGACAAAACAGCTATCTGATTTCCTGTCCTGAATGAGGACAGATTGGGAAATATATGTGGTTTCCTCTGAGGTTTCACAACTGCTCCTGTAAAGTTAGACTAATCATTGAAGGTTAAAGTCCTCAGCCTCGCTGTTTGTCCAGGAAAAAAGCAAAACTAATGCATGTACACATCTCCTTCCTCTGTCTCTGTTCTTTTTGTGCCTGTATGTCACCTGCATGACCGTTACTTATCCTTTACACGAGTCATCTGGACACTGAACGCCTCCCACTAACATAACTTGAAGTAGGTAATGATGGTAGACAGCCATGCTATTTAACTTTGGCGTGCTGTAGATTATGTAAGTTTCACTAGAACCATGAGTACATTTTATGTGGCTTGTAATACCAAAGTAATAGAATGTTCTTTATGATTCAAGTAGCAAAAGTTAATACATTTTCATAGTTGAATGCCTTTAAAATGTATTAGTTTAAGACAAAAGCGTTGTCAGTGTTGGTGAAACTGTGCATCTTCGTAGTTCAGTTTATAGCATGGTGTCTGTCCCTTGAAGAAATGATCCCTTATATTATTTTGTGGCCAAGTTACTGTCTCTGCCTGCATCAGCCATCACATGTTGTTCTTATGGTTTTCAAATTCAACCGTTCCTTCAACTTTACTATGCCTTACACTGTGGTTTTATTTTTGTGAATGTGTTTTTGTGTGTTTGTTTCAATGTAAAACTCTGAGAGACTCTGGACATGGGCAGAGCTGTGAAATTCAAGATCAAGTCATGCAAATGCAGTCAGTTGGCAAATATGTTTTAAAAAACCACTGTGAAGTGCACACACTCGGATCCTGTTCTAATGTTATTCCAGTCTCATAAATCAAATTCAAGTGGCCTGGAGATGAAAGGTTAAGCGATCTGGGAATGTGTTTGGAATATTTTTGCACCAGCATGGTATTTTTCTCCATTCTTTTCTTTACCAGTTGACTGTGATTATTATTATTATTATTGCTGCAAAGGTTCTAATTTCTTTGTCAACCAATACAGGACCAAAATTATAACTCTGTCTTGTTTTATTTTTTTGTGATTTAGTGTGAGCATACTTGTTGACACTTATTTCCCTTTATTTAAAGCTATTAACAAAATAGCGAATTGAATAATAGTTAAAATATTAAGATGATATCGGTACCAATGTGTGATTTCTGAACATTATTTGACTTTGACCTTGTCAGTCACTGTACAACAGGTATACAAGGAACAAAATTTCATTACAGTTGGTGAAATATTGTGAAATATAAAATTGTATAGCACCAGAAATCCTATAACATGCAAGGGTTGGGACAACAGAGCATGAAAGAGGGATGAGGATGCAGTGATGATGTCTGTGCCTCGAAACAAGCAGCGCTTGGGTGCAGTGTCTTAAATGGAGGGAAGACGAGCCTCAGTGATTTTCTTCCACCATCCTCGCCTCTCTTCAGTCTTCCAATCAGAGGTACTGCAGCAGCCACTCCACACATAGATGCAGCTGGTCAAAATGCCCTCTATGGTACCGCTCTAGAATGTAGTGAGGATGGGTGGGACTAGGGGGGCTCTCGTCATCCTGCGCAGGAAGTGCAGCCTAATGTTGTGCCCTCTTGACCAGTGACACCATGTTCAAAGTCCGACGTTCAGGATCAGGTTGTTGACTCCACACCAACTGTTACACCTCCTCTCTGTAAGCCAGGTGGTCATCCCTGATGAGGCCCACTGCTGTTGCATTGCCCGCAAACTTCATAGTGTGGTTGGTGGTCATGTGTCAGTCATCAGCGTGAACGGCAAAGTGCTCAGAGTGGTGTTTTCCAGGTGTGCAGGCTTCAGTAAAGAGCAGAGGAGATGGTGTCCTCGGTGGAGCAGTTTAGTCACTAGGCACACTGGAATGAATATAACGAGCTGTGCTCGAGTTTGTGCAGAATGCAGGAAAGTACCACCCTCCTTTTTGACCACAGGGAGGCGCTAGATATTCAACCTGCTTGGTGTGCTTAAGGTAGTTTAATGCCAGCACAACAAAATGTTCTATATACAGATTATGAGCTAATACCCTTATGTACAATAAATAGCTAAATTCGACTTTTGTATATTAAATGCTTTGACATGTTTATAATAACTTGTGTAATATATATTTATAACACGCAAAAAAATGTTCTGTAATGTCATGGAGAGCTTTGAGCTTTTCGCCTGTGACTTGAGTTATAGACATTATGTCATTGTTATCTCTGTGTAAATGAAACTGAGAACGATAACTCGTGACCAGGACCAGGAACTGCACCGATCTTCTATACTGAAGCCACGTTGATGCTTTCATGTTGGCTGTCTTGACAACAATTCATGAATGACAGCCTAAATGTCGAATCTAGTTGTTCCATTCAGTCACCCAGGACGCAAGCTGACCAATAACGTCCCTGCCTGTCAGACCAACCTGTGTTATTGGTCAGAGGACGTCAACTCGGACCAATCACAGCTCCGCTACGGAATTCGCCATCGAGGACATTTTTGCGTCACCTTTTGCTCTGGTCGTCGGGCAGCCGTCAATGCGCCTGCGTGGCTGTGACAGACAGCAGATTAGCCAATGCAGTACACTGTTTGGGAGGCTGGGACTTCCTGAGCCCACCTCTTTGAGTGACAGATGGGTAGTGCAATAGTATTCTGCTTAGTGTGCGAGTCTAGATGATTGACAGCAAATTATCCAACGAGAGGCGGATACATGAATTTTTAACAAACTCGGCGATTCCACTAACCAATCCTAGTGTAGAAACAAGGCGGGATTCAGCGTTACCAAGGCAAGTCGAGTCCAGTATAAAGGCAATAACATGGTTTCCCAGTGGCTGTTTATGTTTACTTAAAGAACATCTCCGAAAAGGGCGTTTTAGAAGACACAGCTTTGTTTTCTGTTTTAACTACAGTTTTTTGGACCTTAAGTTTTTTTTAATGTTAAGATTTACAAGGCCAGTGGCATGTAAATCTAATCACTAATGTGCCAGTCTCACAAATGGAAAGGGGGTTTCACTTTGGAAACGTGAGCATTTCCCTGGTGCTCCTCTTGTTGCTGAAAGCGCTTATCGGATTTGGGACTTCGCAAGCTCAGGGCTCCACCATCGGGAGGGTGCCGCTGTCCACAACCGGGGATTCAGGTTCGACCGCGGGGCAAGATGGTGCAGGAGTCATGAAGCGTGGCTTGGAGAACGTAGGCACCTCGGTCATTGGAGCAGACGTTACCGTGGAGGACGACGACAATGGGTCAGAGGCAGACGAATCACATGGAGAAAGTAACGGAAGCGTCAGAAAGACGAGGTAATTATAGAAACAGCTGCCAACTGATAGTAAGTAACTACACATTAATTATATCTCACCACCACCCTAGCGCCTACAAAATAAAGACGACCCCTAAAATAACAAACACACAAACTAGTAACGCCTCCCTCCCCCAATGTATTTGTAAAGTCATTTTAAACTTATTACTTTTTTGTCAAGCGATACTTCTTGTTTGGTATTCCTCCGCCGAAGCGGCGCATTCCGAAGTTGCTGGGGAACTATTTGTTTGTGTCCACTTTGCTCATAAACCTCGTTTTACTGCGTGTTATAATAGGCAGCCTTACAAACGGTGCCAAGAAAATAATGCGACAGAAAGGTTAAGTGGAGTGTCACAGCGCAGAACAGGAAAATGAAGCGTTTGTGAGCGAGTTTGGCTTCGTGTCCGATAATGGACGCACACCGTAGCAGATGCGCTAATGCCCCGCTAACTAGAGCTAGCTGTTTTAATGTATTTATCTGGTGTCGGCAGTTGTAGGTAAGTTGCTAACATGTGGGTTACATGTCAGGGCAAAACGCGCTCCAGATAACTGACAGGAAAGTTTGGTGTACGACGAATAGCTTCTTCTTGCAGTTTATGGAGAAAGTGGCTTTTCTATAGTCTGTTGTTATTTTCCAACCGCGAAAGGGGAACACGTTATGAGCTGAAATGCCATGGTTGCTGGAACTTTTGATTCTCTCTGCGGAGAAATACAGGCAACTATGAGCACATGCGCTCTGCTGTCCTAAACCCGGTTGAGTTAATCCGAAAAGCGATCTGAAAGCAGCCCCAAGTTACATTGAATGGAATTTATGTTCCAAGTGAAGATGCAGCTGCTGCTTTCTTTGCAGATTTAAAATGCAAGATTCGTTTATTATAAAATGATAGAGCAGGATAACAGTGGTAACTGGTGACGTCCCCCTCCTGTCTGCAGATAATCTGCATCACATTTACATGCGCCAGTCTGTTTATTATGCTCTTAACCGTTGAGTTGGACACTTTGCATAACGTTAGCTTCATAGCATAAGTGCCTAAGTCATTTTTTGGTCAAATTGAGATTTTTGCCTAACTTTACTCCCCTACCACTGCTGCATCATCCTTTTTCTTGTTTTCCGAAAACACAAAAAAATGACTTGGGCACTTATGCTATGAAGCTAACGATAAAGCGTTTGTGTTGATCTTAGCGGTTTAAAGCTGTAGCAAAGTGGCCCTGGAGAAGATACATGTAAAAGTATGCAAAATGACAAGCTGTTGTTTGTTTGACAGAAAAGGAGCTCAGGTTTGCTACACCTTGCTGCTGCTGCTGCTGTGGGAGGGAGGGGGGGGGGTCTCAGACGCACCTGAGACCATGCTGCATGTCAGTGCTTTAACCTCAGACATAAAATACAACTCTAACGTGTTTAGCGCAGTTACATTTTCACATAACACCTTGAAAAGGCATGCGGCACTGCTGAGAAAGTCCCCTGGATGCCGCCAGTGAAAAGTTTACAGTCTGACACAGACCACATGTTTACCCAGTCCTGTTAGATTACTGCTGCTGCTGCCCAAAGTGAGATGCAGTTCTCGCTGCATCTCACAGTGGGGAGGGCATTGATTTTGTCTTCCTTGGTAAACAGTAGGTTTGACGCCCACCTTAGATGTTTGGCGCAGTGTGTTCCTTTTCTGTTCTTTCATCTTATTTTTACCTTTACAAGTCCATTACACCCACTTTTTGAGTGTAATATAGCTCCTTGAATCAGGATTATATCAGCACGCTTTCTTGCTTTAGGTATCCAAGGTCCTGAGGTCCTGTAATAAATTATTCCCTATGTATTATTCTGAATACGCTGTCTGTTTTCCTGAGGGAGTCATAACATCGAAAACCTTGTTAGAGTCGAACCTTTTGAAGATGCACGGTGTCGTTTCATCACCTTAATGTTCGAGCTTGCTGCCATTGTATCTACTTGACGGCTGAAACGCAGCGTGCCGCCAATTTTCTGCCAACCTTTTTTACACCCCAGGCTCACTTTAAAGTTTTCTGACAAGACCCGAAGCACCGCGTGCTAGCCCTGGGTGTTCGAGGTGCTATATAAACAATGCTCTTTCACAGCAGGGAGCAACTCGGCATGCTGTGTAGTCTGTCCCGCCATACTCAAGTCAAGAGGTGTAGTTACTTGGTTGGGAAAAATGAAAGATTTCCCAAAATCTTTCAGAGTACTGCCGCACTCTTTTTTTTTTTTTTTTTTTTTTTTTACACCCTGCACAAAGCCACAGTTTTACCAGGGTAAACTCGTGGCACGAGGGCAACACAAAAGCTCCTGCCTGGCATCTGCCGTACAATATCAAGATGAACGTAATTAACAGGTAGAAGCAGAATATTCCCCTGCCAGCCACCTCAGCTGCTGCAGGAAAACTCCTGAGCGTTCACCCTGGTGCTGGTCACACCCTTCCACTGCTCGCTTTCTCCCTGCCGTGTCACACTCTCTACTTGCTTTCTGTTTGCTCTCTTACATATTTCCAGGCTTTTTCGCCACAAACTACCGGCTTTTTTCTTTTCTGTTTTTTTGTCACCTTATATAAATAAGTCTTTTGAGCAGTATGTTTAGAAGTTGTGGACTAATGGTCTCTCGACTTTAGTAGTTGTTGTTTGTAAGGTTTTGTTTTTCCAGGGTTACAGCGCAGCAAGCCCGACCACACCAGTCTCTCCATTGCATTTATTCTCTTTGTCTCTCGCCCTTGAATTTAAGTCTCCCCCTGCTTCTTCTCTGACACCCCTTATCCTCACACACACGCTGCTTTTTAATGTCATCCCTTGAGTATATACACTGCCGAGTGCTCCATTTCCATCTGTCCGCCTACAGAGTTGTTGCTGAACTTTAGAAATGTCACAAGAAACAAAAAAGAGTGATTTTTAGGTAGGTTTCTCTTGTAAAGGGGCTAATTTAACTAAAAAATAAACAAATAAGAGGCGCCTTAAATGTCAGAAAACACATTTTCAGGAAGCGTGGAAATTGCCTGTTTTTAAAGGAAGTTGTTTGAAATGTGTTGCTTATATTTATAATAGCGACAGTGAACTTGTATTTGGTTAAAATGAATGTGAAACGGTGAAGTTGAACATCTCTCACCGTTAATTAGGTCAGCTTTTTGAAAACATTCTGCGACCTTTTGGGACTTTTACCTGCTTGACTTTCCAAGTCAAACAGACCCTGTGGCAGTAAGTGGCACCCTGTACTGCTCTGGATTTAACTACTCTTTCTACTTTTCAAGCATCCCAGTAACTTTAGTGCTTTGTTAAGAACATCATAACTCTCACATCTGGATCCCATTTTATATAAAGTATAATAGATCTCGAGTAAAGACCTGCTTTTCTTTTTGTTGTTGTTGTTTTCTTCTACTTCTGATTGAGATTTGGGAGTCGAGCACTTCAAAGGCAAACTCTTGAAAACCAGTCAGCGCTCAGATGTCAGCGTTTTTCAATTTCTGTCATTTATAAAAGCCCCTCCTTCCACTTCTCTATCCTGTAATCTATAAATATTGTAGATGTTTGCTTTGATCCGGCATTCAGCGTGCGACGAGCCTGCTGTTGTGTCGGCTGTCGCTTCACCTTTAACGCTTTCATCCTCGTGCCGTAAACGTCGCCCTGGAGACGTGGTGTTTACGTCTGTCTCGGCGCACGTATATGTGTACATATAGGATTTAACCCTTTAGTGTGTGTATATGTGCGAACCGTGTGTGTGTTTGCCCTGCCAAGTTTAAAGCCTCTGCCAGCAAGTGCTCCACGGGGCCCTTCAGCACCTTCGGGAGCACTTGGAGGTGAGAGGACAGCAGCTCTGTTTGAACGTGCTCCCTCGACTGCCCCCTCCCCGCCCCACCCACCCTCAGGGCCCCGTAGCTGCAACAGCTCTTCTGGGCCGCCGTGCTCGCAGGCTGGCTCCCACCAGCCTACTGCTTAGCAACAGCCAATCGGCCAAGCTGGGCGACTTGGCGGCCAATTGCGTCGTAGACGGGCTGGTGCTCAGAATTTGAGTTGACTGCACGGGTCTGGCTATAGTTAGGTAAAGGATGAAGTGAAGAGTTTTTTGTTTTTTTTTTCATTTTCCTCACATTGTATCTTTAGTCTGCTCTGTGTAACCAGGGAGCTGCTGAGTGCGTTTTAATAATAGACACTACTGTCCCCAAAAATAACAGGTCGCGATGAAGCTGATTGAACTCCATCACTGGAGAAGCTCGTAATTGATCGCTCAAAACTGGCTTCTTTAAACCCGGCACTTGTTTTCCTGCAGAGGTCTGAATATATAACTCCACTTACCAAGCTCACAGTGGCTTTAAACGAGCTTATATAAGATCTTTTTACCTGTTTTATCCTCATTGTCTGTTACTTATGTAACCATGTTTTGTTTTTTAAGTGCTGCCTGGTGCTTTTTAATGCTGACCTTTAGAGTCTTTGTGTCTGACCTCCTGAATTTCTCTGCACTTGATGAACACAGTCCGAGATCATAGAAGATGCTCGCATGTACAGAGGTAGAAACTGTAAACAGTCTTTTGAACGTGTGACTGCTTGACAGCAGTGTTGTTCGAATCCGATTATCAGAATGAGTGAATTTATTAGGTCAGTGGCTATTTCGGTAAGTCGGCAGGACCCCCGTCTAGCAGCACTGCAGTATGGGTGGGGCAGAGGCAAAAAAAAAAGGTGCGATACTCTGAGAGAACGGGAGCGAGAAAAGGAGGGAGGGGAGGATGAAAACTCCAGAGTTGGCTGGTAGTTAGCAGGACCACGCTGTCTTGTTTTCACTCTCAACAGCTCCTCACTGCTTAGCAACAACGAATCACATCCGCGGATCGGAGCTGCGCCCCAGCCAATCGGGCGGCAGGAGCGTGGCGCCATAGAGTTTATATTTTACCACGTGTGAGGCTGGAGAGAAGAGCGCACTTCTGCAGGAGAGAAAAGAGGAGGAGAGAGATAGTGACACTTTTAAATGGTGTGTGTGTGTGTTTTTATGCTTGTACTAGAAGTTGTTTTTTTTCTGTTAAAAAACCACACCCTGTGCTCTCTGTGCTGCACTCGCCATGCATGTATGGCCAACTATTCGCCACAGCTTTTCCACTTGAGGCCACTAAAGGCTTTCTCCTGCTGGGACAAAGACCTACAAACATGATCACTTGTTTATTTAGCAGGTCCAGGGACAGTTATGTAAACCTTCAGATCACATTAATCTGTGATTAAGCTCTGGTGTTATGTGACCTTTCATGAAAGATGTCACCTTAGGGTAAGTGGCATTTTGATGTCATGTCAAGCACATTTGCGACACCCTAAAGATGGACTTTGCTGTCTCTTTTGAAGCGGCCAGCTCTGCTTGCATTGCCGTGGTAATCGACAATGTCATATTTAGAGCTTTTCTGTGGCGTTGCCCGTCAGACAGTGAACTGTTTAAAGGAATGCACATGACCCATTTTTTTTTTTCCTTTCCTCCTGCTGGTGCAGCTGTGTTGGTATTGGGTGCGGCCGGCTCAGAGCTGCATCCATAACTTTCTCACCACGTGCTCCCCATGCTCTCATATATTTTTTTTTTCTCTGCCTCTCAGTGGCTGTGAGTTCGGCTGAGCGGCAGCAGCGCGGCAGCAGAACTCCACAGCCCGGGCTGCTTTGCTGTTGCATGGTTACAAGCATCCGTGCTCCGCCATTGGCTCGAAGTCCGCAGAGCTCGCCACCCATTGGCTAAACGAGCAGGGAAAAACAGAGCTTCCATTGGCTGCCGGGACACGGCAGGCTTGCTGGGATTGGCCCGGTTCGGCGGTTCCTCGCATCCTTGGAGACTCAGCCTGTGTAAACATCCTGGTTGTTTCCTTCAATGGGAGTATGTTTACCAGCAGCTCAGCTTTGCCGGTGTGAGCAGACTGAGGCCGAGCGTCTCTGAGGAGTAGAGTCTTGCGAGAGCGAGGCTAATTGGCTCCCTGCTCCGCCATACGCTCTGTGATTGAAGAAGCAGTCAGGACTATTATGACACTTTTGACAACATTACAGGCGAGGACACTAACAACCCCCAGTGTGTTGGCAGCCTCACAACACTCTCTTTCCCTTTTTTCTCCTTTTTTTTTTTTTTTAAATTTTATTTTGCTCAGTCTCCATTCAAACATACTCTTCAGTGTCTCCACCGCCTGCGTCTGTCACAGCTGGCAGCAGCAGCCCCACAGGCTACATGTTATCCCTTTGGTGATGAGCAGTGCTGCAGCGTCTCAGGGCTCAGACGTGGAAAATAAATTGCCTCCAGCTCTAAATGATACAGTAGGGCTATTTGTTTTGTGTCACAGTTTTTGGTTAACTGCTATTTTCGTAGCTGCTCCCTCCCCCACAGCTCGTTTTCTCCATCTCTATCCTGGTACCTAAGTTGTAAAATTAAGTGCCTCCCCCAGCCCGCACCCTCAAATCTACTCATTCTTATCCTTTATCTGGAGTACAAAGAGTCCACAAAAGCCTTTGATCTCCCTCACCGAGTGAAATTCTTATATCTCCTGATTACTCTTCTTCCATCTCTGAAGTTGAACTTGAGCGACTTCTTCCTCACTTTCTACATTCACAGCATGACTCCGTGGTGGTGGGGGCGGGTCTGGCCGAGCGAAGGCCGCCGAAAGCTTCCGCCTTCTCAGAGAGTCGACTGCTTAGCAACAACCAATCAGCCAAATATTTTTGGCAGGGTCTCGCAGCCAATTGAGAGAGTGAGAGCGGGCTTTAGCGCTCTGTTTTTATTGGTGGCTTGGAGGATTTAAAAAAAAAAAAAAAAAGAAAAAAGAAAAGGGAAAAAAAACAATGTTTTTCTCAGTACGCTACTCTTGAGCGCAAGTTGCGAAGCTGATAATGCTCGGAGCAGATTTGGGGGAGATAATCTTGGCTTCGATAGGCCTGAAAGACACATGGCCCATTACTGTTAAGTGATCTTATTTGCATTTTTATGCAGACTTGCAGTCTTGCTGCTCCACAGCGGCGCGTGCAGCTCCCCGTGAATGTGTCAGCGACTGCGGCGTAACAGAAGAGAAACCTTCCTAAAATTGATTTGCACTCTCAGAAACAATCAATTTGTAAGTTGTCCAAAAGCTTTAACATCCTCCAACATGCTCCTTCCCCTTCATGACTGAAGACTGTTCGATAGCAGAAATCAATAAGGCATTATGGCCAATCATTAGCAGTCTAAGTGATAGATGCAGTGGATGATGCTATTATTAAATGTACTCAAGCTAGTTGATAGATGTCACTGTGCATGTAAATGAACCAAACTGGATGTGACAGCGCAACACGGGAAAGTGAACACATAATATTGTAATATTGTATTCACTAGTTTCCCTCAGCAACTTCTGTCTAGTTGCCCTTGAGGGAGATGGTTGAAATCCCAGTGTGCTCTGGTGGCCAACAGAGGGAAGCTGCCTGGGTCCCAGCTGTGTGGATGTGAGAGCAGTGGGTTCTCAGAAACTGCATGTGTACACGGCAGACCCTCACCAGTTAAATAAAGCTAAATGCCCTGTTGACAGCAGCTCCTCGAGACGGATACAGATCAATAGCTGGGATGTAGCCCCCACCGGAGCTCTGGACATGATTGACAAGCAATGCGGCAGAAGACCTAAGAACCGAGTGGAGGGGTGGGGCGGGATGTCTCAATAATGTTTCAGTCAGGCTGTTACTAGGAAAATGAGAGGAAAAAGAAAACAGAGTTGTTATTAAATATTGCTGCGTTTGCACATCAATGGGGAATAAAAGTACTTTTATTATTATTTTTCTTACCTTAGATAAAGTAATTTGGTATAGCTATAGAGCTGGGGGAGGATTACAATACTATCATAACAATAATTTATAAAATCTTCTCTCCTAGTGGTGAAAGACTTTAGCCCCTTTGACATACTTGATAGATATGATAAACCATAACTGAAAATTCATGGTTTCACACAGTCACAGTGTGTGTGGTACATATGGTGATCATCTTCTGTAGTTAGTATGCCCCCCACCCCCCAAAAACTAAAACAAAGGGGTTTGTCATGGCACAGATGTGCTGTTAGCTGCTGTTGAAGGTCACCTTGATTCCTAAACAAGTGCAGACTAGAAAAGAGAAGACACCCCTTCACAGTTTGCCCTTTAGTGTCTTATCTGTGAAGGGGTTAGAATACCCCCCCCCCCCCCCACACACACACACACACACACACACACACACACACACTGATAGGACTGCATTAAAGGGCAACGTCGGCTTTAATGTCTTTTGAAATTTAAAATCAGCTCGCAGAGTGCTCATGAGTGCACAGACGAGCCTTAAGCAGTCTTTTCAACAGCGGTATATCGGCACCCTTGTGTTGATGTGCGATGATAGCTCTATGAACCCTCATTTGGAAAGTATTTCAAAGTATGTGTATGTTCTATCCACAGGTCTCTGGTAATCATCAGTACCCTGGATGGACGGATCTCTGCTTTAGATCCTCACAACCAGGGCAGGAAGCAGTGGGACCTAGATGTCGGTTCAGGTTCCTTAGTGTCCTCCAGCCTCAGCAAACCTGAGGTAAATCCATGTCTTTGTTTCCCTACTTTCTTTTCATTTCAGTGGAAAATAGGAGGAAAACTTAGCTTTAGTCTGACTAAATGCCACTCCAGGAATTAAAATTTAAATACCAGCCTTAAGGAATAAGCAAAGGTCAACTTAAGCCACTTACACAGGTTAAAACACCTTTGTTTGTGTTATTAATATCTACTAAAAGATGATTTCCAAAATCTACATGTCAGGGGGAGGTTAAGGATGCAGTCTCATCTCTGTCTCTTCCTCAAAACAAACACTGTCCCTCCTGGCTTTCTCTCTCTGCAGACTCCAAGACTAGTAATTGAACTCTCTGCACTTTAAACAGTCAAGCAAGGGTTGTTGTTGCTTACATACATTTCATATGTACACACACACACACAGCGCAATAGACACCAGACATGCTTCACACCCCCGCGTAAATCTGAGAGTAGCTGATTCGCCTGGAGGATTAGCCTCTTTGTTGACTGTAGTAGTTTACACATACAAGCGCAGCAAGACCCTCGCCTCTACATGTATACTGAAGCTTAAACCGCCCACACAGACGTGCTGAAAGTGAAGTGGAGCCCAGAGCGAGACCAGAGTGTTGCATGCTAGAAACATGCCCATGGTTCACTTTGATGTGGACTCGCTCTCTGCGAGAGTTTTGCCTCAGGGAAAAAGTCTCTGATACTAACAAGGGTCTGGGTGGCTGCTGAGATCAGTTTAATGTTAGTCTGCTGGTGCTGGTAGAGCATGTCTGAATGTAAGGAACTCTGACTGCTTCATTATTGAGGTAACAATAACAGAGCGATCCAGACGTAGTTCATTAAGTTTAAAACATTTCTGATATCCTGTTTTTCTAGGGGTCGCGTTGCAGTTTGCTGTAAATGTTTCCTAGAAATTTCTTTGATTATGTGGTGTATAGCACAGATATATATATATATATGTATTTATTCACCAAATGATAAAGGAAATACAACTGGTGTAACAGTGTGTATAAAATGAAAGTGTAAAATAAGCAGCTGCAGTCCCAAAATAGCAATTCAGAGTTGCTCACTGTGGGAGACTTTCATTCAAATATTTAAGGACCTTTCATAATGAAGGGTGAAGTGATACTCAAGCATGTGTCATTCAGCCTGAAAAGTCTGAATGACACATGCTTAATTTTTATTTATTTTTTTGGTTCCAGCTTTTAAAACTACAGCTGACTTCATTGATTAGTAAAGCTACAATTAGAAGAAGGGAACTAATCACTGAAATCAGCTGCTATAATGCTGGGTTGCATTTCAAAGGCAGCCTTTAGAGTCGAGCGTCTCGTGGGCATTTGGTTGACACGTGCCGTCTGTGAGATTTGGAAAATGAATCGAGCTTCATTACCATTTTCTTTCAAAATCTGGGATTCTTGCAAGTGTGGAGAACCTCTAGAGATTCTGTGATGCACATACAGTATGTACAGTATGCATAAGATAGCTTCTCTACCAGCGTCATCGGAATCAACCCTTTTAAATTTAAATGACTCGATGTCCTGCATGGTTCTCTGCACGCTGAGGAGAATCAATTTTTAAATTTAAATTTTAAATCGAAATTGTTTATTATTCACTTTTAAAACTCAGAAACTGGCAAACTATGTAAAGAATGTTTTCCAGCTGGGTTGACGATGTATGATGTTAATTTGGTTTAACGTGTATTGTTTACAACATTAAATGAGTTGCGCAGTTACAAAGGCTTTTAGTTCTCTCATAAATGAATGCAAACTTTTCTAAATATAAAGAATTAAAAGCAGTTATACTCACTATAACAGTATGTTGACACTTCATAAGAAGTGTCATGAAATTCATGGGCATGCACACATGTAACATCCTCCTGTCATCTTCCAGTGTGCTTCTGTTGTGATGGAGTATGGTGTGTGTTTGTGTGCTTTCTTTTTTCACCTGTTGGCTTTCATTTGGCTGACGGAGCGGAACGAGGAGAGATGCCTGTCAGCTCTGAACTCGGTGACTTGCTGCGATGTGACGTCACTTGTTGTGATCTGTCGAGTGTGGGCTGTTTGTGTTTTTGTTTTGTTTTTCGTTTGTTTTTGTGTGTGTGTTGTTTGTTTTTTCTAATATACTTTCTAAGTTTTAATCCAGCCTTACCCTCTCTGTCCTTGTTTACCTGTGATTCCTCTCTCTCTTACCCTGGGGTGAGGGGGTGTGGGTGGGGGCAAAGGCAGGTGGGAAGCATTGCCAGTTGCTCCTGCAATCTCTATCCCCCCCCCCCCCCAACCTGCCTGCCTGCTGAGCAGTAAGCAACAATTTCGGTGGTGCTTGCGGGTCCCTGAGACACCACTCTGCTCAGTGATCAGAGGCTGGGGGGGTTGGGTCTCATGCTATACTATTGGCTGGCCTCCACACACCGGCCGGAAACAGCCAGTCGCCTGCTGCATCTTGTAGAGTGTGTCTTTTTTTTTTTTCTTTAAGTAATAAAATGAGGGACAGACCCACAAACAGCATTGTCTGCAGAAAAAGCAGCCATCACTTCAAAAAGCAAAGTTACCCCCGAGCTTAGAGGGGGGTTCGTGTGTGTGTGTGTGTGTGTGTGTGTGTGTGCGCACATTAGACAGTAGAGTCGGTGCCAATGTGGAGTGACTCACACAGGGGGGGGGGGGGGGGGCTAAAGGAATGAAGAAAGAAGAGGTTGGGTGATTAGGGAGGTGAGGTAATGCCTCAGAGCAGAGATGATGTCATCACATAATAGACACATGCTCACTCCAACACACACACACACACACACACACACACACACACACACACACACACACACACTCTCTCTCTCTCTCTCTCTGCTGGCATGCAGTGCGAATGAATGAATTGGGAGAATTTGATTGATTACAACACGGGGACAAATACTCGCAATAAATCTCCCAGAGCCGCCTTCCAGCTGCTCTGATTTAGTTTTGATTGTTTTGCTTCGTGTGTTTTATCTGAACCCGCGGTGTTAGCATTTCTCTCGCGCAGTCGGTCTGCCACCTTGAAGTAGAGCAGTAGCCTTGCGGACCAAACATGGCATATTAGCGGTGGGTAAGAGGGGACACTGTTTGACAGGCTCACCGGAGCGTAGGCAGCAGCTTACACACACAAACAATTGCGCACATTACGGCTCCCCACACTCCCCCCCCCCCCCCCCCCCCCTAATCTGCCCCCACGCCCCGGGGGTGGAATATGATGGTATGATCAGTGACATCAAATAATCATCAAGCACATTTGGATGAATGCCTTCGTGAAGAAGTGGTTATATAAAGAAAAATGATAACTATAATTTGAGCGTGCACGCTGGAGGCTGGATGTTTCTTTTAGCCAGTAGATGAGTATCTTAAATAAGTGAATGGCTCTGGTCTCTCAGTAATGGTGCATATTTTTCCTGAATGAGTCTGTCTTATAGCTCTTTAAAGATTAATAAGCTCTTAAAATTCATAGTAAATGAGGCACAAAGAGAAGGAAAACGTTTGTGCTGAGAAGTCAGTTTTTTGGGGTTTTTTTTAAGTTAACTCTTGAATATTTTATCACATCCTACAAATTAAATGCATTTAATCTAAGACCTTGTTATTTTAATAACCAATAGTTTGACTATAAAAGATACTGAAGCTCTCTCACAAAAATAGACCAGGGCAAACACAGCAGACAAAGACATGGGAACAAAACAGATTGTGGAGGTGGGATGTTCATAAGCATCACTTGATATCTTTATACTTTGGTGATCATATAATCAAATACGGGTTGGCACAGATTATAAAATTACTTTCCCATCCTTAAAGCTTTTTTTTACTTTTCGAATAATCGAATTCCAACTGTAGAGCGACAGACGGTTATTTCAATCAAACATATTGTGAGTTATAGCGAGATCTCTGTAATCCTTATGGCTCAGATTTTAATTGGCAAATTTTCCTAACAAATATATATCAAGGTCGACTGAGTGGTGAGTAATACCATGAATCTCTGATAATGTTATGCGGGTCTGTTGCCAAAAACATCAAAATTTGTGACTCTGCCAGCTGGTTTGTAGGAAGCTTCCCTTATCAACATCGTGTGTTCATCTAAATCTGAATATTTCCAAATTAAATAATGAAAGCGTATTTAAAAAAAAAAAAAAAAAAAAAAATTACAAATACATTCAAATGTACAGTTTCAGATCATTGTAGGCAGCATACCCCAGTAATAAAAAGAGAGCTGTTAGCAAAGTCACTTAGCTGTAAATACCTTAAGAACTCAGCTCAACTCGTCTTAATCGTTTAACTGCCAGCTTTAAGTGCCGTTCATCATTAGAGAGTTGTCAAAGTAAATCACACCACAAAACTCCTGATTCAGTTCAGTTTAATTTTATTTATATAGTGCCAAATCACAACAACAGTTGCCTCAATGCACTTTAGGTTATTAGACCAAGACCCTATAACACCTTACACCTAATACTGAGAAAACACTGAAAACCCCAACAATCAGATGGCCCCTATGAGCAAACCCTTTGGCGACAGTGGGAAAGAAAAACTCCCTTTTAGCAGGAAGGAACCTCTGGCAGCCAGAGATGAATAATAACAAATGATTAAATGTAGCATGGTGCATAAAGTGAGTGAAACACAAGGTGCACACTCAGTGATACCTGATAAAGGAACCCTGAAGGAGCTCCAAAACTATACCACTTGAGATCTAATGATTTTTAAGCCCTGTTAAATATTAGTTAAATAATTACATTTCTAAACAATAATTAGGCATCTCAGCTGGGTCCTTAAAGCTAAATTTACTGTGATAATGCAGAAAAAAATATGCTTACGCACTTTTTTAAAAAGTTATTTACAAGTAAAAGCCACTGGAGAAAGTTTTACAATAAGTCTGAGATAATGATAATGTGATTGACTTTCAGTAATTTGCTGAGCTCGTGGTTTGTAGGACAGTCACTCAGAGTACATATGGGGACCGTGTTTCTGACTTAGAGGACATTGACAAGACGAACAGCTGAGATGAAGCTAACTGGGCTGGATCAGAGAGATGGATTAAACCATCGGGAGCAGGATGACTCATCCACGGCTATAAGAATACCCCCCACCCCCGGCTGTAAAGCTCCTCAGTAGTACCAGTGTGGTGTGATGTGATGGTCAGATTGCTAACCCTTCCTCCTTTCACTTGCTAAATTTATCCCCATCTTGTGTCTAAACCAGCCCCTCCCTCTGAAAGAAAAGATGACATCACCGCTTCTCCTGCCTGTGCTCTCTAATAAATCAAACTGCCACACGTTGCTCCCCGCTGGCATTTTTCTTAATCCGCCACAAAGCTCTGACTTTTTTCGAGTCTGATAGGATTTCCGAAGCAAGGCTACTGACTGATTGGTTGCAGTTTTAACCTCAATAGCACCTGTTTAGCATCAACAAGGCCAAGAATTGGACCCAAAACTGCTGTTATGTCACTCGTGAGTTTGTTGATAGAAGTGAGTCACAAGTTGGACATCGAATGAAAAAGACTCTCTTTTGACAGCTAAATCTGCAGAGGTTAAGTCAGGATTAGGCTCAGGGTTTTGGCAATGATGTCATCCTTGTTGAACCAGCACCTAATAGAGCGTGCGCGCGCGCGCACACACACACACACACACACACACACACACACACACACACACACACACACACACACAGTTGAGGGTAGCACACTTTTATAAAGATTTGAGTTAATTACTCCGGCTTTGAGTTGTATAATGGTTCCACGTCTGTGGATTGAGTCCAAGCGTGTGGAGGCCGGAGCTGCTGCTGTGTGGGTGGATGTGTGTCGGCCAGCACTGTCTGTGTGGCAAAGTGTTTTTGTGTTTTTTAAGGATTGTCTTTTTAAGCTGGGAGAAAAGAAATAAAGAAATACATAAAAACTGCTAGTTTAAAACAGCCGTGTGTACGAAAGGAAAACTGCGTGGGCCAAAAAAAACAACATTCCTAATGAATCATTTTGTTTTTAGTGATTTGTCTGTGTGGCATTGAAACACAATGTTAGAGGAGTGCTGGTAACTTATGCAGCAGCTCTAGAGCTTTTATAGTATTTGTAAAAAAACAAACAAACAAAATTTATACATATAACCCCTATGAATTTTTTTTTAGTTTGTTTTATTGGTAGTGGCGTTTTGATAAATTGTCGCTCATTGTGGTTTTATACAGCTGCCACTTGTGGGGGCTCACAGGCAGTTATTTTGTTGGCAAACTCATAACAAATATAAACATTGTCCCAATTTTGATTAGCAACGCTGACCTGGCAATTTAGAGACTGAATTTAAGATGCTTATTTTAAAAAATATCAATATAAGCCATTGCCACATCTTTTCTGTTTTCAGAAGTTCCTCTTATTTTATTTAGAGCGGTCTTCTTCTAGAAACCAAAACTAACCTGACTCTGCGTTTTGTTTTTTTGTTTGTTTGTTTTTTGTTGTTGCAGGTGTTTGGCAATAAGATGGTAATACCTTCCCTGGATGGTGCCTTGTTTCAGTGGAACCGGGACAGAGAGAGCATGGAGGCAGTGCCTTTCAGCGTCGAGTCCCTGCTGGAGTCGTCATATCGCATTGGAGAGGACACAGTCCTGGTCGGGGGGAAATCCCTCACCACCTATGGCCTGGGGGCCTACAGTGGCAAGGTCTGTGAAACAATTTCAAAAACAACCTGATAGGACAGGTTAACACGTGTCAAATCTATTAGCATACTAACCAGTCCGGCGCAGTAGGATAACCGACTTTTGTAATTTCCCCCCTGTTGCTTTCCTCAGCTTCGGTACATCTGCTCTGCGGGGGGCTGCAGTCGCTGGGAAGAGGACGAGGTGGAGACCGAAGATGTGCTCCTGCTGCAGAGGACTCAGAAGACTGTGCGAGCCATCAGGCCTCGATCGGGGATGGAGAAGTGAGTCAATCAAATATAATTCACAGAGCAGCTACTGACGTTGTTTTTATTAACAAAGTTGGCTATTTAGTCACTAACAGTAGTGAACAACAAGCAGTAGTAAGTAGAAGGAAACCACAGGGTAACATGAAAGACCAGAAACGTATAAGGCAGGGATTTTTATTTAAATCATGCATCTTCGCTGTTTGTGCAAGGTGGAACTTTAGTGTCGGAAACTTTGAGCTGAAACTCGTTCCGGAGATGCAGCCTGGAATTAACTTCCTGGAGGGCGAACTAGCAAATGGTGACAGCTGGAAGGAGAGTCAGTGGGTCATCGCTGATGAGCCAACAGAGAAACGGCAGGCCGAGAACCACCAGAATCAAAACCAGCATTTGGACCTAGTTATCAAAGTGTCTGTTCCTGATTGGAAGGTCATGGCTTTCAGCACCGGGCCTGATGCACAGCTGGTCTGGGAACATCAGGTTAGATGCTTAAAATAAATCCTCTGGTCACTTATTTACTAGCGCGTCTTAGTGCTTTAATGCAGTTCAGTGCTTCATGACTTTGACTGTGGAGCTCATTAAAGTATTTCTACTCATTCTCACGTGTGTCATGTAGTTCTGCACTCCCATCGCCTCAGCTTGGCTGGTGGGTGGTGGTAAAGTTACGCCAATCAGCCTGTTCGACGACACCACCTACAGCAGCCAGTCCAAAACAGAGGAAGACGAGGAAGACGAAGATCCAGAGAAAACGCGGGAATCTGCAGAGTCCAGTGTTTACCTAGGTAACTTCTTATACATGTATACAGACGCTTCACTATTCCTGTAAGGGTTAGGAACCAGTGATTGTGGATAACCGTGTTGACTGTCGGGGTTTTTTTTAGGGATGTTTCAGGGGCAGCTCTACCTTCAGTCATCGGTAAAAATCACGGAAAAATTTCCCTCCAAAGCCATCGGTTCAGAGAAGGACATAATTCCACTACCCACTGTCAAATGGAAGCCTCTAATACGTAAGTTTGCAGCACCAAAGGGACTAAATTCATGATTACATGCAGAGTCAGGGCAGAACGGCCAAAGCCCATCTTTAAGCACAAAGTTACACCATGTTCCAAGAAGTATTTGATGTCACGTGGACACAGTCTATCACCATGCTCCCTGTAGCCCAAAGCTTTGCCCTTCATTCTTCATCGTCCAAAACCTTTTATTCCATATTGATCAGTCTTTCTTGTGAGATACAAGAAGTTATTCGTCTTGTCCTTGATACAGATTCTCCATCTCGGACACCAGCTCTGGTCGGCTCTGATGAATTCGACAAGTGTCTAAATAACGACAAGTTCTCCCACGACGAATACAGCAATGGAGCCTTGTCCATCCTCCAGTATCCATACGGTAAGAGTTTAATTGTGCAATGTTACTCCGTACGCACATTCTAGCTGTTAAAGTTGAAATGATTTGAAGTGGACTGAAGGATTTTTGCTTCTTCTTGCTCCAGACAATGGCTACTACTTCCCCTACAGCAAGCGTTACCGAGAGAAGCGTGACACCGCCATAAGTCTCATAAATGGAAACGGGGCAGGAGGTGAGAATCGAAGAAGAAAGGATCCCGTGCTGCTATTACCCTGGTGGAAGGAGATTCTGGGCACCATCATCTTTTGCATTGCCACCACCACTTACATTGTACGCAAGTTTTTCCACCCTCCTGCTCCTGTGGCCTACGTGAGGGTAAGAGCCAAGACACAGTCCGCAACATTAATGCCGCACCGACGGTGCCTACTGGTCATTATGTTTGCCGTGGAATGTTTGTAACATTTTAGATCTTTTGTCTCAATTTTTTTTTCACAATTACTGTTGCAATAATGAGCTGGTATGGATGACAAAATGATTTCTTCATCAGGAAACATCCATGTTCTTCCACTTATCTAGTTCAGGGTTCCCAGGGGCTGGAGGATGGATAGCTTGATTGCTTAAAAAGTTAGTTTCAAACAAAGACTGGATACTGTTAGTTTTACTGTGTGATCAAAAAGTGTTCAGACTTCCTTATGAAATCTAAAAAAGATTATCTTCCCTTTTAATTTCTCTGAATCACTGTATGTTTATTGAGGTAGACTTGTGGAAATTCAGTTCGTTGGATGTCAGATACCTTCCTGTCTAATAGGCTCACAAATGCAAAAAGCCAGTCATTAGTTTGAAAGAAAAGCCTGCTGAGCTAATGGACAGCTTTGTGTCATCACACAGATCTGGGAAATGCTGCAATGCAGTTTCAGCTGGATTAAAGATCCCAAGAGGAATATTTAAAAGGATAAAAAAATAAGCAGTGGGGGAGAAGAGCCTTGGTAAAAGAGTTCATGGAGAAATTGAAGGTCACTTTGTCTGAACTCCAGTGATCCTATGTGAAAATGCGAGAAAAATCAGAAGGACAATCATCACTGCAGCACTCCACCAATCAGGATTTTTTAATGATTGTTGGAGTGCTGCAGTGAGTGGCAGGAATTTTGTCATGGTGGAAAGACACAAGATTGAAAATGTGACTGACCTCAATTCTGTCAATCTGAACCAGTTCATCAACAGTAGCACAGCAGGTAAACCCAGTGGTGGCAGCAATGTGCTTCACGGCTGTTTTTCTGCAGAAATGACAGGAAAACTAAAGCTAAACTGTACAAAGGGCAGCGATACTTTCAAGAAAGAAAACTAGTTTTGCTTTAGTGGGGCCTCGTACCTGACTTGAAACTCGCCTTTAAACAGAACAGTGATCCTAAACTTGCAGTCAACACATCATTGATTACTCTATGAATGTTTCTCTGCCAGGCCTGATTTGATCCCAGTCGAACTTTTAACACCTGAACCCGGCTTCTCACTCACGATCCCCATCCATGCTATCCGAAAGCAAGAAACAGGATCTAGTGTCTATGTGGGATACTTCTTTTTGTTTTCATGTTTATAGGGGTTAGCTGTATACATTTCCACCCTCTTTTTCTTGTGACTGTTAAATCTTTAAGTGTTTCTTGCCCAATACGCCACAAACAAGTTAAACTTGTTGTTTGTTTGTTGTTTGTCGTGTTTGTAACGTGTCGTTTTTGTCATCCTCCTGTCCCTAAAAGCAACGGAAAGAGTCGGAGACACAGTGCCAGACAGACAGCAAGTTTGACCTTGAAGTTGTGGAATCCAAAGAGCCGGTTGCCATGGAGACCCGTTCCAGCGAATATGTATCCAGGTAAGGCGCACCGTTAAACAAAACGTGTCCCGTGTCAAAAATATTTGCAATGATTCGGGAGAACTTCACTTAGCAATGTGCCGGGAGTGCTCTTTACAGTTCAGTCAGATGCCAGCATCACTTTTTCAAGGTGTAGCTACAGATTCGGCTCTGTTACCATGGTGACCAGTGGTCTTCCAACCTGCCTTGATAGGACAAGGCAGAGATGGGCGATATGAATCGTAGTATTTCATGATTGGGTAACTCAGCTGTTTGGCATCAAATGAAAATGGCCTCGGTCCCCTCAGACCGCACCCTACAACAGCAGCATCTGCCTCAGGGTCAGAGTGTCGTTTTACATCACTGTCAGGACATTGTCAGAATTTCTAAATATGATCAGGAGCCGTAATTTATGGGCTGTCGCTGCCCTCCCGCAGTGTGATCGATGAGGGTTTTTGCGTGTTTACATCTGTGAGCCTCACCCTCCTGGAACAGAAGTGAAAAACTGATTTTAATCTGCAAATTTCTGTCCTCTTGGTGTCACCACTTGCACATTCTCTTCTTTTTGATCCACCCGAAAATGACAAACACCCCACCCCACCCCCTCCCCTTCCTTCAAAGCTGCTGCTGCTTCTGCAGTCCATGCAAATCACTTTTGCCGAACAACTTTCCTTAAATAAAACTGGCGGCTGTTGCAGCAGCTGCGGCGGGCATGAGTCAGGATCATTAGGAGGCAGATTGGGATCAGGAACCGAGGCTTGAATCGCATGCTGCCCACACACATCCTAATAAGAGCCTTTTAATCCCCCTGAGCAAACCGAGCAGGGATGTTTTGACAGGGCGGAGGGGATGGAGTCGGTGTGCGCCTGTGTCTTACGCAGCAGTAAACACAATGATTTTGCATAAAAAGAACTTTATAATGATCCTTGCTGGAACTGTTTGACGTGCCAAACCGTGAGATACATGTAATATGCAACACTGTGACAGCTGTTGCTTTAGTTTAAAGGCAAGCTATGCTTGCTTTTGAAAACGTCTGCAACTGCAAATAATGTCTTCTCTTTAAGAGATTAAGTGGGAAGTAAACCTGCCAGAAAGTCATAAAGTTTAAAGTTTCTCTTTGGTTTGTAGAAATGTATTTTTGCTGACCTTAAAGTGGAGTGTGGCCAAGGCAGTGAAAAAACAAAGCACTTATCTTACACACTGGTTGTAATTCCCTCTCTGCTAATTGGGATTTATAATTTAATAGGCCTCCTTCTTGGTCTTTTTTTAAATTATCAGAGATCCAGATGATAATTTTAAAGCACTTGGAGGGCCGCGAGTCGTCTTTCCACACTGCTAACCAAAGTGTCTCTCCTCAGGTACCTGACAGACTTTGAGCCAGTGCAGTGCCTCGGCCGCGGGGGGTTTGGCGTCGTGTTTGAAGCCCGCAACAAAGTGGACGACTGCAACTACGCCATCAAAAGAATCCGCTTGCCCAATAGGTAGCGCATCTCTCGCTAGGCTGCGCCAGACTTCCTTAGCTGGAGGCTATTAGCTCTTCCTTTATCTCTGTTTTCTCTAAAGCTGTTAAACTGAGTTATGTAAGCAGCAGCCCACTGGTCTAAACACAGAAACCCATGCAGAGGAAACTGACATTTCAGAACAAATATTATCTGTGCGCTATAATTTATGCTGACAAGCATGGGTAATAAATGTTTAGCTGCAGTAGCTCTGTGTGTTTTTCTTTTAGTCCTGTTGTTCACTGATGCAACAAAGCTCAGATGTTAGTCTCTTTCACACAGTCTGTTCCAGCCAGGACTGTTCCACCTGCATTGCCTGTTCACTTTAAAAAGAATGGGGAGCCATTGTTGTTGTACCTTTTTAGTCAACAGCAGAGGCACCGTGGTTGCCACAGTGTGTTACATGCCATGGCTCCTTTTCCCCCCCGATTGCTGAAACACTATCTGAACATGCACACTGGGTTTGCTTTACACCATCTTTGCCTGGTTCTACATAAATAAGCAAAAGTGGCATTATAGTTTGATCCTCGTGTGAAAGGGGCTAATTATTTTCAGGCCTGCTGTGCTTATTCAAGCTTTGGTGGAGACTTGTGGCTTATTACAACCTCAGTGGGTTTTTCTTTTTCTTTTTTTCGTTTTTCTGTCGTTCAGGGAGCTGGCCCGGGAGAAGGTGATGCGAGAGGTGAAGGCTTTAGCAAAGCTGGAGCACCCGGGGATCATTCGCTACTTCAACGCCTGGCAAGAGAGCCCTCCTGAGGGCTGGCAGGAGGAAATGGACCAGAGGTGGCTGAAAGATGCAAGGTGAGCCAGATGTCTTTAAACCTTTTGTAGCTCAGCTGGCCGAACCAGCGTGCGGACATCCAATGAAAATCTAGCTGTCCCCTCTGGAATCATTAATTATTGACATTTGTGACAAATGGTGCACCACACATCTTTATCCCACTTGGCTAATTTGATTCACAGATGTTAAAATGCCACGGGATAAAAAAATCTTGTGCGCATTAAAATTGAGTATTTAAAATTTAATTTGATGTCTGCTGTGTGCTGCTTTTAATTGCTTTGGTGGATATGTATTGATTAGAACCATGTCCCCGTGCACTACACATGTAATATTACTACTGTGCTGTTTTTACAGCTCACATGACAAAAATCTGAAAGAACTACATTGAAAGCACCTTCTGCCTGTTGTTCACGAGTCCTTATTTAACTGCTGAAATGATTGGCACACATCTTCTGTTTGTCTTGCATCAATATTGGGAGAAACAACAATCCTTTTTCTCTTTCAGTACCACTGACTGGCCAATGAGCTTCCTCGATCACATGGAGGCTCTGTCAGTCAAAGTACCCGTCTCCAGCTCAGTGTCCCCTGTCCTCAACCCTCAAGGAGATGCTCATGAAGCATCAGCCAAAGATCATGTGCTGTTTTCCAGCAGCACAGGCAGCATTGTGGGCTTTGGCACCAACCTGTCCTTCCCCCCGCTGCTGGGCCACGACAGCCTAATGTCTGAGAGGGACAGCCAGGCCGACCCTGACGCGTCAGACACCCCCCACTCGTTCGAGCTCTGCCCTCCCCGCGGTCCCAGTGACTGCACTTCCTCTTCCTTTGATATTGTGTTCGAGGATTCGGGCTGCGATCGAGATGCCGACGCAGACACGGACTCTGCCTCTGGCCCAGCCAGTCCTGGCACGGTGACGGAGAAGAACAGTTCGTCCTCGTCACACACCAGACGACAGGAATCTGTCCCCCCCGTCTCTTCCTCTCCTCCTCGGCCAACCTCGCTCGCCCTGGCTCTCCCCACAACACCTCCAAATCCGCGGGTTCAACCTTCACCTAAGGTTTGTGAATAGTTTTGGGTTCTTGTTTTTTTTTTTTTTTTTTAACAATATATCCACTGTTTTTAAGAGTGCAGTGTGAAATTGTAATGTGGTGAATCCTCTCGCCCCGTCTCCAGGTCTACCTGTACATCCAGATGCAGCTCTGTCGGAAGGAGAACCTGAAGGACTGGATGGCTCAGCGCTGCCTGCTGGAGCAAAGGGAGCACAACCAGTGTCTGGACATCTTCTTGCAGATTGCAGAAGCTGTCGACTTCCTGCACAGCAAGGGGCTTATGCACAGGGACCTCAAGGTGAACATGTACACATCGTCTGTGCGTGTGTGACCATCTAAATTCTGTGATTTTGCTGTGTATATTAAACACAGGTAAAAAATATCCTGATTGCAGCTTCAGTTAGGGAAGAAAAACTTTCCTTCAGACTTGGCTGGATTAGAGTGTTGTGTGTTACTGTTTGTTTTATGGGCAGCATGTGAAGTAGAGTTTAGTAAACCACTCTGCTGTCGTCATTCTTTGTGTGGTGCGCGTGATGTAACCTGTAACTGCTGCTCCTGCAGCCCTCCAACATCTTCTTCACCATGGACGACGTAGTGAAAGTGGGAGACTTTGGCCTGGTGACAGCAATGGACCAGGAGGAAGATGAAGATGAACCGAGCGCCCTCACGCCTGCCCCACTCCTCACCCGCCACACGGGCCAGGTCGGCACCAAACTCTACATGAGCCCAGAGCAGGTGAGGAAGCGCCGTTCATTAAAGAAAAAAAACAACAACATTTAGTTCTTGGTTTCCTGCTTCTGCAATCAGGACTAATTATGTGCTTTCCTTTTTGTCCTTGCAGCTCTCTGGAAACTCCTACTCTCATAAAGTGGATATATACTCTCTGGGTCTGATCCTGTTTGAGTTGCTGTATCCTTTCAGGACTCAGATGGAGAGAGTGAGGGTGAGTCAGAAAACACATATCCTTATAAACCTGGCTTATTATTACTTTATTTTAGGATCTGTAAAAGGGTTGTGAATTACATTGTAATTAGGTTTCCTTAACAACCAAGAGATTAATATTATTGTAGGATTAATTTGTATTTAACATGATCTAAAACTGGTTTGAGTTCCTTTGCAAATTGTGCATATTTGCTGTCTGGCTCCTGTTAAACATCTCAACATCCAAAAACAATTTTGAGCTTAAAAAATAATGAAAAACATTTACTGTTCATCTTATTTACTTATTCTTACTGAGCTGCAGCGTCTATGAAGGTTTGAATAAAATGTGTTGTGGAACTTTTGAAAAACGTAAGAAATGATTCAATGACTGGATGATTCGGATTGAAATGAAATGATCTCATTTTGGCTTCAGTAAGAAGCCCAGCTGGCCAATTGTGTGTAAGCTAGTGAGGCCGTTTATCTTCCTGCCTCCTACAATGTCATTATGTGTTGAGAAATCAAGAATTCACGATTGCTGATTATTGTTATTTCTCTCATCGTTGCTGTTAGTTTATGTGTTGGCTTTACCCACGAGTGCTCACGTGAGGCATGCACAGGCAGTTTCTTAGTAGCCATGAAGTCTTTGTCTCAGCAACAAAGGACCTGGTAAGCCATTAGCACAGCTCGGCTCACAGGTGTTTACATCCTTTCTTCCAGACACTGACAGAAGTGAGAGTCCTGCGCTTCCCAGAGGTTTTCTCCAAAAACAATGTTCAGGAGGTGAGTTGCTATCTGCTGCCACCTAGTGGCTGTAAATATGCACTGCATCTGAGCCAGAAATGTAAGATATACATGATTGGGAGGTTTCTTCTCATCAGTGGTGCCAGCAGGACTCCAATTCATAATTTGAGCTCTCTATAATAATATTAGGAGCCCTAACTCTAACTTTAGCAGTGCTTCATTTTCAAAAGCCTAAAAAAAGATTCTGTTGTCTGAGCTTATTTGCTTCCAAACACATAAAAGTTACTTTTGTCTAATTCCTTATTCACAAGGGGTCGCAACAGCGGGTCGCTCTCCCATGTTTGATTTGGGAGATTTTCACGCTGGATGCCCTTTCCTGACGCAACCCCCAAAGGATGACATCAGCAAAATCCAACACAGCCAGAGTGTCTATTAAGTGCCAGAAATGTTGGCAAATTAATTCGAAACAATCCAGCTTGCAATATATTTGCATCATAACAGAGGAAGCTGTCAAAATTAATCAACGAAAGAATCCAAGGGAATGTTGTTACAAGTGTTTAAGTGAAAGTCTTCTGTATGCACAATCCATGCAGGATTATAGCTTCTGTTGCCGCTAGCGCTTATAATGAAGTCAGTCGCAGATTTAAATAGACTATAAAATAAATGAAAATCCGTTTGCACACTGAAAAGTTAAAAGCAGCTTGACTCATTTGCTGATTTATATTAATACTCGAATTACAATTAGAATGACTTATTTAATCAAATACACAGATGAGCATTTTTTTTTAAATTACCGCTCTGTATTAAGCATGGGACTGACCACCGAACTACAAACTGAGGCTGTAATTTGTTGTTTGTGTGGTCCTATGATCTTGTTTACCTGTTTTCTTTGTAATTAGATTAACATAATCCCAGAGCATAAGCTGTGATTCTCTGACACTGGAAATTACTTCTTACCTGAGTATCTCACTGTGCTAGTAGTAGTTCTGAGCCGTAGTATTTAAGTTGTTGTTGTTGTTGTTGTTTTTTAATTATTTCATTTAGTATTGTATTATTCTAATGTTTTTATAAGCAAAGCAGTTGAAGAAATGGATGATAATGTTATCTGACAGATTTTTACTGTCTGTTTCCTCCCTGTTTAGCTGGCCATGGTCCACAGCATGCTGTCACCGAACCCCAACAAGCGTCCCGAGGCGGCTGATATCACAGGGATGCCCCTCTTCCAGGAGCTCGAGCTGCCTTGCCGATTGGCCGTGAGGCAGCGCTCCCGCACTTACAGCGCCTCTTCGATGGGCCGCCCCTCACGCCAGACATCAACTAACTGAAAACCTTACAACATGTGACCCCCACCCCCACCTTGTGGTCTGCCACCCTACTGAAACCCCTCGGTGCCCTGCCATCCCATTGCGCTTCGGACACAATCACATTGAACACTAAGAACAGCAGATGTGCTGGATGGCGTCGCGCTCTCTTTACGGTAGTGAGGCACAAATCCTGCACAGCTACGTTTCTTAGTAAATACACATGCCGTTACATTTTGTTGCCTAGGCTTCCAATTTTAATCTTGCTTACAAATGAAGGGATATTTTAAAAGCGACAGCCGTTCCGTAACGTTCACTGCCAGGCTTGGCTCGAGTGGTACTTAGTACTTGCGAATAATTATCAGTGGCTATTTTAAAACAGCCCTGATTACCTGACGGGCAGCGTTTACTGTATCCAGACAGCTCGGAGTAGACTCTGCTTCTGATTTATTTCGCAGTGTTTACCTGTGACTATCCTAAAGCGTTGCCGTTCTCCTGACTCTGACATGGCGCACGTGCTAAGAACATGCTGCTTCCTCCCAACGTTCAGCCAGTGTTCACTCACTCACACTACACCTCAGGTATCAAAACCAAGAGGACACTCCAAAGGGGCCTTTGATGCTTGATCATCCTATCTACTAGTGATTTGTACTGGTCACTAGTACGAGCACTAATTGGTGTTCTGACACCCAACATGCCTGATACGGGAGACCAAAAAAAAGAGACCACTTTTTTTTTTTCCCTGTTTTTGTTTTGTTTTTTTAATGCGAGAAGGTGATGTGTTGCATAGAAAGAGTTTATGAGTCCTTTCCATCAGATATGACTTGCCTTTAGAAAGGGCCTTTGGCCCCTTCTGAATGAATGCTGAGCCTGTGGCTCTTGTCCTTTTGTATGTACCTGTTAGGAAAATGAAGGGGTGAATGTGAGTTTATCTTAAAGCCAGTAATTGGACAAAGTTTTTTTTTTTTTTGTGTAAATTCTACACAATGACTCTGAGGTGCTCAATCATTTTCTAACACCTCTTTGCTCTCTGTACAGAACTGAAGAGAAAACCCTGTTTATATGCTTTTCTTTGTAATTCCTAAGACCAATCTTGTACATATTGTTGCTTGTAAATGGCTTTTTCATTAAGCTACTGTAAGATAGTGTGATATACTGTGAGAGAGGAAACAAAGAGGAGACGATCTCTGATAGCTGAATGTTACTGCGTGACCTCCAGAGACGAGATGATGGTGGTTGCCTCTTTGAAATTATTCTCAGTGTTTGTTTTCACACGTTAGGGGACCCAAGTGGAAGGGGTTTGCCGGAGGAGAATCTGCATGAACCAGAGTGCCATTTGAAAGTCAGTTAAGTGTACTTTTCTTCGACGGATAACTCGCCTCACGTTTTCGGAATTGTGCTACTGTGCTCCGACCCCATCCAGCTGGTGTTCCCAGTGAAGCACAAAAACACAAATACTGAGGTCTGCAGCCCTCCTGTGATGCAGAAAAATAGCATTTAGCTAATAAGTCGATACTGTCGATACCCCTCTACACTGTGTACTGGGGGACCTGGACCTGATGTTGGTTATGTGATCCACATTTTTTTTTTATGTGCATTAGAAGTGCTGAATCACATGACCCATTTGTAACTACACACACTCACTAATTGTAACATGCTTTCAATGATTGTACTTTTTTAAGGCTCTTGTCTTTTTCTTTTTAAAGCACAGTTTTTTGATTATCTTCAGGGTTTTTGATTACTGTAAAATCCTGACTGTTACAGGAAGTCATAGTGATGTTTGCTCATCCATCCACTCAGCTCACTGAAGACGAGCCATTCATGTCCAAATCCAATTCTCTCGACGATGATTAAAACGAACTGTAAACCTACCACGACAGAGGTGGAAATTGCTTTGTTAAGGACTGTATAAAGAAGGTGTTCTTTCGTCACACCTTTTGTAGACTAAATGTTTCATATCTGATTCAGACATTTGATTCAGGGCAAATTCTTCTAGCGGAGAAAACGTTTCGTCCCCTGTTTTAATTCCAGAGTGAACTGTGATTATTCATGGACAAGGATGGGGGACTGTAATCACCTACAGCAGGAGATGGCTTGTCATCTTTATACCATTAATACTGAAAACAGCATTATAGAGTATTGTCAGAGGTTCTGCGCTTTCCCCTCTTTTCTGTCAATCCAAGAAAATGTGATTACACTGTAGGTCTTCTCTCACGCTTTGTTAAATCGTGTTTCTCCTCCTTCCACTCCAGGCGTCCGGATGGTTTCGTTGAAAAGTCAGACCCTTCTCCTCGGCGTCTGATCTCTCCTCCTAGACATGTAGTTGCGTGTTCTTGTGCACAACTCCCATGTTAAATTGTAAATATGTTCATTTGCTTTATTTATGTTTTTGATGCCGTGATCAATCCTTTTGGGGTTGGTGTTATTACGAATGCGCTTCATTCGATGGAGTGCATTGGAATATGATGACTTCTTAAAAGTCTAAATTTAATAAACTGTTCTATACCGTTTGTAAAGTTTTGTGTCCTTCGTCTGGAGTCTCTGGGTCAGTGTGTTGGGGGGGTTGTTTTTGTTTTTTTAAAATAACAATCACCTGTTCATCAGTCGGGATGACTGCTAAGAAATTCAGACACAAACAGGAATATAACTTGAGGCAGCAGGCCTATAAATCATTTTGCTGTCTCTTACTTGACATATTTTCTCACATGTATATGATGCACTGAAATAGAAGATTACAACGTGACAGAGCTCATCTAATAATGTGCTTTCATACATTTTACAAAGTGAGAGTGAGTAAGAGTGATGAGAGTATTATATCAAAGTAAGCGCCAGCAAGGCTGTAAATCAATAAAGATGAATTCAGTATAGCCTTAAAAGCTGGGACAGACAAAACCGTATGACATCTGAAATATTTCATGATTTCATGATTATTTGTTGTTTTTTTATAAAGTGCTTTACAAACCTGAACATTACAGCGAACAGCTGGAATTTCCCGTTTCAGTGCAGCTGACCAAAGAGACAATTACAGCTAAAGAGACGGTGAAAGTGGACAGTATATCCTCTGTTTCTTAGTGTAAAACTCATTGTTACAGACGGGCAGCACAAGAGTGATCCCCTCAGTTAATGATTCTCTCACTAGTTAGCTAAAATAAACGAATGTAAGTCTATGAGCCACAACCAACCATCCCAGTGACGTAACGTTCTGTGTGGCATAAGGTGGCGCTACACATGTTCTCAAAATTTAAACATCACCAAGATGTGTGGCCTCTGCTCTTCAGTAAACTTGGGGGCTGCGGATGGCCTCCTGGATCCAGCTCAGTCTGCCTCTGACCCCTGGAGGGCGTTATTGTGGTTTCCCAACCTCATTATCGAGTACATTTGTGACACACACACACCACACGGAGATAGTCAAAGTCAAAATAAACTTTATTGTCATCTCTGCTATATACAGTACAGTATATAGAGAGGCTCCAGTTACAGCAGTGCAAAAGAACAACAATAAATATAGGAAGAGTAAGAATAAATATACACTTTGAGACTGAGGTAAGGGGAGTAAATATACCTTGACCTTGAGTGGCTTTAAATATATGTGGATATATGTATCTGTGCGTTTTCATATTTTTGTGTTCCAGGTTATTCATCTTTGTTTTTTCTTAGAGGTCCAGCAGTTGGGGAAACATTGTGCATTTCGATTTGTACTCTATCCTTTTGTTATATTTTCCCCTATTTTCTCCTCCCATCTTTTTTCTCTCTCTCCTGCCTGTCCTTCTTTACACATAGTATACCACATAATGTAATAACTGAAATAACACAAATAGAAATGAATAAATAAAGAGATAAAAAAAAAAAATACATGAAAAAGAGGAGCATATAGAGATTTATACAGCTGATCTTGGAAAAACACAATGTGTTTGGCACAACAGTGCATTCATCATAAATCTTATTTGCAAAAGCTGCCAGACAGGACAGGATTTTAAAAAACAAACAAAATTTACCAGGTCATTCCATATAATACAGTGTTGATACAGGACGAACACCTTGAAGATAACCCTTATATCAAATTGTGTATAAAGGGAAGGCCTCTTTTTGGCGTAACTTGATGTATTCAGCCACTTACAGATAGGGATAATGATGTGCTTTAACTTTGTAATCCTCAACGCTTGTAAAATCAAGTTAAAACTGGAGGTTACCTTCCAATAAAAACTTCAGCAAGGCTTTTTAGCTGTCACTGAGGAAGTACCGTGCCAAAAACAAATCAGGTTAGTCTCAGAAAGAGAATTGTTGATGATCAGAAAGCAGGGGATGGACATACAAAGTTATCACAAGGTTTCCAAGTGTCAAGAACTGGAGAGAGAAGTATCACCAAGAAACTCAAAGAGAGCCACACTGTACAGAATGAGCATGGCAGAGGTAGGGAGAAGAACATTTCAAAGACTCTGGAAAGAATACTAGCCAGAGAAAAATGGCAAATAACCCCAGAACATCTGCCAAGACATGAGTGAATGATGGGAATTGTAGTCTCAAAGAACACAATCGCTAGAACTCTGCACAGTAATTGACTATGAGGTTATAGACAGAAGAACATGAAGGAAAGCCGAGAGAAAGATTATGAGAGATGAAAAGTACAGCTGTTTGGACACAGAGAAAGAATGGAGAAGCTTAAGTGGAAGTATTATGGTGTGTCTACATCATAAAGCAGAGCTTGCAGGAGGCATTCTGCCCATCTGGTCTTTACATTTCTTTTGGACTTCTTTTTCTTTGGATTATAAATCCAAGTGAAACTTTTGCATTTTGTTTGGGACCATTTATCAGATATACAAAGGCTCACTTATGGTTTAGGATTCTGCCTTGAGTGTCTTGTCTCTCTACCACAACATGTAAGATGATTTGTGAGATTCTGCATCTCGGATTAGAATTCAAGGTTAATAGTCTTAGTTTCACAAGTTATAACTAAAAACGGTGTCCTGTTGTGTGCGCAAAGCATCATGGAAAGGCTAGTTATAGTACTATAACAGTCATAGTGGTATACACTTTTCCTCATATTCAGTGACGCATGACTATAAAGTTTAAGCTAAATAGCTAAATAGGTTAACTTAACTTAAGCTTAGAATATGGCCATAAAATCATAACATTTAAGAGGCAATATTGTATAGGCTTATCAATTATCTGATTTAACCCTCTCAAGGCAGGCTTTGCCTATTTGCAACAGTTAAAAACTAACAACCTGATTACCCCACATACATATTTTATGATTTTTTTTTACTCAGAAGTACCACTGCAGGACTTAGTTGTGCATTAGCAACACAAAGTTTAATTTGAGCCTGAGAGGGTTAAAATGAAATGAATAAATAAACCCACGATATGAATTAAATGTCAACAGCTGCTGTTCTTAAGAGCATAAACATTTAAATCGTGAATAGTCTGATTTTATGTGAACTATGTCCTGTAGTGGGAGCGGAGGAAGGAGGTCATATTTCTTATATATTATTATTTTGTATTAAAAATATTAAAATAAACATCGAACTACGCTTAGAACACGAGCAGCAAACGGACGACGGTGATTATTTTAGAGAAAAAAATAATAAGAGAAAGCTGCTAAGGAGCTGTCTGAGAAAACGAAAGGACTTTTCCTGTCTTCCAACATAAAAGTTTAAAGCCCTGCGCGCTCTGCCTCCTTCCGTTGCGCATTTCCGTTGTCGTGACGTCACTTCTGGATGTAAATATGCGGCTTGGTGCGGCGCTGGGAAACACAACCACTGGAAAGATGTAAACCAACTAACCGGCAGAAACCAGGTTCAGCGAAGACACTAAACCTTCCCTCTAGGGAAACCGTACCTCTGGTCCAATAAACGGAACTACATCAACAGGTAGCTCGTCGGCTCGCTACCTCCGAAGTCAGCGGAGCGCCTGCCTCTAGCAGCCATCTTTTGTGAGAGAATGTACGGGGCGACGCGGCGGGCCTGCTCGGGCTCTGGTCGGGACCGGAGCTTGCTGATGCTGACCACCGCGCTCCTTCTCTCGGTTATCGGGCTGCTGTCCGGCTTGCCTGGCTTCACCGAGGCCAAGGAGTGCGATAAGCCGTGTATGAACGGCCAGTGTAACACCGCCACTGGCGAATGTGTATGTTTCCCCGGCTGGGTTGGGGACCAATGCCAGCACTGCGGAGGGCGATTCAGGTAACGTAAAACACACTGGCAGATTATAGCCTACTGTTAGCAGTGACATAAGCTGAATGTGGAGTCTACGTCTGCCTTGTTTTGCGCCAAATGTTTGCTAATTCAGACCTGACAGTCCTTGTCTGGAGATGGCGAGCAGCCCACACTCGAGGCGTTCAAGTACCGGTCTGCTACTACCTCTGCCCCAGCTACAAGCGAAGCGGTTCCCCCCAAAGGCCACAGTCCTCCTTGTTTAAATGCAGCATGTGTTTGCTGAATGATTCAAGTGTGTGGGTTGGACGGCTATGCCTGTGTGAATGTGGTATTTAACATTTGACCAACATTGAGCTTCAGAGCTTTTTAATCCGAATTAGTGTCACATCTTGCCACTCATTCACGCAGATCATCAGCCTGTTTTCGTACACACCATTTCTTGACTAAGATCACCTATCAGAAAGGACAGAACCATGAGGAGTAGCCGGGCTGCATGTTTCCTCTGTAGTCTGACATTATTCTTTAGAAAATCTGACAGCACAGACAGACAGACTGCCCCTCAAAACCATTTTGACTTGTAGCCACAGTGCACTCTCTGCTAGCCTTTATTTATTTATTTTTTTTTCAATCTAACCAAGTAATTTATCTCTGACTAAACCAGACTGCTGTTCTGTTGGTAGTGTCCCACTTTTTCAGGCCAGTAGGTGAGACGCTTTGCATTCTTCAGCTTCACGGGACTCTTTGAAAAGCTGCCTGCATGATGTTTGGCCCACTGAAACGTTCAGATAACTGATATTGTGTGCTGATGCCAGAACAGCAGCAGCTCAGGGTCAAAGTATGGGATGTGGGGGGGGGGGGCACTTTGTGCTTTTATAGCTGAGCTGCCCAGGTTAGTGAGAAGTGGGAGGAAGGTACCACTTGACAAACCCATTATTGCATCATCTCTCACTCGCCCCCCACACCCCCCTCGTATCTGCCCACATCCGTGTTGGCTTTCTTTAACTCTGATTTAAACCATGAGTGCCACTAGTTTGTGTGCGAGTGTGTGAATGCCAAAGCTGCACATTTTCGAAAGTTGTAAACTGGCAATTATTACCGCTGTGCCCGTCCTCTGTTCCCATTTTACTGTCACTTTGCATTACTGGAGTTTGTCCTCTGATCTGGAAATTATCCCGCAGTACTTGATGACAGTTTCACTCGGAATCAGTCACGATCACTTTCCATAGCATCGCGCCCTTCTGCTCATCCTTCAACTATGACATTTAGCAAGCACCGAATGAAAAAAACATCTTGTTCCCCAAATCATTTTTTTCCTTGACAGAGCTCAAATGTGACCTCTTGAAGTAATTTTACACTTCTGCTTTCTTTCTTTTCGCTGTTAAGCAAGGTGATCTTGTTCTGATGAGCTAGCGTGTCTGTGCAGCTAAGAACGTGTGAGTCGGGTCCACCCTGTAGGCAGCGGATTTTCTTCTCTTTTTTCGTAAAGGGAGTCCAGAGCATTTTATTCAATACTGTGTCATGCTGCCTCTGCTTGTGATCAGTCTTGCCAGGTCATAAAGCAGAGCCAGCGGGAGGCCTGCTGTGTTATGCGCGCTCACAAGTCGGTCATGATGAAGGGAAGGGAAGCTGGAACAATTTCCACATTAGTGCAGCCGATTGGTGAGCACATCTGAGCAGGTGAAATGAAGGCTGAATGGCTGCTGAGCGTCTAATGTTTCAGAACACTGGGCTTAAGTGGTCTCTGGGTGAAATGGCTCATCTTGGCTGTGAATAAAAACTGTGATTCTGTTGCACTCGAGTATCAGCCTCGACAGTCTATCAGTGTGGGAAATCATCGCTGACCACCAGCTGCGTTCAGGGTACCCGTCTCTAAGAATGCTGGGTTTGAATGGAGTTAAACTCTGTTTATTAATATTTATGATTTTTCTCTCATTAGTTAGTAATGTGTAATAGAGAAGAGGCTAAAGTCAATGGAATTTGCTTATTTTGTCCTAAACAGCTGACAAACCCAGTGGTTGGCTTTTATGTAGATCTTTATTTGTACGCCACGCTCTTTTATTGTAGGGTGGTGGTTGACTGGCATGCATTAAAAGTATAAGACATACTCTTTCAGTCGCCCTTGATCAAAATACCAAAGCTTTAGGTTCTTTTTCAGGACTGCTTTAATACAACCCAGGGGGTCAACTGCTAGGATGAACCTCCCTACGGGGCTCATTAAAGTTAATCCGTTTTTTCTAAGGCTGCTACGTTTGTCTTTTCCAGCTTCTTTTAAAAGCTTCATCCTGGCATCAGAAGAAAAACTCTGCTGATAAGTGGAAAAAAACGGAGATCTCTCTTTGCTTCACAGTGCTGCCAGACTGGTTGTGGTGCTGCTTGTCTGACCGTGAACTTCGCTAATAGCAGAACAGGCCACTCTCGTACAGTGTAATGTTCAGCTGTCAGTGCTCCTGTGTCAGTGGGTCCAGCATTAAAAGTGATACTGAAGCCACATCACCCTAGGCTAATCATCTTGAAGTGGAACGGTAAACGTACTGCTGCTGTGATTCCACATTTGCTTGGAATCGGCGCTGTGTTACTTTGTTAACACGGTCAAAGCGCTGATAGTTTTTCACGGAGAGCCTGTGGTCTGAGGCCGTGTTTAGCATACAGACAATGCTGCCATACAAGGCTCGGTGAATGCTGGTAAAAGCAGCTTTCTGTGACAGGGGTGTGCCAAAATGGAGTCCCTATTCTAGCTTTGAGGGCCAAAAATCAACATGAAGAAGGGGGTTGTTGTTGTTGTTCTTTTGATATAAACTACTGTGCAAAAGCCTTGAAGCACCCCTCATTTCTTTTGTTTTAGAGTGGTCTTAACATTAGGTCTCCAGGCTTTCTGGGTTTTTCTTTGCACATCCTTTTCACTCATTTTCAGTCCAGTTCTTGTTCATGGACATTTTCAGGGGATTTTTACTTTTGGAGCCACTTAATGCTGACTTATGAATCATCCAAGTATTAAAAAACCACCCAAAACAAGGGACGCACTACTGTTGTCTGCACATGACAGAAAACTTGATTTGTATCTTTAGGCGCTTTGTTACTAGCAGCCTTCTGGGGAAAAAAATCCCAAAGATAACGGTTTGACTGAGACAGAATATTATTTTTGCACCAACAAAGTGATTCCTAAACAATAATTAGCTGCACGCTTAGCATATCTCTACAAGGTGTACTGTTTATTCTTAAATATATGGAGGAAGCTGGACTAGTGGAGGACAAAAGAAGGCCTAAAAATCTGTCTACGGCAAATAAACTGAAAGTAAGATGGGAGAAAAGACTGAGGTATGCATAATGACACAAGAACTGGACTTCCATCTGATCAAACACACACATCCACACATGCGCAATAACACTAAGTGCAATACTCTTTTTCTGACAAAGTTGTATTTTTACTCAGTTGTATAAAGCATTTGTATTTTATTTTTATCCTATTGTATATTTTATTCTACTGTATATATTATTTTATTCTATTCTGTACAGTTGTGTACACTATTTTCTTCTTATTGTATTCTAATTTTTGCTATATAACATTTGCACTGTCCACTTCCTGCTGTGACAAAACAAATTTCCCACGTGTGGGACTAATAAAGCTTATCTCATCTTAAAAACAGTAACAACAGGTCTTGCAGAATAATTGATCGAAATTTGAAGTTTCAACATGTGTCGATTGTGTAGAGTTACAATAATGACTGTTTGCAGCCGTCTGTAAAACACACTGGATGCTCTGTCGTGGTTTGGGGCTGCATTACAGTCATTGGTGTTGAGGATCTTGTTGAACTTGATGGATCTAAGAAGGCAGATTCTGGTGATCCATGCCATACTATTGGGTAAGCATCCGATTGTCAGTGGTTTATTTATGGATTGACCTCCCTAGAGCAAGGACCTGAACATTATTGTAGCAGTGTTCGGTCATCTTTACAGAGAACAGAACAAATGCAGCCAACATCCAAAGAAGAGCTTTGAATGTTCTTCGAGAAGCCTTGAAAGACTATTGAAGAACTTGAGACTACTCATTTCCCATTTTCCTAATTATAGTTTAACTTAGTTTTCCATGGATATTTCATTCTGTTATTCCCCTGTTTTGGGTCAGGGAAACTTTAATATTAATCCTACTGCATCACCAGTTTATGTACATTTTGTTAACCTTTGGTAGCCTTGACTTCAAAGTTTCAGGCAGCCACCTTCTTCGTTTTAAATTTCTATCTGAGTTTAGGGCTTTGTGATAGCCACTAACAAAGTACAGGTTCCTTATTTAATTCTTCATATTTGAAATTAAAACATTCAATTACAAATGCTTGCTGTCTTTAAAATCTATTGTTCAACGATTGTACTATATGCCCCTGGGTGTGCGAGGTCCACAGAGGATTAAAGCAAATGGATAATAAAAAAAAAAATCTTTAGCTTGAGACCTTATCACAAACCTTTAACTTCTTATTTCTAATAATTTCTTCTCCGACAATTCACGTCTTACATGTGGACATGAAAGGTTTTGTAACCCCCCATAACTGTTGATGCTGACAAAACGAATGTTTAAGAAAAGATAAGATCAGACTTTATTGATTCCACGGCGGGGGAATTTTAATTTGAAGTATCTTATAAATATTTATCAGAATTTTATATTTCAACCACATTAAAAACCTTTTTCCGCTCAAATTAAATTTCTCCCCAAGTCCCACAACAAGCAGCCCACAGCTTGATGGCACCTCCACCATGCTGGGTTGGTGTTCCTATACTTGCAAACTCTTTTCTTCTCCAACCAATATGATCGCCATTACGGCCAAACAGTTTCATCAGACTAGAGCAATAAAAAATTGTAAGATCTTTGTTTGCATGTAAGGACTGGTTTCATTCTGAACACTTGAGTTCTGCAGAATCTTGTTAAGGTGCTTTTAAAAATTGTTCTCAGAGGCAGATTCGCCTCCTTTCTGAGTACTGTAATGGCTGCAGATTTCTACTTTTATGCTGTTGTTTGCTCACCTGGGACCTTCAGTCACTGTAAATTGCTTCTAGGGTTTTTTCCTCTTGTACATTTTGCTAATTGTATGGTTTCATTTAATAGATGAAAGCAAATAGTTGACAGGAAACAAGTGGAGCAAGAGATTGGGAAGAACAGTTCATTAGCTGCTGTAGCTGATGGATGGATGTTCTTCCTCTCCTGCCTGACTGGAGCTGTTAAACTAGGATGCAGGCTCACTGTGTTAGAGAAGCTTTAAAAAGCTTTAAAAACTAATAAAGTGACAGTTATAACTGTAACTGTAAGTTGTAGCTACAATCCTTGCTTGTCATATTAACGACTGTAGCCATGAGGCTGATCTCTATCACATAGTGTCTACAAAAGGCTGCTTCACGCCTGTTGGTTTGAAGACTCTTGGACACAAATGCACATTTTTATTAGCATGACATAAAACTCTTGCGGAGATAATTTATTTAATTTTTTTTCATAGAATGGGGATTCCCAAGCAGTTTTCATATGCAGCAGGACGGGGTGGTGCATAAAGAGTCTGATGCCTGTTCATGTTCTGGCACTGGTTTGAGTACCAGTTGCAATTGGTTGCAATTAATGTGAAACCTGGAAGTGTCTCAATTTACCTGCTTATTTTTTTAATAATTTTATGTAAAGAGCGCATATTGAATCCTAAGTGCTCTCATAGTGCCACCCCCTCAGTGTTTGGGAGTTCTTGCTTGTTTCTCAACTTTAAAGTGGCTTCTGGAAATGCTTTAATGTAATTTGGGTGAACTGATAGCGGAGTAGTTGGGGAATATATTACGTAGGCTCGGATGCTTGCTTGCTTTCCCCACATTCATCACATCTTGCTCTACTACACGTATCTAATAAAAGCAAAATGAGAGGGATATTAGTGACTGTGCTTTGTTTTAGTTTCCTAAACTCCTGCTGTAGTCCTTTGGTTTTTCACTCGTTCTCACGCTAAGCTTTCTCATCAAATAATGACAGTAATGGAACTGCTGAAACGACAGATTAATAGTTGATTGTGTGTTAAAGAGCTCCTTTGAAATGTCCTTTAATAAATGTTTAGAACTGCTTTTTGTAATAAATGAAACCGTTTTTTCTTTTTTGTTCTCCCATCGGGTTTCCTCCTTTTATGTGTTAGTGACTGAATGAATCTATTCATTCAAATGTATATCTATTAGGATTTTGTTTCCAGGTATGGGAAAGAAACAACAACTTTAAAAAGAGTCCCTTCCATTAATACACTGCTGATGTATGTGTATATCTTAGTGTTAGTTGTTGATCATTTTAGTTTGGGTAGTGGGTAGTGACCGAAAGAACGAGATCGTGGATACAAGCGGCAGAAATGAGCTTCCTCCGAAGGGTGGCTGGCCTCTCCCTTAGAGATTGGGTGAGAGGTTCGGTCATCCGGGAGGGGCTCAGAGTAGAGCCGCTGCTGCTCCACATCGAAAGGAGCCAGCTGAGGTGGTTCGGGCATCTGACAAGGATGCCTCCTGGGTGAGGTGTTCCAGGCATGTCCCACCGGGAGGAGGCCCCGGGGCAGACCCAGGACACGCTGGAGAGATTATATCTCTCGGCTGGCCTGGGAACGCCTTGGTGTTCCCCCGGATAAGCTGGAGGAGGTGGCTGGGGAGAGGGAGGTCTGGGCCTCTTTGCTTAGGCTGCTGCCCCCGCGACCCGGCCTCGGATAAAGCGGATGAAGATGGATGGAGTTCAGTCTCTTGTGTAGCTTAAATATTAGTCGATTAGCCCCTCTTTACAAAAGCCACCTCTTCTCCAGTTAACTAATGGCCACACTGCTGCGCTACTGATTTTTGTCTTCTTTAAATGTCGTGGTAAATTTCTTCCCGATGACATTCAAAGTCATATCAAATTTTTAAATCATGACCACCAATGAAAATGTGACATCGCCCCTCTAATATTCTGTAATCGGCCGCTTTCTTCTCTTTGCTACAGAGGCAAAAAGCTTTTTGCCTCTGTAGCATTTACACTCTGTCTGAGCATGCTCTGAGCGTGCCTCTCCAGGCTGTACCACTGAAACAGGACTGTTGTCGCCTTTGAATAAGCAGTTGTTTGCTTTGCTCTCAAGCTGCACCACTTTACCCTTTGCAGACCACTTGGCTCAGCTGCACGAATACCATTTGTATTAGAATAGACTCTGTGAAATGAAGCATTTTATCTAATATCAATTTTTGCCACTAGCAAAAAGCACAGACACTAAGGGATTTTTTTTAATCTTAAAATCAGGGTGTATTTTGTCTGAAAGTAAAGATAAGGTGTTGTTATTTCTAATACTGGGGTGATCGTGGCTCAAGAGTTGGGTCTTCGTCTTGTAATCGGAAGGTTGCCGGTTTGAGCCCCGGCTCGGACAGTGTCGGTCGTTGTGTCTTTGGGCAAGACACTTCACCTACCGCCTGCTGGTGTTGGCCAGAGGGGCCGATGGCGCAATATGGCAGCCTCGCCTCTGTCGGTCTGCCCCAGGGCAGCTGTGGCTACAACTGTAGCTTGCCTTCACCAGTGTGTGAATGTGAGAGTGAATGAATAGTGGAATTGTAAAGCGCTTTGAGGGGTCCCGAAAAAGCGCTATATAAATGCAATCCATTATTATTATAACTAGATGCTATAATGTGCCTAAGGGCTTAAAGAGCCTCAATATCGTTTTTATACTTTTACACCACTTTAAAGTATAAAAATATCATTTGAAAATATATATTTTTGTTGCAGTTTACCAGCTCATTTAGTATATTATAAGCTTTAACGAAAACAAGGAATTTATAGTGAAACAACTACCAGCTCAGTTCAGTGTTTTGCTCCCAGGTATGCTTTAGGTACACAGTCGCGTCCTAAATGACCCTTTCCAAGTCCCAACATAATACAAACTCAGAGGGTGCAGCTGATAAGCTGTAAATGTGTAACCTAATTCTGGGTATGTCGCTTTCACAGAAGCATCTAATAGGTTAAAAAAATATATGAAAATGTTACATCACAGCCAGTGAATCAGTATTTATTTGTTTATTCACCAAATACTTTGAAATGCTTTTAAACAATATTTAAATTTAGAATTTTCTCTCTTTGTTAGCATGTTTGGTTGCTAGCTGAATAGCCGGTGATCCTATTTAGAGAGACGTTTTCCTAATTAATCAAAGATTACGATTATTTGTCACGATTATTCATTACGTTTATGACAAAAATGTAAACATAACACATCTTCAGATCTATATAAATCGTTGTAAGACAAAATGAATCAGAGGAGCACTGCTTTTACTTTTGGATTATCCTAAATTTTTCAGACAAATAATAATATACGGTAAGGTTTTTCACTCGACTGAACCTACATGATGAATGTGACTAAAACTCGTAGCAAAGTTCATGCATCAGCTAGACTCCAAATTAGTGTCTTTCAGGCCTTCAGATGTGTTACTTGTGGTGCTTTGGGGTGCAGACGCACAGCACTCTTTGGATATGATTTCTTCTTGGTTACCTCACGTGCACTAAATCTGAAGTATTTCCAAACAACAGTAATGATCTGCTTCAAGGGGCAAGCTCTTTGCCTTCTGTTGTGCCACACATTTGCATTTGTTATATACTTGTCCAGAAACTTTGCTGTGCAGTGTGGGAGTGACTGTGATTGGCCCATGCATGCATGTGGCTGGGCAGCGATTTAGAGTGCATTTGATTTGCTTTGTGTTTTAAAACCGCAAAAACATACTCGATCATGCTCATTTAATTATTGGAAGCCAAAATAGTGATCAGACCTAAAATCCAATTAATTGTGCAGCTTAATCCTAGTATATATTTTGGCCCTCAGTTGCTGTTAGAATTAGTTTCAAGCTGGTTAGAGGCCACTCTTACATCTGGAGCAGATACTTGTTGATGCTGCTGGATTTCTGACGAGCCCAACTGAAACTACTGAATTTGCTCATTTAGAGTTGAGGCATAACACAAAGCCAGTCCTATCACTCGGTTACTGAAGTGTCACCCTTGACTTCCTCTAATGTTGTTCGACTGTAAGGTTGATGAGTTTCCCTTTGGTTGCAGATCTGTTCCTGTTGTTGTTGTTGTTTTTTTAAATATTGTTTACCTTGTAAGTATGATAATTGTGTTTTAACAACAGTACAGTATGTTAACTGCACATGCATCAGTGTGTTGAGTTCATGACTTTCTTATCACTCTCACAGGGGGGAGAAGCTGTTTGTCTGCTTGCTGCAAAAGCTGAAAGTCCCTGTTGGCCTGGCTTTATTATCGCTGGCTGATCTGTAATTATAGACATGGTGTACACGTTTGCAAACCTGCCACAAGTCTCACCGTATGTGTTGAAAGTATTCTCTTAAAGGAATCGGTGAGCCATCAACATTCAGCATGGACTCAGTGTAAAAGAATCAAGCCAAGATTTGCTGTTCTGTTAAAAACTTTCATCCACAAGTTGCAGCGACAGCACAAAGAGCATTGTTGTCATATAGCGTCATGCATTTGGCCTGTTAACCGCCCTTAACAACACCCTTAGCCTTGGACCATGAGCCTCCAATTCACACAGCTGGGACTATAGGCCTGAACCTCTGCAGTAATTGGAGCAGGCTTAAGTCTTCAGTAACGTGCAGCACTTCTTGTTGCCTAGCTACAAACAAACCTGAGTTGTGCAATATGGAATCTCCCCAGAAGCTCTCAATATAGAGATGAATATTTAAAAAAAACACAAAAACGTCACACTGAAAGGAGAACATCCTGTTTTTTGGTTTTTGTTTTTTTAAGTGAAAGGATATAAATACTTCTATTTTCCATTTAAAAAAAAAAAAAAAAAAGACATGAAATTAAAAAAATCACTCATATTATAAGACACAAGTTCGGACCTGTAGCAAAATGTCAAACTGCTCAGCTTGTATCGATTGATTAATTTTGCTAAAAGCGCTTTTTTAAAATGTTCTACTTGTGCTGCAGACATCTATAAATCGCTTCTTTAACTGCACACGGGAGCAGTGTGTTCTCTGCAGCTTCCTCAGCAGACGTCGGTGTGAAATGTTGCTGAGAGACTGTTTTGGAACAAGAGAGCGACTGGGTGTGTTGGCAGACTCCTCGCACCTTGAGACCTGCATCAGTAATGATACAATGTCTGTATGCATCTAAGTGTCCCTTGCGTAATTCATCTCCCGACCGGTGCTGTGTCATGAGACTGCAATTGAATTGGCAATAACAGGCCGTATGCCATACTGTACCATTAGTGCTTGTGCATGCCCCTCATGGTGTTGGCCTCGGACAATAATTTGCTGTCTTTGCTTTGTCTTTGTCCTATTTGTTGCTTGCTCAACCACGGTGCTGCTTGAAGAAGACCGTGTTTAACTGCACACTCTCTGCTTAGTGGCTCTTTTCTAACCTCTTGTTTCATGCAGTCATTTCTAATGAATGCAAAGTTTCAATTAGCAATGCATTTGAAGAAGTAGATCTTAAAAAGCAAATTGAAAAAAATATAAATTGTTGCATCAGTTACATGCATCATTTTCCAGCATCTTTAACAATATGCTTATAACAGGACATCAACTCTTTCCTCTCCGTTGCTCATACCGAGGCTGCTTGCTTGTAATTGCCTGTTAAAGTGATACAGAGCTTTTTTTTTATTTTTTTATTTTTAGCTTCTTTAAAATTCTCCTCCTACAAACAGTTTACTTCCAGAGCATTGTATCTTCACTCACAGTTAAGACCTTCCACGCTAATAATGTTAGAATGTGTGAGTGAGTGAGTATTTGTCTGTGCTGCTGTGAGTGTGTCATGCATGCATGAAACGGACCGACATATGGGATCGATATTGCAAGCCTTACTTACATATTAGTACTGCACTTTTTTTTTTTTTTTAATTGTACCTCTACATATGGTACTTTTCCTATACAAACTTGAATCCCAAGTTGAGAACAAGGCAGCAAAAGGCTGCGAAAGTTGTGTAATAATGCTACAAAACGGAAAAGTTATTTGCAACTAGTTGGCAACAGGATAAAGAAGAGCTGCTAGAGGGATTGAGTCTTAAAAAAAAGATGTAAAGAATAATGTTTTCTCTTGCAAAGAATTAGGATTTTGGACACAAAGCAATCATAAAACGATTATCTGTGAACTATTACCAGGCCCATCCTGAGTCCCTGATGTTAAGTCCACCAGCAAAATGTTCACAGCAAATTCCAAACATGTCAAAGTTATAACAATATAAAAACATCAATCCTCACATTTTAAAAAGACAGAAATGGAAGTAATTGTTTGATAAGCAATCTTCTTTTCAATTGAAGTTTTCCACGAAGTCTTTCAGCTGCAGGTTTTCCTAAGTAATCAAATTCCAGGACAAGCATACAGCTGTTCTAGGAGCTCCGTGAGGCTGTACATGGGCGCAGCCGCGCTTTCAGCTAAATGTCAGCTACTAAAAAGTTACATGTTCACCAGTAACCTTGGACCTCTCTCTCTTTTTCCTGTTCCTTTCAGATTGACGGGGCCCTCTGGTTATCTGACTGACGGTCCAGGAAACTACAAATACAAGACCAAGTGCACCTGGCTCATTGAGGGACAGTAAGTACAGACAACGCCATGGGAAAGCAAGTTCTTCTTCAGAGGCGCCGAATTAATTAGCCCAGAACACATTTGTTCCACGTCCTAAATAGCACTAGCAATAGGAGTACTTTTTCAATTGAAGTTTAACAGCTTTGAATATATTATATCATCCTGGATTTAAAAAAACAAACAAAAAACCATTGGGAAAACTGGCACAATCCTGTTGATCATTAGCTTTTGCCATTAGGGGAAACAGTGGGAACAGTGGGAAGGAACCCTAAAAACGTTGAGACTGATGGGATTAGGATTGTGAAAACTGAGGCCGCAACTCAATATTGCAGGCGGGATTTATAATGATTAGTTTGTGCACAGTATACATTGCAGACTCCTGCTGTGCTCCAGCCCCTGGTAATGTGGATAAAAATGAATGGCAAAGCAAGTGTAAGAAATCCAATAGCCTCCTTTCTCTATCGTTTTAGTCAGCACATCCACGCCACCGAGTATCGATTTAAAGCGACGATTCTTGATTTTTTTTTTTTTTTTTTAATTTATTTTTTGGCTTCGAGCTTATCCAAACTTTAAACCCGCCGCTTGCATTTACATTCCAGGCAGATAGCCAGCACGCTCATTCGGGGGAAGGCGGGGCTAACTAAGAACGAACACGTAAGGCTCAGGAGATCGCGCTTCTGCTCGCCGTGCACATCTTACATAGTTTTGAACTTCTGACCTTCGTTTTCCCGGATGGCTTCTCTAATCACCATGTCACCCTGCCGTCCAGTGTTTCATTACATACTGATGGCTCATTTTATATGCCATCTTGAGACTTTAGCCCATCTTCAACAAGAGGTTAATGTAGTGACATAGGCGCTATATGCGTCACACTGACAAGAATACTGTTGAAGAGGTTTTATGGGCTTCAGATATGCTCTCACTTTGAACCTTCAAAAGCTCCCTCTGCAGCTAAGTGTAGCGAATCCATTTCTAGTGGCTTGAAGTGACTTTATCTCCTGAAAGGCAATGAAATAACTACTAAAATGTGGCTTTGCTCGATGCCTTGCTCAAAGGGGTCCCAGTGCTTCCTACAAAAATAAGGGCTTACATTAGATTAACAATTTACCAGTCACAAGTCCTCTGTACTCGAACCCCAGGGGCTGCTGCCATTCCCCAGTTTGTCTGCTAGGTCATTAAGGAGGAGCCATCGCTTCACTCTAATAAATATAATTATAAAGAGAAAAATGTGACTATTCATAACACATCCTGTATGTCTCAGTTTCTCATCGTAGATGCACTGAATGGGTCTTTGTCTTCTTCCCTCCTCTTTTGAATGATTTCATTTAGCCATGTTTCCCCAAATTTAGAGCAGAGTTTGTTTTGTTTTTTTTGTTTGTTTTTTTTTAAAAGGATCTCATGAATGTCTTCAATCAAACTCAGATTAAGCCAGCTTGTTTTTTCCTGTTTTGCTGAACACTGCCCGTGCATAAAAACACCCGGCCACAGATACTTGGTTTATTCACTGTCTCTGTAGCACACATTGTGCAACAGCGAAACTTGTCTGCCATATAATTCGCTTGATGTAATCGTGTTTTGCTGGTAGACTAAATAACTGGGATGCACGCCGCAGTACGGTTTTTACACTTGATACGGAAAACATAGCCGATTTGTGCAGAACACTGCAATGTGATTCGAATATAAAGGTGTAGTTGGTGGTTGGCCACACACAAACCCTAGTAAAAATGTTGCTGTAGGTGGTGACTGTTTCTACCATATCACCCAGTTAATTATCCACCTTTTATTGTCCTGAAAGTATCATTCCACAAGTTCAGCTGTTGAAGAGTGCAAAGCTAAATGTGACCCAGTCAACAAGGAAATATTTTTTACTGCACATAATAAAACTATGTAAAAATCTAAACACAGCAAAAACCTTACAGTAGGTCCTATCTAATAAAAAATTACACGTTTCCTGGAGAAACTGTTTGTTTCCAAACACAATTAAGTGCAATGGAGTGGAAACGTTGGGGCACCTCTGGTCATTCATGTTCTCTTAGTGTGAAAACCACAGACAGGAGATGATTTCCAGAGGGCTTAAAATTGAAGACTGTGCATTTCGTTAATTGTAAGCAAGATTGATTCTTTATTTCTGTCTTTTACAGTTTTGAATAACAGTGTGCAAAGTTCCCAAAGCGCTACTTCTTCAGGACTTACAGCCATTTTTCTAAGTATTTTAGCTGGCAGAGATTTTCTGTAGCCAGAAGAGTCACATGATTCCTGTTTAGTTAATTTTTGTCTGGTGGCCTTGAATGCACTTCTCTTTTGTTGTCTGGCAACTTTTTTGTTTTTTTATGACATGTAATTCAGGACACTGTGAGAGGCGTGCCAAAACCTTCAGCTTGTGCTTGTTAAGTAGTCCATTCGAGGTTTTTGATGCATTTAAGATTATAATGCTGCTGTTACCCTGTTTTTTTTTTTTTTTTTATCTTTAGCGATTTTACATTTGGTATGGTGATGCTGTGATTTTTAGAGGCTAGCCTCAACACAAACCCATAGTTATCTTGCAATGGGATCACAGCACTGAGAATAGTAATGCTGCATGCTTCTTTAAACATAATGCAGGTACAAAGCTCTTTAACTGGACACGCCACAGGCCTCGTTACCACCAGCGTTTGTGTGCGTGCCATTCTGTCTGTCTGTAAACACGATAGCTTAGCTTTTTGGGTGAATTCTGTGAAAACTTTGTAAGCATGTAGAGCTCATGTTACCAGTCTATTCAAATATGGCTCACATCCACCAAGGGCAAATTATTGATGTATTGGTCAAAAATTAACATGAACTATGATTCTTACACGCGAGTCTGTGTGTGTGTGATTGAGCGTGTATTTATATCTTTGTGGGGACCAAAAGTTGGAAGTTCACTATACTTGTGGGGACCAACACCCCTTATGGGGACCAAAATCCAGGTCCCCACTAGTTTGAAGGCATTTTTGAGACTCAAAATGTGGTTTTAGTGTCAGGGTTACAATTGGGTTATTGTTAGGTTTAAGGGTTAGGGTAATATAGAAAGCATTGTATAAAGATTTGACCTCTTCTCGACTTCTCCTTCAAGGTCAAAGTGAAAATAATGGAATGTAGAACTCTTTAAAACCACGTTTTGTATTGACACCATATAGGCATACAGGGCCGATATATGGGAATTAAATATCCTGTTACTTTGGACTTCTGACCTCTTCTACAAGTTCAAATAAAGGTCAAACGTCTTATCTTCAAAACTGCTTTAATGCTGCTGCCTTTGTTTAGATTGGCAACATTTAGGAAGTGATACTGATATATGGGGATTATAAATATAATATTATAGTTTGGATCCAAATATCACCTCAAGATGGGTTCGATCTTTAAAGAAAGTATTTTTAAGACAAAGAGAATGAGCTGCCTCGTTAGTTAGAACTATACTGTGGTATAATATTATATAATGGGCTGAAATAATTCATGCCCAGTTATTTGCAGATTTGCAGACCTCTTATCCATTACCTCCTTCACCTACAGTAAACATCTGTCATGCTGTACTTATCTGATTTTTACTGCACTGCAAACTTAAAGTACATTTTTAAAAGAACAAAGAAAACCAGATGAATATGTAAAAGGTAAAAAAATTCTGCCCAGAGAGTGAGCTTCCTTGGCGAAGGTTTGCGCTCAGACAAGTTTGGATCTGCTAACCTAAAAATCTTGCGAGCAGTTCCCGACCTCTGCTCAAAGAAATGGATATCTGAAAAAGACCGGCTATCTGTTCAGGCTTGTATGTCTGGTCTGTCTTCGACTGCTCGGCATAAGGTTTGACATGTATGTAGCTGTGAGGTCTGAGAACTTGTCTGTTTTTTACAGGCCCAACACCATTCTGCGATTACGGTTCAACCACTTTGCTACTGAATGCAGCTGGGACCACCTCTACGTGTACGACGGCGACTCCATCTATGCGCCCCTTCTGGCGGCTTTCAGGTAAAGCTTCAAATATGTGACAGGCTTGGAACACGCTTGAGTATAAATGGTAATAAAAACACCTTAAACTCTTCTTTTGGGTTATTATTGTAGCGGTCTGATTGTTCCTGAGCGATATGGGAACGAGACCGTCCCGGAGGTGGTGTCTCAATCTGGCTACGCCCTGTTGCACTTCTTCAGCGATGCTGCCTACAACCTGACCGGCTTCAACATTTCCTACCGGTGAGAGAATCTCTGAAAAAACAAAGTACCACATCCTGCATTTTCTTATTTATTTTTAAACAAACAAGGATTCGGCTTTCGCTTCAGGGAAGTCGAGGTTTCTCCGCTGACTGGCCAGACCACAAAACAAATACAGAAACTAGATGTGTTGTTGGCTTCGTCTGTCATTTTTTTTTTTCTTCTTCTTCATATTTGATATTTTAGCTGGAGTGGCAGCTCCCGCATATCGACTTGTTCATAATCCTCTGAGCTGACTGTGCAGTCCTGTCATGCCTCAGGGTTTGCAACTCTCGGGGTCCGCAAATGCGTTCGTGTTGTCAGTCACTCGATAGAAAGTATCTACTAAATGACAAATGCCTGGATACTGAGCCCTGACAGGAGAGCCTCTGTGCAAATCATTTCTGTTTCACTGGCTGAGATTAATTTAGGTGAAGGGCCCACTTCACACCCTTCCTTGGGACACGATGACGCATACAAACCTCTCACTCGCTACATGATTCAGCCGGTGTGCTGGCACGATTGGTGGAGAGCATTTTAGCGGAGGATCATGTCAGGTTACTGCCGTCCATTTGCTGCAGTGTGTTGTTGCAGCATCAGTACTCCTGTTATTGTTCAGACACACTGTGGCACTTTTGCTGTCTTTTTGTTTGTGTAACGAATATGTGGTTCCTCCCTGCTTTTCAGGGACTGGACGGATAGAGTGGCCATACTAACACGCGTGTTTTTAGCCGCTGAACATCTCATCATGTAATGCAACCATTGATTTTATTTAAGCTTAAGATTTATTATTGGCATTTTAACTTTTTATTAGACTGTTAGACTAGTACAAAGGGTTTACAGGAGGGTGGGAGGAGAGAAATAACACATAGGAACTGCTGTAGGCCTTCAGTGTATGGGTTTCCTGCTCAACCAGGTGAGCTATGGTGGTGCCCATTTGATTTATTTTTCATCTTAAACTGTCTCCATATATGTGGCATTGCAGTCATTTGTCAATTTATAATGAATTTGTTACAAAAAATAAATAAAAGTAATGGAGATAAGTAATTAAAAAGCTTGAATGCCCATTTTTAATCCGCCTAGTTTCCTCTGCTTGTCTAAGCAGAGTCAGATGCGGGATCTCTTGCATGTTTACTTCTTCTTCAGCTGTCTCATAGCTGTCGGTGAGGGTTGGAGCTTGGATTGGCTTGTAAACTGAACTGTTTTCCTCTCAGCTCACCTCTGTGTTCAGCATATCTGCCGGGGACATCAATGCTGATGCAGCACCCTGGCTGACTTTTATATCGTTTATCTTATGCTCTAACTCTGTGTTTGGTTTCCTAGAGTTGCACTAATTTAAGCTGAAAGTACTGCAAATATTATTATACATAAGTAAAAGGAGTGAACTTTTAAGGCCACTCTTTGCCTCTGTCAGTACTTTGGGCCTATGCCAGCAGTTCATTTCACTCCTCTTTAACATGCTTTTAATGGCTCCATTTGGTGTAGTGTAATGATGCTGCTCTTTGCTCTGCAGTCTGGTATCGACGCTGTGTGCAGGTCCAGAGTTGAGTTTCTGTATTACTTATAGTAACTATGCTACATTGCATGATTAAATATTATAACCTGAAATACCTGAGGCAGAGCAGAGGCCAAATGTAATGGGGACACACCTAAAAAGGTTTGATCAACACATCAGCAAACAGCTGATAATGCAGAAAACAAACAGCTGTGACAAAATTATAAAATTAGATTGTGGATCCACGTTCATGACTAACCTTACTCTTTACCCCTTGTTTGACACAAGCCATTACAGATATTCATATTGTGGATGCCTCTGTCTACAAAGCAAAAATCTTCTTATATATGCCTTCTTTGTATTCCAGACAGAAGGTTTAGCATAAGTAACACATCCATATATGGGTTCATCATTACTAAACTTCAAATTTATAAGGGGGGGAAAAAATGCTTTAAACATTGTAAGCTATTGTAAATGGCACAGTAGACCCCTGCTACAGTCGCCATAGCAATGGGACTGATGTTGTGCTGAGGACAGCTGGATGAAAGCAAAGTGCCCCCCTTTCCAACCCCCCCACCTGCAGTCCTTGGTGTCTGGGAGAGGTGGAGGAGCCGAAACATCAAACCATCTGGCACCGCAGGAACATGAAAGAATCACGAGCGCCTTTTGTGTCGTCGCTCTCAACAAGTGTGTTCACAGGAGGAAAGAAACGAATGCCTCTGTGTCCACCTTTGATTGGTAATACTTGTTTGTTTACGCTTAGGACCGAGTCTTCCTGTTTTTATTTATATATATTTTTTATTTTTCTTCAGTTAGTAGAGCAGTGTTTTAAGTAGTGTCTCATTTTGTGATATGGTGTTTGTGCAGGAGCTTGGTGCTTATTTCACTGATCTGCAGCTGTGTTGTACAGATGCATTTAATCTGTTTAAGCCTCTGCTGGCCACACAACACAATGTGGTATCCCTAGGCTTCGGTGTACACCTGTAATGCTTCAAATGAAGACAGATGTTTATCTTATTAAAACTATATTCTCATTCATTATTTGTTAATACACTGGCATGCAGCATGCATACTAATATCCAGTTATAACTGTATACCTCTGCACCACAGGACAGGCATTTGCATCCATTCCTCAGCAGCCAGCTGCCACAGTATGAGATACTTGCTTACTTTTAGTGGATGGAGTGAGTGCTGATTCCTAACTAATTCATATTTTGATGTGACTGAAGAGTTGCCTCAAACTGTCATTGAGCTGTTATAATATAAGGAGCCTGTTTGACATTGAGAGCACTGGTGTTACAGTTCTACTGCAGACTGAGTGTGTTTGCCATCTGCTCTGCAGTGCCTGGGGAAACTTCCTTTACCTCAGCTTCTAGCTCAGTGCTGTTTGAGTGTAGATATCCCTCTGAGATGACTGGCAAGTGTTGAGACAGGTGCTTGACCACCCGATGAGGGAAGGACGATGCCAATAACAATACATTCTTTCTTGAGGGGGGGGGTGTTGCATATTTTAGCTTTAAGCCTGGAGACAGAGGCCACAGAATCAGAAGTAATGCAGTTGCTGAAAGGGTTTCCTGATGTTTTATTCAGGGTTTTTAGATCGAAATTCCAGTTTTTCTCTCTGACTGTTTCCTTCTCTTTCTACCTTCCAAGAGTGAACACCTGTCCTAACAACTGCTCTGGCCACGGAGAGTGTCATGTGGGGAACTCCACTTCTTCTGTGTACTGCGAGTGCGAAAATTACTGGAAGGGGGAAGCCTGTGACATCCCGTACTGCCTGGCTGACTGCGGGGAACCTGAAAGAGGCAGTTGCAAGGACAAGACCTGCGTCTGTACGGCTGGGTGGCAAGGTAGGGCTGGCAGCTGGGCGGGAACACTTTAGCAGATGTGCGATTTCATCTTCACATATGCTTTGCTGGTGTTACTATCCACAGCAAGTTGGCCTCAGCTTTCTCATACAACCCAAATCCTCCCAAGGGACTAAAATAAGCCTTTGACTGGCTATCAACAATGAACAGTGACAATAAACTTAACAGTATGTCCGTCAGGTGTGATCAGGTACCCAGACTGTCACACTTATTTAATAAAAGCGGGAATAACTGTGTTTAGATCTTAATGAACAAATCACAGCAGGATTATTGTTGTTGAGTTCTCTCTTTGGTCACCCAACCCCCCCATTAACTGAAGAAGGCTGGTTTTTGTACAGTCTCGGTATAAATCAACATTTTAAGGAGATATCTAGCCTAAATCGGGGGTGTCAAACATAAGGCCCAGGGGCCAGAATTGACCCAAAGACTCCGGTTCACTGGACAGCTTTGGATATTGAGAAGGACGGATAAAGACTTCCCCCATGGCTGTTCATACTACACCAAAGTAATTAAACTTCTTGGTTAAATACTTAGTAGTATAGTTAGTTAAATACTGAGCTAAACTTCAGACTGTGAGAAAGGAGAGTTTCACTGGTCTGCATGACAGTTGTTTAGCCTGTTATAGGTAATGAAAAGACCGTCTTTGGCCTATATGCTGAGACTTTTAAGGTACCAGTTAATTCTGATTTATGTATTTTTCTAACCTTTTTTTTTTTAACCATATCAGGACTTTGTGTTGATTTCTAAAAGCAAACTCAGTGTAAATTAGAGGAAACCTCAGTGCAGTCGAGCACTGAGCAGCTCCAGCAGAGCAGTTGGAGGTTTAGCAAAGAGAGTGTTTTCTTTCATCCGTCCAGATTTTGCCTGTTTATCTGGTGATTCAAACCGGGTCCTCTTTAAGCTTTAAGCCTCCCGCGCTGTTATTGAGGTTTCTGCAGCCCCCACGGCATCCATCTGCCGTCACCCGATGGACTTGAAATGAACTTTTAGCACGATCAGCTTCCTCATAGTTCTGGTCGAGTCATGACTATTCACTTATTTTATTTGGTCATGACCCGACGCCGCTGTATGCTTTTTGTGCCGGACCATATGGCCCCTCTAACCGCTCTGTTAGTTCTTAAACAGCTCCACTGCGCTGCCTTGCACAAGCAGAGACAACGGCTTAATTTAACCGCAGTTATATCAGCAGCGCAGTGTGCTCACAATCTAATTACCAAAGCTGAGGGAGTTGAGAAACAGACTGGCGTTTTTCTTTAGCCTTTATTACCCTGTCATGGTGTTTTAGCAGAGGAATAGCACTCTTGGTGTACTTTATGCTGCCAGCTTCCAAATTAACTCATTTTCTACACCAGGCAGTGCAAAAAGCAGAGACAGATGCTTGTTTAGTCAAGCCACCCCGGTCTTTAATCTCTCTTTCACAGACTCATAGACTTAAAAAGTAACATGTTTTTAAAGGTGGTAACACCGTGTTTGTTTTTATTTATGGAAATGCCACTGTGGTGTGAAAGTAATGTTGTTATTTAAGCACTGCAGGAAGAGGTTTGAGAATATTAGCTTCTGGGGATTCATTTAGTTGCTGAACAAAAAGCAGAACAAGTAAAGTGACCTTGATTGTCGGAGTGAAGCAGAGAACTTCCTTTCCTGGCACACGATCGCATGTGTAATGTTTTTAGTCCAGCGGTGAACATCCGGTTTGTGCTGTGCGGTAGAGCGATGTGCGCTAAATGGTTGGTAAATGTTTTATTCCGATGAGGATTCATCTCATCGGGTAGGATGGACGGACTGTAGATGAAAAGGGTCATCAAAGAGCCCTCTGACCCGACCGCTGCCTGCAGGATTGACAGGAAAAGGCCAATCTTTGTATTCCTGTCCTGGTCTCTGTTTGCCAGAAAAGTTTTCCCTTCATTCAGGAGCGATTCCGGTTTATGGTGGCTATATTGTTCTCGTCCATAAATAGAGGAAGGCAGCTCTGGCCACAGCCATCTGTCTTTTTAAAGATTTATTTTAGTGAAAACAATGAAGCTTTAATAGTTATGGTTTCCTTAAAGAATAGTCTCCACCATTAGCTAAAGCGTCTGCATCACGTCAGTGTTTTTCTGAACTCCAAAAACTTTATGATCTAGTTTATGGCAGCACGCCTGCTTTAGCCTCTTTCTTGAAAGCTCTGTGACAATCAGGTAGATTGAAGCAGAGGTTTTGGCAAAAAATTAGCAGGTAAGGAGAACTCTTTTAAAGCACAGTCACACTGTTACCGTCAAATAAATAACTAGATGTGAGTAAATGTGGGAAAAATATATTCTTCTGCATGTCCCCAATGTCTTTTCCTTGGCTCTAAATGAATAAAATCCTTGGAAGTTTTATCCTCTTAATGTGAAGACTTTTTCACAAACAAGCAAACAAATTTGTTTTCTGCTTCTTGCTTCATGCTGATTTTATTTTAGTACAGTCATATTTTTTATGTCCCTGTAAAAGTAGAAATTAAAGGAATGACCTGAGTTAACCAAGCCTCCTACATCGGCGAGTTTCCTGTGGAGCCTTAACTCTGTGGTTTTTCCCTCCCCTCTCAGGTCCTGACTGCTCCGTCTCGGTTCCTGCCAATTCCTCTTTTTGGAGCCGAGAGGAGTACACCGAGGCCGGGCTGGCCAGGGCTTCCCACAAGGCTGTAGTTGAGCTGGGCGTCATGTGGGTCATCGGAGGCTACGTCTTTAACGCCTCCGACTATCACATGGTCAAAGCGTAAGTTGACTCCCCCAGCGGACATCTTCACTTTGATTTGTAGGCATTGGCTGCAGCTCTCGTCCAAAAGAGCTGCGAGACACTGGTTCTCCTTGTTGCTATGCGACTGCAGGGTTTGTTCTTTTCAAACACAGTGTCTTTTTTGGAGAATATTTGAGTATTTAAAACTTACGCCCAGTGTACTGAGGGCTAAAGCTGTACTTGGCTGTCAGGAAGAAGCCGCAGGACTTCCTGCCTCCTGAAAATCGACATGAAGAAGAACACAGCTCCGTACAGACAGTGTGTCTTGGACACAGACGGCATGTAATTAAAACCATAAAATTACAGCACTGGCTCAAAGTTATCACCCTGAACTCCACCCAGGACAATCACACACATGCCCTCGGCTCAAGTTTTGGTTTATTAGATTGCCTGTAAGCCAAGGTGTGGTTTTTTTCGTCTTTTTTTCCCCTAAACTTAGGTCATGTGAAACTATAAATGATCATTTTGTCCGCCTTGCACAACCTATTTAATTGAATTAGAACACATATATAATCCCCCTAAGTGTAACCAGTTACCTTGTACCCAGTGTAACAATGCTTTCTTACTGTTATACCTGAACATAAGATCCACTTTGATTGCTGGCCTACTGTCAGGCCTTGGCGATCCAGATATTTGTTATACACTGGTATCTTTCAAAGGTGCCGCAATCTTATTTTAATTATTTATTTATTATGACCCTTGAGTTTCCAAAGCAGAGGTCCTAAAACACTGAACTACCAGGTTGCCTAAACAAGCACACATTCCTCAAATACTGTCGAATTTTGGAGATTTATTAAATCAAAGCACATTAACATGTGAAGACTTGAAGCCTTATGTTTGCTTGCTCATCTAATAGCCTTTACTTTACAGTAAAAGTCCCTTAAAGTGATGTTGTAATTTGGCTCTATATGACATAAAATGATTTGAATTCAACATTTGGTTTCTTCAAAACTCAAAATGTCACGAACCACGTGACAAGATTCCAAACAAATATCGTGGGATTGAATGAAGCGATCAGTTTATATTCCGAAGGCCGTCTTGCTGCGATGCCCTTACGTGCTGCAAAAACATTGTTTGGCCAGTACTACAACAACATAAGTCAGGAACAGAAGGAGAGATTGATGTAAAACTGGAACTTAAAAGGCTGGCAGAGGCAAAAGCAGCGAGGCAGTAACTCTAATCTGTTTGCTGCAGGGCCGGCATTTACGATCACACTTTAAATCAGCTAAATGCATAATCTCATGCAGCGAGTCAAGTGATTAATAGAATCTTTGCTGTGCTTTGTTTGGTTACTTTGTGAAAGACTTTGAACACTTTCATATACAATTTTAAAGCGAGCTGGGAAATCCTTCTGTAAATCTGAGCAAAGCCGCTTCTTCGTTCCTGCAGGTATAACGTCAGCAGCAAGACATGGATGAGCCTCGACCCCTCCGTCAACACTGTCACACCACGATACGGCCACTCGCTAGCCCTGCACGAGGTATGTGAAGCTAAAGTCGTTGAAAGCACAAAGTGAGTGTATGCTCTTAACTACATCTTCGTACTGCGGTGCATTTTACAAATCTTACAACCTCCCTATTCTTTCTTTATGCCTTTTAGATAACCTTTTGTTATCTGCAGCTTAGATATAAATAAATCTCAGGGTGTTTTTATGCAGAAGTGAGGCAGTTTACTCTCTGCAAAAATACTTTTAGGGACTCCTGGTGGAATAATAACAAGAGGAGGAGGTCCATTGATGATTAACAGACAGAATTTAAATCATTTTAATTTACACGTCATGTACCATGACGTCATACTCTCAGGACATTACTCATAACGGATTTATAGAAAACTGCACATGATGCCTCAAAAGGTCTGTTTCGTTAAAATTATATGATGCATTTAAAAAAAAAAATGTTTTGGCCTTTTATGTGATAATAAAACAGTGAATACAGATTGGTAGGTGGGGAGAGAGAGAAGTGGAAGACACACAGCAAAGGGCCATAAGCCGGACTTGAACATGGCCACGTGTCATGGTTGAGCTAAACTGGCTCCTGCATTTAAAATAAAATTCCCAACTTAGCTGCACCTACGTAAATGTTCATCATGTCTACTTTTAGTCTGGAGCCAACACTGTCAAATGGCCTGCTCTTAATTTGAAGAGCCATTATTCTGTGTGACCTTCAGGCCATCTTCAGCTTATTCATAGGAGAAGGCGAAACAGCAGTAGGCGTATTGTTATTTTTGTTATATCAAACAAGACATGAAAATAGTCATCAATTTGCTGGATTATAATAATTCTTCTTATATGTAACATGCAAGCGATACAGACTCTGTAGTGTTGTTGCCGTGAGTTATTCCAGTGAATTATAAGAAAGTTTAACTTAATTTGTTAGCAAAATTCTGCAAAAAGTCTTTGGAGTGTGCATATAATCCTGCTTCACTCTTTGTTCCCTCCAGGGTAAGATCTACATGTATGGCGGAAAGATCGATGCTACAGGAAATGTCTCCAGCCAGCTGTGGGTTTTCCACATCCAGAATCAGACCTGGGTCCTTTTAAGCCCCAGGGCCAAGGAGCAGTACGCCGTGGTGGGACACTCTGCCCACATTGTGCCTCCTGTCCACGAGGGGGACGGTCCCGTCATGCTAGTTCTGTTCGGGCACTGTCCTCTGTACGGTTACATCAGCCAGGTGCAAGAGTACAACATTGGTAGGTTTTAGGCACTTGTGAGAATGTGGTCAAACTAAACTAAAAATATACATGTTTATGAAAAGAGAGTGAAGATGCTTAAGAGGTCTCGTTGTCATCTGAGACGCAATCTGCCTGAGAAAACGGGGTGAATTTAATTGCTGCTGTGGCTGATGGACAAGAGCACATTTTAAACTTGGATGTTATCTTTACCTGAGCTATCAGCAATAAGAAGTGATGGCAGTCTGATACGTCTTTCACACACTGCAAAGCCCAGCAGTAATGATCTCTAGTAAAAACTCTTGTATTTGAGTATTTCATTACATTGTGAAAACTTGAATTTAGATTTTAATTGTCCAGTAAAATACTATTATGTGACCCTCCAGCCAAGAACACATGGAGCATCGTGTCTACAGATGGTGCCCTGGTCCAGGGGGGCTATGGCCACAGCAGTGTGTTTGACCCCAGCACCAGAGCCATCTACATCCACGGAGGCTACAAAGCCTTCAGCGCCAACAAGTATGGCCTAGCAGGAGACCTTTACAAGTTTGATGTGGGCAAGAGGAAATGGTGAGAGATTTTCTGTTTTGTTATGAAATATGCTTGCTTAAATGCTACAGTAGCAGGGTTTTCACACATGTACTGCAGCTCTGATCATACCCAGCACAGTTACGTGCGAGAGTGCAAGCAGTTGGATCGGAAATATGCAGTCAAACTACAACCTCCTGAGTACAAAGTCGGCATGATGTGAATGTGTGGGTGTGTGAAAATCCCAGGTAGCAGTCTGGAGCATTTACAGCTAGCAAATGTGCATGACGTGTCCTGCCTGTGTGCACGCTGTACCGCAAACGTTTTTTTAAGTAGCGTGAACACGTCTGAAGCTGGCCAGCAACTGCGGAAAATATGTCGACCTGATAAGCCCCCAAATTATTTTTAATTATCACTTTCCAAACCTTTCACTGTAAGGATATGCAGGTACTTAAATGCCATTTACATTACAGTAATAACTTAAATGCACTGCCTTCTTTTACTGACTTCCCTTTTTCTTCAGCTGATACCTTTGTAAAAACTATTTTGGTAATCAGCACTTTGACCTTGCAGAGATTTCGCCTTATTTTGATAGAATTAGTCACAGAAGTGCCGCGCAGCCTTCACGTGTCTAAACCTCTGCTAATGGCAGGAGGTTGCACTCTGAGGATGAAGCATCTTTGAACAAGCCAAGGTTCAACATTCAGTACTTAAGGCAAAGTTTGCATGTGTAAGGAAAACAAACTTAACTCTCTTGAGTTACAAAAAGCGTTCACGTGACGACATTTTAAAATGAAACTCGCTGGTGCTGTGAAAATAAGGGCCGTGTGGCGTTCAAGTGCTTAACAACAATCCAAACTGTGGCTGTGCAGGACCATTCTGAGAGACAGCGGCTTCTTCCGGTACCTTCACACAGCAGTGATGGTTAGTGGGATGATGCTGGTGTTTGGTGGAAATACCCACAACGACACCTCCATGAGCCACGGCGCCAAGTGCTTCTCATCGGACTTCTTGGCCTACAATTTAGGTCAGTAACACACACAGACACACACACGCACACACACAGACTTTTTCCTTTCACTAAGGCTCTTTGCTTACACCCATCTACATGCATTCACACCTGAGAGCTGCTTAGTACAGCGGCAGGCTTCTTGTTGTCACTAGGAAGCTCCACTGAAACAACAGAAGGTCAGATTTTTGCAACTTGCAGACTCAATAAAAACACATCTTCTATTCATAACTGGAATAAAATAATAAATAAATACTCATAATGAGATGTTGTTAAGCTTTCCAGCACTGTGGTGTTTTTGTCATATTCACACTAGTATTATTATGCTGGATCTTGGTATAAAAAGAGAGAAATTAAAGCTAACTGAGAGAGTGAAGGTGCTTTTTGACTTCTCACTTTATTTATGTGCATAACAATCCTGTTCTTTATAATTCTTAATGCTTTGGAAAAGCTGAATCCTGTGGGGTTTTGATTTCAAAATATTTATTGTTCCTCCAGATAGCTTTTGATTTTCACCGTTTCAGAAGAAACACTTTGCTTTAAATTACCAGTCGAATGAGCTGGCGCTTGGAATTACTCCTCCGCTAAGGCGAGAGCTCTGGCAGAAGTACGCGATACGCACTCTTTGTTTGTCAGCGAGATCAAAAACTGCAAAACTGCAAACGATATTTCATTAAAACTACCTGCAAAGGGGGAGCATAGGAAGAAGGGGGAAAAAAAGAAACGATCCATAAAGGTTTGATGTGGCTCTGGATCATCTTTAAAAGGTGAAAATTGGGAATTTGCCTTGGCTAGGGATGCAAACTTTGTCCGTTTGCCCAGACAGTTAGTTTGTTTCTTGAAGTTCGGGCTTTTGAAATAATATCGCCTAAGTATTTGGAAGCTTCTAGCTCTTTCCTTTTGCTCATTTCAACATGACGGTATTGGGAAGTCTGTGGTGTTAGCCCCGCCCCTGGAAGGGTGAGCACGAGCAGGTTTTGTTTTGTGTTTTCTTAAACACCTGACATATGTAGTTAATTGTCGTCTGGGATTTTTCTCAGACGCCGTCATACTGGTTTACCAGTGATTGTACTGGAAGGCACACAAAGGTGTTTACTGCAGTTCGTGTTGCAAAAAAAGAGCCACTCCTTTTGAGTAGCTTTAAGGGCTTTCCTGGACAAAACGGGAAGTCGCCCCCAGTAAGATCCAATCCTCTAACCCAGCGGTCCGCAGCCCCGGACCCAGGGGCTGGGGACGGAGTCGTTTGGTACTTTGCTGCGAGAGTTGAGGCTTGGGTGTGAAATTTATGGTTCTCAGGGTTTTCATCACTAACTCTGTTTCCCTGGGTCTTTTCCTGTGTTGTAGTTGTGTGTATTATTTTGAAAGAAATATTTACGTGATACCATAGCGACCAGAGAGAGGAGGACGTTACTCTCAATGTTGTTGGTGCATTTCAGGAGGACGCTGCTAATAAAGTTACACAATTATACAGTGAATTTGCGTTTAATATTATATTTACAAAATACCACAGTCTTTGTCTTGGTCGTATCATTTTATTTTGTTGTATTTATCTGCGACACCTTAAAGGCCGGTCAGTGAAAACATTGTCTGACATTAAACCTGTCCGTGATGCAAAGGCTGGGGCCTGCTGCTCCAACCTACCTGCTGTGAGGGAGTTATGATATTAAATCAATTTTTAATTAGTGTGTCTGATGTGCACTTCTCATACAAATTAGTGACATAAAGGAAAACCTGGGCTTCAGGGTTGAAAACTAGCAAGTCCAATTTCATGGACCTTCCCCTCCAAGCTGCTCTGTGAGGATTTCAGGGTGTCTGTAAAGCAGGGTGGGCATTCCTATTCATAGCTTTGGGGACATAAACTATATTTATTCGTGTTTATTCATGCAGTCTCTTTTCTGAATGCTATGTTGCAATTCTTCGGGATACCTTAGGTTTGTAAATTATTACTTGACAGCAGAGCCCCTGTGCAGACTGCTGGCAGAGTAGAAAATCAGATTTCTTTCCTTTTACAAGTAAAATACTGAGATCCGAGTTGATTTTTGAGAACTAATTATAATCCTGTTTGAAGTTCTCCTCTTTGTCCTAATGTAAGCTAACACAGCTTTGTCACAAACCATCCCGGCTTCCTCATTTTGTTAACTGCCTATAAACGCTGTCGTAAATTGAGTCTGCCTCCTTCCGCAGTGCCGTCGCAAGCTGCTCATTAATGAGAGACTTCACTCTCTCCGGATGGGAGAATTCCCCGGAGGCAGAAAATTGCCCCGGGACATTTGAGGGTTTGCTGTGTCATTTCCATCATGATTGACAAGCAGTGAAACTATCTCTCAGGGGCACACACACACACACACACACACACACACACGTCCTCCGATCTCTCCCAGCTTTTGTTCTCGAGAATTGCAGGTTCGGACTAAGACATCCCTTTGTGGTATGAAGAACGGATGATGAGGCAACATGTGCCACATATGTTTAAGTTACCACATGCTGTGTCTTGCCTGGCGAAATGAGACTAGCTCATCTGACCCTGGCGACAAATTGTTTTTGGGATTTCCCCAGAGATTATTCGAGCCAAACTTTTAGATTTAATAAACTTTAAGCCCACCAACCCCTCCCCTCCTTGTTTCTGACCTCTGCCTGCCACTCCTCATCCTCTCTATGATTTTGTAATTGGACTGAAAGTACTAGCTCACTATATTACTCCAGCACCAGCCAGCTGTAGGGTCGGTGTCAGCAGCCGCAGTGGTAATTAGAGTCAAGATGGCCCCGCGTCGAGAACTAATTGTCTCTCCTTAACAAGCTGAACTCAATTAGAGCATAGAATTCAAGAGCTGTCCACTGTCCTGACATTGGTAAATCATGTTGTAAAATAACCACTGTGAGGGGCAATGCACCACACCAGCTGCAGTGCCATCCTGTGACACCAGAGGGCACTGTCTGCTCGTGAATGTGGAGCTCTCACAGATGTCCGTCCATCTCCTCTGGGAGACTATGATGACTTGCACTGCATTGTACCGTGTGAATGTGATTTACCACAGTCACTGTGCTGGCTTCTTTAGGCTTTGACTTTCAAGCTCATTCTTTTTTTTTTTTCCATTAAGGTTTTATAGCTGCACATACTGCTGCTGCTTTTCCATTAAAACAAACATAAAGGAATCAAACCATTCAGTTATTCATTTACCTGCTAAACACCAATATAGAAATTTAGAGGTCATGACATCACAGCGGCTTTCCAGTGGCTGAATTTCAAACTGTAGGTAAGTTGCAGTAAGAATAGAAACATTTCTCCTTTGCTTCATTTTATTAGTTACTAGACAAACAAGTTGAGTAGCACTAGTTCGGATAACAACATCCATATGTGTAACTTCAGACTGATCTGCATATGAATATGCAAAATCTGTGGGTCTGAAGCTTTCTGAGAGCCTAATCGTTTAACAGATTGTGAATTCTTTCACCTGCAAATTGCAGAAAGGACCCAGAATAACTTGTTAGTGTGTCGCAGGTTCAAAACACCCTATTGCAGTTTCCACCACCAAAAATGGAAAGGCCAGGCTTAGAGACATGCAAGTCAAATCCAGGGATACCAGTTCAGACTTCGTTTGAACCATCAGACTGTTGGAAATTGGTCACTTACGTCTGCTTATGTGGGTCAAACAAAACCATCACTGACTCTCTGTCCCCTTCTGCACCTTTTACCTGCCTTTACATTCAGCTATGGCATTCCTCTACCTGTGATCAGTGTCTCAGTCACTCCGGCCATTAGCTTGTCTGACACGAGAAGATGAGCCTCGCTAACCACCCAGAGCGTGTCAGCGGAGTTTGCCACAGCTGAAGACATGTATGGTATAACGAGTGGGAGCAGGCGAAGGGTTTAACTTCTGTCTTCTTTTCATTGCAGCGTGTGATGAGTGGACAGTCTTACCTCGACCGGACCTGTACCACGATGTCAACCGCTTCGGACACTCTGCAATCTTCAGTGATGGGTAATCTTTAATTAATGACGTAATTGAAAACTCACCGGATTAAAAGTGGAAAATCCTCTGCAGTCCATATATGAATCTCATTAAACATGAGCTCCTGTATGATTTTTCTTCTTCACTCCATTCCTTTCCTGTTTGTTTTATTTATGATCGCTGTGGACTTGTTAGATGGATGATGGAACAACCACAAAACATCAGCAGAGGCTAGCAGAGAGGAAATGAGGAACGCAAAAACGTAGAAAGCTGCCGTTTGTTGTCGAAAAACGATTAAAAAGGATTGTTAAGAAAGAGAAGCTGAATTCATGAATGGATGCTTTGGCATTCAGAGTGAGAGTTGAGAACAGAACAAGAGATTTTCAAGTATTGGCAGCAGACTTTCTGATAAAAGGGAGTCCTCAGAGTTCCTTTGTTGGCTTAAACCCTTCAAATACACGTCCTTTGCTTGATAGGGGACAATTGCAACACACGTGGGGTTATTGTTGCTTCTTAAATTGTGTTGAATTTATGGTGTAGCATAAGGAAATGGTCTTGCACTATGGCAGCACAGAGCGGGGACAAAGGGGAAACACTTGAAGCAAAGGAAAACGAGCAAACAGTGCATCACAGGGAAAAATCAAACCCTTGTTGCCTTGGGAAAAGCTGTGTGGATCCATACATGACATTTCATTATCAGTCTGCAATATGAATAGATTGTGATGGGGATGGTGCTGCGAGCAGAAGCGATGAGTCATCACTAAATATGATCTGCTCTGCCAGCAGAGCAAGACGCTGCGATCCATATTAAATTATACATCCTGTTGTATAGAAGACATTAAATATTAACATTAATCACTACCCCTGTTTGGGGCAGTCCTTATATTACTCATGACTCCACTTCCTTGGGAGCAGTTCAAAGTTTGTTCATGCATTCATTAACTGTTCGAGTTCAGCGCAATCAAAAGTTCACAGCAGTTGAACTGAGCGGTATTATTTTTAAATGTATTAAATGACGATAAGCAAGTTTACGAGAAGCCGTAATAAGGTTAAAAAAAAACAGGCTCTACTGCTGTAGCCCTAAATGTCAGGTTTGAGTTGTTATATTGAAGACAGACTGATGTACCTGCTCCACATTAACTTAAGTACTACAGCAAAACTCTCCAAGCATCCTTTGGTCTGAACTTTAAAGTAAAGGATCTGCATTTGCTTTCAGGCCCCCCCAAAAAAACCTGGCACAGTCTTTCCTTTGAACTGTGTCTTGCTATCTCAGTTTCTTTAAATTCTCTGTTAAAAAACAGTTTTCATAATATTTTTGAAAGAAAATGATTGGGAGGGAAAACACACGCTTTCACTATCCGTAAGACTTTTTCTCTACAATGACTCACATCTTTTAAATGAGAAGAAAAGAAAGTGGTTAACTGATGTAGTCCCCTGCAAGACTACCATGTTCTCCTCCTCCCGATCTAGGCACTCAGCAGGATGTCCTCAGCGTGCAGTTTGAAGTGTGCCCTCCACGATCCAGTGGAGTGGGGGTGGCTTTTGATCAGACTTGTGCAAATTACCCATCTACCCGGCCGGGCAGCCTGTGAATGGGTAATTGGTGGATGAGTCTGAGAGCATGCATATGCTTAGGCCCACGCTCGCAGAGTAATCCCAGTAGCTGAACATAGGCCAGTGGAGAAACATGTTCAGAAACGACCTGGACCCATCATCAAAATGCACTCTAACACGCGCACAGTAGGGGGTCCTGTCAGGTCCATCTGCACAGGAAGAGAGCGCTTGTTGGGGATTTAGCAGACTTAAGAGGCAGGTTGAAGCCCAGAGAAGAGGAGGATCACTTAGAGTGTGCAAAAAGGGTTGAAATTGGGCAAAATAGTAAGGAGGAAATTCACTTGTCTTACTTCCTGAATCCCTTCCCTCCTAACATCTATTTCACCTGTAGTCCTCTAATTCCTTTCTTGTGTTCTCCTGCAGCGTTATGTACGTGTTCGGTGGCTTTAACAGTCTACTGCTCAGCGATGTCCTCACGTACACCTCGCCCAGCTGCTCGGCCTTTTCCAGCCCGACGTCCTGCAGCCAGGCCTGGCCAGGAATTCACTGCGTGTGGAACGCCACCCAGGAGGCCTGTCTGCCTTGGGAAAGCGACGTTATCGGCACTGAACAGCAGCAGCAGCCCTCCTGCAACACGAGATCATGTAGGTGACGCTGCAGTTGCATTGAAATGCCGCACGGACGTGACACGTGAAGCTAATCCAAGATAATTTGGGGTTCTCGATGCTTTCCTTCAGTGTGTGCAGAACTCATCTGCATTCGCTTCACTGATGTCCGATGAGATGCATACGCTGCCAGAAACGGCTTGTTTGTCATGGGCTGCCAACACAGTTCCTCACATCAAAGAGGGAAAATGAGCGAAAAAATATGTCACCTGGGTGTTTTCCTCTGTGTGTGCTTGTGCGTGTTTGTGTATATGTGGTAAGTTTTGGAATGTGGAAAATATGGCCCTCATGCATCATCCAGAAACAAACAGTTATACCTATAACTTCTGTTCCCTGAAGGAGAGGAATGAGGTGCAACACATAAGTATGGAACATATATATGCACCCCATAGAGCAGCCATCAAACTGGAGTCGGACCACCAGTGTGCAGTAGACCCAGCACAAAGAAGCAGGACAAAGCGGGATCCTTGGTGCTGTATGCCAGTGAGATAGCTTCTATAATCCAGTGGGGCAGCCTCTGTTTAAACAGGGGGTCTACCTGTAGTCGGATTAGCGAAGCAGACAACTGGTCTCATAAAAGCACATTCTGAGTGCTCTTAATGTTTGTACATAGCACACGTGCATCCTCTTCTGCTTCTTAGATGCAAAAGAAGAGGAGCAAAAGCTCAGATGCCCAAATTCCATTGAGCTATAAGATGCAGGAATGACCTTGGGTAAACATGCCGCATTCGGGCACAATACGACCCTGAGGCCATCAGGAGAGAACTGTGTGCAGGAGGGATGCACAGACAGAGCGTGAAGGTCACCTACTCGCTTTTCAGAAGCCAATGGGAGAACCAATGCAGTCTTATATGAAAGAAATTTTGTATACATGGACTCGGTGGGTTCAAAGGGGTCTACAAGGGGGCTCCAGCACCAAAGACCCATGCAGGGACACTGAACCTAACCACGGGTCTCGGGCGGCAAACCCTTTTACAAAAACTTATGACAAGGAGATGTGCAACTGGTGTCACCCAATCAAAACCAATAAGATAAGCAGATATTGCTGAATCTCCTGCAGCAATGTCAAAATATCCAGAATAGACCACTGGAATGGAGGTTTGCGCCGGTCCTAGCACCATTGCTTGAAGGTTTGGTTGAGGCCCTAGCACTCTAGATTGTTGCTACTATGCTTGCTTATCTATCACATTAGACCTCTCAGCAGGTAAGCATGAAGGCGCCAGATCCGGGCGCGGATGAACCACTTCTCCTCCCACCTGAGAGAGGAGGTCCCTTCAGAGATGAAACTGCCAAGGCCTTGGTGCTAAAAGACTCATTATATCCACATCCATCAAGGGGCCACTAGAATCAGAGAGAGCTGCTGTCGACACACTCTCTCTAGAACTGGAGATATTATTTCCGCTGGGGGAAATGCATACAGGAGCACGACTGGCCACTGGTGCACTAGTGCAAGCATACTATGTAGATGAGATATTCAAGGACTTCACCATCTTATGTTGAGAACATTCTGATTGTGGTTGACAGTTTTTTGCTAATTGGAGAACCTCTGCCCACCTTCTGAGAAACTCTGGCAGTAAAAACAGGAATTGACCTGGTGCTAATTCAATTAATTAGTTGCAAAATGTCCCACCGGCTGTTTCATGCAGTTTACTTTTTTACTTTTCCTTTTTACCAGTCCTTTTTTTTTTTTTTTTTTTTTTTTTTTGCCTCCGTTCCAACTTTTTAAAGATGTATTGCTGCTCAAAATTAGCTAATATTTAGTAGTACATTTTCCCAGTTTCAACACTCATTATGGTTTCTGTTTTCTCTACTAAATGAAATCCTGGATTCTGTTTTTGTTTACATTTTGTGTGATGTGCAAACGTGTTTGTTTGGTTTTTAATTGCATTGAGGTTTTATTACATTTTGATTTCTAATTATAAACATCCCCCAACGCTAACACTCGTGACACTGATGCACCCACACACAACTTCTTACATGTGAGCGTGCGTGTCAGTGAGGTAATCACGAAGGACAGTCCAGCCTTCTCTCTCTGGTTCCTGTTGAGATTTGTTTTCTGTTTGTTTGTCAGTTGTCACACAAAGAGGAAAACCCAGAAACATCCGTCTTTCTCCTCGGCACGGCTGTCTTATTTTCCGGTCTTGCTTCTACAGCAGTGCTGGCAGATGGAAACCGCTCCATGGCATCTCTTTCCGGCACATTAAATACAAGGGATGCGATCTGGCAGTCAACACTGGATACCCCGAAAGAGACGGCAAATGTTTTGACTGAGCTGTGGTTAATGGCAGAAACAGAGTTACTGGTTGCTTTGACTTTTGAACTGACTGGAAGATTTCTGTCTCTGTTCTTATAAATTAAAAAAAAATAATGTGCACCCTGTTCTACATTTTGCAGACGGTGATGCTGAGAGATGTGACCAGTATACCGACTGTTACAGCTGCACTGCCAACACCAACGGCTGCCAGTGGTGTTCGAGCCAATGCGTGTCTCTTGGAAGTAACTGCACCTCTGCATCGGTAAGAAAACCTGCTCTCCACCCTGCCCAGAGCATTTGGGGACATCACATCTAACTGTGTTACATATAGGAGCTGAAGAGGTGCTTCTTATAAGCCTGGGAGGATCCAGAAAGCAGGATATATCAGGTTGTAGAGAAGGGGCCTGCTGGGCTTACTGCCTGCAGTCACCTCATTGCTTGGGGGAGAAAAAACCCTTTGTTGGACATTAAACACACAAAGTAATGGTTTTGTTGGACACCAGTGGTTTTTCTGCAAGCTGCAGAACTTCACAATCTGATGTTTACATGCGTGGATGTGTATTCACTTCAGCAAACATTGCCAACTAACATTTTGTTGCTACGCAAGCCGAGTGCAATTTTGCAACTTATTGTAATACATGAATAGGTAGTGTTGTTATGATCTCGAGCAGTCAGAGGCTCTTTGAAGCACAGAATAATGAATGCTCAGACACAATCGTTTCCCGGAGCCAATTCCAGTGCAGCTTCACTAATTTTGGCAACTTTTTGTTGCTTTCAATGGACTACACAAACTTTTTCCATTTTTCTCCAAAGGTTATTTCATCTTAAAACACACATCAGAGGGAAAAATACAGCCTGTCTCAGTCCAGCCCATGTGTCCTTAAAAGAAATCAAAGTAACCCTGACCCCTAAAATCTGAGTGCTTACATTATGTTAATGGCAAATTACTTTTTTGAGTCTACACTCACTGCCATGCAACAATGCTCCAGAATAGGACGCTCCATGTATGCGTGCAAACAAACCTTTTTGGGGATTTTCTGTGATGGTCAGTAGCACCCTACACACACCTTTCCATCTTGCAGCTCTGTTATAATGTACACTCACTGCACCTGTTCAGCTGCTAGGTAATGCAAATATCTTAGTCTGCCAATATAACTGTAAGCTACTCAATGCATTTAGGCATTTTAGACATGATCAAAATGACCTGCAGAAATTCAAAGTGAGCGTAAGCGTGTGAGTGTGTTTGAGTGATTTGAGGAACTTTGAATGGCATGCTTGTATGTAAAAGAGCCAGTGAGCAGCAGTTTGGGCAAAAATACCTTGTTGATGCCTGAGGTCAGAGAACAGAGGCCACACTGCTTCGATCTGATAGGACAGCAACGGTAACTCAAATAACCAGTCGTTAAAACCACGGTGGTGTGGCGTAATGGTGTTGTTGATATTTTCTTGGCACGCATTAGGTTGATTCATAGCAAGTGAATATTGTGTGGATGCCAAAGCCTTACCAGAGTATGGTTTCTGATTATAGTCATGTGCACACGATGTGGTCCCTTTATGACTACAGTGTTCTCATCATCTGATGGCTGCTTCCAGCAGGGTATCACACCATGTCACAAACCTGAAATGATCTCAATCCAGTGTACTCAAGCGGCCTCCGCAGTCATCAGATCTCAGTCCAATGGAACATCTTTGGAGTGAGGTGGAACAAGAGGTTCACAGCAGCTGTGTGATGCTGCCACTGTCAATATGGAATTAAGGCACTTAGTTCAACCCAGCACTAGCGGAGCCCAAAAATGTGTTTTCATCAAATAGTGATGCTGATCTGTGCTGCGGTGGTATCTCAGCTTCTACAAGTAAAAACGTTTCATCCGTTCTTTCATTGTATGATTACCACAATGTATTTATTCATAATAAGAAGGTCAACATTAATATTTTCTTCCTTTTTATTGAAGCAGGTATGTCGAGTAATGGTTTTTACAGTTTGTCGTGAGTCCATATTTATAAACATAATATAATGTGTTTCATTAGCGACCCGAGCAGTAAGATGTAGGCTAATTTAAAGGTTTATATAACATGTAAGTGGATTGTTTTATGTAAGTAATGTGGGGGGAAGAAAGAAGAAACGTTTCTAAGATAAAATTCTTGTTTAATAAGAAAAAAGGACTCGGGCTTTCTGTGCAAGCAAATATACTATTACTAAAATAATCAGCCATGTCTACTAAATGGATAGACTTGAGCAGAATTCAGTGCTTTGTGTGACAACTAATGAAACATTTTCATGTTTGCTGGATCTGGTTTGTCAATCTATGATCAGATTACTCCTCTGTTAGCCGCCGGCAGACTCGCACAGTTCAAATGTCTCTTTCAGCACTCTTATCTGCACAATATGTGAGAAATGAGTCTCAATATCTCTGACTTCAGTTATTTAATAATCGAATATTTAAATTCAAATAGCTGTGTTGTAGGAAAAAGAAGACTTTGATATTTTCTTTTTTTCTTTTTTTTTCAGCGCATCCGAAGTTTAAATCTTTTTGAACGAATTTGAAAAGATCTGTCTGGTCCTCATATATCTGTTCCCCTTTATTCTGCGTGACTAATAAAAAATGTTTCCTTTTTTTGGTTTTGTTGTTTTTGTTTCATCTGAATGAATATCATTTACGCATCATGAAATGTAATTGTTTTGCAGTTTAGAGTCCAAAGTGTTGATGTCTGTTGTTTTCGGGTTTCTTTTCTCAGGGGGCCATAGCCGAGTATGAAGTTTGCCCCAAGGACAACCCGTCGTACGTGTGCAACAAGAAAACAAGCTGCAAGAGCTGTGCTGTGGACCAAAACTGTCAGTGGGATTCTCGCAACCAAGAGTGCATCTCGCTGCCAGGTAACAGGGATGCTTGGAAGAAATAAAGCAGTTTTAATTTGAAAAGATTACGACAACACACACACACACACACACACACACACACACACACACACACACACACACACACACACACACACACACACACACACACACAGGCAAAAGGCAACACGAATCATACTTAGTTTCTGAAACCTAGAGGTGCAAAACTGATAACAGAAGTTAAATAGTCAAATATTGATATACAGCACAGATAAGCAGGAAGTGCTGAACCGATATTCACCAATTTTATCTCTCTAGTTATCAAACCGAAGTTAACTGTTGATTTATCAGGTCTGTCAGAAGGAAAGTCACTCCTACGCATGTTTCTCTACAATTTTTTTTTATTCATTTATTTTTTTTTGCGAGAAACTAAATAGATTTACGTAATTACTTCTGAAATCTCCATCCATCCATTCTCTTCGCTGGAGCCTATCCCAGCTGTTTTAGGGCGAGAGCCAGGGTACACCCTGAACAGGTCGCCAGTCTGTCACAGGGCTGACACACAGAGGCAGACAACCATTCAATTTAGAGTTACCTATGAATCCCCACTAACAGAAAGACCCTGGCCTGATGCTGGAATTGAACTTCTTTCTGAGAGGCAACAGTGCTAACCACCGAGCCACCGTGCTGCCCCCTCTGAAATCTATTAAAAATAATTAGCCACATGCTACACAGTGATGAAAGCTCTGTTTTGGTGAATGACAGAAGTATAGACTAAAAATATTACAGTCAACTGAAACTAAACTGGAAATTAAAACATTTTTAACTAAAAAAAAAAAAAAAAAAAAAAACTAGATTTGTGAAGAAAAATTACAAATTTTACAAAATCAGTTGTGAACTTGGAAAACGAACAAAGAATAGAATTAAAAACACGGCAGAAATATTCCTGGTTTTAGTTTACAAGTTACCCGATGAGGCATTGACGGACGTGTTTGAAACTTTGCATGTCTACAAGATGGAGACAACTGCTTTTTAAAAAGTTCTGTATTTTATTATAATACCTGTACTGCTTCTGACATACATAAACTGAAGGTGACCAGTTTTTCCAGTGGATATACAGTCAGCTTGCATATTAGCCTACAAGGTGTGTCAGAAGTATTGACGTCTACTCTCTCCGCTGCAGAGAACGTGTGTGGTGAAAGCTGGCACCTGGTGGGCAACTCTTGTCTGAAATTCATCACGACCAAGGACTCGTACGATAACGCCAAGCTGACCTGCAGGAACCACAACGCCGTCCTGGCCTCTCTGACCACACAAAAGAAGGTGGACTTTGTCCTGAAGGAGCTGCAGATAATGAGCGTGGTGGTAAGGAGAAGGGGGCGATTGGAGGGGGAAGTAGCCAGGATATTAATTATCGGATTAGAGAAAATGTGATATTCTCCTTGGGGAAATTGGGTCATCAGACTAGCAGAGAGAAAGATACCGATAAGACTTGAGATGCGCTGAGAGTGCTGGAGATAAAAATGGATAATTACAGCAAAAAGATCAAATCAGGCAAAGACTGAAGAATGATACACTACTTAGACAACTAATGATGTCGTCTACAAAGAGCATCTTCCTTGATATACAGTCTTGTTGAAATAAGCGGATGTGGACACATTAGAAGACTAAATCAATAACAGTTACACACGGGTTCAAAAGACCAGCACATCTGAAGTCCACTGTAAAAAAGATTTTTATTTCTCATGTTTTTCTCTGATTGATGAGCATAAATGGACTCTTGTGCCCTTTCTCTAGTTTTTGCCCTTGGCTGTCTTTTCAGTAGCTTTTGAAATCTTCTCTTTTCCTTCTTAATCTGAATGAGCTCTGGTTGGATTCTGTGTGCGCGCGCGCGTGTGTGATTTTTGAACCATTAAGCGTGAAACAAATCTCCCATTAACAGATCTCTTCCTCAGAGCTCAGACATCTCTTACTCGCTCCATTAGAGCACATGCACAAAAATCTATCCCTGCGATCAATCAACCATCGCAAGCTGCCGTCTTTATTCTGTTCACGTATCCGCAGATATGGACGGAGGATGGACGGACGCACTGTTGGGTATCGTGTTGTAAAGTCTGAATTCAGCTTTTAAGTTGGTTGGGGTTAAACTTCCTTAGGTTTGTAAAAATTTGTGCATCTTACCAAGTTAAGCAGAAGATTTAACAGAAGTTTTATCTTCTCCAATAGTAGAATTATCTGATTTTTTTCCCCCTTATTTTGAAATGTTTGACATGAAATGATTTTATTACATTTTGCATATTAAACCATTAAGAAATCAATCAGTTCATTCATAAATAGATGAGAAGAAGATGTGTAGATAATACAAAAAGTATTTTGTAATATCAGGAAAGTCCCTACAAAAAAAAGAAAAGAGAAAAGAAAAGAAAGTTACATAGCTCTTTGTAGTTTCTGATTACATACCAAATGCAAATACTGCCTCCTTTAACTTAGGCCACCCATGCAAAAAAAGCGATCCTGCAAAGTGCCTTGCAGCCACCACACGGCAAATCTAATGCTGAAGCTAAATAAGACAAAAGGGGTCTAAATCACAAAGTCAGGCTGGAATTAAAGAAGTGTCTTTCATCCATTCTAATGAAATCGTGTAGATTTCCCCTGCTGGTCTAAATTTGTTCTGGTGGTTGCTTTTCGGTAATCTTTGTGCTTAAGGGTAGAGAATAATGGAAGCTTAACCGCTCTGGAATAACATTGGTTTTCAATGATACGGGCGCAGATATTTGAGAACAGGCTCCCTTGTTGTATTGATGGTGTACATCCAGTTCAGTAGTTCCAACGGTTTCCAGGCAGGTTTAATCAATCCGAGAAATGGCGATTGTATTCGATCTCAAAGGTACAGTTATCCCTCTCATGCCTGCGAGAGAGAGAAAAGTCTTTTTGTTTGCTACTATTGCAATATTAAAACCATTGATTAGAGATGACTTGGATAACGGAGCTTCTCAAGTCAACTGAGGTAAAGCTGCCTTTATTGCCACTGCGCCTGGTGCAGTGTGTTGCACGTCAGAATGAATGAAAAGCTGCACTGACATTTTCTCTTTGTGTTGTAGTAAAAACATGCTTTTTGGAATTGATTTAGGTAAACTGATTTAATCTTCAGCATAAGTGTAACTGACGCTTAAGTTTGAGATGTTTTCCAGAAAAATCTGGCAGCAATCTGTTACCAAATTCGATCAGAGCAAAGAGCCATCGTGTGAAATCCGCCTTTGGTTTGGTGTTTACAGTACAAGGCCACTGTGACGCCGTGGGTAGGGCTCAGGAAAATCAACGTGTCCTACTGGTGCTGGGAGGACATGTCGCCGTTCACCAACACCACCCTGCAATGGCTGCCGGGTGAGCCAAGCGACGCCGGGTTTTGCGGCTACCTGGCCGAGCCGGCAGCCACCGGACTGAAAGCTCAAACCTGCATAAGCCCGGTGAATGGCAGCCTGTGCGAACGACCAGGTGAGCTCACTATGTTTATATTTTAAAGTCTGTTAATGCACATGTATTTTTACATAACAGAAAAAAGAAGTTGCATGCATGAGTAATGCCATGCCTAAGAACTAGCTGAAGAGAAAGGGTTTTTTCCTCTGTAACCTTTCTGTCCGTTCTTGTTGAGGCTGCACAAGTAGATTGTCATGCCTGATGCTCATTTTTGTTGCAGATGCCTCATGTCTGCCTGATGAGGCTGTCATTAGGCTGATACTGGGTACACAAAAGGCAGATGGAGGCCTAAATGGATTTGTGAATAGCTATGAGGCTCATTATACCTCTTGCTGTAACAATGACACCTTTTAAAATTCACTTGTGTTCATTTCTCACCCTTTAAAATGAGCTTAAGAGACTTATAGCTGCTGCTTTATAATGCCCTGGAGTTCAGCAGAGGCTGATGCCCCACAGAGGCATCTGTGCTAAAAGAGTTTGTTGCATTTTACAGCCAACCACAGTGCCAAGCAGTGCCGGACACCCTGCGCCATGAGAACCACCTGCAGCGAATGCACCAGCAGCAGCAGCTCAGAGTGCATGTGGTGCAGCAACATGAAGCAGTGCGTCGACTCCAACGCCTATGTAGCCTCCTTCCCCTTTGGCCAGTGTATGGAGTGGTATACCATGAACACTTGTCCACGTAAGAGATCATTTTCCCGTTATTGCAATTCGATTTTATTTCATCTGCCTACATGTTATAAAAGTATAGCTCCTCAATAGTTTCACTGTTCCTCCCTTTTTTGCCCAAGGACTTTTGGCAAGCAGTACAGCCTTGGCCTGAGGGTCATTTCATGACCAAACAATCAAGATGAGAAACCAACTAACCACATTAAAGTGGGATTGAGGCTAAAACCAAGTTTTAAAACCTTTAGCCGTTTAATGTAGCCCTTCACAGTTTAAATTCTTAATCTCCTTTTAGTAATACTTTATTTAACAGAGTTATTTCTTAGAATGAAATATGTAATGAATTGAATTTCAAGGGGAGTAAAAGAGTTTCATTTAATTGCTCCACTTAATGACTAATTTATGTTTTAGTCAGAGCACAGCATGTTGGTGAACATGAGGAACAAAAAAATTAGTGAAATTTTCGGGTGGTTATTGAGCGTGCCATATGGGTGCAAATTGCCTGGTGTTTCCCATATTTCCTGTCTGATTTGACAGATTTATTATTATTTTTTAATCAGTCATAAAATCATAAAGTGGCAAACAAATAATCTTAAGACAAAAGAAATGGTTCAATGCGTAGATGAGTTAGAAGAAGAGAGTGTAACGTTTTAAAGACTTTGCTTATTTCCTTATTTATCACTGCTGGGGGGGGAGTGACTCTAAATGTAGGGAACAGTAAAATTGGGCACCCTTACCGTCGTCTTTGCTGCTGCTAAATGTTTTGGATTCTTTTTTGGAGTCCGATCAGCGGTGCTGATTCTCGATCTCTGCGTCTCTCATTTAAAATCCCATTGATTGCACGTAAAATGTTTACTTTTAAGAGTTGCCAGCTCATGCTGGCTGCCCAGTCATTCTCCTACTTGCTTTGAACAAATTGCAGCTGCTGCCATAGCAAAAACACTCTAGAAGAAGAGCCCGACACTTGAAACCGTTGCAGCATTTCATTTAAAGCTCTGAAGCTGCAAGCAGCTACATGTATAACTACCAGTCACGATTCATTAGTTGCAATTTAAGAAACGAGGAAAACTTGGCGAAAAATAAAGCATAAATCTGAAATCTGTGTATGTAGTACTGTAGCTGCAGTTAATATACTCAATCATTCAAGCATATGCTGCTCTGGAGATCTTCACCAAATTTACAAAAAAGGCTTGTTGATTATTGGTCTGTAGAGTAGAGCAACTTTGGACTGCTAAATGGGGGGGTTAACCTCCATTTAGCCGAACAAATAAAATTGTAGCCCTCCACTGAATGGCGATGGGGATCGATAATCTGGTTTGATAGTTTGAAACCTGGTACTTTTTGGATTTCGTCTTTGCAGCAGAGAACAATTTTCTTTTATGAAACCTAGCAGGTGAATCAAGTTATTATAGCCATCGATGGATGAACTGCTCATGGGGCGAGAGATGGAAATTAAAGGCACACATTCATGGGTCTTGAATTGTCTTTATGTGGTAATTGTGCCATGTTGACTGATGATGATTAGATGTTAAATGGTTATCCAGCTTATAGATAATTTGGAAAGGAAGAGAGTTTCAAAAGCTAAGTGGAAATTAAGCCAGATTTTTTTTTTTTTTTTTGAATAGAACACACATTCAGTTTTTCTGAAGAAACTGTTTGACATTTTTTGACAGCCACGTTCTTGCCGGGCTATAGATGTGAAGATCAATCCAGCTGTCCACTTTGAAGCTAAAAGCAAAGAGGCTAGCTTTGATTTAAAGAGTGAAATCCGGTGAAACCAGCTGGCACGACCCTGCTAAAGGTCGAGAGCTAACATGATGTAACCTGTAATGTGTGAGGAGATTATATTATAGCCATTTCCCTCCAGTTCCAGTGTCTTAGCTTTATTTTAAGCTAACTCAAAAATGATCACGCTATCGCTTGCTTCTACTGACTAGTGTTTTATTCTCATATAAGCACAATTTTCTGAGTATGTCGGGAATTCAGAGCTCGGATTGTTGAAATACTGATGGCTTTGTTTGTACCTTCCAACACAGAATCATTTTTAAAAGCCGTTTTTATTTTTTACAGTCAAAGAATTCAGAAATATAAATACCTTTTTAATCACCTGGTGCTGTGTTGTGTTTCACTTCAGCGGAGAACTGTTCTGGATACAGAACGTGCGGGCAGTGTCTGGATCAGCCGGGCTGCGGTTGGTGCACTGACCCCAGTAACACGGGCAAAGGTCAGTGCATCGAGGGTTCCTACCGCGGGCCCTTCCAGACCTCTGTCCCGGCCCCTTCCACCCTTCCTGGTCTGCCCGCCAATCCTCAGCCAGCCCTCAACGCCAGCATGTGCCCGAGCGAATCAAAGTACAACTGGTCCTTCATTCACTGCCCAGGTAGGAACGTAATCTATTAGTTATGTGACATGAGTTTTTAAATGACATTCATGCAAATTAATTTCACACACACATGTTGTGGGGATTACAAAAATGGTTGTCTGTTAAATCTGCGTTGTAACAAAAACCTAAATGTGAATTTATCAGACAATAGGCATCCAAAGAAAGTATGTGTTTATGTTGCATTTTGGGAAAATGTGTTTCTGTATTGTCACTTTGGTTTATAATTGTTCCTCATTATGTGGTACAGACAGGCGGACTTGCATTTGAAGGAAATACTCACTTAGCTTAATAACTATAGTGATCTTCTCATCTAAAATGATTGAAATGCTGCTTTAAAGAGACTTCTGGCTCCTCTGATGCCTCTTATGACACACTCGAGCACTGGACAACAAACAGCGTTTTTTTGTTTTTTTACCTAAATTTCTCTGCTCAGAATAATTACTCATTCCTTCATGTCCTGTCTTTATCGTACCCCCCTCTCGTCTCGGGGTGTGATGTTTATGCAGTATGTTTGTTTACTCTTTTGCAGCTTGTCAGTGTAATGGTCACAGCCAGTGTGTCAACGAAAGCATCTGTGAGAAGTGCGAGGACCTGACAACTGGCCGACACTGCGAGAGCTGCATCTCCGGCTTCTACGGAGATCCGACCAACGGGGGCAGCTGCCAGCGTGAGTATCCGTGGGCCGTTCGGCGCGACGTTAAATCAGACATGTCGGTATTTCGGCACGAGGCTTCATTTAACTTGTCAGTATTTTACAGTCCATTTTTATGTCAGCCGTTTTCCTGATTCCTCGCTGCACCGTAAAGCCTTCCCAGGGATATTAAAGATTTACTCCTTTACAGCTAATGCTGACAGTCAGTCAGTCGGACAACAAATCAATTGTCTATTCCTTCGACAGGTTAATTTAGATTACCGGTATATTACAGCCACAGTGTATGTTGTGTGATTTTTACTTTTTATGCCTCCCTCTGGTATGTACATATATTTATTAAGTTCTGCGTCTGTGACAGTCAATCAATAACCTGTCCTGTCTCCATTCAGCATCGCTATCTTGTCAGCGTGCCCCCTCGGGGACATTAAAGGCATGCTTTACTTCACAGCTAATTGGTTTCACTCGAGGCATTATGTGGACAAGGAAAAAGTACAGTCAGTGCCTCAAAATGGAGATTATTATCAAATAATCAAGATGACACGTGTGACTAAATGATGATAAATCATAAGGTGGCTCTTTTCTTCCAAGTCCCCCACTGTTAGCAGACTTGTATGTATTTCACAGCTGTTTCTACCAAAGGGGTGAGTCATTTTAAGAATGATAAATGAGGATGAATTAATATAAAGGATGATGCGCATTAATGTTTGTGCAGGCACCTTAAAATGGGTCTTTTAAAAATCACCAAGCCTAATAGACGTTTCACACGTGTTCACATACAAGACGGTTCTGTCTTGGGAGATGGAAAGTTGTTCTTCTCCTGGAGAGTGCTGCCTCGTTGCGATGTGATGGGCCAGATTGCCACGACTGCTGGTGTGCCCGTGTAGTTAACATAGTTTCAGAGGATGAGGCCTTTTTTTTTTGAGTCTCTAGGTGCAGCGGCCTCATGGGAATCTTTGAGCTTTTCAGTTAGATTTCAAATCCTGGACTCACGTGCTTCGTACACCTTCCGAACACAATCCGATGATAGTGGTGGGAAAAACCGTTGCGTAGCCACCGTTGCAAATTATTGGCCACAAGCTAGCTTAAAACGATGTAAGAATTAGATGTTAAGCTTTAAACAGCATGGGGAAGCTGAGAGGTGGTGCTGTGCAATGCTTTATTTTTTAAAGCACAGATGTTAGAGTTGCACATACATGTATGTTCATGTATGGCTTCACCACCTTACTTTGGTGTATGGCAGACCAAGGGTCACATAAATAAATTCAAAAAACCGACAGTAATTCTGGCCTCTGGCTCTAATGCAAGTACTGTTTGGGCAACAACACATAAAGCAAAATCTATACTTCCTGGTGCAAAAACAGTCTAAAGGTAAAAACTATATCCGAAATCTTTGCTGATTCCCATCCATTTGTCCAGGTTTGACCTGTAAAGGGCCTGTTCTGGCTCGTGGGACACATGTTTGACAACCCGGGTTTAAATGAACTAAATAATGTGCTGGATGCTGTTTGTGCAGAATATTTTTATATGCACTGACAGTAATAATTCATCTGGAATGATTGTTATCAGAGATATGTTAAACATTCAGTCATATTGTAAAAAAACCAACTGTAGAACTCATAACTGTGTTTAATAGATAAAATAAGAGCTTTTTCACTTGCGCAATATTATGAGAACTCAAAGGTGTGTAGCCTTAAGAAAACCACTTCTCTGTGATATTAATCTGGTTCAGTTTGCCAGTAAGCTTGAAGACTGGACACTAGAGCAATGGAAAAGATCATGCAGTCATTTGTATTATTGTAGTGTCTTTGCCTTGCAATATAAAGCTCCTTGAGGTGACTGTTGTGATTTAGCAATATATAAATTGAATTGAATTAAATTGACCTTTTCCATAGTGGTTTGTACATCAGGGTAAGAAGTGAAGCAGATGAGGTGAAGCACCCCTCATGCCTCATGCTCACAACCTGTGGGGACGGTGTTATTATGCAGGGTCAGCTGGACCACCTGGATATACTGCACGATGGATTCTTTTTTTTTTTTCATCCAAGATATCACGGACATATTCCAAGATGACAATGTCAGAATTCATCATCCTCACATTGTTTGGTTCAGAGAGCATGAGACATTGTCACACATGGATTAGCCAGCACAGAGCGCAGACTTTAACCCCACTGAGAATCTTTGGGATGTACATGAGAAGACTTAATGCAGCAGAGGCGGTCCAATGAAATATTAGCGTCGCACTTTGAATCCTCATCCTGACCACCAAGCTGGAAGTGACAAGAGAAGAAACAGAGCTTCACTATTATCACGCAGGGCAAAATGATTTAATACAGGAAGAGGCCATTAATGGAGTCTGTAGGTCTTGTAGGTTATGAATGTGCTGAATCAAGTTAATCAGTCATTAGATTGTTTATATATGTGTAATATATTCACTCTACTGTGCAAGTCTTGTGTGTGGTTGATGCAATGATAAGTAAAATAATTTATTTATCTATTTATTTATTTTTTCAGCCTGCAAGTGCAATGGCCACGCAAGCATGTGCAACCCTAACAATGGCAAGTGCTTCTGTACCACCAAGGGTATCAAAGGAGACAGATGCCACCTGTGAGTTTCACATTTCATGATGCTCGCCTGTCTCTCTGTCCTCTTTTTCACTCATGCGATGTCTGAAGTCTTTACTGTAATATTTTGCACCCCTAGAATTCAGATTGCTTGTGGGGTACCGTAGGCTTTATTTTCTAGTTTGTCTCTGTGCAGCAGATCCATTATGTGTTACATCCAGAGAATCTGACAGCACAGTAGTGGTACTGGTCTATAGAAAACCCTCAAATAGCCTTTTTTAACTTTTTCTAGGAATTTTTTCTTGAAGATGGTCCTTTGTGATAGTACGGGCTTGTAGTTTAGCACTTTGGGGATCAAAGCTGGTAACTGGTCAATCACAGGCATCAAGGCTTCGGCAATCTGTGTACCGTGAAAACAACATTCAGTGACGAGTAAAAATGTGAATTCCTTTTAATGATTTAGTCAACTTCTCCAAAAATTAACAGCATACATGTATTTGTCAGTTGTTGAGCTAACCCAAGAACGAGCCTGTCAAACCACCAGCAGATTGAGAAATGGGTTTCCAGTAATCAACAACCTTTATGTGCAAAATTGCTGAACCACATGAACTTCAGTGGTTTTTTTTCCTCCCCTGAAATGTTATTTTCCAGACCTGTAAAGCCACATGTTGAGATTTCAAAATGAGAAACTCTAACCATGGCACAGCGCAGCAGCAGCTGTTCATTAGCGCTTGCAGCTATATTTTTAGTACTTGTCTTAACCCTGGACTTCATTATCAGAAGGTTTTCCATTTAAAAAGTTGAGATAAGGTTTCACAAATGATTGGTCATCAGTATGAAAATGAGGCCTTTTTTCGCCTTATTAAATTTCTTTAAAGATTTCGTAGGCACACGTTTCCTGTGAATTCCCATCACGCTCACTCGGTCTCCTTTTAATCTTTTTTTTTTTTTTATTCTTTTACACTGTGGTGTTACTTCCTGACTGAAGGTTAACACTTCTCTTCCCTCTTTCCTTTCTTTCTGACTTTTCTACCATCCCTGTTCATCTTTCCCTCGCCTCTCTTCAGGTGTGAAGTCGAGAACCGCTACCAAGGCAACCCCCTCAAAGGAACATGCTATTGTAAGTGGAATTACAATTACTAACGTCAGTAAAGGGGTTTGTGTGTGCGTGCGTGTGCGGTGTCACATTAAGAGAGCACTATGAGGTCTGAATCTCTTCCTTGTTCATGTCAGTGGCAAGACAGCAACACGGCTCCTAAATCAAAGCAGTTTGATGTTTAAAAAATAACATCCAGAGCCAGAGCTGCTCTTTTAACCCTTTAAAACCGGTCAGAGCGGGCACGCTCCGTTTTGCGTAACTATTTTTAAATCCCGGTAGCACTGCAACCACGTAAGCTAGCGCAATAATTTTTTTTGCATATGAAACCGGAGGAGTTGTACTTGCATCTTATGCCATCAGCTTGTCCTCGGTCACGGTTTCCTTCCACATACAGGTTTGCAAAAAACTGCATAAAAAGCGCTTGCAGGAACAAAAACATAATATTCCAGAAACTCGCTTTGCCGATCCGATCAGCTGTTCGTAACACTTCCTACGTCCATCAGCGTGAACTATCGCATGTCCGCCGTGACCTGCCCGAAACCGGAAGTGACGTCATTTTCGCGGAAATGTAGTTTTTTACCATCAAGGCCTCATGAGCTTATACTGATGTTTTTAAAAGTTATGTTTGACTTTATGACTTTCTGTGTCGTTTCTGGGATGCTTAGGACTCAAATTGCACTGCTGGAAATAGTTTATTTTGATGCATATGCTGCTTTTTTTGCAAATTTGCAGTATAATATTTATTTTCGTTTTTCCTGCAGTGTATAGAAATTGGTGTATTTCAAAAATAAAACTATGAAGACACTCAAAATAAATTTCCTGTGGTGGGAAACTAATTTGTGCAACTTTTTTGTATTTACAGTTTTGAGCCTCTTAAATTTCTCTAACTAGAAATATATGTTAAAAAAACAAAAACGATTTTCAATTTTTTTTGTAGTTCATTGCACTTTTTTGCAATTTCTGTAATTACTATGCACTTAATGCATGCATATTATTAAAATTTAGGCTGTAATGGTTGTATTGATGTATAGCAACTTGAAATGCTCCAAAAAATGGCTCTACAACATGTAAAAATATAATATAAGCTCTGGCGGACTTGGTTCTATGGTAGGTCTTAAAGGGTTAAACAAGTCGCAGGTGGAAAGAATTGAAAGTGAGACGCAGATGAAATTGCCAAAAAAAATGCAGGTAAGCTTATAAAGGACCGTCTTGCTCTTTTTCCACCTGTGATAAGTCATTTTGCAGACAGATTGCAGTACAGCGGTCCTGCCATTTTTAATCTCATTATCTGATGATTATGGAGGCCAAAGTGATGTCACGTTTGTCTAATCATCAGTACTTTCTAACCCAAACAAGCTATAAATCATGTTGGACTGTATAGTGTTAAATTTTCACACTGATGGAGGAACTAGGTCATCCATTGTGCTGCTTTAAAAAAAAAAAAAAAGTATTTATGTTTTTATTACCCTGTATTCTGCTAAGGTGTGAAAATGTTTCTAAGGCATAAATGAGCAGGAACATTAAGTGTTATCCATATTTACCCTGAATTAATTGGATAAATAATTGGATAGTTTGTTAAAAATCAATCAACTATAAATTCATTCCTCATCAGATTATTAATCTATAATGGAATTTAACAGCTAGTGTTCAGACACAGCTTATTTTTGGTAGCAGCTGTTGCTATTTGTGGTTGTAGCAAACGCCCCCGTCATCCAAACACACTGCAACTTTAATAAAGAAGTCGGGCAGTAATTTGTAATTGGGAATTTTCAATCAGCCCGTGAGCCACGGTGATCTGATTTTCTGCTTCGCACAATATGAGTCTACGTCCCCTCTGTGTTCGTTCGGTTACCTTGCTGGGAGCTTAGAGGCGTACTGCCAGTGACTGCCAGCTCACCGTGGCTGCTCCTTCTTGTCCCATTACTCCCTGTAATATTTCAAAACGACCTGCTGTCAAAAAAATGCCAGCAGGGACTGTTGTTTTGTATGTGCGTTCGTGGGGAACAGTAGTGGCAAGCTGCATTTCCTGTTACTACCTAATAATAAAAATAAACTCATGTCTGCCGGTTAAATTCCTTTTAATGTGAAGTTGAAGCAGTTGGGAATGTTTTCTGTACATTAGACGTTAATTACATTAGTGCTTTTTAATGACAGCACCATGTACTATTATTCAAATATCTATAAAGCTTTTGATCAGTGTTACCCTTGCTGTATGGAGAGGAAACAAACTAACTAAGAAATAAAACCCTCCAATTTTTCCAAGTACGTGATCCAGCTGTTTAAATTGATTTTTGACTGAAGTTGAACTTTTTGTTTGACTTTGGAAATTATTTGAGAGGGGATTGTTTTATGTTTACTTATTTTCGAGATTTGGCCCCATCTAAATCGCTTTTATCCAGATTATTTGAGTGGAACTGTAACTGCAGAATAACCCCTGGCGTCTGAATGCGTCCGTCTCCCCTGTTTTGAACTTCAGTGTTTTGTTGCGCTGTCCTGAAAGTGACCTTCAGCTGTAATTTACCGCTAGCTGACACGCTGTCATGTAACCCGTCCTCTGTCCTGACCTTCATCACAGAGCACGCTCCAAAATCTTCAGGTCTCGAATCGAATGTTTGAAACTGGGAAAGAATGGGAGTAATTGTCTGAAACCATGTTCTTGTGTGACTTTCAAACTAGACTGATTGAGTTGTTCTTCTGCTTCTTTTTGTAATCCCCACCACATTCCTCCCACGCTGGCTCACTGGCTTCAAACAGACACGCTCCTCATCGACTACCAGTTCACCTTCAGCCTGTCGCAGGAAGACGACCGCTACTACACGGCCATCAACTTTGTGGCCACACCTGAGGAGGTATGTGTCTAACAGTGAGCACCCCACCGCCACAGCAGCTGTCACTTCTGTGAGGATTAGAAAGTTTACAGTTGTTGTCGAACAAATAGGCTCACTTCTTTGTCATTTTAGGGATAACTTAGATGGTAGTTCAGTAGTTTACATGCACACCGATTGTACTGGACAGGCAGGAAGCACGGTGACGCCAAAACTAACTTCAAAATAAAATAAGAATCAGTATTTAATAATCACTCAACAAACTGAGTCGACTGGTTTACTATGTTCCCTGCAGGAAAGTTTCCTCGCTGATAAGCTGGTGATCAGAGCGAAGAGTAATGTGGCCACTCATCAGAGAGTCAGTCACACAGATGTTTTTACAGCAAACAAAAGCTTGTCCGGTCGTGTTTACCTGGCTGCAGCATCTGGGGCCAAAATTGAAACATAAGCATCTGATTAAATGTTCCAGATGGTATTTTTCCCCTGACAAAGCTTCTACTAAAGATTTACAAATGCACAATCGGCTACAGGGGAAGCTCAACTCTTACAGCAAATCACAACATATTTCGATTTATATTTAGCAAATCCAGGAAACTTGTGGTGAAGTTGAATTTTTAGCTGTTTGAGTTGTTCCGCAGTTATTTAGTAAATCAGAAACCAAAAGATCGTTTACAAAATATAGAATCGAGCAGACGATTTCAAATTCAAGACGAAGCGATGATAACATCTGTGACGCACATGTGTAACAATAAATAGTGAAGACATCTGGATTTCTCGCCGTCTAGCTTCAGCCGGCTTCGCTGAAGCTGTTGAAATGTTAATTGTTGCCTTTTTTTCTTTAATAAATAATTGATTCATGAACGCCGGCTTTCAGTTAGTGAGTAAACATCAATTACATCTCAGCTTACATCTGTTTGACATTATTTGAGCTTCACTTACAGTGAATGTGATACATACAGTGTTCAGCTGCGGTGCTTATTCAAACATTTGATTTGTTAATTCGGCCTCCCATTAGCTCTGCAAATTTGCTCTGGTCTGCAATACAGTAAGTGCTTGTGCAGCTACAAAGTGATACCGGAGGAGTGAACAAAGTCGCTGCTCTGCAGTTACAGTAAAACGTAAGGGCTTTCCTGGTCTGTGTGTTACGAGCAGTTTGTTTTTCGTTTACTCTGGTGGTTGCAGTAAAAAACTGACTCGCCCATCTTCACTGAATCGCGGTTCGACCGCTATGGGGCACGTGGGGAAAATGACACCAGTAAACTGATGATGATGACTTGTCCGTGTTTCTGTCCTCAGCCAAACCGAGATCTAGACATGTTCATAAATGCCTCCAAGAACTTCAATCTGAATGTAACCTGGGCCACCAGCTTCACCGGTAAGTCTCAACAAAGCCCCTTATTAGTGCTGCTCAACGAATTAGTCAATGAGCTAATGATTGGCCAGTGATTGAAATATGCACTCAAGTGTTTAAATTAAGGCTTAAAATGATAAATATTACTGATTTTCTCAGACAAAGAAAGTGAAGATGACTGGTTTTATATTCATGTAATAACAAGTTAATAACAAGGGTTTTGTCACCATGTTCACAGCTGTTTAAAAATGATATGAAAAGTCACCTGTCTTTCCATTGTAGTAGTTTCTGCACCAGGAGATTTACAAATGTGAAGTAATGCAGATATTTCACATTTGTTGTGTCAATAAAATTCCACCAGACACTGGAGCAGAAATGAGAAATTCTCCTTTTCTTTTTGTCTTGTTTTGTTTTTTCTTTTTTTTTTAAATAATTTCCTCCATCATCTATAACTTTTGTATGATTTGACATTTTTGTCCTGTCTTCCCTTTCCCCTTTCTTCTCCTCTTTTCTTTATCATCCTGTTATTTCTATTTTCTGTATTCCTATCTTCTCCCTCCATCTCTGTCCCTTGTTTGTGTCACCCAGCGGGCACCCAGGCCGGAGAGGAGATCCCCATCGTCTCTCGGAGCAACATTAAAGAGTTCAAAGAAAGCTTTTCCAATGAGAACTTTGATTTCCGAAACAGCCCCAACATTACTTTCTTCGTCTACGTCAGTAACTTCACGTGGCCCATCAAGATCCAAGTAAGCAACTCGTATGCTAAACGATAACTGATCCGTTTTTGTTACCATACATATTTGTAAAGCAGGCAGGTAAAGACAGGCTCACTACAGATTAATGCAATACTAAAATTCTGAATCAATTTGTAACTCTATATTTATGATAAAGCTCCACTGTGAGCAATACATTTACATAAAAACTGACATGTATTGATGACTCAAATGCCAAAGAAGCGTGATCGATTGTCAGTTTATGGAGTGCTCTTATCTGGGCACATTTACTTCTGCCAGACAGAGTAAGTCATTCATGTGACATCTAAGAATCAGCATTCATTCACTGGTTTGATGAAAGTGAAAAGAATGTTAGATATGAATTTAAAAGTGTTAAAATGAGAAGCTTGGTGTATGACAAAGTGTGGGAAGTAGAATTAATGATGGCCGGAAACCTTAAACGTGACAGGTAGAGAAGGTTGCTTTGTTTCTGTGTCACATATATGAAAAAGGGGACGAGTTTACCAAATGTAGCTTTAAGCCAAATTCACTGGTATTTTGTAAATATAATAATAATAAACGTGAATTTGCTGTGCAATTGTGTAACTTCATTAGCAGCGTCCTCCTGAAATGCGCCAACAACATTGAAAGTAACATCCTCCTCTCTGCCCCTTAACGCTCTTTTGGTCGCTATGGTAACGTGTGAATATTTCTTTCAAAATAAGACACAACTGCAATATGAGTTAACCAAGTTAACCAAGTTAACGATAAAACCCCAGAAACCATAAATTTCACACCCGAGCCTAGACTCTCGTGGCCCAGTGCTAAATGACTCGGCCCGGGGGTTGGGGACCGCTGACGTAGCGGATCAATACAGGGCGTCCATGACCCTGTTGGGGACACTCCCATAGGGCTTAAATCCGGGGCTCTCCACCTGTTGCTCTTAGAACTGAAGAAGCTTCTCGGATAAGAGGTGAAACGTCTTTAAGACACTTAAATAAGTCCAGAGGCTTTTCTTTCCAAGCTCCTTAGACAACTCTGAGATAAGCAGTAACCGCAATGCTAAAACAACATACAAACATGACACTTTAAAAGCCAAAGACACCTTTATAGAGTTGTAATTTATGTGTTAGCTGTGTGTTGTAGTGGTTACTGCAGGGTTTTTTTGTTTTTTTTTACTTTTAGAACAATTATCTATGTCAATTTGAAATTTCCTCTGTCAGCAGGACAGAGGACAGTTTGCCGACTTTGTTCCAGGCCTCTGAATTATGAAAATTAAACCAGCTTGGTTTGACTGTACAGACAAAACAGCAGTGCTGTTTAATTTTTGCTCGTTTTTGTTATTGTGCAGCATGTAATGGAGCTGCGATGTTTTTTCAGAAAGTAAGCCTTTTCTTTTCACCTGAAATGAGTTCTTATTGGCTTTATTGCTGACATAGTTAGCAAAATGGTAATCAATACAACACTTTACGTCTCAGTACTCAGTGGCTTTGATTCAAGCAACACTGTAACACAGACTCGGCCCTGATTAAAATGCAGCTGTACTCAGTTGCCTTATGCTTAACGACTGTGTTGAGTTTGAAACGCCTCATACAGCTTTGTATCGACATCCTTACACGTGTAGTTGTCACTGATGTAGGATGTGGCTTGTTTTCTGTGTAGATTCGTAGAGTTCTAATAAAGCATTTCAGGAAATTGCATCTGAAAATGTGCCGTGTGTACATGGGTGTTTGTGCAGGGTGGTATAAACTCCTGCACCAATACAACCTGTTGGTGTAATAAATGAATGTTCTGCCAGGACTGCGCGCTGCTGGAGGGGGAGAGGCACTCTGGGCCTGGCTTCCTGTGCCCGACTGTGTGCCTCTCCAAACAGTTCTGGGAATGATTTTCAGTGGTTGCCCCCCTTGCAAGCTTCTTCCCCCACCTCTCGCCCTCCTCCTGTAGGGGAGGAAAAAAATAAAATCCTGCCTCCATCTACCAAATCCTGCCTTGTGAAGGCTTTTAGTTCTTTCAGCTTTAGAACACCCAAACTGCTGCCAACCAGCCTCAGGAGGTGCAGCTCCACAGCAGAGCAGAGAGCTTAGCTGACTTAGCTCCCCCCACACCCCACTCGGCCTCTTTAGGTCCACCTCACCTTCTGCCTTCCTGGGTGGGATCATGTAGAAGATCACCCCTATTTTGAAACTAAAACACAGGTCTGTTGCTATGTTTTTTGGGTTTCTTGCCCCCTACTTTGCACTCGTGGAGTTTTATCTTCGTCAGCGAGGTAACAATTTCTGTTTTTTTTTTTTGTTTTTTTTAAACCACTTCTTCTGACTAATAGTTCTTGATTTTTCCTTTGCCTTTTCTCGCTCTCCTCGCATTCAGCGGTCTGCTGCAGTGTGACACTTGGATACGTGAGCGCGCTTGTGTGTGGAACCGTAGGCGGCAGGTCCTCCGGTGTTGGCAGGCAGAGATCGGCATGCTGGAAAATGGTTCATAAACAGCAACTTAGAAAGAGCAAGGGCAAAGTGGAATGTTAAGTTGAAACACATGCTGCATTCAGAGTGCGCGAAGCTAAGCTCTCTCTCTCTGAGCTATACAGGGCTCTCTGTCTTTCTCTTGCTCCCTCTCTTCACACGCCACCTCAAGGTTGCTTCTGTTTGCTTTCACAGGGTTGGAAGTGGCGCTCTAACAGCAGGCGCATCATTTTGAAGGGAATTTGTTTTTTGCTCATTTTACCTTCGCTCCACTTTGTCCGAACACACTGAGTTCAAGCTTTTTGGAATTATTACACATTTCTTCACATCAGGTCAAAAACTTCTAAAAGCCCTGAATTGGATTACAGGACACACCCTGTTGTAATTAGTCTCATTTACCAAATGAGATCTTTCCCAGTGGTCGGAGTGAATTCCGTGATGAGTTCATCAACCGTCGAGCTGCTCGGATCATCAAAGCAGAATCAATTGCAGGGAGATTAGTAAGCCCGGAGTTCTCACACACCTCTTTTCTCCCTTTTTTCCTGATGAAGAATAGATCAGATTTTAATGATGTTTGTAATGAAACACAAATCCCAGACTAATTACATTAAAGACCTGTGATCTCCTGTTCCGTGCCTTAGTGAACATGTCATGATATGGTAGAGATTACAACGGCCTGCAATTTAATACCCCGCCGTGGAGTAGCAGCATCTGTAGCTATCAGCTGACTGCTGCTCTGCATATCTGTACGGACCCGTGTAGCGTTTATCTGGGCCATGCCTCGCTGCCTGGTGGGTGTGTCTTGATAGCGATCGCAGAGAGGTTGGAAAACAGAAGCAGTGGTTTTTGCAGTGACTGATACAACATAAAATTATTGCTGTATAAAAACTAAAGGAAAATGAAAACTTAAGGTACCATGCACATTAATATAGTGGTTATATATGAAAGTATTCTACCTTTAAAAAAATCTACATGTTTAACACCTTAATCTGAGATGCACTAAGATAACAGGAGTAAGTACTTTCCTTAGGAATACCACTTACAGAAATTCATAATTGCGTCACCTTGCAGTAATTGCATAACTCATTTCTAGTTTGTAAAGCAGGTAATTTAGTCTTAATTTAGATTTAAAGACTAATCGTTAGATTCTTTCTTCCTTTAAGTTCCTCCTGGTGTGATCGGAGGTGTGGCTCTGTGTTTCTCTTTAAAATATGCCCAATGTTTTTGAACATATTCCTGTTCAGCTCAGAAGCTTTACTTCTTTTAAAAATCTGTCATTTTGGCAGTATGCTGGAGATTATCGTGCCAAATGTTCATGTGACTTGGAGTCATCTTTTAGGCTTTTTACTTTTTTAGCTTTCCCTTTTTTTAAATCACATTGTTGTTGCCTCGACTTTCCATTTTGGTGTCTGTTTATCAGTTTAGTCATTCTAAAGGATCGTGCTTGTTCATAAAATGGCAGTACTCCTTTGTTTTGGCTCAGAAACATTTTAAAACATTTGACACTGAAGTAAGTTTGCACAGATTTTACTTACAGATTTTGTTGTTTACTGTACATTTGAAAATCAGCCAGCTACTCATCATTTTCCAGCTAATCTAACTTGCTCAATACAGCAAAGTACAACTGTTTACTGACCTTTGAGGCTTCACTTTGACTGTGCTGTTTTGAGAAAAATGTAAATTTTTCTGCAGTGTATGGCTACAGTGACAGAGCTGCCATGCTGAGGTTTAGCAGGTATAGTGTTGTTTTGTTGATGACTGTTCTTTTTGTGGTGTTGTTTTTGCCCCTGTATCAGGATTAAATCTGTCTGAGTTTGATGGGAGTATTATTACTTTTCCAAGTATTTGGTCACAAACACAAAGCGCTGGACTCTTGATTGTTCCTCAGAAGATGTCAGATTCATTAGATGGTTAAGTCATTTCACACCAAAAAACGGAAAGAGAGAAAACCCTCCAGTACTGTTACAGCAACAGTCCAGAGTTCACCAACATCATCATACATCATTTGTATACACCAGGGTTGTCAAACATAAGGCCCTGGGGCCAGAATCGGCCCAGCAAAGACTCCGATGTGGCCCACTTTGACCCCCATCTTTGGAAAATGTGACAACACCTATTTCCATTCATACTACACCAAATTAAGTAATAGATGAACAACAGTTAAAACTAGAGATGGACCGATCCGATATTACGTATCTGTATCGGTCCGATACTGACCTAAATTACTGGATCGGATATCGGAGAGAAATAAAAAATGTAATCAGATCCATTAAATATCACAAAAGCACCTCACAAAACTTGCGACATGGCGTAACTCGGCTCATAACCGTAGCACGTCGGAGCAGTATGCATCACGTGATAGAGCAGCTGTGGCGTGCAAGACTGTCAGCGGTCTGGAGCCTCGCTACCAAACCGGCATTTTATCTCGGAGAAAGTTATCTAACAACAGCTTGATAATCTGTTGTTAGAATTTATTTAATTTTACTTTGTACACCAGGATCTTTTTCTCTGTTGAAGAAAGATGTTGAATCTATTTAATTATTCTTGAAAAATAATTTATTTCTGTGCATTTTTTTTCCACCCTGCATCAAATTAAAGTTGATTACGTCGATTAAGCATCATGAGGTGGAGCGTGTTTTTTTTTTTTTTTTTTTTTTTTTTTTTTTTTTTCCTGGGAGTTTGCAACCCTATTAGTTAGGTTGCTTACTCTTTAAAATAGCAGAATAGGGAGGATAGACTAGGTTTAAGTTTATTAGATTGATCAGTATTGCTGAACTATGAAATAGTTTGGGTGCAGTGTATTTTTTTTTTTTTTTTTTTTTTTTTACACACACAGGTATAACAGAATAGCTTTAGTGTTGTTGTTTATTTAAACTTGAGTATGAACTTATACTAAATGCAGCAAGATATTAAAAATGCCATCTCTAGTTAAAACAGTGAAAAAACAGGAACTTTCTTATCTCCTGTCAATTTCTGTCTTTGAGGAGTTTTTGGTGAATTAATGTAAATTACTCTCCTGTGTTTGTAATTTCTACCATAAACTTTTCTGCAATTTTCTACATTTATTATTTCTTTCATTTACTACACAACATTCGTGTAAGTTTGACGATCTGATCGACCGCTTGTCACAATCAGCAGCTGGTTTGTTTTCAGATGTAGTTCACAGCAGCACGACAGAATCCAAAGTTCTACACAGTCCAGCACATTTAAAATGACTTTTCTCTCAGACCCCTTCCTTTATAGCAGAACCTGTTGAGCAGGCATCCCTCGCAATGATAACGACACTTTCCTTCAAAACTCCAATATACTTCAAGCAGCTGTCAGAATCCATTAAGGCAGAATATTTCCAATCCTAATGCCCAGCGGCAGGCTGACAGACCCTGCTGTGAGATCCTTTACAACCCCTAAAGATTCACCCTCTGCTGGGCACATAACTAGAGCGTCGCCCAGGCCGCCTGCTGCCACCTTCAGCCTGCCTGTCACTGACAGAGAACCGCACATTGCTGACACTTGAGATTAGCCGCTACAATAACTGTTATCGCACATCTTCCCAGTGCCACAGCCTCCTCACACTGTTCAAAATTGAGTCGAAGCACTAATGGCATGGAGTTATGTCGCTGCTTTTTCTTGTGCTGGACAAATTGGCGTTGTTTTTGATGGGGTGGGGGCAGAGAATTATGAATCTCTAATCAACGAAAAAGAAAAAAAATACGACGGCTTTGTTAGGACGTTGTCATAAGGCATGCTGGGTTTCAGTGCCCCGACCGACAGGGCTTCTTTGATAATTCTATGCTTCGCTCTTTAAAGAATTCCTGCAATTCGCAGGTTCATAAGCTCTCCGGTGCGTTTTCTCTCAGCCTTTCATTTTTACCCCCACTTTACATTCATGAGGACGAGGAAGTAAAATATTTCCTCCAAACATTTTTCTCTTAATTGCAAATAACCTAATTGGCTTCTTTAAAAATGGAATAATTTCCTGAAATGTCTCCGCAGGGTTTTTATTGAAGATGCATGGATGAATTTTAAGCCTAAGAGTTTGACAATGCTGCATTGTGTAATGTCAAAATCACATATATTACACTGCAGTAAGTTAAACATAGTCTTGTACTTTTAGTTAAAATGAGGCGTTCATGTGTCCTGCCAAAGATTGGCAAACATTTTAATGAACAGACAAACAGCATATTCAAACATTTGGTCTCTTAGTTTGGAATCAGAACGATGCCACCTTGAAACGAAAGCGAAAAAAATATTGAAACTGAAAATAAATGAACTGAAAAATCTTGTATTGAAACTGGAAAAAAAAAATGATAGTGAAAGACAATTAATTGAAACTGTAATTGTTTTGTTTTCGCTTACAATTATTATTATTATTATTATTTTTTTCCTCAGTTTCAATCTGCTGGCACTGTTTTAGCGTCGGGGGGCCCGCATGTATTTGCATACATTATAGAGGCCACTAGTGCTGACCAAGCTGCCATCTATCTCTCTTCCCGTCTTTCAATGGCTGCTTCAATTTCAGCTTGACCCTCCAAACCAATGGCGGAGCGGGGGGGGGGGGGCTTACTGGGCTTAAGCCCGGGTTGTTTTTTCAGATGCCCGGGGTCTTTTGGAGTGTAATTTTTTTCATAGTTAGATGCCTGGCTGACAACTGTATAAAACAAAAAACTACTCACAATATTTGAAGCACATAGTGCACACTGTGGGAATTTACGACTGTGCGTAAATCCCCCCTAATATTGGTAATATTGGTATGATCCGAGCTCAGACACTAAGCGGGGCGGGGCAGCTGCTGCCTGCGAGTGCGCTGTTAGAGAAACGGAGCTAGGCAGACAGAGGAGAACTGAAGTTCGACCAGGTACCAAAGCAAATCATTCGTACTGTACAAATAATGTAAATATGACGGTGTATCACGAAAGATTGATATCAAACTGATCAGTTGACCCATATTACGTTACTTGCTCTTCAGGTGAATCAACAAATGGCGAAATGAAAAGTGGAACAACAACAATGCTGTTTCTTTAGAGAGTCTTAGCTTACATGTGTGTTTATTTCATATTTTCAGTTGTTTCCCTCCATGGCTAAAAATAAATCTGTTTCAGTAATGCACTGATATACAAGAATGGACATAAGGGGCTTCTTTCAAAGAAAAAACTCTGGTAGTATTTTCTATATTATGCTTTGTACGTTGTTCAGTATATTTCTATGCAAAACAAGAGGAATTTCAATACACAGCAGTATATTCACAGTTTAAACCAGATATTTACATACACTTTATGGAAAACAAGAACATTTTTTTACTGTACAACATCATTAGAGTAAACTTGTTTTGTTTTAGATAACTAAATATTGAAATATCTTTTGAATTAGTTAAATGTCAGAATAAAGAGAGACAGAGCTTCTATTTTTATAACTTTGATCAAATTTAGGAGTACATGTACACGAAGTTTATTGTGCATTAATAAGAAAACTCCGGACGATTCCAGTCTGAGCTTAAGAAGCTTCTGATAGGTTAGTAGAGTCCATGTGAGTAAATTGGTGGCACAGCTGTGGATGCATATAAGGCAAAACACAGAGCCTGTTTCTTTGACATGGGAAAATCAAGAGATGTCAACCAAAACACCAGGAGAAGAATTGTGGAGCTCCATAAGTGTGGCTCAGTTTGAATAATTTGGTGCCATTTGCAATTAAGAAATACAGACAGTTTCTCTCTTTACTCCTAAAGTTAACAAATATGTTTTTTATATTTATCAATCTAAAACAATAAACATTTTAATTGTAACATCAAATCAGACTAAAAGTGTTTGTGTTTTGATCTGAAGAGTTTGTAAATATCTGGTTTCAACTGTATATTTGATGATTGTCAGCACAGAGAGGGAGAGAGAACAAGAGCAGGTGAGACAGACATGTTAGTCAAATGGTTGTTTACCAGAAGTATCACCGTATCATAGGTACTCATGTATCTCGTACCTAGTGTTTCTTTTTAGGTTTGTTATTTTTCAAGTTATATATTTATTAAGTTTTGCAGGCTTGTTTGAACAACAAGGCTAAATAATTATATAAACTTTTCTCAATCTAAATAGTGGACTTTGGTAGAATTAAAAAATAGGTGTAGTGCAGGTCTATGATGATTTTTAGTGATACTATCATCTAGTTCTGATTCTGGTTCTGTCTTGGTTAAGTCCTCAGTAGTCCTGATTTTGAACTGTTGTAGTCCTGTTTTAATTCTGGATCAGTTCTGGGTCTGGTTAAATTGGGGTTTAGTCCTCGTGTCTTGATGCAGCCCTGACCTTGTTCTGCCTTGCTGCTTAATTAAAAAAACTAGTTTAAAGTGTCCTGCATATGATATATATTTTTCCCTATATGAAGTCATTCTTTTTTGAACAAAACTCAAAACAGAGCCTATTAATCTTTCAGTCATTTCTACCCCCCCCCCCCCCAAAAAAAAGAAAAAAAAATCCCACATGCATACTACCCTTTAGGGCTAAGCCCCAGGTGTTTCAAATGTCCCACTGGACTGGATGTTAGTTTAGTTTTTTTTTTTTTTAGCTACATCTGGTGAACTTGTGGTAAAATGCTGGTGTTAGCCTATTCGTCGTAGCAAGCTAGCCTGAAGCTAATATTTGCTAAATTTAGGCACACCCGTGTCTCTTTAGGAGTTGGAGGCCGGTGTTTTAGGAGTGGCACAAGATCTCATCAACAGGCAGTGTTGGGCAGTAACGTAATACATGCACCGGCGTTACATATTTAAAATACAAAATATGAGTAAATGTATCTGTTACAGTTACCGTTCAATAGGTGATATTGAGAATACAGTTAGTTGAAATAAGTGGATTACATGGCGGTATTTTCCTGTTTCATATGTTAGGCTATGGTCTCTCTATTTTTGGTAATTCCACGCCAGTGGAAACCCAAACAAAGCGCGCAGTAAGAGCCTCTAAAAATTATTATACAAAAATGATTTAATATGAAGGCAACAGGCAGAGTGTTACAGGCATCGCCCTAAACAATGTAGCATCATGGGCAGTGTAGTCCGTGCTGCAGGGAGAATGGACTGCCATACCTGTGATGTGTCTGTGAGCGAGGAGGGAGAGAAAGGAAAAGTACGAGCTGTCACGGGGCAGAAACGGGAGCTGGAAGCATGTAAATATAATAATAACCACTGCAGCCAAAAAGAGTGCCTGACGAGCCCAGCTGTAAGTAAGCTGTTAAGACTCGACTGTACACAGTGTTCGTGTTTTCCTCCGAAACAATAAGCTCTGTTGGAGCAGCCTTTCAACGCCTCTCTCTGTCTCTAGCTAGCAAAGTCGACCCAGACAACAAAGTAAAGCTAGTTTTCAGCTACGAGCCCAACACGAACCCGACGTATTAGCCAGAGGTCCCTTTACTACGGTTCGGAGCCGCTGACCTGTTTTATATATGCGTGGGATAGTTTTCTATACGAGATCACTGCAACCTTACCTAATGTCCACCTACTGTTACTCATTTATATAAAGATTTTAACATCTAGTTGGTGTTGGTATGGCGAGGAGCCTTCAGTAATAGTAATAAATCACACAGCAATAGTACATTCATGTAGTTGTAAAGTATTCAGAATACATTAATCTATAATCTTTGGTGGAATACATTTTAAAATTAACCTTCCCAACACTGGGGTGATTAATCCTTTTGACTTTTTGTCTTTAACTTTATCAATAAAACAGCTGCAGCTTTCACTGACAGCACATGTGGTACTTTAACCTTTGTACTGTTTTCTTCAGTTAATTTTGGAGTTACTACAAAGATTGAAGATATAGGATGATCTGTCTGCTGTCACTGGGTGGTGCTGAGGTCTGAATCTGAGGACGGCTCCTGTAATCACAAACAGAACAGAATCATTACAAACTGAAATATAAAGTTTATCTCAAATCTGAAATACAGCTGATCCTTCTCCGGCCTCACACACTCGGGATCTGAAGTTGTTCAGTCCTACAGTTCTGCCGACAGCTCTTTATTTTTTTGTTTTAAAGGCCTTATATACTAACACATTTTCTAATATCATGTTTACCTTTGAGTTGTTGATGCTTTATAAATGGACATCTGCAAAGATGAGATGATGGAGCAGGTTTCAGTTCTGGTTCAGCCTGCTGCTGCATCCTGGTCACAACATAAGGAGGTGTTATCAGCAGTGAACAAGAAATATTAATGCTTCAAATTATTTGTCCTAAAGGATGCAAGCTGTACAGAGTACTGCACGTGTGACTTTGTGAACATAACTCATTAAAAATAATTCGGACAGTTTTTTAACCTGAATATTTGTAACAAACTCAGTAAAAAAAAAAAAAAGCTAAAATAATCAGAGGAAAAACTGTAACATTTTAACTTAAGCTGACAAGCGGAAGTAGTTTGGTTTCAGTACATAACTATCGGGCTTTGCTATTTAATCCGTAGCTATTGACTAATGTGGGGTTACTGAAGTGCCAGGTTTTTAAAAGTTGGCGTTAATGTCCTTCCACATGTGGAAAGCGACAGAAAACATGCTGCTGTTTCCACATATTTAATAATCAGCTCTGCACAGGAGCAGAAGCAGAGTCCAGCCTGTTGCTCTTACAGTATAATAAAAGTACAGTAACCGTGGTTAGTCACTGAGCAGCCCGGTGCGTTTCTCTTGATTTCTTTAGTCAGGGTAAATTCATTCACCTGCACGGGTTAGCTAAACGAACTATACAAAACACGTTTCCCCGACAGCCGAGTAGGTAGCTAGCTAAGGACCTAAATTACGGATTAGCTTACAAACACATTTAACTTACCAAAAATAATGCGGTGGGGCCTCAGGTCCTCCTGTCCGGTAGTCCAATTTACTGAAGAACACCTCAGGCTGTCACTTTGAAATAGTCGGTAATGTAAACGCTGGACCTCTCAGCATCTGCCATTCCCGAACAGACACGTGCGAGTTTGTCCGTGACCGCAGCCGCGTCGTCAGTGTTTTCTCCAGTCATTGGTCAGCATTATAATATATGCAAATACATGCGGGTCGGAATCCCCGCCCCCCAGCGCGCCCCCGTACGCCAAAACAGTGCCAGCAGAGTGAAACTGAAAAATGGATTGAAACTGGGAAAAAAAAAATTGTAAGCGTATAAAACAAAAAAATTAGTTTCAATTAATTGTTTTTCACTATCAATTTCTTTTTTCGGTTTCAATACAAGATTTTTCAGTACATTTATTTCAGTTACAATTTTTTTTTTTTCGGTTTAGTTTCAAGGTGGCATCGTTCTGATTCCATATCTTAAAGCATCCATAGTTATTTAATCCCTAAAAGTAACTAGACAGAATTACACTAAGTATGAATAGCTGGAAGTAATCAGCCTGTATAGAACTTTTTGTAGGTTGAATAGTTGTACCCCAAATCAAACATTACCACCCACGTGCCAATCGCATGTACGGTTCTAGAGATATGAAGGAAATGGGTGATAACGAGGGGAACTTTAGCTCATAACCTCATCAGGAAGGTTGCAGGATGCTAAGTGCAGGAGTGCAGGGTGTTTCCGCAGGGTCCCAAGTTAATAGATATGTGACAAGACCCACTTTGAGTGAGGGTTTTTGTTTTGTTTTTTTGTCAGTCCCGAGTCAACCTATCGTACTTTGGGGGAGTGCATTTCAGGTCATTCTGAGTCAGCTTGTATAACTTTCCTGGGTAGGTTTTGTGAAATCCAGACGGGGCTTGGAGTGGTTATGGTTTGGGAAAAGATGCTGGTAGGGGTCCAGTCTATTGACTGATAATGGTTTGAAATGAAGGGGGACTGGTGATGCACAGGAAAAAGAAGACATTTGTTGTAGAAAGCGTACATTACTTGTTGAAGGCTCACAGTCAGTGGCCTATTTGTACCTGGATAAACATCAAATCACTGATTTTTAAAGCATTAGTGGCACATATTGTCCATTATAGTACTCTGTGGTTAATTCCTAAACTGCTCCAGTGTTGGTCGCCTATCCCGATCTGTGCTGATGTCATCGTTTTAAAACTTTTCCCTGACTATACTGGTACCCTGAACTTATCTTCAGTGTTCAACAGTCTGGAGCAAAATGATTACACTGAGGAATCTGTGCTCAACAGTAATCAACGGCAACACATTAGCAATCCAGATGGCGCTGACTCCACAAGTAAATTAGACCCCAGGCCGATCCCACAGCACCCCACACCCCCTGTCACCTCACTGTAAAGCCCGGTGCCTTTGGCCTGGTTGAGGTCTGGTGTAAAGACACTGCAGATATTTTTGCAATCTGACCTGTCTGTTTTTTTTCCCCCCCACCTATTACATATTCATGGAGTAATCTGAGTATGACAGGTGGTTTGTGTTGGGGTTTTTTTTTTTTTTTTGTTTTGTTTATATATATATATATATATATATATTACCCCCCGAGGAATGCTATGCTGCACCAGCTTTTCATACAAATTATAAGCAGTGAGGAGTTTTGGTTCAAGTTCCCACATAACAGAAACATGGCAGCAGCTACATTACCTCTGGTTTACCAGATAGAGGCAGTGTTGTGTTGTTGTAGGAACAGGTGGATGTAAGGCATTTTGCTTGGGGGTGGGGGTGTGGAGTTGTAGGCGTAAGAAGAGGAGGGGGCATTGGGGAGTTGGTACCTCACTGCCAATGTTACCCCTGGCAACCTTGATTAAGACAGGATTATGTTAGCACAATTGCTCTTGTGATGATTACATAGTGAATATTTCTGCCCACATGTGCAGGAATGCTTTTTTTTGTGCAGGCTGTGGGCAGCTGAGAGGTCCGGCGGCTGGGTCGTTGTCTCTGACAGGCGTGTAGTCGGGAGCACAGATAAGCCAACCGACTGGCAACCTCCCAGCAGTTGGGGATAGCCGTGTATGGGTAGCCTCAGCGAAGGAGAAATGTCACTGATAAGAATAATAATAATAAATGTTTTAGACACACTGTAAAGTGTTGATCATATAGATGGTTCACAGTATGCAATGCAAACATGCATAGTGAGAGCAGGAGCATCCCTCCTGCTCTCCTCAGATCTGCAAGGTCAGCGCTGGTCTAAAGCTTGATTTATTTATTTTTTTGAATGTATAACGCTGACCTGCTTCAAAATCTCCCCTATTAAAGCAGATTTCTGACTCACTCCTGTGCCCTCTGTTTCCTGTTTTAACAGATTGCCTTCTCCCAGCACAGTAACTTCATGGATCTGGTGCAGTTCTTCGTCACGTTCTTCAGGTAAGCGGCCGTCCCCTGTCAACTCGCCCGCTCCTCCACCAGAGGTGCCGGGCGTTAATGTTGCTGCACTCACCCTTAATGTGTACATACATGTGCCTGTGTTCAACGTGAACGATGGTGATGGATTACCAAAGCTGCTTTCCCCTTTTTATACCAGCCATTTTTGATTCTGCTGTGCCTTACACAGCCTGACGTACAGTGTAAAAACATTATTTTGTGGCAAACGTGTTAGTAAAATGTGCTATTTGTGTGTGTGTTCGTTTGACCCTCCTGTTAATCACTGTGTTAAGCAATTAACAAATGTTAAAGAAACAGCGTAGCACCACTTCCCCAAATAACCCACAAAATATGTAACGTGATGAACCTCATTATGCAATGCAAGGTTATTTTAAAAGTATGTGTCTGTGAGAAAGAAGCTGTGAGCTCGAGAGTGGAGTAGAGACGTTGAGACAAACTGTGGCGCTCTGGCCTGGACTGGTAAGGGCATCGTAGGGAGTGGGGAGCAGTTATATGAAAGCACGGTGCAAGGCAGCCGTGGCTAGTGTGAGTTCACCCTTAGTATATGCCTTAAGACACTCCTACAAGAAGTGGAGATGACCTCAGTCATTTGAAGAATTGAAGATATTCTGTTGATGGTATCTTAAACTGCAGCTACATGCTCATGTTTGTATGGCAGCTACTCACTTAAAAGATACATGAGCCTAAAATTCAAAAGAAGCATCGTTAGAATCAGAGTTAATTCCACATTCATAATGTTTGCTTTGCTTTGAAGTCAGGCACATACAGTAGCCCCTGTATCGGCTTACTTCTGCAGTTTATGATGCCGTGTTGACTCAGATGTTAAAATGTGCGATGGCACGGAGACGGAACAGTTTTTTGCCGTCTTGCACATGAGTTTGCACACATCTTCCTGTGATGTATCTGTTATGTTTGAGTGACTCACCTCTGTGTCTTGACTGGAATTTAAAATGAATTTCTGGAGTATTGTTGGCACAGTGATGCGCTACTTTGTAATGATGGAGATGCAGTTTGTTTTGGTTTTTTTCCCTGGCAGGTCTAAAAATGTGCATATGTTCGGCTTGGACGAATCCCCGAGTCTGTGCTCGACGTCTTCAGAAACTGCTGTAATGTGTTATCGATTCAAAAATGAGATGGAACAAAAATTGGATACACAACTGTGTCCTTGCATGCTCGACTGCATGTATGGTATTTCTCTCGAGTATCCAGTGTGCGAGTTTGTGTTTGCGCGCCTCCAACCCAGAGGAGAATTGTAGGACTCTTTTCATGTTTGTGTGCTCGCCACATTGCGTTGAAGAAATTGCCAGCTGTTCCGAGTCGTGCTGTTTTTATCGATCCGGCAGCCATGTAGAGGAGGATAGATTTGATCAAGCTGCTTTGATGGATCCTTTTTTTATTTTTCTGACCAGCCGTTCGGCTGTTCGACAACGTGTTTCAGCATCAGCTGAATAAACCGCCTTTCTCTCCTGAGGTTTATTTTGGATGCGTTCGCCATTAAAGGCAGTAGGACGGCATTGTGCACCTCACTTCCTCTGCTTTCACTTAGAAACTCCGCGGTTACTGGATTGTGATGCTGGTACGTTTATTGACATGTGTCAGCATTTGGGTGTTTGCATGTCAGCAGAGCAGCTGTGTGTAGGAAGCAGAGTCACAGCGATTCATAAACAGAACCATCTTCCCGTTGTGCTCCCTATTTCTCTACTCTTCCCCTTTCTGTCTCTCCTTCATTCATCATTTTTTAGATTCCCCCGCCTTCCTTATAGCTGCTCTGTTCTTTTTTTCCCTATCCCCTGCTTTTCTTGTCCCCTGCCTCTTTCTTATCCTCCCCATTTCCCACCTTCCCACCATGTTCTCCTCTGTCTTTCTCCTTTCATGTCTGGCTCTCCCATCTTCCCCTTCTGTTTGCCTCCTCCATTTTTTCCCTCTGTCCCTTGCCTAGTTTTCCCTCGCCTGTCTCCACAGCCCTCCCCACCTTCCCCTGGCTTGTGTTTTTTTTTTTTTTTTTTTTTTTTTTTTTTTTTACTCCTATCCTCCCACCACTCCCTCTGACTTGCTCTTAATCCCACAGCGCTGTCCTTTTTTATGTGTTTTGCCGCCTGCCACTGATTCAGCACAAGATGAGGAGACCTAAAGTTAGCAAGCTCGCAGCAGCCGTGTCCCTGTTTGCTTCCCGTTCTGTGGGTTCTGCATTGTTTGCGTTGCGGGGGAGGAGAGGGATGCTAATTAACGTGAAAATTGTTTGCTCTCCTTCACTCAGTCTTTCTCGGTGTCTTAATCTCTCTTTCTTGCTCCTCTCGCTGCCATGTTCCCTGTGGGGACAGATGAAGGTAGTGCCATTCTGTTATCTGCAGTGCCAGCACAGATACCCCCACGAGCGTTCTCCAGCCACAGAGCAGAACAGAAGAGATGCATTAAACATCAGCGTTAACAGCAAACAGATGCATCCACATACTCGTGTCCAGTCTTCCAGCTCTTTCTCACCTTTAGGCTTCCTAGGCTCTTTAAAGCAGACCCCCCCCCCCAAACGTTTCAGATCGAGCAGAGTCAGGGTCTTCTCCAACATTTCTGAATAAGTTTAAGCTTTTTTTCCTCTCATGAATGTTTAACAAATATGAATGTTGTCTCTAGCTGTGCAAATTGAGTGTTTTCTTCCAGGCCTGGAAAAGCCCTGGAGAATGTGAAATTTCATAAAAACTTTTTTTTTTTTTTTTTTTTTTTTTTTTTTTTTTTGGAAATGCAATGAAAATGTATTCTCACTTTCTCCCTAGCTGTCATGTTTTTAATTTTAAACTTGGCTGCTGCTAAAGCAAGCAGTCTTTGAAGTAATAGTGACCTGAATGACAAATTTCTTGGCTACCAAACTGGTTGAGTAGAAGAGGCTAAAGAACTGCCACAAAAAAAATTTGCAACATTTTAACATTTGCACACGGGAGCACATTCGTCATGGAAATATTAGTGCAGTTTTGGCTTCTTCTTATTTGGAAGTCTGACACTACACATCATATAACCTACATTTCTCACTTCTGCAAAAGGAAAGCAAAAAGTTTTTTTCTTTATACTTTATCTTATATACAAAGGAAACGTTTAGCAAAGGTGTGTACAGAAGTAAGACCCACAGAGCTTACATCTGTGTCTTGGGGAACTGATGGTACTTGAATAGATAATAAGCAAAATGACATAAAACCACTTTAATATCCTGTTCAGCCAGATGCAGATATTTCAGCGTTAGCACTGAGTTCTACAGCTCGCAGCAGTGTGGGCTAAACAAGAGAGAGATGGTGTTTTGAAGTAACTACAATCTGGCATAAAGAACAAGGTCAAGGCACGGCAATGAAACTGTCAAGTGTTTGAGACAACATTCAACTTGTTTAACCTGCAGTGAGATCGCACTTGTTCTGCTCTGGGAGCTGCTTTTTATTTTCGTTCCTGTGGAGACGAGAAAGTAACAGAAGAAAATGTTCTAGAACACTGACTGCACGTCCACCTGGTGCGGTGTTTACTTCTTAAAACAAAAAAAACTCGACTTAACCTCATAATGGTCAGTGTGGCACTGAGGCCTGATGTCCTAGAAAATTTGGCTTCCCTTGGGGGAGACTACAGACACATCTCTGTTGCTTGATAGCCCAAGTTATTTTAATATTAGCTATCTGGTGGGCACCTCTATCCGGCACTGTTTCTTGCATATATTTTAGCACATGGCTGTTCCCAGTGGAGGCTAAAACCCTGGTGCTAAGAGTGCTTTGCTCCCTTCGCTGCATATGAATAAGTTCACGAAGTCACTGAGTGTAGGTATAGCTAATAATCGCTGCTTTGAGCTCATCTTTTGTGTTACAAATAATATTTGAGCGAGCAGACAAACATCGTCGTGTTTAACCTGTTCACATTTTTCTTACAATTGATATCCTAAGTACCTGTCAAATCTAGTAAAGTCAACAGCACCTGGCTCCAAATCTAATTTGTTATTGCGTGTTAAGACACACTTATCTTTGGAAAGTGAAACTCTGTTCTTTTCATTGGAAGTCCTGCTCGAGGTAAACACATTACAAATTTTGTAAATGAAAGGAAACCTGGTGTGTTAAGTGGGGCTAATCATGTGTTTCACATATTAAAATATGGTGTTTGCTCTGCCACCTATGAGATCCCCAATGAAAGGAGGTTTGTGGTGGGTTTCATTGCTGCTTTAATAGCTTAACAAATGCAAGAATTTTCAAACTTGAGCTCTAGAAGGTGTAAAACACTGATACAACCGCCCACTTAGCAACATTAATAGACAAGACTGGCAATATTTGGTATTTTTAGTAACAAATTATTTTATCAGCTTTTGTCTGTGCAGGGTGACGCAGGCTGTTTCTGTCCTACAGACTCGCATTGTTGTCTAAAAATGATTCGGCACATCAGCGAGTGACATGTTCATATTTAAACTGTTACTGTTACTGTAAAGTCACCTGGACATGTCCTTGTTTTTGTTTTTTAAGTTTAAATTCACCATAAAAGGGGAGAAAGCTGAATGCATGCACAAGGAGAACAAGTAGGGTGGATTCAAACTCAGGACCTTCCTGCTGTGAGGCAACAGCGTTAACCACTGTGCTGCCAAGCTGCCCAATTCATGAAATCATTCATTATAAGTCATTAGTGGTATTTAATCAAATATCTTTATCAATCCACTTTGGTTATGGCACAAAGGCTATTTAATTACTACAGGAATAAAAGCAAAAGCATTTCCAATTATGTTGGCACTGCTGGAAACCGCAGTAGTACATCGGCTAGTTAAGGGTTGTTTGAGAACGGTAAAGTCTTAGAATTATAAAAGGACAGCTATCATTTCAGTTTGCATGGCCATGCCCCTGTGTATGACTGATTGGTGCCAATTTCTCTCTTCAGGAGGACAACAAACTGCAACAAAGTGTCCGTCAAACAAGTGCAGCTTCGTAAAGCAGCAGGGCAAATGTCTCCAGATAACCTTAACAAATTGCTAGCTAGAATGACAAATGCCCTGTTACTGAAAATACTCATTAGAGCACCTAATGCACATCAGCCCACAGCCTGCAGTAGTGTCGTTCAGAGTAAGATTTGCCTTAGAACGTATTGAGAATGACTAATCTGTATCTGCGTGTTAACAAGAAAAGCCGTCTTTGAAAGCACCACAGAAATTCCCAACTTTAAAAATGTTTGCCAACATAACGGTGCAGCAGCAAGGATGACAGATCCACATGGAGCTTATGTGAATCAGCAACACGGAGTCACCCATGCGACATGTCATGCTCGGAGAGATTAATTATTAATATCGCAAAACACATTTTAAAAATCGCATTTCACCTCACTTTGCAGTGTGTTAGCATGGTTGTGCATTTAAAATGATTAGCGATTTGTTTCTTAACAGAGGGGAAATGTAATTTGCTTGGGACTGAGGCATTAAAAGACCGGGTACCAGCAGGCTGCCCACCCTGGGCCAAGTCTGGGTGGATGTGTGGGTGCTGAATGAATCATGCCACTGCCACCAAGTAGACTTAAATTCTCTCCTGCGAGACAGACGAGTTTGACTGAAAATGCACATCAGAGTGAAGACGAGCTTTCACTCGGGGCTGTTTTTTTTCTCCTCTCTGTCTTTTTTCTTCCTCTACATCAGAAACGTATGTCTTTACAGATGTACCTCTGTCAAGTCACCAGCTGACAGCTTCCTTAGGTTTTGTTAGCTTTCCTGGACGAATATCTTAACACTAGAAATCAAAATCAACCAGAAGTAATTCAGAACAACTGCGAGATCTCGACTTTCAGCACTAGCACAATCAGCATGCAGCAGCAGAAAGTGGGCAGCAGTGTTATTTGCACCTGCTGACCTTGTTCTAAACCATTTACCTGATTAAAGCAGAGAGGTGATTTGTGTCGTCAATCCCAGGTCTCTTCGGTCAGTATCTCAACCTTGCGTGTCGCACCAGCTCCCACAGTCAACTAACTCTCTCCTGCTCCCTCTGCCCTCCCCGTCGCGCCTTTCCTCTCTTCTGCTGAAGCCGCAGCAGTCTAATCTTTGCATTTCACCACTGGCTCTGTGCTGAGCCTGTCCCAGTCGCACACCAGTTTGTCTGTTCTTTCCTCCCTTCTGCTTTTTTCTTATTTTTTTCTCCCCCTCCATTGTCAGTGCTAAAATAACACTCTTGCCTTTCTTGTACCTAAAGTTCTGTGTTTTCAGTATTCAGTAATCAGTTTTATTAATATTTTATTAATGTTTTGTTTGATGCCATGTGCAAACAAAACAAAAAACACCTTTCTTCTTTCATCTCAAGAACTCCTCTAAAATGAAGTGGACCTCAAATGTATGATCCATGTGTGTTGTAGTCAGCAGCACCTACTTGCACATAATGGGAGTTAAGTGTGTTGATGTATTATTTGATAGCTCGTCATATTTCTGTTATTTCTCTGTGTTTTGGTGCCCAGCGTTTAGCGAGCCACAGAAAGAAATAAAAGCAAGACTATCCTCTTAACTATGGACGCAACCACACACACACACACACACACACACTCTCAGGGTTCTCTGCGTTGGCTCCAGACTTTGATAGGAACCTAATGGCCACTCTTGCATATGTTTGCAGCTGGAAGTGGATTGCAGCACATCACAAATGATTCTGTTTTTGTGATCATCATCTCACTATTGAGCCTCTCAAACACATCTGCAGGTTCGGACGCTGGCACAGAAAGTCTCTCAAAGCACGCGCTCGGTTTTTCACCCTTAAACACGCACTCAGAAGCACTCTTTGTTCATATATGAGGCAGCTGGCTGCTCACTAGCGCTACGTGCCCTCTGAGCTGAGTGATTGTCCTTCAAACCTCACAATGCAACGAGTGGCTGCGCTTTTTGTCCGCTGCATCTTTAAAGCTTCAGACGGGCGCGCGGATGACTGCACGCGCACGGAGTTGGGTCAATATCATCAAATCCAAATGTCAATTTAAGCTGCAGCCTGTTAACTTAAGACAAATCATTCTCCATTATTATCCTGTGACATTTGTCCTCATTGGCTTCACTGTGGAGCCCAGAGCATTTCTGTCTTCAGATTCGATCACTGTAATTGGTTGGAAAAGAATGTGACATTGACCCCAACAGGGATATGCACCGTGCAGAGCGTGCACTCGGCTCTCCCTCTGACACATGTTTGTGTTTGTACACAAATGTCCATCTGGATGAGCGTCTCGCGTCGCATTGACAGGACGGGTGATGGATGATTGACAGAAGCACAGATTGTGGAAGAGTCTGCAGTGCAAAAACAGAACTTGGGTCATGCAAACTTTTGAAATTATTGAGCTGGGTAATAAGGCCCTTTATGAATATTCAGCTATATTAATATAGCAGAAATATCTGGGGTCAGATATGTGTCTTTGGACCTCAGTGGGCAAAATCTTTACCCACATGATTTAATAATTTCTCCCTCATTTTCTAACAATGTAGGCGGCGACCAAAGGCTGCTTTCTGCTTTAAGTTTGAAAATGAGCGATGGAACAATTCATTTTTTTCTTTTCTATCAAAACCCTCCAACCAGTCATGTTTTTGAGGAAGAAAAATAATTGTATGAACAAAAATGTTAAACTGTCTAGAAAAATAATCAGGCAAACACTAACCATTTGTATACTGCATCCAATCAAGAGCATTTTCTAGCGTCACTTGAAATGCGCCTTCTAATGACATTAATTCAAATGGAAAGTCACCAAAGGGATCAGACGAAATTAAAGCCCTTCCACTACCAGGTGAGTTGCCTAATTTAATTGAATCTAATTTAATATTAATTCATATTCACATTAATGTTTTATGTTAATACTCAATTCGTTCACATATTTGCATGAATGTAAAAAAACTTGTAATTTTAATGGCAGTTGTAATAGTACAAATTGTAATTTTACCTTAAATGAAATTTATGTTTGTTTTGTTGGAAGATGTCATAATAATAATGGATTGGATTTATATAGCGCTTTTCAAGGCACCCAAAGCGCTTTACAATGCCACTATTCATTCACTCTCACATTCACACACTGGTGGAGGCAGCTATAGTTGTAGCCACAGCTGCCCTGGGGCAGACTGACAGAAGCGAGGCTGCCATATCGCGCCATCGGCCCCTCTGGCCAACACCAGTAGGCAAGTAGGTGAAGTGTCTTGCCCAAGGACACAACGACCAGGACAGAGAGCCCAGGGATCGAACCGGCGACCTTCCGGTTACAGATGCGATTCCCAACCCCCTGAGCCACGGTCGCCCTGTCATGTTATAGTTTTTAGTCATAAATGTAATTTATTTTAAATGTTTTCGTTTTTTTTAAAAACAAATAAGTGCCGCTCTGTACGAGTTTTCACAACGCACCCCATGATTCAGTAGCTGCTTTCTGTATAACTTGATCAATCTCTCACATTACTGTGAAAGAATTAAGTCCCAGTGTTTCAGTCTGGTTGATGTTTTCACTTTGATTGTGTGATTGAGACAGCTGGTACAGAGGAGGTCCATTCAGTGTCGAGGTCCCGCGATTGCAAACCCAAATCTTCACCCCTCCACCACAATGCTTTTTTTAAGATAAAGTGACAACACCATACATGGCTCTGTGCAATGCCCAACATTTCCACTTTGTTCTTGTCTGTTCGAACGGGATCTGTCCAGATGTTTTGTAGAAGGTTCGTTGACACTTTTCAACCTTAGCTTTGCTGCCATGTTCTTTTAGAGGGAGGAGGAATTCCCAACAAGTCATATTTTCTTAGTCTTTTTATCCCATTTTACTGTCATGAACTTTAACCTTTAACATGCTAACAGAGGCCCGTAGATACTCTTGACTCGTTGGAAGATAGTGGCATTGTGTTAAAGCATCTGAATGCTTCGGAGCCGCACACCACTGAATCTTCTGCAGTTATGATCTTGCTGAAAGTTTCTTATGAGCATTTTATTAGCAGCATGCCTGCGACTCCCCCTCTTAATTCCTATGCAAGTAGCAAGGTTGTGCTTAGTTTATCACAGGATTGCACAGAGTTCTGTAAAAACTGTACAGCAATTTAGGTGAAATTGGTATTGATTATTTGCATTACTAGATGGTTCCTGTCTGGTATATCTACCTTGTTTAAAGCTCTTCTCATCTGTTTCCCCAGACAGTCCTGGAAGGAACAGACCTCCTCTGTCCAGACTCATCTGTTAAGCTGAAAAACGCTCCGGTCCGATGAACAGAATCAACTTTTGGAGATTTACTTGTCTTGATGCACGCTCATCCAGGTGTCAGCTGCGACTGAAAAAGTCACTTGGATGAGTGACGAAATGTTTCTCCCACTGAAAACGCTACGTCTAGATGAACAAAATCGACTTCTGGAGATTCTAATTCTAACTAATATCAAACAGTTAAACAGACTAAGGTTGCTTATATGGGTCGATCGTGGCTCAAGAGTTGGCAGTTCGTCTTGTAATCGGAAGGTTGCCGGTTCGAGCCCCAGCTCGGACAGCCTCGGTCGTTGTGTCCTTGGTCAAGACACTTCACCCGTTGCCTTCTGTTCGTGGTCAGAGGGCCCGGTGGCGCCAGTGTCGGGCAGCCTCGTCTCTGTCAGTGCAGCTGTGGCTACAATGTAGCTGCCATCACCAGTGTGTGAATGTGTGTGTGAATGGGTGGATGACTGAATGTAGTGTAAAGCACTTTGGGGTCCATAGGGACTAAGTAAAGCACTATACAAATACAGGCCATTTATATACTGTCAAGATGCTGTATGGTCTACATTCTTTTATCAATAAAAGAAAAAAGCAAAAGAGCCTGTTTGTATGGTTTTAAACAGTTTGGAAACCAGCTGCTTCCGTGTTTCTCTAAACACACACTAACACTGGTTCAGACCCAGTGTAGTGTTTGCCCACAGATTACTTCTTGTGGTGTGCACTGACAGGCAGATTCACTTTCACCCTTTAGGAACACCTGAAAAAAAGAAGCAGAGAGAGATACTGAACACGCATCCAAACCCGGCCTGTCTGTCCTAAGGGGCCTCCCCCGGCGCTCAGCAGGTGCTGCTGCCTGTGCTGTGCCAGATCCCCCCCACTCTCTCTCCTCTCCGAGCTTTTTAGTCCTCACTTTCTTTCTGTCTCTGGATTTCTGCCTTCTCATATTCTGAACGTGGGCTGCTGCAAAACTGCCTGTGTACCTACTGTCTTCTCTTCTTCTGTCTGCGTTATCTCCACATTTCTAACCTTCTCTTCATCTTCACCTCTGCCTCCTTTCTTCGCAGCATTGTTTTCTTAACTTCTCGCCCCTTCTTCCCACCCCTCTCTTGCTTTCTTAGCGATCTTTGCATCGATATTCATCTAGGCCAGGTCATCAGTGAGGAGCGAGAGCGATACAAGTGTAAGATGCAGCAGATAGAGTGCAAGAAGCACCTTGTGGCAAATCCCTCCTGGTGTGTCTGTGAGAAGCTGAAAGCCCCTCTGCGTCCCATTAATAATAAATCACTGAGATCAGTAGGTTTGACTCAAAGCCTCCACTCCTCCTCCTCCTCACCACTTTCCCTCACCTGTAATGAGTTGGGAGGAGGGTACGAGGAATGTGACCGAGGCCACGACACGAGGGGAAAAAGTCCCAAGAGGAGGGCAACGTTTTTGTTTGTTTGTTTCTCCTCCCCATCTGATCAGCCTCGTGTCTACCCCCTTCCTCTACGTCTAGCACGTTTGCGTTCAGGGCTGCTTTTTTCCCCATAACAATGAGTTTTGGCAGGGTTATACAAGCAAAAGAAAAAAAGCTCGCAGGACAAAAGATGATGTGGAATTGGAGTTTTCATGCTGCGGGCCTCAGCTCAGGATTGTCTGAAATATAATGCGACTTGTTGAATAGCTCTCATTTCTGCAGTTTATTATCTGGTGAGGTTCGATGGTGCAAAAACTCAAACTGTAGGTTTTTTTTCAAAGGAAATCTCTTCCCTTTCCATTAATCAATTTCTAAATCCTATTCCCTAAGAAGCTTTTTGTTTTCATCCTCGAGTTTGTCGCTACCACCTTAATCCGAATGACATCTAAGGCAGATGGTAAGACACTCCCAAACTTGCATTTAGCAAGTTCTGTGCTTTGGTATTTTCAGTAAATATCAGCCCTCACATTGCAGCCCTAGTGGCCAAACGTACAACATTAAATGATTATTTCCACAGCACGATTAATCATCCTCTTATTGAACTTCCAGTTTCAAAGAAGCACAATTCTAATTAGCTTCACCCTGTCATCTTAACAAGCTCTAAAGGATGAAACAATAACTGAGGGTGGCCAGTTTAATTATCAATTAATTAATTAATTCATAATTCGCATTGGGGAAGTCAACAGGGCTGTGTGAAACTGTTATGCGGAGTGAACGGACTCTATGGCAGAACACACAGAAGCGCAGAAAATGCAGGGAGTGCTCTTTATTTACAGTGTCAAACTTATTTACACGGGATGAGATATGTATGCTGATAAATAAACAGAAGGAAACCAGGGGAGGGGGCTGACACGCATTCGGAGGGAAAGGGGTTACCCGTGCACGCAGGGGGGATCTATGAGAAAAAGAAAAACGAAACTTGAGGGGGAGATGCCAAACAACCGGTAAGAAACGGCAATAAACATTGGGAGAGTTGGAGAGCTCACTTGTCACACTGGCTGTACAGGCTCGGGCGAGGATTCTCGGGATGTGGGAAAAACGCTGAGATTGATCTCTGTAGTGATCCCGGAAATGCGGCTTCACAAACAGCTGACAGGTAAGCGGGTGATGGATCCGGCTGAGGATACAGGACAACAGGTAAGCAAACAAAATCCAAGACATAGGTTGGCCGCAATGCACACCGCGGAGAATTAACAGACACGTTACCACTCGGGGAGGTGGCAAGAGGTGGGGAGGTGTGCTGAAAACAGAAGCAGACCCCGTGACACCACACCAGAGAAACCCCACCAACTCCTAATAGTACCCCCCCCCCCCCTCTGGGCTTATCAGGGTGCCTCCTGTAAAAGTCAGCAATAAGCTCAGGGTCCTCAATAAACGAACTCTGAATCCAGGACCGCTCCTCAGGCCCGTACCCCTCCCAGTCCAGAAACAAGTGCAGCCCACGGCTTTGGTTGCATGCTTCTCATTCTGCTTTCTTAGACCGTATTTGGTTTTTTCCTCGTACCGAAAATAACCGCTGCTTCCATTGTTAGAGCAGAGAGTAAAGAAATTATCTGGAGCTGCACAGATTATACCCAAATTTGTATTCTGTGACATGTTCAGGGTCCTCATTTTATTTCAGGTAGGTTAGCCTTTCTTTGAAGGGTCCCATCACCCGCAGCGCTGCAGGTTTTAGTGGCGACAAGTGCATGGCAGAATAGGACCTCTGAGCAACTGCTGATTAGTGTGTGTGGTTCAGCGGACAAAACTTATCAGTCATAGCGAAAATGAAATGCTGTTAGTTAGGGCTAGTGAGCAGGTTTCATTTCCCACCCCGGAGTAAAAGCCAGCAGCAGGCAGACTGCAGGATTAGTATTCAGCTGGCTGTGGACAACAGAACCAGTGTGCTGGTGTTTGCCCTGTGGCTGTTGTCTTGCTGTCAGGTTAGCCAATGACACGTCAGAGCTCACCTCTCTGGCCTCAGCAGCCGATGGCTATAATACACTTCGCCTGGCTCTTTTTCCGCTTTCCACTCTGCCACTTAAAATAGACAGCATCCATCTTTTTTCTTTTTTTTTTTTTTTTTTTTTTTTACCCGAGACACTCAAGAGCTTTGCACACAGTATTCTTTTTTTTTTTTTTGCCAGCGTTTTAGCGTCTTCTGTTATGTCATCAAACTTTGGACTGCCTTATTATGGACTGAGCAGCTAAACTTTTTTAAATTCAAGCTAGAAGTGAGAAAATTCCACATTTCTAAATGGAACAACATTGAAATATGCTCACGATGTTCTCATTTTAGAATGCATTTGAAGGTAAAACTGCGATATAAGTAATCTTTTACTCTAGAATAAATGTCTGTCTGATATTTTTGCCTGAAATTAATCTTGTTTCAAGTAGGAAAAGCATTATTAGCATCCAGAAAATGTGAATAATGGCATGCTGACACTCTTTCTAAACATCTGACATAGGGTGCTGTGAAAAAGTGTTTTCCCTCTTCTTGATTTCTTAGTTTGTTGCTCATTTTTCATGAAAAATTTTCAGATCATCAAGCAAATTTTAAGTACTAGTACTGGACATTCACTAACATGGTATCAAATATCATAAGAATCCATACCAAATGATCTTTTTAAAACATTTTATTTTATGTTTTTGGAGCTGTAGTTTACAGTCTGTTCCATAAATCACTGTCAGTGTCAGAACAATACTTTCTGCTGTTTTTAAAATTCAACTTAATTGCAGCTGAATACGATGAGTTTGATGAAACTGGTTATTTTAACCTGAATATTTGGTAAAATGTTAATTAGTTTCAGGTCTTGTTTTAAAGTGACTTTTTGCTCATCGCACTAATTAAATTCAAACGGTTTTGTTTTCAGGAAACTGAAATAATCATTTAATGTGTTTAGAGAGTCAGTATTTTTTCCTTCGTAAACTTTCAAACTTTGATTCCGTCACTTTTCATTACACGTTAGATATCTGAGGAAACTGGATAAAAGAAATCGTACTGGTGAGTTCCTGCTACAAAGTTGATTTAGATCTTTTCCCCATTAGGTATTTTTCAGCAGAGGGAACCTCCCTTGAACATGCCATCAGAGTGATTCTCTTTAACCTGCTTTACCTGGCTCGCTCGGTGCTCTTAAAAAGCATGAAAATAATTGAGACAGATCTCACAGGAAGTAGCAATCTGCGCTGATTTGAATTAATCTCGACACAAGAAACAGTAATGTTAATGCAACTGTGTTGTTAGGGCAACATAAACTTCCTTGTACATAATGTGTATGTGTGCACCGTTGAACCTGAAAGGTGCAGTAATGTAAAGTTGTATCTGTAGCTTAGTAGGGTTAAGTTTACCCCACTATCAGTTGTCTGATGTTTTGTTTTGTTTTGTTTTTCATGAGTTCGGTACTTTGTGTCATTTTGTTAAGGGTATTGCTGGAGTCTGCTACACAAAGGCAAACAGATGCTCCGTTTAGATCACCATCTTCTAACTGTACAGGAATTCGCATAAATATAACCCCCGAAATCTGTAATCCGTTGGCTCAGAGTTGCTTTTATTGAGACGTTAGTGAAGGTGAAGTGCGATTGTCACAGGTGGCTTTGGTGAGGCAGCATCTGCTGGTGAATATTCTTTTCTATTTTCATTGAAAGTGAGAGATGCTGGTGTGACGTATGGGTTGAGGTGGGAGCTGAAGCTTGACTAACTTTCCCAGCATCCCTTGCAGAGGTTGAGATCAAATGAAGCACATTTCTCTGTGTCTGTCTCCGTCTGCTTCTCTTAGTGTTTGTCTCTCCGGTGTTACTTTCGATTCCTTCAGTCTTTGTCTCTTGCTCCATTTTCTCCTCCTTAACTCTAAACTTATACCATTGTTTAGACTTCAGCTTACACTTTCCAATCTGTCTGTGTTTCACGTTGTCTTTCACCATCGCTGTCCATTTTCTTCATCATTGTCTTTCCTTCTCTTCTTGTCCTTTGTTTCTCTCTCCTTTTCCCTCCCACCCTGCTGAGCAGGGAAGCCTTTGATGTGAAGCCGATATCTATTCATGCAAGTCATTCATCAGCACCGTGTTGCTTTTAAAGCAATGAGCAGGAAGCCAGATCAATAAGATGGCTGAACGGATGGATCTCTTAAGGGGCTTCTTCAGCCCAGAGAGATAAGGGAATCTTTTTTTTTTTCTTCTTTTTTTAAATAAATGGCACTTTAAAGAGCCACACAGGGTGGGCGGGGGCTCGGATGGGGTCGGGAGCGATGAATGAAGATCTGACGCTTCACAGCCACTATTAAAATAGGCAAAGGCATTTAGATGGGAAAAGTGGTAGAACGTTGGAGAAAACCCTGCAAGGGGTCTGACTGGAAGGCCCTGTGTCTGAAGAAGTTACGCTTCAATGTGGACTAATTAAATCCACTTCAAAGCCCAGAAAGTTTATTCACAAATATTCTTTATGCGATAAACACTAGAAAAAAAACTACACTTGAGACAATAAAGCATAAATGTATTTATGAAAGTCAAAGCCAGGAGTTTTCAGTCTTTCAGACAGTTAGCTCTGAGCCCATTAATCATTGAGGACTCAGTCTTGTGTTGAATACTGCAGTACATAGAGACCTGGAGGCCGATATGCCACGGTGTAAACTAGAAACACGGCTTCACTTACTTTGTACTGTTCTGTATTTTTAAATTAGATGTGACACATAGTGCCATGAAGCTTGCCAGCTTTGTGTCTCTGATAGAAATGCCTTTAGCTAGGACAAAACACCAGAGTATGCTCCTTTTTTTTAAAGTTCTAACCTATGTGGACTTTTAAATTGACCCATATATGAAAATAAATTACATGAGACTTAATATTTAATCTCACGTATCTCTTTTCTTAAGGCTAGATGGGTTTTTTTTGTCTTTTTCTCCCGTCCTGGAGGAAACTGTGTCACGAATCACTCATATTTAGGCATTTTGCCATCGTACTTCTGATAGCTTTGACTCAAGATCAGCAAGAGCCGTGACAGGCTGAGAGTGAAGCTGAGTGCTAAAGATGTTGTCCCTGACGTGTTTACACGCGCGCACACACACACACTCACTCCATCTTGTCTAAGTACACGTCTGGAAGCCGGGGAGAGCAGACACACACACACACACACACTGATGCTAACAAACCATGTCACCCAGACATGTCACCACAATCATCATCACCTCAAGGTGTTTTTCTGTAGAGCGTAAATAGCGCTAAGTGTTTTGATTCTTTGTATATTTTATTTGTGTGTGTTTGTGTGCGCGTGTGTTGAGGGGGGAGGGCGGTTCTTGAAATGAACCAAGAAAAACACATTATGTGTTCAAGAAAAAACATGAAAAAACATTTCACAAAGTGCTGAAGAATGAAAGGAAGCGAGTGTAGAGTAAAACAGAACAGAAACATAACAGGATGACAAAGATGGTGCTTGATGCCAACACTTGGAGCTCGAGGGCATAAAATGGAATGGTGGTTGAAGACCGTGTGTGTGTGTGTGTGTGTGTGTGTGTGTGTGTGTGTGTGTGTGTTGTTTAAAAGTATTTAAGCAGAAAATCATCATGTGTGACCACCCTCCTAAACAATCTGAAGAAAAGCGCAAAGTGTACATCCATTTTTTTTTTTTTGCTAACCTTTTGTTTTTTAGCTTGTTTCTTTTGACGTTTAGCACGATCACTTTGTATCCCGTTAAGAAGTGACATCATCAGCTCTTTTTCTATAGCTGAGAATGTATCATTTTGATTCTTTTGATCTTGAAAAAAAAAAAGGACTAATTCCAGTAAAATGAAAATTTGTGTAACTTTGTCAGCTGCCCGTATTTGTCAAGCATTTTTCCTGGATTTCCAGTACAGATGGAAAAGGCTGCAGTGACGTGTCAAATTGACTTCAAAGGTTGTGCGTATTGTGGCAGATTCATCGCTTATGATAATTAATGTTACCCTTCGAGTTTCAGACCTGTCGCTCTTTAATGCTGTTCAGTGTGGGCTGGCATCACCTCGTTTTATTTTGCTTTATTTTCCTCCCCTACTTGCTGTCAGTTTAAAATGCACACATGTATATGTTTGATGTCAAAAATCTGTTTGTTAATATATTTATCGGTGACAGAAAATAAAACTCGTAGTCAAATACTTCTTTCCTATAAAGTTGACATCAAACCATCCTTATAGCTTTTGATGAGAAGACAAAAGCTTATAGGTTTTGTCTTCCCATCGCTTCATTTATCTGTTTTTATTTCTTTTTTTTTTTATATATTTTGGACTCATCTCTTCCTCTGTCTTTTCCACCCACAGCTGCTTCCTGTCCCTGCTCCTGGTGGCCGCCGTAGTTTGGAAGATCAAACAGAGCTGCTGGGCGTCACGGCGGCGAGAGGTAAGCGTTTGACTCCATGCTTACAATTGATTTTAAGCTGCCACAGTCACATCAACTCATTTCTGGTTAAAGTTATTGCTGCTGTAAAAGTTGCTTTGTTTTGTGGATTTTCCAGTGGAATAAATATATCAAGTTCGTTTTTGTCTACAATCACAAAGAAGTGTGATTGCATTGATTCTGTCATGCACTATATTGCCAGAAGTATTCCCTCATTCGTCTTCACACACATATAAACTTGGGGGACATCCCGTTCTTAATCCATAGGGTTTTATTATGTCGGCCCAACTCTTCTGGGAAGGCTTTCCACGTGGTTTAGAAGAGTGTTTATGGGAATTTCTGGACATTGTTCCAGAAGTGGATTTGTGAGGTCAGAAACTGATGATGGACTGGTTCGTGGTCTCCACTCTTGTGTTGGACTGAGGTCAGGATCCTCTAGAAACTATTCTAGAGGTTGTCAAACCACATCTGTATCGATATACATACTGAGCTGTCAAAATTGATCATGAAGGATACAGGGGAGGTCGTCTTTATAGGGGAAAGAGTTAAAGCAATCGACACTACAGGCAACTTTCAGGCAACGCTAAACTCTTGGCTCCTTCTGGTATTATCAATGTGCACAATAAGTCATTTGAATCACAACAGCCCTGCAACCATTAAGTGTTTGGTTGTTGTTAATGTTTTGAGGCAGACATTCATCAGTGGTCTTTCATAAAGCAGCAGGTATTAGCAGTATTATGACTCCAGTATTTAGAGTCATGCTTGCCCCTGTCTCCTCAGGACGCAGAAATAATCAGGAGAGAATATTAAAAGGATCTTGGGTGTAATGCATTTTTAAACTTGACTTGTGTAGTCACTCATATTTCAATTAACCTTGGGTTTTATATCATTATAACATATGACATATCATCACGTGTTGATTGCAATGGTCCTTTTGGTTTAAAGTAACTGCTAAGACTAATGAAAATGTGCAGTCATGCTGCAAGTTACAAGTCATTGCAAAGTCATCAGTGTCCTGTTAAGCAACAAGTAATCTCTACAGTTAGAAGGATTAAATGAATACGTTTTCAAAATCATTGTTCAACATCAGACATATAAATAAACCTTCACTAGCTGGCTGAGGAAGAGTTGGATGGCTTACTAGTTAATTATCAGCAAGAATTCAGATTGCTTTTAACTTGTCACATCTCTCTCTGTAAGCTCTGTGTTTGCATGATTAAGACTCAACAAATGCTTAACTAACAGTCTGGCCTGACTAGCTGTTCAGACAGATTGCCAAGCATTGCATTTGCTTTCTGCATGTGGAGCACTAATGAGATGTGAGAAGTATGAAAAGTCAGTGCAGTTTTTGCATGTTGAATACTGCCTCGCTGGGAAAATGACAAAATGCTTTTTCACGTGTGCTTCCAGAAGGGTTTGGACCACCTTTTGAATGAGTGGCTGAAAGGTTGTGTACTGGTGGCACTGTGTTTCTGCATTTTATGTGCGTGTGTGCGAGTGCATATGTGTCAGTGTCTAAGAGCATACACGCTAATGTTGTGCTTAATGTGAACTTTTGGTCTGTGCTTTTTACACTCGTCGTGTCGGTTGAAGTGCCTTTTGCCTGTAACATCGTCCGAAAGTGCTGTAATCAGCCTCACCTATTGTGCCTCTTATCATCCCCCTTTTACCTGCACCCGCTCTGCCCTCTCTTCATCATAAAACCACAGTTGTCCATCTGGACGCTGTACACTCTAACCTTTACACAAAATTAAAAGTGGAACTTTGTTAAGAGGATTGGTGGCCACCTGAAAACTGTGGCCTGTGCTAAACTCCCCAACACCTGAAAAAGCTTGTAGGTTTCACTAAAATGTTTCACTTTTGTAGAATAAACCTGGGCTCATGTCAAAGTGATGGGGAAAATGGACTGCTGCATACCTGCCTACACAGTTTAAAGTAACCATCAAGGTACACAATGAGGTTTTTAACATTTGTCTTATAATGGGAAGATAAAAGATCCAGAGCACTGTCAATGTATTTACTCACAAAGTCAAATAAATCTGCAAGTCATGTGCAAATCAGTGAAATAAAAGGTTATGCTGGGAAAAAATAGACCCCAGTGTCAACATGTGAAGTGCAAACAAGACTGGACCCGAAATTGAGCCTTGTGGCACACCCTAACTAAGAGGGACTATTTTGCATCCAAAGCATAACAGATCAGCTGTCAATTACGGTAGAGGCGATACATGCCTCGACCGTATTCCTTTTCGACGTTGGTTGTGTCAGATGATGCCCACAGGTCAGTTTTAGCTCGTTTTGTGTGTGCTGTAGCAGAATAAGCAGAGATGGTCATCGTGGTAATGCTTTTAATTAATCTGTTAATGAAACTGCAGTAATGTGAAAATGCATAGCTGAAATATCAATTATAAATATAAAATATTTATTTATAGATATAATAAAAGATCGACTTTTTTTGTAACGAGTCGTGACTTGTGATTCAATACATGCAGGTTTTATGTAACGAAAGAAACTAATGTTGAAAATCTCTCCCCATTCACTCAGATGAGTACTTTAATACATGTCAGATAACTGTCTGGTAATGTCACAAACATGACCTGTAGAAGAACTTTGGTTTTTGTCTTTATGTAAGAATCTCAGTGTATCACGTCTCCTTTGTACTTCATCATCTGAATACATTTACAAACCTTGAGCAACAGTTATAAAAGCGCTCCCTTAATTTTGAACAGTGACAAGCTTTTAACTTTTTTTTTTTAACTCGTCCATAACTCTGAAAGAGCCATATGATGATGATGTAATGCCAGCCATCTATTCATGATAGGTTAACTGGATAAATTATGCCCATTATACAGTACACATTTTTATTAAATGCCAGGTATTCTTGTTATTAATAATTGTTCTTTTCTATTCATCTATATTAGCAGTTAATCTCATTTTTTTTAAAACCACAGTTAAATAAACCTATTACAGATATTTTACCAATCAGTAGTTAATGGAAGATGGTAAACACTATACAGTTAACTCATTATATAAGCAAAGCAAAAAAAAAAAGTTGCAATTTTAGTTGCAATCTGAGCAAATGAAACTCGGTCCTAGTGCTAGTTGTGAAGTCACATTTTGGTAAAATGCTGTGAGATGATACCCCGAGTATCATCTCACCCGAGTCATACATTCTTCTGTGAAGAATCTGCAGGAAAGACGAGCCAATTTATAAAGATAGTAGTTGTTGCCAGGCAGAATCACAAATTTAGCTATGACATCACTGGCTCAGCAGCCTTTTTATAAACCACTGTGGGGGAAAATCCCCCCAAAACATTAGTTATATAGTGAGCTCTTCCTAGCACAGATGTCAAGCACAGATGTCAACTGAATTAGGATTGGGAAATGCTCAACAGGTTTGGGATCTAATACCCTCCTCTCTACAAAACCACTCAGAATAGTAAGGATAGAAATGTCATTATTATTTATTTATTTAAATTAAAAATGTTTGGACATGTTCTGTTCACTCGTGGGGTTTATTTTCTGCTGCTCATACACACACTCACCATCTCCTAAATTCTTGCCACTTATCTTCATCTAGTGTTCATAAGGAGTATCGTATAAACAAACCAAAGATGACAAATTTCCATCAAATGTGACTTAATCTAGCAGCACAGGCAACCTGCTTTCACGCATGCTCGTGTTCCATGTGAACACAGCGTGACACACAATTCACGCAAACAGAAAGCTAATCATGTTTTTCCACGAGGTCGACTGTCTCCGTTACAGCCGTTCGCTTCCTTGACATCGAGACCGTTCTGTTCTTTTCAGCACTGTCCCTCAAGGCTTGGCTTTCACATTTATCCTTGATTCCTCCATGTTACTTGGTGCTTGCATCAGCTGTACAGTGACACACATTTGCATCTAATTATGCCCACGTTCACCCCACTTAGGCCCGACGCAGTGGAAAGTGGTGGCCGTTGCATTTTATGTGGTCATTGCAGGGTCAGAGGAGTTTAAGCCGATGGCCTCGAGTCCTTTTATTCCCCACCGCTGGCTGCTTGTCATTTGACTTTAAGGAGTTTAAGCTCATTGTGCTGTCACAGGCATTGTAAGTCGCTCGGGATAACAGTGTTAGCGCGAGCCCTATAATGCAAATGTCACTGAGACTTTTTTTCCCTTTCTTTTTAAAGATGTGGCTGTTGGCACAGGGATTGAAATCAGCTTTTTTAGAATGACATGTTGAGTGAAACTGACTTTGAAACGTTACATTTATTCTTAAAAATGTGTTTGTTAAGAAGATTTTTATTAACCCCATCCAAAAACTTTAATAAAAAATGTATATTAGGATGAGATATTAATAGAGGTTCTATATATAAAGGTTACAAAAAGGGAACATTTTAGCAGAAACAGAGTATTTCTCTTTATTCTTTAGCATGACAAACTATAATCTCGCAGTTCTCCAAAATTCAACTTTTTCATTTGGAAGGCATCCAGGTGTTAATTTGGTGCCAGGAGTATTAATGACTCGAGGACTGTGTCTGAAGTTGTTGTTATTGTAGGCGTAGGCTAACACCTGCTAAGAATGTCGGTTCCACCTGTTGGTCACTGCGTGTGGCTTGTTTGTGCACGTTTCAAAGTATTGCGATGGATTTCGTTCCTCATGTGTGTCTGCACCCTGCATCTGTTTGCATACATGTGCGTGCTTGCGGTGTGTGGTCTGTAGTGTCTGAATCTAAATCAAAGCCTTCCTTTGAGACCTGACAGTTCCTTTGAAGGAAGCTGGAGCTGCCAGATGGCATTAGATGGACCCCACCACAGCCGGTACCATAGCGGGCTCTGGCATTTTAGTCAGAATAAGCAGTGCTTGAGCAACGTTGTTAATGCAAGTTGATTATTCCTGTGGTAACGTTTTAGCAACAGCAGGACTTAAATGGCTGTAGTTCTAAATTGATTCTCACTTTTATCTTTTTGCGCTATGTCTATATTTACTGTCCTAAAGTTAATCGAAGCGACAGAGTGCTAAAATGAGAGTTACAGTTTTCTCTTTTGAGCGGCCAACAATTACAGCGTCACAGACAGGTTTCGAGCACAGCTTACGCAGGCCTGTGACAGACACAAATGATTAAAGTTGTTCCTTCTCTTTTTTTTTCTATTCTTTTAGCAAGCTGGCTAATTAAAGCGAAAATCCAGCAAGCAGATCTATTGAAAGGGTAATATATCATGATGCAAAATACTGTAATAATGGTGCCACTTTCCCCTTCTTTGCCTAAGGACAGAATATCTAATTTCGCTAGATTGTAGCAGAGATTTTAGGCCAGAATGCGAGGGTTGAAAGACAGAATTTTCTGCACCTGGCTGCGTGAGAGTTGAGTCATATGTTCAGAGATGGAGCCCCTTTTGAATGACATTGTAATGCATAGAGTGAGCCTTTGATGTTCATTGTCAGTTTTCCCAGTATTCTCTTTTTCACCATCACTGGGATCTCATACAGTTACATTCCCCTGGAGATCCTCCTCCTCCACTGTAGCTTCCCAAAAATATCCTACTGATGACAAAGTGTGAATTTATCCAACATCCACTGTCGCACTTACTCAGATATATATCACATATAACTTGACATATATTAGACGCGTATTGCACCCTGAGGTATTGACAGAAATGCAGAATGTGATAATGTCCCTGATCATTTGTGCTGTGTTCCACATTTACATTACGCAAGACGCAGGCTGCCTGCAGGAAGAAGGCAGGGAGCGAGCAGAAATGGGATAAACGTCTCTTAGATACCTTCACATATTTATTATCAGCCATTAAGCTGCCCTCCCACTACTACCTCCGCTCAACTATGAAAAAGCAAAAAAGGATGTCAGTCAAGGCGTCGAGGCTCAGGCCCCATCATAAAATGAACCGCAGCTGCGAAATAGGCTACAACGCTTTAAACCTAATATTTTAGCATCAAAGGTTACCTAACTCAGGTTAAACATAAACATATTTTCTTGCTTGAAATGGCCACGGTTTCCCTCATCTCTTTGATGATTCGGTGAGTGGGAAAGTACGCCGTCCACACATGAAAGTCTATTTTTTTAAAAAGCAGATCAGAGATGAGGTCTGAGACCTTAACCAGAGGTGACGATGTGAAAAAGCTATGATCTCTTATGTAAGACCTTTCACTCGTTTTATTGAAGGAAAAAAGGGAAAAAAAGCAACAAATGTGGCATTCAAAATGTATAAGAAAGGTTCAAAACTGTGTGCATAAAGTTTCAGGCGTTCAGATTTTTTGCTTCACATCAAAAGTTTTACCTGAGATACCCAAGAGTGTAGCAGGCTATAATTTTTGCACACCTGTATAGATTTTGACCTTGGGCTTCAGGTAATTACATCCTACAACATTTATGTAAATTTTCATGCAATGATGGCTGTGAGCTAAAGAGTATTTCTAAAGTTTAAATACCTAGCTTAGGTTTAAGCGCCTGTAGTCATCTTAAGCACTTTTATAGTAATGTTCAGAAAAATCTAACGGGATTTGTCAGATTTGTTCCTGATTCCTCTCACACAGTATGTCACGTTTTCACTGAAGCAGTACAAAATTAGGTTAATTTAAAATGAACTGCTGGCAGATAAGACAAGAAAAGTGTGAAGTATAAATAGTTTCAGATTCATTCCTAAACCTTTTCCTTACCTGTCTAACCGAACATGTGCATAGTTCCCCACCTGACATATTTGCACACTATTAAAGTCTGAAGCACGGCTCGCGCGGGACCTTTCCTTGCCATCTCATGCCAGGCGTGAGGATGAAGAGCCGGCAATAAGGTTGTTAAATGGTTCCCTGGCTGTCTCCTTATGGCTGTGCCCTTAGTCACAGCAAACTGCTGACCCACATTTTTGGGTGGGTGACTTTTTCCACTGGGCCCCCTCGTTTTGCCCTGTCCTCTCCTCTCCGGTCCGCCCCCGTCCATTCCAAACTCTGTTGATGGAGAGAACAGTGACCTTTTACAGACGCCTTCGCTGACTCTGTCTGAAGCTTTCAGCAATCCCTGTGCCTGTGCTGCTTCATGTACTTCAACGTGAGCACACTTGTGTACTCCCTTTCACTTTGTCTTCAGAATTGTGCATGAATACACAAACACACACACTCACCCACACACAGACTTGCAGTATAATCTAACAGAGAGGGACATTTAAGAGGTTAAGGCCACGTAGCACGTTGAATATCAGCAGTCACCCTGCTACTGTACAAACAAAGGACCTCAGAATGTATTAAAAATCCATAAAACCGCTCTATGCAGTGGTCGCTCAGGAAGAAAAATCGTTCGTTCATACTTGCTGCAAAGGTAATATATAGGGAGCTTAACAACAAAACACTACTATAGTGGCTACTTTTAATTACATCGTAGTTGTCAGACGGTTTAAAGATTACACATCAGTGTTGGCTAAATAAATACTGGCATTCATCACTGTCATTAAAACCATTTAAACTCTATGTAACTTCCCAAAGTACCGAGTAGGAATGCTTTGGATGAAGGAATGAAATCCCAGATATTGCAGTTGTCATTTTTCTTTCAGTGCACTGCATGATTGTGTTTTGTTGTACATGTACCGCAGTGCAGGCTAACAATGAAATACCAACATTATTCCTTAAGAAATATGCATAAAATCTATTCTATTTCTTTGCAGTAAACTAAGGCGGCTTTCTGCATTTTTATGATATAGAACTAGGTTTCTGAACCCAGTCCTGCACATCAAGCAGAACACAAAGGTGTGTGTTGGCAGTTAAGTCTGTAATGAAACTCAGTCTAGTGTACAACATCATCAGGAAGTTTGTAAATTGCATCTCCATAATCAGTCATGCAGTCATTGTTAGAAGCTTTCAAAACAACTCGTTGTTATACATGCGCGGTCACACAAGCCCACAGTCTCAGACACTCACCACCTTCGCTCCACTCTCACCGACTCCTGCGTTGACTCGTACACGCCGGCCTCGCGTGCGAAAAAAGGTCTGCAGCAGATGGTTCGGTGTGAAAGCGCAGTAGATATCATTTGAATAGGCAGAAACCTGGAATACAATGAAGATATCAAGGAGCCACGTAGGCTCCACACATCGGTTTTGTTTCCAGAATCATCTGTAATGATAAATCGGATCCTCTCCGCTAGCATGGCAGCTCCCACACATACACACCCAGGCCCAGAAGCAGATGGCTAGATGTGAATGCGGTTCACACATGAGCAAGGAAGAAAGGAAAAAACAATCTTTCCACCTTTACCTTGCAGCTGTTACCCCCTTACAAAGCACTTCCCGATGATGCTCTGTAATATATTATAATTTTAGAATCATGGGAATGCACCGTAGCTTGGAGCCTCTTTGCTTCTGCACGCCAGGAGCAGTCCGCAACGCGATCCAGAGAGTATCTGTGCGCGTCCCCTGACGGTGCTTTAATACACAGAGCTTCAACTTAATGTGCCACATGTTTGCATCCAATAATTAGTGTGTAATAAATGAAGACCAAGCTAATAAAACTTAATTATGTACTCTTACACTGTCCACATTACATATGCAGTCTCTGCTGAGGAGAAACATACAAGTCAGCCATGTAGTTGTAATGTTGGAAAGCAATCAGAAATATCAAAAATATCTTTAAAAACATGAAGTCTGCATCAGAATTTTGCAACTGTGATAAATATTTATTGATTTAAAAATCCAATTTTCTGACATTCACATTTGTTATTTGAAGTTATGTACATGTTTAAGCTCTTTTCCCAGATAATCTAGTTGTTTGTGTTGTTCCAAACACGTGCGTTACCCCCACAGAAGTTAGAAGTGTAGTGCCATTTTGCAACACCAACGTCAACATGAGCGGGCATTCTTGTTTATCTTGCTAATTTTTCATTTGTCCGTCGCTATTATTCACTGCTAATGCTGACAGACTGGAAATTATCGCTGTGTTTGAGTGTTTAATATCTGCTCTTTTTGGGACCTTCACAGCACACTGGTTGTGCACAAAGTCATATTTTTTTCTCTAAAAAAAAAATACAGTTTATTTTATAAATTCTGCATTCCTTTTATGAAGCATTGTTGTTCTATTAATCTTAATAGGTGCGTTTTGTATGTGCGAAACTAAATGCATGAATTTGTTAGTGATGTTTTGCACAGTTTGATAATGAATCATCAGGCATTTGGAAAACATGTTTTCTTTCATTTTTGGCAGGAAATTAGCTCTATAAATATTACTTTTCTGTGTGTTGCTCATATTTGTTCCAAGAAATTTGAATCAATCTGTCAAAGTTATGGGTTCACATTTTGTTTGGGGCGCATGAAGTCCTGTTTTGCTTATGCTGAGCAGGAGATTATTGAGACACCCTGGGCTACCTGCTCTCAGTAATTGTGCTCAGCTCATTATTGTTTTGTGGCACCTGTGCAAAAGGTTAGCGGTTTAAGGTGAACAGCCTCTTATCTTGTTCCGCTTCAGCAAGAATATTCATTTCTAATGCCGATATTGGTGTTTATTATTAAAGTGAAGGCTTTCTCTCATTGAAAACTGAGCTGAAATCTGTTGAATAAGATGCGGCATCTGTACATCTGGTTTATCCTTTTGAGATATAGCCAGGCTACAGGCCACCAGCTACATCGTAGTTTATTATAATATAAAAACAGGTCTGTGGTGAGAATTTTGGAATGAAATGTAAACGCTCCCAAGTTGTAAAAAGATGTTTTTCTGTTGCTGGCAGTGTTTAGCTGGAGTTTGATCCAGCTAAACATTATTAGTGCAGGACTAACATAGCCTGGGGACAAGCAGAGATGATTAATAATCAGCTCAGCTTTTTTTTATCATCAGCCCAGACATTCAGTAAAAATGGAGCAATTTCAGTTCAACTTGGATGAAAACTTTAAAATCCAGCAAACTTGCATCTGTTAAACCCCCCCGCAAGGATCAGGCGGAGGAATTAGCAGCACATCCACAGCTCAACATCTGCATCACTCCTGTAATCCACTGACTTGGTCAATAATGTTTAAAGTGTTTAATTAGCCCGATCAGTAGTTTAACTGGTGGAACCTCCAACACAGATCACCTGCAGTGCTTTGGAAAAGATCCACTGGTAATGTTTAACCAACAAAGACTTTTCAGTTTGTAATTTGGATTCCTCTCTTCATGTGGCAGTAACTGAAATTAAAAGCAGAGGGTTTGGGAACCAAATTATGACAGAGATAAAGGAGAATGGACAAAAAGAAGTCAAGTGAAATGACTTTATTTATTATTTTGGCTTGAACGTGTTTTTATTGTCATGCTGGTCCCCAGCTACTACCTGCTCACTATGGTGCTAACTGGTATTTTATAGGTAATGAAATTCATTTCAGATTAAAGCATTAGGCCATTCCAAAGGCTGATGGAGTGAATAGTGGCTGACCTGAGCAGCTCTTTGCAAATGCAGCTTTGCAGTGTAAACTTGACCACCTGAACTTTTTTGTCAGTGGCAGGTTGAAGATTAAAGATTTCTGCTCAGGTAGCTTAGTGTAGAATCATTTCTGTGTAATTTGTGGAGACTCCAAACAGCATAAGCTTTGTGACTTAAACAATAAAGGAGCAAAAGGCCTCCATGTCAATCACTGTGTTCTTGATGAAAGAAAGTCTGTTACGTTGTTTGAACACAGAGGTAGATTAATATTACTTTTGTGTACCCTTGAAAATGGATTCAACCATGCCTGCTCTCAGTAAGAATAATTGTGCCCTTGAAGGCAGACTTTTGAGGCCATGGTCATTGTTATGGCTCTGTGGTAGAGTGAAATGCTCTGGGATTGTGCTCCAGAAGTGTATCTCAGCTTTAGGAAATACAGAGGGCATTCATACGACTACTGTAACAATCCTTTGGGTTAAACATGTCCCTCTCCCCCTTTATTTCCTTGCTTTTTGGTGTGCACACGAGGAAAAAATTGTCTCTCCTCATGCTACTTCCTCCTGTCTCTGAAAAAACAGAAACACATGTAGTGTGAACAGCTGACATCATAGCAGATTGCCACGTGATTCTCCGGGGAGAGTGTCGTGCTCCTGAAACATTAAGGATTGCGTAGGTGATAAATCTACTTTAGTTTAATAGCTCTTTCTGTTGTAAGAGTATTTGTCTCCTCACCGTTGACTACCAACAGAATGAAACAAAAGAAATAAAAGGCTTGATTTCCCTTCTTTTCCTTTATGTAGCAAACATAGCCTTGTGAAGACAAAGAAGCCAAAGTTTCACCTTTTCCCTTTTTTACAGAATGAAAGCTCATTTCAGCGTTGACAGAATTGTGTTGTTTGTCTCGGCTAGTGTTGTCTCGCGTTGTTTGTCTCGGCTGTCAGGGGTGTCCGGTTATCTCACCTTCCAGCAGTTCAGCTGCGGCCAAATCCTTGCCGGACAAGTTCAGAGAGGGAGAAGGCATCGCCTTGTCTCACTCTCTGCAGAATGCTATTAAGGGGGGGAAACCTGTTCAGTCCTCCCCGCTCCTGCAGTCTGCATCCCTGCTGGAGGTGGGGAGATGGATTGCTCAAGGTGACCCCAACTGGCACACTGTCTGCTCAGCCCGACCGCTCTCATGCCACCATTCTTCACACTTACTCATTCTCTTCTTTCGTCTCGCACGTTGCCAGTACCCCAGGCGGCATTCTTCAGAGCTGCCTCTAGCAGCTTCTTAGCTGAGAGCCCCCACCCCCGAACCACGTTTTCCCTCTCTGCTGCCGTGCAGCCTTGTGTTTCTTCATGAGCAGATGATGTAAAAGTCCCAGACTAGTCTCCTAATGGGTTAAAGCTGTAATACTGAGTTATGTTAATTACAGTCATTTACCAGCAAATACGAAAATGTCTCCAGACATAACTGGAAACTCTGGAAACTGCTTTTTGAAAAGCAGCGCTGTTCTAGGTTTGTGAGACAGCATAAACATTTAACATCAAAAGGAATTAGGTTATGATAAATAGCATCATACTATAACAAATGCTGCATATGCATGTATATATGTCCTGTACCCAATCTCCTCTTTAACGGGTTGGTTTTTGACTGAAACTCTGCACAAACATTATTACACATACAACTTTTAGCATCCATGTGTCCCTTTTTTCACCCCAAACATTTGTTATAAATCCTAATACTTTCAATTTGCCTACATAGATATATATTATGTTCATTCATACCCCTGCAAATACCATCTAATGTTCTCCACTTGTTTGTTTCACATCTCACATTCAAGGCTCGCTGCCCATACGTAACTGAACAGTGTTGTTTGATTCACCTCTAAATATGGAATAACGGTTCAGAGAAAGCACTGCAGACCTGCCCCTGATAATCTAATCAGAAGACTAACTTGAAACTACTGATAATGAATTTTATACCATACAAGTTATAAACTCTTCACAGAAACAAGTTTGAATCCAACTGCCTGCAGCATGTTTAAAATAAAACGATAGGAAACCAATGTTATTTTTATGGACCTCAAGTAGTAAACTGTTAAAAACATATGCTGTATGTAATGGCTGGCCTGAGCCACTGAGACGTCATTGGATGGTTTCATTGCCTTCAATCTGTCTTTTTGCTTTTATCAGCTTTCCCCTCCCTTATTTAAACCAGGTATGACCATATTTGAATGTGGCTGTAGAGCTGGAGACTTTTAAGCTAATGCTAGCTTGGTTGATTTGAAAGACACTCATATAAATTACTTTGATTTTTAACCCTCTATATCCCAATAGAATTTGATTACAATGCTCCAGTTTCCCAAGAATTTCATAATAGAGGAGAAATCCATTAAATACTTTGAAACTATTGATATGTAAATCACAAGTTAGCTTTAAGCTAGCTTAATCTGTATATGATAGACTTTCATCACCTCTTTCTCTTTTTCATTAGTCTCCTCTCGTGCTTATTTATTCCACAGTTACTTATTGTTAACAGATCAGACACGCGACCCTTCTGTCTCTGAAAAGCTGACAATGAGCCAATAATAGCAACGCCCGCAGCTAGTTCTAAGCTAACGTCATGTCAGCTAGCATAATTGCCAGAGTCGGACCCACTTACCGCTAACAGCAGCTAAATCAGCAGCTCTTACTAACACAGACGTTTAGGTTTTCCTCAATAACTGACCTCCGTATCGTGTCAGCAGTCCATTGCGGGTGAAATGGAGAGAGCCCGTCCATGGTTGTTATAGGGTACTTAAAATGCATTAAAATACTAATTTTAATCTTACAGTTTTACGGGGGGTTTCATCTCCAAAGATAGTTATCTAAAATTTTACTCCTTTTGGGATTTTGTATGCGGAACTGTTTCTTCACAAAGATGTAAAATAAAAATGATTTCTCTTCTATGTTTGACACAAGAGTCTATGCAGATTGACTCGCTTTCAGAGCCAACCGCTGACCATTTGATGAACTACAGGTCTCTGCACCTTTTTTCTCATTCTCTCAATTTTCCAGTCTCAGAGAGTGCTTCTTGGCACATACTTCATAACGTTTTCAACAAGTAATTGACATTATTTTGACTGCACATTATGATGCAGCGAACCGGGGGCAAACGGACATGTAAGAAAAATCTGTTGTGTGAGTACTGAGGCAGCAACATCAACTGTGCTCTTCCTTAAAGCACTGCAAGGCCTCTGTAGATTAACTAGAGAGATGCTTTAAGATTCTTTGAGAGATGTCTTCCATCTCCTTTTCTCTCCTGAGGTCAATGTTCGCTGCACCACCGCACAGAACAAAAGGCCTACTTCAGAGGTGATCAATCCTGAAGTGAGAGGTGGAGAGAAAGATGAGGGTGAGAGAGGGTAAGGATGAGTCACGGTCACTCAAAGAGGATTATGAGAATATTTAGGAAAACGTACATCCCGCTTAAAGGAAAGGTCTCGTTAATGGGTATCCTCCACATAGTCAATCTAAGACTTTCTTTGCACTTGACAGGATGCGGATTCATCAAAATGTGATGAAAAAGAATCAAGAGCAGAGCTGCAGCGCTGGCAGCCAGCTATCTCTGCAACAGTGTTAGAAGACTCCTGCTTTAGCTGTCCGTGCCAACTCCAGAGCAAATATTAGCTTTGGTTTTTAAAAGGAAAATCACTAGCATGCAAATGATAGACTGTGTGTGCAGAAGTGAAAGAGTACTAATAATACATTTGTGTGTTTGTACAAGTCCTGCATGAGTCCGGGGGCATATTCTGCATTCGTGAACAGATAACGTTTGTTTCTACAGTGTTCGGGTGCAAGCGAATGAATACCAGATCAGTGTGTGTGGGTTGGCTGAATTGTATTTCAGCAGTGTATTCTGTGTCAGTGCAGATTTTGCCCTCGTGTCATTTTCATTTTCTGCGTATGTAGGAAATCTGACTGTTCGTGTGAACACGAGGCTTTTTTGTCTGTCAGTGTTCCCGAGACACTTCTAAATCCTCCTAATCTTAATTCTGCAGAGATGGTGCGTATAATTAGAGTTTGGATCAGTGCCAGTGTCTTATTGCTCACAATATACAGGCTGTCTTAGCATCTCAACCCTACTACACTGTGGTTGACCCCCATTTGATCTAATAACATCTAGCACCCCCTCCCACCCCTCAGCCATCCATCATGGCACTGGTACAAGCCCAGAACCTCTGTCAAAGCGCCACTCCTACACTTTTTAAATTCTGTTTCATCTTATTACAGACTGTCTTTGCTTGCTTTACTTTTATCTGGTTCTTCCTCCTGCATCTGTCTCAGCTCCTCCATCTTTGTGCAGTCTTTGTTTTAACCTCCAAGGCACCTCGGTTTACTCTAGTCATCCTAAAGTCAGCAACTTTAATACGTACTGTGGATTCTGAAGTAAGGATGTTCATTAAACAGAGAGCTGTGCGTCACCTCGGATGCTCTCCCCCTCTACAGCACATCTTTGCACAGAGCTTGCTGCATCTGTATTAAGGTATAATTTCCTAACATGACACGTCCTGTTTCTATATTGGGAAATCTCTGCTCACCTGTTTCCTGTCTATGCCACTATTCCCGTTCTCTCCCTGAAAGTCACTTCTGCGCACCGACTGCTTCCCCTGTCCCTTCAGTGCATTGTTGTGTGCGCCATAGCTGTCAGATGATGTGATGTAGTGAAGCTAATCAGATTGCTTTTTCCAGCCATATGGTGTTTTGGTTTGCTTTTAGTCATGTGTTTGGCTATTATTGTGTTGTTCATTTATATTGGTTGTTTTTATTTATGTCTGCTCAAAGTACTTTGTCCTCTGAGCTGAAAGTGCTACAAATAAAATGATTTCATTTCCCTGGCATTTTAGCCTTGTGCAGTACAGCATTTCGACATTATAATACTATATTTTCTTTTAAGATGCTTTAATTGCTTATGCTGACCACAGACGCTGGCCTCTCATAGGTTAAATATTAGCTGCGATTAAACATTTGCTTACATTTGAACGAGACCTGTTATAATCTGGCCAATTAGCTGCTATGTTTGTTCCCATTTAGTGCCAGCCAAGTTGTAAAGAGATTGGCCAGAGAAAACAAGTCGTGCTGATTTAAATGGTGTACTTGGCTTTATTGATTTGGTTGTTTACTGGTCAAATCTAATATGTAAAAAGAACAGAGGCATGCTGGAGCTGGGCCCGTTGTTACTCAGCCACCTTGATATACTATATTCCCAGAACTGCCAATCCTCTGCTTATATACAGATCAAAAAATATTTTGAACCACACCACTGACAACGATTTGATACAAAAATGTCACATTTGGATTCATCGCTGAGTAAGGCCTGTTGCCACTGATTTTCAGTCCAGTTCTTGTGTAATTCTCGGTGTTTCCCGTCATTAAGAATGGCTTCTTGACAGCTAACGTTCCACTGAGACCACTTCTGTGGAGGCTTTAGTGAACAGTAGATGGATTAACTGAAGGACCACAGTTCATCTGCTGTGCATTGTTTTTGTTTTAGGTCTGCTACTTCTTTTGTCCCCTAGCAGTATGGTTTCCTCAAATTTTTAGAAGGAGACGCTGCACACCACGTTCAGATAATAATTGTCAACAAATAGCTCTTTGGAAAACACCTTGCTGATTTGTATGCGTTTTCATCGTTAGGAAGAAAATACCTAAAAAAATTGGTTCATTGCTAAGCTGTCAGTTGCATCTAGACACACGGTGCTGGTTCAAACCTCGAGCTAGGTGCATTTTATATTTGAACAATTCATAGGTCAGTATTCCTCTGAAAATGGTCAGGTACAAGGACGGAAGGGAAAATGAGTGAAAAAGTAGCCAGTGTCCAGGGGGGTGGGAATACAAGAAAGTCTAGCTCGTTGGACGGAAAATAAAAAAGAAATGTAGTGTGGCTCAAGACTTTTGCGCGTGACTGTATGCATTTTGATAGGTAAACTTGGCTTAGAGCTTTTTTTATTGCAGACTTGTATCAAATGCTGCCCCCCTTCATTGCAGTAGTCAGTGTTTTGCAGTTTAACAAATTTTTGTGATTTTGGTCCGGTTTCAGCACCTCACCATGAGAGTTCACATGAGCTGTTTCGAACAGATCTGGTGTGTGTGTGGTTCCTTTATCGATTGGTTAAATGCTCTTTCAGTGAATCTCAGCCCTTTGATTCTTTTGAAGGTTTCCAATGCTTCCAACACATTAACTACTTCTTTCCATTTCATATCTCAGGTGTCTGTTCAGTTTCCTTTTCTCTTTTATTTATTTATAATCTGAAAGGCTGTTCCTTTTTGATGGTGCACGCTGTATGAAGCAGTGCAGTTTTTAACAGTATACCAAGCAAACACTAACTTAGGATTATTTGAATGCGATGGACAAAGAGGAGAAGAACATAGTGGGAGGCCAGGAGTGAGGAACAAGGAAGAGTTGGGTAGCAGGAAAAAGGAAAGAGAGAAAGATGTAGAGAGGGATCAAAGCCTTCTCCCATGTCAGTATTCACAGCGTGCATCTTCTACCCCCCCACCTCACCACCGGAGAGATGGAACGATGAAGCGAGAGAGAGAAGCAGCAAGTAGCTAACATTCCTGCGTTGCTAAAGAAATCCCCCTGCCCGCTTCCTACTTTCCTTCCTCCCTCCTCTTCTTCCCTCTCCCTCCCCTCCCCCGCATGCCGCTCACTGCAGTTTTCCTTCAGTGATTCCGAAGGATGATTGAGAACTCTCTCTGTATCTGCGTTTTTTCTTCTTCTTCTTCTTCTTCTTTTAAACAGACGCATCAATAAATAAACGGTTTGGTGTAGTGCTCTAAGATGTGCGGCATGTGTACTGTATGTGCATCTGTGATTGTACACAGTGTGTGTGCCTGTGTGTACGTTCTCTGCACTCGAGCGATCTAACACTCCATCCCCTCCATCTCTTCCCAGGGGCAAACACTTTGTACACCTTTGTCTTTCACCTCACTTCACCTCCCTCCTCCTCTACGTTCACTTCACTTCTGCTTCACCAACAGGCTTAAAAATTTCTTTTTAGTCTAATTTCCCCCTTTCTATTCCTCTCCCGCATCCTCCTTTTATTTTTTTTCCTATTGCCCCCTCCCTCCCATATATGCATGCTCTGCTGACGCACTCAATCTCTTTGGCACAGTACTGCTCACTTTGAAAATGCTCAAACACAATTCCCTCAGATAGTTTCCGCGCGCCCGTGTGTGTGTGTGATCGAGCAAATACAAGCGTTTCTGAATTGACAGTTTTGTTCCAGAGATGCAATTACCATCTTTTAACAATATTGGTCAGCCAACAGATTATTTTAAAAACTTCTCACTATTTGCATGCGAACAATTGTTCAAGTGTCTGTTCAGTGTGAAAAGGGTTTTGCTCACTGGAATCCAAATGCAATTATAGCCCATTTCATTGGTTTCCCTTAGCTTTAAGAAGTGTTTGTCTTTTCAATTCATTAGCCTGCTAATTTAGTCTTTTAGTTCACTCTCATGCCTCTTATTAGTGGTGCTTCTCGCTGTAGCAGGTAGTTAGCTTTCAGAAAAAGAAAAAAACATCCACAATATATTACAAGAGGAGTACAGAGAAGGAAACAAACCTGGTAACTAGAGAGTGGGGTTAGTGGGAGCACCTAAAAAGCCACACATCTCATCAAAAGAAGGCTAAAAGAAAGTGAATATTGGACATAAATTCCCTCACTGGATAGAATCATGGATAGAAACGGAGGGTAAAGTAACTACAGTACTATGGAAAAATCTATACTTTGCTTTCAAGACGCCAGACTCTTGTAGTCTTGAGCAATAGTTCTTTCTGAAAGTCTTTCAGAGCTTTGCTACTAACAGCTTTTTGCAAAATCATATACGTCATTCCCATTCCTTTTGCTGATTCTATGGAAAATGCCAAAGATAACGTAGTTTGAGAGGGATGATATAGTACTTTTTAAATTTGGCATGATGTGCAAATAATGGGGAAACAGGACCTGTGGGGGGACAAAAGAAGAAGTGGTAGGCCAAAAACTTTCTACAGCAGATGAAAAATACATGAAAGCCATATCCTTAAGAAATAGGAAAAGATCTGACGCAGGACCAATTTCTCATCAGAAATTGTTTTTGGAAGGGTGGCTGTCAAGAAGCCATTTGTAATGAAGGGAAACAGGGGGAAAAGGCTGAGGTATACCAAATAAGACAAAAAATATGATGAAAATCAATGAAAGCAAGTCTTATGGAGTGGGGAATCTAGGTTTGAATCTTTTGTTTCTAATCATAATTGTTAATTGTTGCAGTTGCCTGGACCTCAACTTTATTGAGGGAGTGTGGGATCGTCTTGACAGTGAATGGAACAAATGACAGCCAACATCCAAGGAGGAGCTTTGAATGTCGTTCAAGAAGCCTGGAGAACTACTCTATTACTGAAGACTACTTAAAGAAATTATAAACACAGCTCAGCACGGCCTGAAAGAGTTCAGGCTGTGTTGAGAATAAAAGTGGTCATGAGAAATGTTGGTTTTCAAGCTTGTTAGAATTATACAGAATATATTTTTGCTTTCTCGCTGCAAGCATTTACCATTTACTAGATTTTGGCTGGAAAATACTCACTTCTGAGTTAATGTTGTACCCTGCTTTGTCCTACTAACTTACAAGAAATCTAACCAATAACTGTTTAGTTATTGCACCTTTCTTAGTAAATGATTAGTAATAACTGACATGCATCTTGTAAACTGAATTGTTGGTGACCAGCTGATGAATAATTGTTTCAGTACTTGCAGGTTTGACACTCATCCTAGTGCCTGTTGCTTTACTCAGTTGTCCCTTTGGAATGAAATTCCCTCTGTGTGCTTGAGATAATTCATTTGCAGCTGAGAAAATACGCACACATACATGACTGGTCATGTGCACGTATCTCCAACCTGTCTGCATCCATGCCTGTGCGTGCCCACCTCTGTGCACTCATCCTATAACTAGGTTTATATATGCATAGTTTTCTCTTCCATAGTCAGATATTGCTCCCATCCACACACACACACTGACTGCCCTGCAGAAAACTAAGAGCCAATTTAAGAAGTAAGCGACTTGCACTGTAACTCCTCTGGCGTCTGGTTATCTTTGGAGTGCTGAGTGTTTGCTGTACAGCGGCTGCCTACTCGCAGCACATAATAAGATTTCAGCAAATTATATCTTCTATAGGACTCCTTCCTGGATGGGTATTCTGCATATTCTGCTTTCTGCTTAACCTGATTATAGGTTAGAGAGGGGGGCATGGGACAAAAAAAAAAACAATCAAAAAACCCCAACAAAAAAATGGGGAAACTCTTCAGAGGTCAGAGAAAATAGATTTAGGTGGAGGATCAAAATGAATAATTTTTTAAAAATGTATCAAATGTAATTAGACTTAATTTTATTTATATAGCTCCAAATCCCAACAATAGTTGCCTAATAGTTACTTATATTGTAATAACTTAAATAGAGAGACTAATCGAGAGAAAACTCCTAGCTATGAGCAAACACATAGCAACAGTGGGAAGGAAAAACGTTTTACCAAGAAGAATCCTCCGGCAGAACCAGGCTAAGGGAGCAGTGGAAGATGACACAAAAGACACGATTTGGAAGAACAAAATTATGCCAATAGTCCATTAAGGGTCTGTATAAAATGACAGTACTACTTTTTGGTCATCATTTGAGCTTGGTGACAGTAATGAAGTCATAAAACCACAATTCTTGCAGCTCACAGATCAAGTCTTTGTTAGTCATTAGCAAAACAAGTGCAAATACAAAGCAAAGTAGTGAAGACTGAATATTACTTTCATCATGTCAAAACATAATTAAAGCTCGTTCATTTAAAAGATAAAAAAAAAAAAAAACCCTGAATATTTCAGATGATGAATATGTGAATACTTTTGTTTTGACAAAAACTGGTCATACAAACTGCCCTCTTAAACCCTAACTAAGCTTTAATAGTCTATAGGATAATTTTTTTAAATTCTATTTTCCAACAAATGTGTTTTAAATCTGAACTGATTAAACTTGTAGAAGTCTGATTGTCCTTGAACACGAGCCTTTTGTCCCTGCTGTCATTCTCAAATTTAGATAAAAATCCTTTGAGTTGCAGCAGCTCATTGCTCAGTAGTAAGGGCCATAAATTGTGCAAAGTTCCCAGGGGTACAATAGAAAATTCTAATTGTGAATATAATAATAAAACCACATAATTTGAGGTAAATGTGAATTTTTAAACAAAGGTTACCTGCATCTTAAACGTGAGACCAGGGTGTTTGCAGGTAGGTTGAGGGAGGTGGACTGAATAAAGTTTGTTTACCGCAACATTCAGATGCTCCTCCATCTGCTTTTTATCCAGTAAATCAATTCTGCTGCTTTGTGCTGTTCAAGGTGTGCTGTGCTTATGAAAAAGGATGTTGTCTGCATGCAGATTCTCACTTTCTCTGCATGCTGTTTACTACGCAGATCCAGACTATGATGTTGCTGCCTGGTTCAGCCAGTTGCATTAGTATGAATGATGTTGATTCAGAATGCAGAACTACTTTAAGTGTGAGAGCAGGGGGGTATTACATTTAACTTGGCCATGTTTGATTAGCTTTAAGTAGTTGATGCACAATCATTAGCCACTCTCTTAGGCACACCTTGCTAGTACCATGCTAGAACCCTTTTGCCTTCAGAACTCCCTTCATGCTTCATGGCACAGATTCAACAAATTGCTGGGAACATTCCTCAGAGATTTTGGTCCATATTCACATGATGGCATCATATATTTACTGCAGATTTGTCAGCTGCACATCCATGATTCGCCATACCCCGAAGGTGTTCTTAGCTGACACAATCTGCTTCAAGGTTTCTCTTGTTGTGCATTCAGGGATGCTGGTCTGCATAACTCTGTTATATTCAGTGGTTATTTGAGTTACTGCTGCCTTCTTATCAGCTTTAAGCAGTCTGACCATTCTCCCTTGACTTCTTGTATCAACAAGGCATTTTCACTGCCGCTCACTCTACAAACCCTAAAGATGGTGGTGTGGGGAAAATCCCAGTAGATCAGCACTTTCTGAAATATTTGGAGCGGCCTGTGTTGCACCAACAACCACGCCACGTTCAAAGTCACTTTTATCATCTTTCTTCCTTGTTCTGATGCCCGATTTGAACTTGAGCAGGTCGTCTTAACCATGTCTACAGTATATGCCTAAATGTTGTGGGTCAATGCCGTGTGACTGATTTATTAGACATTTGCATTATCAAGAACAAATAAAGTGGCCAGTGAGTGTACAGTATGGCTGCAACTAACAATTATTGTGATAGTTGACTGATCAATGATACGAGGGTATTGCAGTTACATGAATATGACACTGTGGAGCCCACACAGTGTTCAGGTGACTGTTTTTCATTTTTATTTCACACACAGAAATGTTACTTTGTGGTTTGGCAACAAGGTCTTTTCCAGGCAGTCAGCTTTGCAGCTGCACACTCCAAGCGCTCTCATCTCAGGTCACTAAAAGGAAGGAGACCTCGTTAGCACAATCATCTCCACCTGCCCCATCAGCCTGCACTGGCCTTGAGCCTGCTGCAGAGCCAGAGACCACACCCTTGTCACAGACATTTCAACTCATTTTTATAGTAAACATCATCGATTATGGCAGCCCTAGTGTATAATATAATTGATTTTTTTTCCCTATTTGTGGAGTTTGCCGTGGTTTGTTAAAACAAGGAGCTCTGGTTTCTCCCACCATTGACAGAACACTGTTGGATAATGCTTTCTATGTTAGCCAGAAGACACTCTCACTAATCTCAAGAACAACAATCGCAAAACAAAACAAAAAACACACACACGCGCGCACACTCTAATTTAAATGGCTAATTGGCACCTCTAAATATTACCTGGACTTCAGAAGGCATCGTGTATGAGTAAAGAAGCTGTGTGACCCTCGCTCATCCCGAAACTCTGTCACAACGAGCAGATGAGAGGACAAAATTGGTGCAACCGTCAAAATGCGTCCCCATCGTCCATTTTCAGAACCGCCTATCCAGTTCAGCGTTGCGGGGGGCGGAGCCTATCACAACTCTCAGCCGCTGGATCAGCTGCTCACCTTCTTAATATATAATCGTTCTTCTTCATCTTCCATCTCTGCTGTAGTTGCTTGACCAACATACACTTATAGGCTAAACTCAGTTTTCTACACAGGACAAAGTAGTTGTTGTGTGTGTTTGTTTTACTGCGCTGCACAGTTTTACATCTAATGCAAACTGAGATGTCCACAGTGAATATAATCCAGGTCTGATTAAAACGTGGTCAGGAGCTGAAGCGAGTATTGCCTTCAGCTGTTTTGTAGTCATTCCTTGCGAGTATATTTAATACCTGCAGCTTCACACTGAAGCAGGATGAGTCTCCAAACACAACAGCAGAAGTGATTTTAATATTCCCTTTTACAAATAAATTATCCCCAGCATGGGGACAGGATAAATGAGAATCTAATAGAAAATTATAATTGTTCTTTTTTTTTGTAACATCTTAGACAGATAAGCTGTGACTGTGTCTCACTGTTACAGTTAAATTATTCACATTTTTGATTTAGCATTTTATTTCTTTTTAGAAATTTGATCCATTTACCAAATCCAGAATGTTACTTACCTTTAATTTTTTATTCCTGTTACAGTTTGACAGCAGGTTACAAGAGCCATGCCATTATTGTGATCAGCCACATTAAAAACACTTGCCTAATATTGTGTACATGATTTAATGATTGATTTTTGCAAAAAAAAAAGGACGCGAGAAAACAAAAGTGAATCTGCCTGTCGCTGCTCATAATGTGCACAGGCATGTGCACCTGTAACACGCCTAAACACGCGTGGTGAAATGTGAAAAATTCTGCACCTCTCCGCACGTTGCGTCGCCACGGACCCCGCCATTCATCACACCCACAAAGGCTACATATTTTGGCTCTCAGATGTTTCACACAGCGGGATATCTAATCATGACAAATCGCGACTCAGCACAATGAGTTGCTGGTTTGTGTTCTCATTTGTTCTTGGGCTGTGGCTGCTGCAGTGGCAGTGGAGAGTGGGAAAACTAAGACTGGGCACATCAGATGCTTAAGCCTGTTCTTTTTATTTGTGTTCATGGTAACGAGGCAACTATCTGCTTTTGTGTTTGGATTCATGCATACTTTATGGGCGTCAGTCTGCGATCATACGGCACACCATTTCTATTTATAGGATCTGCTTGCAGTTTAGCTTGTCATGATTGATTTGGTTTCTGGTTTCTTTCTGTTAGAGCTGCCAGCTTTTTATAAACCCCCCTCCTCGATGCAGTACCTCCTCCATAAAATGTCCTTTTATTACCGCCTTTTGTTAAGCAGTTTAATGTTTTTACTAATTTGCTAATATGCAAATGTTCCTGTTGCCAGAACTATTTTTAAGTTCTCTTAACAAAGCTGTTTGATAACTCGTATGATAAACGAGCTGCGCCAACACTGTCGATTCATAAAACGTGAATGACCGTGTGGGCAGTTGGGAAATGTGAGGGAAAAAAAGGAAAACGATGAGTCAGTCATGAAGGCAGGATCCAGGTAACTGTTAGGTTGTGTCTATCAGATGAGATTAAACCGTCTGCAGTCATTTCACAGAGTACTTCTGAAAAAGCACATGTTCTCACCATATGGTGTGTGTGTGTGTGTGTGTGTGTTTGCACTCATTTGTGTTACATATTAAACTGAGTTTTTGTTAATACATACCAGCTAATTTTTTTTATGACAAACTAAACATTTGTAAAACCTGTTATAATAATACAAAATGACAAGAATTTTTTTGTCAAAAACAGACTTATGAACTCAAGGAAAAAAACAAAACAAAGATGAGGAAATCGCACTTTTTTCTTCTTCTTTGATGCATTTCTTAAGACTTGTCACAATTGTGTAACCTTTCTGTTCATTCGTCAGCTGCTCCCTGACTGACTGTAAATGTTACATGACAAAGATATATTACGGAGATGTGTCTTTTTAATATAAAGTTAGGGGTAGGCGGCGGTTTGAAATGGTCTTTTTCATAAATATTTGAAACCCTGGCTCTGTAAAATGTTAATAAAGGAGAAAATCTACTTGCTAGTTTTTGTAAAGCTCACTTATTAGCATCTTGTATTGTTTTTTGTGTTGCGTATAATAACTGTGGAAAGTGGAAATAGGACAGGTTATGGTTTATGGGGGGATTAATTGCTACAATATTTCCAGGCTGCAAGTCACAGCTTCCTACTTTCTTTCTGCTCGTCTTCAATTGAGAAGCTACCTGTGATAAGACGGATACAGGAAAATAGACAGTAAAACACGAGCTGTGGGGTAGGTGATGGGTTGAGAAACTCAACATGACAGAATCAGTGGAGCTCTTTCTTTAGGTAACTGATTCCTGGCTAGAGCTAAAAATTAAGTAGAGAGTAGGACATTGTTAGTCTCATTTATTAAATGGCAAGAATGCTAATATTTCTAAAACTTTTTACCATTTTAAGATAAAACCATTACCTTATAAGATGAAACTCCATCCCAGCTCCTCCTAGCCCAGCTGTTACAGCAGAGGAGATTTGGATATGGGCACGCATCCACAGACGCATACGAGAATTTAATGAGCTGGCTTGCGCCACAAAGAGAATCCAGGACGTTATATTTAGAGCCCGTTTTTCTTCATTTGGCTTTACTATACAAAGAAAGAGAGACTTTCCCTCAAGCAATTTCTGTATCCCGTGTTAAGAATATCATTATAAGGCGTCGCATTTAGGGAGAAAACGCTAACAATGCCAATAACGAGAATCGACATCCTCAGAGAGGATGAAAACACTCGGCATATTAATTGAAAGCTGTTGAGGGGTTCACAGAAGGATCAGCATCCTCCTGTCACACCAGCGCCATGTGTGATTTCTACTCTGTGTGCGCTTTCTAGTTGAATCTCAGTCCTGCCCTTTACTTGCACCTTTGTTTTTGTTTTTTTGACAAGAACCCACTGTAATGAGACAGAAGCCTAACTTCTAACTCCACGCACACAAAGCTATGTTGTAGGTGTTTGACTTATTATATCCTGTATATAACAAATACATTTCAAACAAATGTTTTTTTTATCATTATTAATATTATTTTGCCTCATTTCTGCCGATGTTGTTCCTGCTCGTACGACAGCTACAGGTGTTTTTCTTTCACTGGTTTTGCTGCCGGGGTTCAGGTCCCGGTTCCTTGACAGTCGAGGCCGTTTGTTTCTGCACTCGTAGCGCTTTGGCTGCTTTGACAGTCGAAGACATGGGTGCATCACCTTGTTTACTGTTGTCTCTTGCTTTCCTCAACCTCTTGATCTGTATCTCTCCTTGCTTTGACCTACCTTTCTGCTGCTCACAGTCTGCATCTTTCTACACTTCCCATCTTTCACCTTCCCTATTTCCTCTTATTGCAATCCTCCTTATTTCCTTGTCTGCTCTCATTCTTTAGCTTCTGTTTCTTGTCCCTTTTCTCCTCCTATTCCTCATAATCACCTCCCTCCTCCTTTCCCTTTGGCCAAGGTCCATGCTATAAATCAGAAGAAAATGAGCCTGTTCCTCTGTTTTGCAGTGGAGGAAAGTTACTGGAAAAAGTTCCTCAACTGCACTTTTAAGGTATTCTACTTGTCAGTGATGGCTACCATCATACAATTTGTGCTTCTGACAGCTATACAGGGAAATTTAGAAATGCTTTTCACTACCTGCAGTATTCTGCAGGTTTTATGTATAAATTATACTGAAGGATAACAAAGCTTGTTAGAAACCTTCTAATCGGGCAAACTTTACAAATAGTTTAGGCTACAGGCTTCTTGCCTCATTAAATACATTATACGTCAGTTTAAAGATTTTATAAAATCTGCCTTTGGGTTGAAAAGTTCTTAATATTAAAAGTCATTGATCAAACCAGCCTGCGGGTCTGGGTAATAAATTCTTTCCATACTTAAGGATCCACTGATTTAACATTTATTTTTAAATTTAAACATTTATTTACAAATGAATCGATGGATGCAACTCTGATTAAACACAGAATCACGCTGGACAAAAGTTCAGGCCATCCACCAGGCAGCAGGCAACTACAGTTAGAAACCAGATGGTGCAATAGTGATGCATTTAAAAGAGGCAGGTATTTCTCTCAAAGTCAGTCTTGTTCTTGTATTTGTGTGTGATTGATTAATGTGTCTCCCTGCCTGCTTAATGTTGAAATAAGCTTCTCAGATATTCGTCACATGAACTTTAAAACCTGATTCAGTGTCTGCTGTCACAGACATGTCAGCATTAAGGTGGATGTCACAGTCAATAAAGGTTTAATCCACACTATCTGCCAAATTCAAAGGTGTCACACTCACAGGTGGATGTCCATGAGATAAATGGAGATCAGTCAAACACGTATTGATTGATTTGCAGGACTGTAGGATGGATTACCAGGATTCAATTCAATTCAATTTGTATAGCGTCAAATCACAACAACAGTGGCCTCAATGATTTAACGTAAAGTCATTGTGCTAACCTTTATTTCACTGCATGGAAGAAAATGAGTACCTCTGTACTGGTTAAATTCAGCTCCATAGTGAAATACTCACAGCTTGGTGAGCAGTGCTAGGGTTAGCTGTTATTTGTTACAGTCGTACATATGTTTCACCACAGTGTTTAGATTGACAGTTTCCAATTTTGTGTTGCTGGTGGCGTGGCTACAATTTGCTCACTGAACAAAACGCACGAACCACTGTTCGAAAAGATCCCCCGAGTGTGAAATCAAACTTCACACAACTAAAGAATACACACAGAGACGTACACAGATCGTGGCTGTTCAACCAAGTGGATACAAATTAAATTAATGGCGGTCAAAGTGGACTTCTCACTCTTTTACTTCAGTGAACGATCTAAATGTTTTCTGCTAGCTGGGTTGTGTGTGTGAAAAGTCATTTTTAAAAATAAAAAAAAAGCCCACCTCCTGATGGGCAGTTGTCTGGAGAATGGACAGTAGATGGTATTTATCTGTCACTGACCTTCGCATTACTCTCCTTCCTTTTTCTTAGCAACTGCTGAGGGAGATGCAGCAGATGGCCAGCCGGCCTTTTGCCACCATCAACGTCGCCTTGGAGACTGAGGAGGAGCCGCCTGACCTCATAGGAGGAAACGTCAAGGTTAGCGCAACCTTTTCCTTAAAGCAATCAACACAGAACCCCAGAGATCTACTTCTCTTGTCTGGGTTGACGGTTACCGCAGGCAGGAAAGTTCCATCTATGTTTGCCCGTGTCACTCATCTGCCCTCAAGTGGGAGCTCAGTCTTGTGTCTTTTGGCTGCTTTTTTGATTATGCTCAGGGAGAGATATACTGCACGTCATCTGCTTTACGTCAATGTTGGCTCTGAAGAATGTTTTTTTTAAGGAGATCTCATTAGTTTTCAGCAAGCCAAGAAGGCCAAATTGAGCTCTCTTATGAAGAAGAGTTTGAAGTGCATTACAGGTCTAGTACATCTAATGAGGGTCAATGCAGTGTGCATTTGCCGGGACAGTGCGAGGGTTGGATGATGTTGAATGTGGGCTGCCAATGAGTAACACAGCACATTATACCAGTTATTTCCAGGTTATGTGGGTAGCCTGTGAATTCTAATGGAAATGAATTGAGTTAACCCAGGAGTTAAATACATGCAGACAAGAATACGGTTCTGCTGATTAAGACAGTACTTACCTCCCACATTGAGATATTCTTCATTTGATTAAAAAAAATTGACACCTTCTCACGCAAAGTGTTTGCAGACATGAAGATAATGAAACAATTAGGGGGTAACAATAAAATCATAATCTTCATCTTAGAAAACACACTTGTTTTAGTGCATCAGTGTGTTTGATGGACAAGCAGAAAATAAAGGTAGCAAGTTTACTCGTTCATATTTGGAGTGCAGCATAAGAACTGGTAAAGATTTCATTCGGGAACTACCTTAAAGGCAGTTTTGAGTACTCTGGCAAGTGACTGCACAGCCGGTTTTTTTGCACATGCATGCACTTCAGCCGTGACAGATACCGTCCATTTCAGTTTGATCATCGCTCAGTGGACTTCGTTATAGCGACTTCGGTAGCTCTGTTGCACAGTCTGTGCGATGTGAGATTGCACCAATTTGTGCCTATATGAGACCATTGGTAATGATTCAGTGTTTTTACTGTTACCAAAGGGTTGCATCCTGCTACTTGCACACTCTCAAATAACTCAAAGGGCATATTTCCACTAGTGAGATTCCCGCTGATGCAGACCATCTCCTGTTGCGTGCTACATGTGGGAACCGAATACTTCAGACAGAGTCGTGACTTGATTATCCTGACGGCTTTTTGAGTGAAAACATCCCCGCCACCCCTCCGAACACACACACAACATTCTGAATTATAGGTACGGTGAAAAGAAATCTGTGTAGAGAGAAAGTGCTGAAAGTAGTAGAAGGGTAGATTTAAACATAAAGGTCAAGGTAAGGTAGAGATGGCGGTTTAGAAGACTTCATTATAGAGCGGAGTTTAACGTGCCGGCAGGAGAAGTCGGAGTGGATTTAAATGCAGATGCCGAGAATAGGTGCAGTAGCAGAAAACATTTAAAAGTAGGAATCGTGCACTTATAGAAATTGCAGTTTAGTATACAACGGCACAGAGCCGCAGGCAGGTATACCTGTGACTGTGCGCTTTGTGATGAATGACCCCTGAATGCAGATGCAGCTCAGAATTATAGGACTGTGCAGCAGGCTAGCTCAGGGCCCCTCGGCTCTGACAGGGTCCATGCATCTCAAGGGGCTTGGATCATGAGCACAAGGTTACTTCTAGCAAAGGCTGCGGGGCCCCTCGGGAAGATCAGCAGCTAATCAAACCCCTGCTTGAACAGAAACTATGCCGCCTCTTCACATCTCTGCTCCTCTATCCTCACTTCTTCTCTCCTCTTCTCATCTTTCCTTTCCTTTAAATATTCCCTTCCCTACTGCCTCCTTCTTCGTCCCTCTTTTTTTCTTCTCGCTTTCTTTTAACTTCTTTGTAATTTACCATCTTTTACTGTTTTTTTTCTCTTTTATCTTCATTTTATTCATTTTGCTTTCTTTGCTTTATCATTTGCCCTTTCTTTTCATTTTTTTAATGTCCTGTTTTCATCTCTTCTGTTAATCTCGGGCTTTTATTATCTTATTTTGTCTTTCCTTTGTCTGCTTTTCATTGTAATTTCCTTGTTAGCCTCTTCCACTTTTCTCTGTTTTATGCCCTCTCTCCCCTTTTAATGCATTCTTGCATTTTCTACATTTCGATTTTTTTCCCCTTTACCCAGCAGTGGTTCTCGTCTCTACTTTTACTCTTTTCTTGTTGGCTTCCGTTTGTCGTTTCTCTTCTCATGTCATTTATTCAAATCTATTCAGTATATTTTCCCATTTCTTTATTTATATTGCTTCTTCTGTTCTTGTCTTCTTATATTTTGCCTCCAGTTTTGTCCTCCTTTTGTCCTCTTTATTTTCACGTTTTTCTCCATTTTGACTCATTCTGTCCTCTGCTTTGTATCTTTTCTTTTTCTTTTCGTCGCTCTTGTGCTCTGTCTGACATCCTTACTTCACTGTAGTGTTCTCCTCTAATTTACTAGCCCTTAAATGATCCTATCAGCTGTCTAGGATTTTCTATTGGCCTTATCTGTTTTTTCCCTTTATTGTGTGTGTTTATGTGCATTCTGTGTGCACTCCTGTGTGTCGCTGTGGCGGAGAAAGAAAAGATGCTGCAGAATCAGACTCTTCCTGCTCTGCATTACCTTTTCTTCTTCCTGGTCTTTTTTTTTCTTGTTTCTTCTATTCTTCCCAGCCTGCTCTCCTCCTCTCCATCAGGGTAGGAGCAGCCCAGGAGCAGAGATCCAATTTAGATCTTCCTCCTCAGCTTTCTGTGCCTTAACCTGCTCAGACAGTGAGTGTGCGCTATCCTATCTCCTCTCAGCTCAGATTGAGCGACTCGGAGCAGGTTCTTCCCCTTGTTTCCATGCTGTTTTATCAGGATGCTACAGTTGTGTATTAAGGCCCACAGTCAGAGTATACGGGAGGCCAGGCGCCGCACAGCAAGCTCAAGATCATTAAAGTTGTTTATAGTCACGATGGGAAGTCCAAACTTGCTCCGCCGATGAGATATATTCACTCAGCTCCTGCCAAATGGAGCCTGCGGTCCCAGCATAGCAGGCAGATGATTACCTTTGTGACGCCTTCTGCTCTGCTTTTATTCATAGATACTGTGTGAAGAGAGGAAATCAGGACATGTGAGGCAAAAAAAAAAGTAGTGTTTGCTATTGGGAGGGAAAAGTATTGTTTTATCTAACGTGTTTATGATATGTCATTCTAAGCTGCAGGTCAGGCGTATTCTACTAATGTTGGTGTCTTTACCTATTAAAACCCTACTAGGAGTAGTGTTTTCTGATCAGAGTGGAGTCTGCCACATTTCAGACCTGATTATAGGACAAAATGACTGGTTGTGCATCAGTTATTTAACTACCCTTCAAATAACCTGGAATCTAATGGTCATCAACCCACATCTTTGTTGAGATATACTGAGTTATCAATACTTGCCCTTAAAGGTACAGAGAAGGTCGTCAAATTCTGTCTTAATGAGGCAAAATCAATCAGTGCAGATCAGTGCTCAGTTATTTTTATTTGCTAGGGTTTGTTTTTTCTTTATGAAAGACAAGATATTCATTGTGTACCTCATTTTTTAGGTCCTTTCTGTATTTCATTGTGAAATGGAAAAAAAAGGGACTTTTCCTCCCAGATTCAATTACAATTACATGCAATTACACATTTTTGATGTCTGAGGTTATATTTCCTGAGGTGTTTTATGTTGTTTTGTCAGTAATCAGTGTTTCTGTTCTGGCACTTATGTAAAAACCAACAAACAGAAATGGGCTGAAAGATGAGGGAGCACTAGAAGAAAAGTATGTGCCTTTTGTTTGTTTTGGCCAGCACATCAGATACCTCAGTTTGTTTTAGCTTGTGTGTGCGTGCGTTTGGATTAAAAATGACAGCCATTGTTCTCTTCTGTCTTTAGTCTTCAAATAAAATTAGCATGCGGTTGGCATTACTGCACATACACTTCAGTGAAAAAAACCCTCTAAATTAGACAAGAACTGGACTGAAAATTAGTGGCAACAGATCCTATACTTGCATGTTTTGGTTCAAATTCAAATTTAATCCAAATTTAAACTTGGTTCATGTATGTATGGAGGAGGTCAGCAGCGAGTGTCTACAGCCATCTGTAAAACACAGTGGAAGCTGTATCATGGTTTGGGGCTGCATTTCAGCCGGGGATGCTGGGAATCTTTTTGAGTTATGAATGCTGAAAAAAACCATCCAAATTGGCTCCACCAAGCAATATTTATTTTTCTGGATGACAATGATCTGACTGTAAGTGCAGTAAAAGCATTTTTTGGAAACACAGAATGGAACATTATCAGTCACGGATTGTACTTGAACATTTTTGAAGCTCAGTGGGATCAACTTGACAGAGAACCGAACAAAAGGCATCCAAAGTTCAAAGAAGAGCTTTGAATGTCCATCAAGATTGTTTTGTATTTACTCATTTTCATCGTGGTCTAAGATTAAAACCAGTTTTGTGATTTGAAAACATGTAAATGTTACATTGGGAATGGGGCAGGTACTTTTAATTAGTATACTTACATGCTTTTTCCATTTATAATTGCATATTTGAATAAATTGCTGCACATATTGCCTATTTGCCCAGCAAAACATAAAGAAATATGTGTGGTTGGAGGCTTTTGCACAGTACTGCACTTATATATAAACTTCTCTGGAGGATTTAGTTCAAATCCATCACCATATGTTGCCATTACAGGGTGCCAAATGATTTTTGGTGGAAAGAAACCAACTCACTAAAAACTCAAAGTTGGCTCAGTGGTGCGGCTGTACCTGGTGAGTCACCACAACAGGGAGACTGGCTTGCTCTTGTTGCTGCTAGGGGAAAACTATCCCCTGGCTGCTGCTAAAGTAGAAACGAATGCAGTGGATGAAAGCGGAGCAGCATGCGGTTGCTTTGTATGCCCACATCAGTGTGCACTTATGTGTGTTTTTGTGTGTGTGTGGGCAATTCTTCCTACTGGGCTAATTACTGGAGGTAATTTAACAAAACCTTTTGCCGCTCTGCCTGGCCACTCTAGATAACTCTCCAGAGTGGCGGCTGGTGAGGAAGGTTGAGCAAGGGGGAGCCGGCGGAGTTGGGGGAGAGCGCTTCAACACCATATAACAAAGGCATCTGCTGGGGAATGTTATTAACATGCAGCTTCTGAAGAAGACCACAGAAAAAGACACCTCCTTCGGGGAACATCTTAGGCAAAGACAAAGCACGCTCAAAGAGTTTGAAAGGATGGATAATTGAATTTTTCAAGGTGTTGTTTTTTTGATCCCCCCCATCCCTTAATTTCTGCATAGGACAAAATAAAATGTACTGTATGTTGTGGAAGATAAATTAGGTGTGTTTGTTTGTTTTGGGGTTTTTGGTTTTTCCTGTTTTGTTTTTCTCAAAAATAGAAAGTGAAGCACCTGCCTAGTAGCGTCAAGTTGAAATTGAGGTTGTACACTGGATGCAGTGCTGATGAACACCGCAATTGACAATGCAACAAGGCCTGTTGAAATCAAAATGATCCCATTGTCACATCTCACATCAGTCTGATAGCGAGTCTCTTCCAATACCACACTTATTCGCAGTGCCTACTCCCTCTTCGGTCTGAATATGAGATACCGGTGTTATAAAATGAGAAACGACACGAAAACAAGTCACAACCTAAGAGCAGCTTGCAGCTGCTGCGGTGGAAATTGGACTTGGACTCTAAGCTGTGAAATTAAAAGCTGCCAGTCTTTTTCTTCTTTTTTTTTTTTGTTTATTTATTTTTACACAGAATACAGATGTGCTCGAGTCATCACGGCGCCACTTATTTTTCAGTTGTAAAAATATTGGATGAGAAATCCATTCTGCCCGAGGCGAAAACAGGCCCGTGGACTGGAGCAAACCCAGCCTAGTTGAAGTGCTTCTGGCAAGGCCAAAATAATTGTTTCATCTTTTCTTGTACCAAGGCATCGAGGAGCAAACTTAGCCAAGTGTGGTATTGCTCTACCTTATGTTGTATTGGTTGTCAGTTGTCGGTATTTTTATTCCCATTTTTTTTAGTAATCCGTGTCAGCAGAATATAATGATGTTCTGGCACCGTGATTTTGAAAATGAGAAGAAATGATCCTTATAGTGAGTGCTTTGTTGTCTTATCTCGTTATTGAGTCATCACTCATTTATCACACAAAGCTGTAAGGGATATTAAGGTTGGTTTTTTTTCTTCTTCTCTTTGTTGCCTTGGGGGAAAATATTGGCTTTTACTTTAATCAAATGAAAAATAGGATGCTTTTATCTGGTTCTCTGCCACCTCTCTTGTGAGTCTTTAATTTTGCTTTTCTAAAGTGCCTTTGGAGCGCTATAGACACCTCTGACTGCGTCCCACAGCAACCTTCACAAAAAGTAAATTAATGTGTACTTCATTTAAATCTATTTTTTTCATTCTCTGTAAAAACCTTAATTGGATATTTTCTGTTTCTATACAGTATACAGTGTTTGAGGTGCTCCAGAGAATTGATAGTAATCAAAGTCAGACCTGATTTTTATTTATCTATTTCAAAAATCAGAACACTAGCTGACAAGGTCATCATACACATGCATTAAACATGATATCTGTGCTGTGAGTTCGTCTGTATTTGCCATTGAAATCCACTCTTAGAGAAGGACTCGTGCTTTTTTCTATTCTTGCTCAGCCTCTGTTTTCGTGAACTCACTGAAAGGAAAGAGAGAAAGAGCTGTGCCTATAAATAGTGTAATATGTGTAAGGGGAATTCCTTGAAGATAAACTGATTGGTTCATACGTGTCATTTCAGACACAAGTGTCAGAAACTTGACAGCTTTCAGAGTTTAGCAGCCTCGTGTCTCACATGGGATGAAGAGTAGCACACTTACAGTTTCCCCAGTAACCACAGATGTTGGGAGGCAAGACTGTTTAAGAGTTTCAGAAATCATTTTTTCACGTTTAGTGAGGCATTTAGTGCTCGTTTGTAAGAAAAATCCTTTAGTCTTATTAAATGCAAACATATAAAAGGGCTGCGTTATGTGATAGCTGTGGTAGCCCTCAGATGTCAAACACACAGAAAACACCAGTAAACAACAGAAATGGAATAAAACACAAAGACAATGTTAAAGATACACAAAAGATGAATAAAACACAGGGAGTTGGATAAAACACAAAGTACATAAAACAAAAACACTACAGTAGTTTTGGGGAGACAATAGCGTCACTGAACAGCTGTGAAAGTGGCATAAACCAAAACATGCAAAGTATTGCACTGAGACGTGTTTAAAAAAAGCAGAGAGAGAGTAAGCGCAGGTCATATGTTTCTATTCATATAATACTACATATTATATGCTACAGTAGACTTTTGTTATTAGCTGTTAACTTGTCACTTCTACAGCTGTTACGTCACATTATCGTCTCCCAAAAAAACTTTGCTTGTCTTTTGTGAGATTTTTCAGCATTTTTACATGTTTACATGTTCTTTTACAACTTGATGTTGAAATGTGACAGTGAGCACCACCGAGGCAAGCGATTTAAAAGACAAACAAATGGCAAAAGCAAGGGAGTGAAAGAGTGTTTTTTTTTCCCTTTTTAATAGAAAACATTACATGGAAGAAGGAGCTCTGTCTTCACCGTGATAAGCTGTTGTGAAGTTTTCCCTTGTCTGGGTCAGAGGTCATGAAGGAGACGCTGTGGCACTCTATATGGATTGTAAAGCATAAACTCTCCGTGATTTTAGCCTTTTAAAAATATCTTTACAAGAGTGGGGTGGAGGTGAAGAAGGAGGCTGAAGGAGAAGAGAATGCAAAACAAAGCAGTGACCCATCCTATTATCTTTGGGCCTCTTTGTCTACATTAGTCAGATTAATTTCTCAAAGCCGTGCCACTGTTACAGTAATTTATTTATTGCATGTCAGAGTTGAGAAGCAGGCCACAGCTTTAGTGTCTGGGAATTTATTTGCTGCTGCTGGTTCGACTGCAGTGTTTCCAGAGGGTGACACGCCAACACCCCGTCAGTTCTCAGGAAGGGCTTTAATGCTGTGTGTGTGTAAATGTGAGAGGAGAAAGTGTTGCGAGCTCTTATATACACACATTGGTGTTATGCACACGCAGCGCAAAGTGTAAAGCCAGTTTTTCTGTTTAGCCAGTTGTTATATGAACATAGGCTTTGGCTGAATGCATCTTGGAATACTAACTTATTTCTTGCATGAAATGGTGTAATTTTTAGAGGTGCATTTTGCTGGACAAAAATAGTAAAAATGACTGTTAAATGTAAGAGAAAGTTTGCAAGCAGGCCGCCATGTTGGTTTTTGCCCAAAATCTAGGAGCATGGTTTGCATTTGCATGGTTGCACGAGGCCGTAGAAGAGAGAGAGGCCCTGTCGATTATCTGTTACGACACCGCCCTAGTGGCCTGTCCATCAAGCGTCCAGTGCTGCGAAGCATTGCGATCACTTGCGTGCAAGAACCCCCTCTTGGGACATCTCCCATAAGAGGGTACAGCTGTGTGAAAATGTTACGGGAGTGCCAGAGTGTCCTACCCAGTCAAATTGCAGTCATTGCTTTTAGAGAAAAACTGATATGATGGTTTATCCATGCATGAGGCCGACGTGTAAAATCACCAGCACATTTATTGAGTGTCTGGAAGGCATGATGGTGTCCACTAAGGCGTACTGTATACAGTGCACATAACTGGGCATAAAATGCCCTTCTCTGTCAGGTTGTACCTGAGCACGGCCAATTGCACAGGCACACCTCCGAAAGCACACATGCCATAAACAGACAGACACACATGTGTGCGGGCATAAACAAATACAGACTCCCTTCTGTTACAGCACCAGCTGAACTGAATCCCTACTCAGACACACACACACACATACATACAGACACCCAAAGGCATCCAGGTCTTTGTGCCACTTCCCTAGCTACCTGCGAGACAGCCTGTGTATCTGCTGGTATGAAAGGTAAGCCTCAGAGAGACGGAGCAGAGAATAAATGTGTAAAATGGGTCAGAGCCTGAATATCATTACTGCCCTGCTCCCCATGTGTATACTTACTGTGTGTGTGTGTGTGTGTGTGTGTGTATCTGTATGTGTGAGAGAGACAAGCTGTGATGAATTTGTGAGTGAAAAGGCGAAAAGAGTGTGTGCCTAGTGCTGCATGTGCGTGCGTGTGTCACTTTAGCTGCATTCCCACTCGGGGAGTTAAACTCAACTCTCCAGAGTATAAAGACTGCCATGGGAAGGATCTCAACTTGTCTGTTTTGGAAGGTTTTGTGTTTGAGCACATTGAGAGGCAGTGTCAGTAGTGTGTGAAGCCATGCCATGGCCCAATTTTTCTTGTCCGGCTCAGGAATTCAAAACACAAAGCCAGAGAGACACAGGAAGTTATCTGTATGCAGGCAAGATGGTGGCATTCTCCATATCCATATCCTCTGTCGAGGTAAAACTATAAATATTGTACGAGGCTAGCATCAGCAGCAGATCCAGACAGTGTTTACAGGGTGGAGGGGGGGACGGGACTCATCCCCCACATATGGATGAGTCGCTGATAAAAAGGAGATAATGGTATTAGAGAGTCAGGCGTGTCAGACGGCCTGCAGCGACCGGAGCGCACCGCCGACCCAAATCTCCATTCAGGCGTCTTCGCTTGATAGCCACTCATTGCCAACGCTGCACACATGCGGCATTGTCATGAAATTGTGCTCAGTTGGGGATTTTGAAGGTTGGAGGGGTGGGCAATTTGTGCCTGCAGATCAGTAGTTGCATCTCAGCACGGGATAGAAAGGTGGGTTTTTTGTGTTTCTGTGCATGTTGCTGACACAAACAAGAACAGTAACAGTAAAGCCTCTGTTATCCACGGCTTTGAAAATGGTGTGTGTTCACCAGGATTTGAGAGCCTTGTGATGTATACTTTTTTCTTCTTTTCCCATTTTCTTTCCACAGTCCGTCCCAAAACCCATCGCCCTCGAGCCTTGCTTTGGCAACAAAGCCGCCGTGCTCTCCATCTTTGTACGGTTACCCAGGGGCACCGGCGGAATCCCTCCTCCAGGACAGTCTGGTAAGACGCAGCCTTTAAAATCCTTCACTTGTTTTTCTTTCCTGACTTGTTTGTTTGATTGAGCCTCACTTTTTTTACATCATCTTTCCTTGATCTGACTTCCTCCCCGCTCTGTTATGTACTGTAGCTTTGGTCTTAGTCGGTCCATGACAATTTTGAGCCTTTCAGTCTTTTTTCAACGTGGTTCACTTCCTCTTTCTTTTGTTATCCAACACTGACTTTATGATCCAGCCTCCAGTGTATACACACACACACCAGCTCCAGTTTTAAGAAAATGAAACTGGTGATCTTGATTCTTAATCTATAGATTAGTTACATTTTTATTTAATATTTGTACAGGATAAACCTGCAAAATGCTTCCAAGTTAATGCATTTAATATACATGGATAAAAAAATAATTGAGAGCTCACGCATCTATTTTTCCCCCCCCCAGGCTTATATATGTAAATAAAAAAAAAAAAATTAGGATGCAAGGACCAGATTTGGGTTTTGGTGGGAGGGAAAAAAGCACTATCAGCATTTAGAAACAGAGCACAGTGAGAAGATGACATAAAAATTAGGAATTTAGAGATTTCTTGGTGTTCCTTTTTCAAAATATAGGAAGGAGAGAATATTTAAATCAAGCGCGCAAACTGATTTGTGACGTGCTATTTGCACTGATATTTAACGCTGGAAAAAAGCATGTATTGCGCCCTGTATTAGCTCACTTGCGGCAGCAAAACCTTCCAGCCACTCTTTAGTTTTTAGCAGTTGGAGAAAGGAGAGAACGGAGGGATCACGATGTGGATTTTGGACCCCATCCTGAAAATAATCAGGCCTCGGATGGACGTCAGTCTGGGCAATACCTTTACGTTAAACCTTAAATTTAATTACACTCAAATTGAACCGTTGTGATTTCAGGACCATGGAGAGCACTCAAGGTTTCACAGTGATCTCATGAGCTCTACTTGACCACATGACTGATTTTAGTGGTGGACCTACTCAAATTCAGCTGCGTGCACTTTGGACCAGTCGCCAGCCTCTCACAGGGCATTCGCACTCTCATTCACACCTATGTGCAATTTAGAATCACCAATTAAGCCGACCTCACTAACTGCCTGTTTTTGGACATCAGCTGATTGTGCCTGTGTTTGGAAAACAGCACAACAGTTGTAAATTACTCGCAGAACCAACCACACCTCTGAGTGCTACTTGGGGATTGCGTGATTTTTAGTCTCAGCAAAATCATGCACATCCATCTCGACAGTGGTCTAACATGTTTACAGTAATTACTTCATGTAGCACCATCGTTTTGATGTGGATGTATTCATTTTTAAAAACGCTGCCGCTTGAAAGCAGCAGTGCTATTCCTGGTTTTCCTCAGTTACTGCTCTTCACTCCCTCCTTTTTTTTTTTCCCTCTTCCTGTGGCGAAATGAAGACTGCTTGTTGCTTTCCTACCTTCATCTACTTGGTGTGTTAGGAAGCATACTGCAGCTATATCCATGCAGACTCATTCTGTGCTTGATTCCTCTCTGTCCTCTTCTCATCCTCGTTGCTTTAAAGTGCAATCTAGTGTTTTTCCTGTTTCCCTCTGCTCCCTTCTTTCCCTTCCTCCTCCTTTTTTTTTGCCCAACTTCTGACTGCACTGAGAATTGAGTCCATTACTTTCTTTCATCCTCTGCTCTGTCACTTGCTGTCTTCACATTCCCACCCATGCTTCATCTGTTTTCCTTATCTTTCTTTTCAAGATCCTCTGATAAGACCCAAGTGCTGCTTCCCTTCCCTTTTCTTAGTTTTTGTTTCCTGTTCTCTTTCTTTTACTGTCTCAATAATTCAACTCTCCTTTCTTTCAGTATTTTTTTCCTCCTCTGTGTTGTATAGCTCTTTGCCTCCCACAGTTGCAGTCCCCAGACCATCAGCATGCCTAAGGCCCTTATTAATTACCACATTGTCCTTTTGTCATAACAAAACTGCCGCGGCTCTCGATGGAGCTTTCCCTCGGGCAGCTTTTGTTGAGACCATGTTAGCCGTGTTCCTCCCATCTCCTCGTGCCCTGGGGGGGGGTGGGGTGTCTACCGTTATAATGCTTTTAACTTGCTCCCCATCCGACCGTGTTGCTTTCAGATCTTTAAACTGCTTTCAGTTTTTCAGCATCCCAGCCTCATCGCACTCTTTAGCTCATTTCATAGCAACCAAAAGGATATCACCACCACAGATTATCACTGATTTCTATCTTCGGCTCGTTTAGGTGATTTGAGCCATCCTGCTTTTTTTTTCTCTTTTTCAACCAATAAGAAACTAGTAGTATCTGTATGATTTCTCAGCATGCGATCCCTAGCGCAGCCGCTTTCTCTTTTTTTGCCTTCAGTGTTTACTTGATTGCAGTAAATGCATCTAATATTGGTGATAAATGGAGTTTACTGGTATTTCATGGCTCAGAGAATGTTATTAAATGTTGATGAAGTGTGGTGTAAGTTAATGATTGCCAGCTCTGCACGTTTGTGTACGCGGTTGTGAGTTGGCAGTTGTGTGTTTTGCTTTCCACACATCAGCAGCTTTCCCCACATTACAGTTACTGCATTAAGAGTTAGCCTCATATTGCAAGTGTAGCCTAATTAATGCTGGGTTTTTGAGACTGTTACCAGTGCATACATTTCAGTGTCTTAATTTTTTTCCTTAATTATAAACGATCTCCTCGCCATTTTAACATGGCTTAGCATTTAACTTCTCTCCATCTAATTTAACTTATATGCATCGATTTCCTTATTTATGGGTCAGTTTCTACTTTAAACTTGATCATTTATCCTCATTCCCGGCTCCACATTTGTATTCTTGGAGGTTAAAAGTGCTAACATCACAGTTCATCCTCTGTCTTAAAGGTCACACTGTGTTTTTTAGGTTTTTTAAGTTGTCTTCTGATTGGCTGCCTCTCGCAAAAAAAAGAAAAAGGAAAAAAAAAAGCTCTGTGCTTGAGGTGATCATATTCAGGGGTGCACATGTCGCATGCACACCTGTGGACCACTCATGTGCACCCCTGATCATAGTAGATCGTACCTTGTCTTTTGTGGAGCAGTGTGATTATTTGCACATGTTTGAAACTTTGGACATGTTTTATATGTTATACAAAGTTCACAGGTTGATATGACAGAAAATAAGGAAAAGCGTAATAAAAGTAATTCATGTTTGTAGTTTTATATCTTTTACTTTAACTAAACGAGTCCTCCTGTGTGCGCAGGTCTGGCCGTGGCCAGCGCGCTGGTCGATGTATCTCAGCAGATGTGTGTGGGGTACAAGGAGAAGTCTGGCGGACTGAGGAACCGTAAACAGCAGCCCACAGCACAGCCATCCACCTGCATCTGACTGCATCCCCTGTCCTCTTCTACCATCCCAACACCAAAAGCTCTCCCATCAGCCTCCCCCACCCTCCCCTCGCCTCAGCCCCATCCTTCAGAGACTCCCACCAGCTCCGTTCTGGCAGGGAGAGGTGCATGCTGGGACGCAGGACTTGAACGTTTTGGTGAAGGGGGCCGAGACATCTGGCAGACTGCAGCCTCAGAGGTCTCCCCCTTCCTGTCCTCCTACAGGAACTTTGATGCTTGGAGTCCCCTCGAACTGATCGACAGAAACTAGACACAGAGAGGGGGGAGGGAGGGAGGAAGGAAGGAAGGGACAGAGCAGGTGCTGACCCCTCCCCTCCCCCTCAGTGAAACATTTTACATTTGTCGACACCACCTCGTTAGTCGAGGCGGCCACGGCTTGCTGCTAGAAGAGATCCTTGTCTCGTAGTTTTTGACAAAACAAAAAACAAAACAAAAAAAAAATCCAGAGACTTTGCGACCGTCTATGTTCGCATTTTATTTAAGTTATTGTTGTTCTTTCTTTTGTATTGTGTTATTTCAGAGGCAGGAACAAAACTGGACACGCTCAGTTGGACATGCACACACAAAAACGCATAACACACACTTCAGCAAGCCCTTGTACCCATTTGTAGCCCATTGTCACCTGCTGTCATGTTCACAGCTCAGCACTGAGGGCTGTTGTCACTGGAGTCCTGCACAGTTTGGCCTCCGAGCAAGCTAACAGCATGTTCAGTCTTCCTTTAATGAGGATCCACTGTAGGAGGTTGCCTGTGTAGCCAGAGCCCATTTAAAGAGTGTGTGACATTTCAATCGGCCTATGTGTCTTCTCCCACTGCCCACTCTTGCGGCCTGTCTGGAGCTTCGTCTCTCTGTCTTTGGCCATTTGGCTGCCGAGCCGTCCGCCGCACAAGGCAAGACCGCTGCAATGCAAGACCGCTGCAATGCCTCACCCGTGCTGGCCGGCTGGCTGCTGGATCGCCAGTGCAATTGAAACTTTTCCAGCTAATTACTCTTCCAGTTCTAATGAAAGCCAATGGCAGCATGCAAAGCTCACACACACACACACAGAGCTAGAAGTAGTGGTGGGGTGGGGGGAGACCCCTGGCAATTAAAAATTGTCCTCGAAACCATTGTGACACAGGCTTCCTATAGATCACGTGACTCTGACTGAAGTGATTTGGCTGATGTTAGTGACCGCTGCCAGGGCAACTGTTGAGCTCTGAGACTGTTGCCTAAGAAATCCATACCTTCTAATTACTGCTCTCATTTCCCAAAATGCAATGCATCCCTCCTACCCCCGGGATACCAGCATCTCCGCCGCTCTTATTGTGCCATTCGATTGCGATTGTTCCACATCTGTGATCTATCTACAACTGCCCAATTAGCCCATACAGCAGCGGCGTCTGTGCCCTTATCGATGCGGCTACAGTGGAGCTGCTAAACCCCAGCGTTTAAATGGTAAAGTGCAGTGTTTTTTACTTTTGTTAGCAGCCAGAATGCATGAGTCAGTGCCTGTTTCTTTAAGAGCATCGTTTTTTAAAAATGGACTTTTGAATTGGCCTCCATGTCACAGAAGACCCTGGTTATTTATTCTGAAAGAAAAAAAAATTGTCTCTTATGTTGTCGTCTGGTCCCTCAGCTGCTTTTCCCTGCACTTGACTACAGTCTACATCTAAAATATCGGTCCTGCTTTTAAAGCAGCATTACTTCAAGTGGGAAAATGAGGGAAAATGCAGAATAAAAAACCTCAAGGCAAACACAGAAAAACTGAGATTGGTAGATTAAAACAGAGATGTCACAACTAAAGCATCAAATTTGGGTTTGTGCCATTTTTTGCTTTAGTTTTTCTTTCTTTGTTCAATTTTGCATGTAGCTATATATGTATCTTATTGTTCACATTTACAGGATATAAGTTGTACACTGCAGCACTTTTAGGCCTTCGACACATTTGTTGGTGTATCAACCTATAGGAAATATGGTGCGTCTCCTGCAGTCTCGTAAGGTTGTAAACTTCCCGCTCTCTGGGAAGTGCAGCAATAGAACAATTTAATAGTTTGCATTCTACCCTAAAGAGCTCGTTGTGTTTAGTTCCTGGCTCTCACATGTGCTCAGCATACTAGAACTTCACACCGCCTGGTTAAAGGGCACACTTTTAGCACTGGGAAAAGGTCAGAACAGAAAGCATGAACAAAGCTGACATTCTGTAATTATAGAGTGCCGCGTGCGCTCGTGACTCCGCTTGGCGAGCGTCACGGCGCGGAGAAGCGGCTCCGTTCGTGCTCGTGCTTTGAGGAATCAAAGTGCTTCACCTGCAGTCTTTATCAGTTTTCCTCTGCTAGAATAAAGGGTTTGTTTTTTTACCCAACATGGGTAGTTTGATGTTTTGTTGGGTTGTTTTTACAGAATAAAATAATATTAATTATTATTATTTATATTAAGCTGAGGCTCTGGATGTTGTAGGGCGTTTTGGTAATAACCAACTATTATTACATGAATGTGATGATCACAAAGAGTCCTGAGTTCCACAGAGTATTTTTATTTAGTACTTTTTTAGTCCCTTTGAAAACACCTACCACCCTGTCTCAGAATGAAGGAGTTCTTTCACCTCCAACCATTTGAAGGTGGAGTTCAGTTCAAGAAACTCTGATAAAACATGCTATGTTGGCCATTGGAAGAAGAAAATTACGCTCTGTGTGAGATTTGGCTTAAAAGTGAGACTTTACAATAACCTGTGAGGCAAAAGTGTGGCAGAGACACGACAGACACGCGGCTCGCAAACTCCCATTAACCGCCATCAAAGGTGGCGATGTGCTCCCAACACTAAAATGCCTGAACGGCACATGAACTACATCTGTCTTTCCTCTGCAGCGTCAGCAGCTCTGAGATCTGCCAGCACCTTTGCGTTTTTGATTTCTCTGCAGGTTAACGTTTTCACTCCGCAGCAGGCCTGTTTCTGTTTAACATAAAACACTAGCTGTTCACGATGCTCAATCGCTTTACTGTACTCTCCAGTGACAAAACCTACAACGGCAGTCGTTTTCATCATTGCAAATATGATTTTGTTGCATTGACTCTCTCCATACGAGTGTGGTGTACAACTGCTTCGACTGTACTGCAGTAATAATTTCATAAAGATTGTTTGTTTTGTTTTGTTTTCTATAAATGAATGTAAAATCTGTGCAGCCAAGGTAAATCTGTAAACTGTAACTCACCGGGGACGGTTTGTCGCCACTTTCTTTCTTTGGCCGTGGGTGACAGGGCGGTGCAGTGGTTAATGCAGACGGCAGAGGAACTGTGGGATGATGGGTTCAGACCATTAAAGAGCGAGTTGTCACTTTGAAGTTTTTTTCCTTTTTTAAGAAAGACACTGAGCTTGTAAAGAAGATGTGAGCTCTGCATGCCCAGTCAGCCCACTGTGATCTTCTTCTGCTTGATGGTTCAAACGACACGGATCCTGTGTCGGATACTGATGTCTTTGAGATAATGTTGAATGTTTGTGTTTTTGTCTTTAACCTCTGTGCTATGATTGGCTTAAGAAACTCAAACGAGACTAAAGTTTTCCCAGATTTTTGACATGTATATGAAACCTGTTTATCTGTAAACATGTTTGTTGTCAGCAGCCTCACACCGGACTCCTACACAAGTCCCAAGCATTCAGCAATTAGATAAATTTAGAAGTAATATTGCAGTTTCAACATTTATGCAGGGCAGTTCATCCCTGGTCCACCCACACGGCTGTTTTCATTAATTTTGTTTTGCCGATCAGGCATCTTCTCAGGACTGTGTTGGCGTGTACAGACTCAGAGTTGTGTGTTTGCACCTGTTAGGACAGGACTGACTTACAGCTTAATGGTAGGGCTGGACAGTATGACCTGATATCTAAAGCATGTCATTACTTTTATCACTTTAATAATAAATGTAACGACATGTTTCATGTATCATTAGAGCACGATGCCTCATTCTTGGTCTTGGCTAATTGCAGTTTGTCGGGTTCATAATTCTGGGCTTGTGGCCCAGACTGTATGCTGTAATTGGATAAATTTGGCCTGTGCGCGCATTCAAAGCATATTTAGCTCTACAGAACTTGAAGAGAAGTCCATTCAGCCAACTAATGCTTTAAAAGCCCTACTTAGTGTGCTTCAGCCATGCCGAGCAGCAAACGCATTTGCACTCAGCAGGGTGAAGCCACGCCCAGCTGCAGCTACTGTTGTCCAGTTAGGTCGCCCCATGATAACCTCATCTCCCCCCAATGATGACTGATGGACAAAAAGGTCTTGCTGTTTTCATCTCAGCTACATTGTGGCTACGTCCACACGTATACGGGTATTTTTGAAAACGGAGATTTTCCGTTTTTGTTTTTAAAAAAAAAATCCTGTCCACACGTAAATGCAAAATTGAAGGAAAACGCTGCTAGGAACATGCCAAAGCAACAGGTGGCGATATATTCCTAACCATGTAGAAATGTTGGCCAATCAGAAGTCTAGAAGCCTGGGTGGGAAAGAGTAAACAAAGATGGCGCATAGAAGCAGAACTGAGTCCTATGTGTGTAGGGACAGTAACTGTGTGTATATATGTAAGCGTTTAAACACTACAGAGAGTAAAATTAACAGTAACAGTATTTTGTCCAAGTCCACCATGGCAGAAATTCATTTCACCGAAACAAAAACGCGGCACACAGTGTGACCTCAAAATAGGCGCACATCTTTGACGCTGCGTTTTCTCCGTTTTCCTCGTCCGCACATAAATGCAAAAACAAAGTTTTCGAAAATATCCACCCTGGCAGGCGTTTTTAAAAATCTCAGTTTTCAGTGACCGAAAACGCCGTTTACGTGTGGACGAAAGGCAAACGCATAGAAAAATCTGTGTTTTCAAAAATATCCGTGTACGTGTGAGCGTAGCCTGTATCTTATAAATGAACAACTAATAACTAATTTTTGAGATTAGCCACTTTTTGTGGTCTTCTGTCTGCATTTAGTCGCCTTTCGTTAGTGTTAAAAGCACCGCCTTGGATTTTTAGTCAGTATTCCTCAGATGCATCACATGTACCTTTGATGGCTTGCAAACATACTGAAGGATTTTACTTTTTCTTTTGCAAAGCCAAATTTTAAAGGTGCAATATGTAGAACACCTTACTCTAGGGTGGCAGTGGGAAGGTCGGTGTTTTTGCATTAGCATTAGCGTTAGCAGCTAGTCTGGATCCTAAGCAGCCTTGTTTTTTTTTTCTTAGCCTGACTTTCTTTAAAACTCACAATGAGGCACAAACAGTGCTCATGTCTGCCGTCTGCTGCTCAAAGTTCCCGGTCCTCAGTGTCCGTATAAAAGAAAAGTTGTTTTTTTGGGGGGGTTTTTCTCTGATGCTGTGCCGAGTGCAGACTGGATGCTTTAGTGCAAAGTGCAATTGTGTAAAAGTACGGGTCAGTGTTGGCAGGTTAGCATGCCAAATTCGGTAGATATGTGTGATGTATACACTTCTTTAGAATAATTAAATCTAAACATATTGCACCTTTAAATGTGCTAACCTGCACGGCATGTTTTTGCTCTGATGCATTGCTGCTTTTTTTTTTCTTTTGTTTTTCCCCAGTGGATTAGCATCAAATCACTGGGACAGATGTGTTTGTGTACAATTTAAAAAAAAAAAAAAAAAAAAAAAAAAGAAAATTGCTGATGCGTAGCATTAATGATAAAAAAAAAACAACAAAAAAAAAAAACCTACAGGGTACCTTTAAACACGGCTCATGATGGAAATCGATTGCGTCCTGCAGTCGATGCTTTACAGAAAGGTTTCCACCTGTAGACCAGTGGGGGTGGAGCTACTCTGGTGTCTGTGCAATCAGGATAAGCTAGCAGTCATTTAAGCGCAAAACTGGAAACTGTACTCAAAAAATGTTATGTATTTGTAGCGGAAAAATTTCAAGTGTAAATACAAAACGTAATCATTCAAATTTCTGCTAAAATAATTTTTGGCAGCAACAGGGAAAATATTTAACCATCCCAGATTAAAACCAGTCAAACATAACCGTCCTTTCAAATTACTAAGAAACATACCTGCACATTCATTTTCTTCCCCTCTTATTTATTTTTGGAGTCACATTTTAATCAAAACCTTTACTTGGAATATAATAGTTTGAATCTATCTGTAAGGCATTTATTGTAAAGCATCTATGGGGGGAAAAGGGCCTGCGTTTGCTAATTTAGTCTTGCCATCCTTAAATAGTAAATGATTATACCTCTACAGAGCTGGAAGATGGCTTCAGTGTGCCCTGTTTTGTTTGGTGGATTAGTATTAAATATTGCTTGGAGGAAGGTTGTAAAGCTGCAGGAAAGCTGCTTTTTGTTTTCAACCGTCAAACGTGGAATCACTGGCTTTTTTTCCTCGTTATGATGTGTTGAGGAATCTGTGCCAGCATGGCGGGAACGGTGGTGGATGCATGAGAATATATATATGAAATGCCTTTTTTTTAAAAAGTCAGAAATCCAGCTCCAGTATGTGTCCTGTGTTTTTTGTAAGACCAAATTGATGCGACAAATCAAAACCTAAGAGCACAATACACTCCGTTTTAACGTCAACGTGGGCAGGCCGAAGCTAAATCTGTTGACTTTCTCCCCTTGGTCTAAACGCGTTAAAGCCCAGCCCTGTTGGTAAACATGAACTTTAGCGTGGGCACTCTGCTGATGCCGCATTACGAGATTCCTGGATCCTAAAGTTCAGATTTTCCAGCCGATTACCTCCCGCTACCATTCGGTGTTACCAGGGTGTGAAGTGCTCCTGAGCAGCTCAAAATATCTGAGAGGGAGTGTGGAAGTTTGCAAAGGGAAACGTTTAAAGCGTGTACACTGTCACTGCCCTGTTTACCTGTCCATTTTTTTTTGTTTTTGATTCGAATAGATGGGCAGCTTTCTCTATTTTGCTCTGCTTTCCAGGCCTCAAACTTTACTAGGGTAACACTGAAACTTTACAGTGGCCTTATTTCACTTTATTAATCTCTGTATTCGCTGGTAGAAATGTACAGCAGATACATGTTCATGAAGTCTGTTTAGTAACTGGAAACGTTCCTAATATTCACAAGTAGACACTAGCTGCATTAACCTGTACTTAAAATGCTGTAACACCTAGGTTAAAGCATCTGAATAAGGTCATTGTAAATTCAGGCATTACCCCCTCTAGTTTTTCCTCCTCCTTCCTTTTTGTATAGAGGCATTATATATCTTGAGGAAGTAGGCTGTTAATATGTATAATTTAGCAGTTGCTGTTCTTTTGTAAATAATGAGAAAGTATTGTGAATGATATTTGTTGAATGGTTTAAAAAAATCATTTATGGCGAACCTCTCTCGGCTTTTAAAAATGTGACTAAAGTGCATATTTTGTATGTAAGACAGCAGAGTAGGATGAACAAGCATTACTAGAAGCTGATGACAACTACATGTAAAACTTGAGGATAATAGCTTACTGACCTTGTAATTATTGATGTACATAAAAGAATGACAGAACATTTTTTTTTGTCTATTATTAAATGTGGAAATCCAGCCATTGCTGTTTGTCTCGATAACTACGAATAATTAATTTTGGAAATCTCCTGCAACGCTTATTTGAATGTGCTCGTTCGGTGCCAGAGGGATGGTGCTTCAGACTGTGCACAAATTCGGCTAAGATGTCTTTCAAGTAAGTACACTCAACTTGAAACGATTGTCTTTGATGCTGTAATTCCAAAACAAGCCCCTTTTGCATCCCCTAGAGGATGTAATGTTCGCCTCGCAATGAAAGGAGCCGGTATTGAAAAATTTATGTTTACAGCAGGATGAATTTAAAAGCTGTGGAAAATATGACAAATCAGCTTGGGGATGGATCAGAGTGAAGGCGGGGTTCCTCCTGTGCTGTAAAATTACAAAATTTCATCTCCACTCCCGTTCTAAGTTCTGAAATTTTAAAATACTTTCCTACCTGCTGCTTAATACGGGGTGTGCAACGTTATATGTGAACACACCACAACACTTCTTTTGATTACAGTAGAGGCAACGCACAGCGCTGTTTGTATGGAAAACCAAACCCAGCATATTGACACCTCGTACCAACTGTCGAGCACGGTGGTGGATGGATGATGATTTGGGTTTGTTTAGCAGCCACAGGTTCTTGGCACCTTGCAGTCATTGTGTCAACAATGAGCTCCTCTGTATACCAAAGTATTGAGATGTGAGGCCATCTGTCTGACAGCTAAAGCTTGGCCCAACCACTATCATGCAATGATCCCAAGCAAAGCAGCAGATCTACAACAGAATGGCTGAAAAAGAAATGAATCAAGTTGTTCAAATGGCCAAAGTCCAGACTTTTGCTGTGGCAGGACTGTAGGAGAGCTGTGCATCAACAAAAGTTCACCGTTGTAAACAAAAGTAGGTCAAAATTCCTCTGCAGTGATGCAGGAGTTTGGAAAAGTCATACAGAAAACAATTCAAGGTATCGGTGCAAAAAGATGGTTTTAAAAAATGTATGTTAGTGCTGCGCAATACTGTAAATGTTGGTATTGATCCGATACCAAGTAAACACAGGACCACTGTAGCCAACACAGCTGCTATAACCTAAAGGCGGTTTGTGGGCTTCACTTACTGAAGTTAGAGGATAGAAACAATTGGTATTGATACTATAGATATTTGAATCGATCCACAGGTTTTCCAATAGTTGGTTCTCAAGTTTGGCTTATGTTTTTAAAATAATAAATAAATAACGACACAGTGTCAAATGTCTCGTGGCGTTTTGTTTCAGGTTGTCATTTTAAGGTTAATGCTGCCCTGGATTGTAAAATATTCCCCTGTTAGGTGAAAGCTTAGAGTTGACAGGAGGCATGCTTTCTTTTTACCATGACTGCGTTGTAAGACAACATATGCTGGTTAAGCACAGCAAAATACTTGTCCTGAACAAAAGCAAGCACAATTTTAAATTGAGATGAAGCCAATTTTGTCCTCTTTCACACAGGGTGAGTCTCTTTGAGATAAGACTTCGGGTTTTTGAATGAAATCCCACAGAATACAAAGTGCACTGACCAGAACTTCAACTGGCTCAAGGTTTGGATGCTAAGTACTTCTATTACTTCAATACATGGAATATATTTAAGATTTTACATGCATAATGTATAAAGAATAAAAGAACAATTTTTATAAGTTGTCAATTGAATTGTTTTTCTTTGAATAATTCTGATGGCTTCTGGCACTTTGGGACTGTTGCTAGTGGACAGAGGGCATCTATAATGCAAAGAAAGACGAATCATATAGAACATATCAGCTCTGTGATCCATCGGGCTTTTTAAAATAGAGCACCATCATCATTTGACTTGAAAGCAGAAGTTGAGTTACAGCGTAAAACTCCAAAAATAGGTGCATGTTCTGGAGAGCCTGGTGTGTTTAGGAACACAAGAAAAGGTAAAGAAATCTGAATTTATTTGTTTATTTTAACAAACAACCTTTGTTCTGCAGACAGTGCAGAAAATCTGGTTGTGTGCTTTTCAGGGATTCACCCTGAAAAGAAACCTCCCAAAAAGTTACACTAATGATTTCACATGGCTAGGATTTCCAGTTACAGCAGGATCATCGGACCTCACCCAACTCCAAATCACGACTTCGTCAGCTCCCAGAAGAGGGGACTTTGGAGCTTCGAAGCAGCTAATATAAAAACCTGCAATACCCACTAAGCCTGTGGAAATGTGGTGAACGCATTCGTGCCTGTGCAAACCAAATAATCGGGGTGAAGTCGGCTTCCTATTAATAAACAATAATGTGTTCCATAAGTCATCGTGGCAAGAACTTGGTTGGAGAAACAAGCTATACCTCCAGGCATTGTTAACGACTCCAACACTTACTCAGGTGCACAAATGCATCATAATGTAGCTCTCGCTGGGACAAGACCTGGTAATAAAGTGACCACTTTACAATTAAAGGACAGATTTCAGTGCTTGAAAATACTTGAGCATGACACATAATGTGCATGTTGCATGCTCTGTCCTATTAGTTGTAGGTAAAGGGGGCTCTGAGGTGGTAGTGCAGACTGATAATGACCTACGGGCAGTACACCTTGACCAGTTGTTGAGGCAGAGCTGCCACTGACAGGATGATGAACCTGTATTCCAAACACACAGTAATTTAAAGATGGGAACTTTTTCACTGTTTTTCAGCCTGTAATGCAACAGGTTTTTTTTAGATAACGTGTAAGATGTGCATATGTGCATTTGTGTTTGTCAGCATGCATTTATTTATCAGTCCTTTCTAAAGTGGTTGGATTTGGAGCATTTTTTCCCTTCAGTTTGTTTCTTTCATGCTAGAATGTTCCGTTTTCCTGGAAAGATAACTTTAGTACACAACTCGCGCATCCTCTCGCAAATTAAAGTGAGATATTCTTGTTTTAAAGGTTGTGTCTGTAGCGCTGTCTCAGTAGTAATGTACAGTATGCTGTATGTTCCACCCTGCTTCTGCTTTGTGATGATGCAGAGACTCGGTTGGCTTTTAACAGCGTTTACTCACCTTTTCTCCAGATAACGAGTCCTCGTCCCTTTGCTAAATCACTGGAAATATTCCAACATTCTCCGCAAGCATCGCCAATCATTTCCAGATGAAATTACAAAGCAACACAGCACGCGCTGTGATAATAAACCTATGATACAAACGGCAGGAATGTCCAATCAGCCTACTTTACCGCAAATCAGACCCCCACTGCGCCGCCTTGTCAGTAATTTGGTGGAGGGCCAGTTGAAGTCCAGTCTGGCCCAGGTGGCCTGGTCCACTTTTATTTCCTTTCACTTCCACCCTCTGCTGCTATTTGCTTTAAAAAGACAGACAACATTAAGTGCCCTGTGGCCTATTAACAGTAAGCTGCAACAGAAATCCACAATACGTGTTTGAAGAAGTGTTTGAGTTTTGAAATCTAACCTGTTCTCAGAGTCCATGGTGTGCTGGTATTTGCACTCAAAGTTAAGGAATAAAAGAAGGCACCATGTAAATGATAATATCATTAATGCAGTGAACCAAGCAAGGCTGAAAGAGCGAACTAAAGGCCACTGCGCCACTTTTTCATTCTTTTTCCTTTGACAGTTTGGATTTTCTCCTACTTTCTTATAAAAGATAAATACATAAAGGATAGCATAGCATCAAGTCAGACGAGCTTCAGGGATATTGATCTGATCAGTTAAGTAGCAACAGTTTCAGCTGCTTTGCTGTTAATGACATTAACCCTTTAAGACCTAGTATAGAACCAAGGCCGCCAGAGCTTATATTATATTTTTACATGCTGTAGTGCCATTTTTGGGAGCATTTCAAGTCGCTATACATCAATACAACCATTAAAGCCCATATTTTAATAATATGTATGCATTAAGTGCATAGTAATTACATAAAACTGCAAAAAATGCAATAAACTACAAAAAAATTGGAAGGTCCTTAACTCATGATGAGCTACAAAATGACCTCCAGCAGGACACCGATGCTGATGTCTCCAAAGTGATCAGAAACAGACTTGGTGGCTCGACAGTGAGCCCGATTGGCATTTGCCACAACATAGAAGAATTAGGGCCCCCACGGGCCCCCTCTGCTTTTCCCAGGTGAGAACAGGTTCACCCAGAGCTGCCTGCTACATCGTTCAGCGTGGCTGGTTTGGTGACTGCTATTAGGTCCATCCATTCTCTTTCACTTGTTCAGTTCACAGTTGTGGAGGGCTGGATCCTATCCCAGCTATTGTAGCAAGACACAGACCCTGCCACAGGGACACAAGCATTCACACTCACGCTATGAGCAATTTAGAATCACCAGTTAACCTAACCCCACCAACTGGATGTCTTTGGACTGTGGGAGGGAGCCCATGCAGATGTGCAAACATGGAAACTTCACACAGAAAGATCCCTGGACAGATGGTGGAATCGAGCCCAAGAACCATCCTGTTTTAAGGCGGTGCTAGACACTACCCGTAGGTATTGGCGTGAAGTCCTTCTCAGACCTCAGAGGAACCCAGGACCCACTGCACCAGTGTCAGACTACACTGGTGCAGTGGGTCCTGGGTTCCTCCTGGTGCACAGCATTGCCTGGCCTCATGTGGCAAAAGTAAGCAGGCAGTAGTAACTGGAACTGCAATGAAAATCCATCATAACAGCCTTTCATGTCACTCTGCTCCATAAACTTCGACTTATTGTAACACAGATTTGTTACTGTTCCTAGTCTTGACCTTTTTTACTTGTTTAGGTGTCACGATGTGTGTCTGTGGGTTAAAAGTGTCGCTTTAGAAAAACAAAAAGTTTCCCCCACGTTCAGTTGTCAGATTGTGATCCACCCCTCCCATCTGCTGCTTCAAGTAAGACAAAAACAAATGTTGAGAATTATTATTTGTAAATACACTTTTCCCCGGGCCTGTTTTCAAATAATCACTCCTATTTTTAATGCCGCGGTTGATGTTGCCGAGCCCTCGAGGTAAGCGGCGGCAGGAGAGGCTGAGTGTCGCTGAGCTGCTGTGTTCTCACCAGCAATTATTCATCACCAGTCTTTTTCCATCTCTCCTTTATTCTTTCCCTCCCTTTAATCTCTGTGTTTGCCACTCCCTCCCTCCCTCTCACTCACTTCATGTCTCCTTTTGTTGCCATCTCTCACTCTCCTCTTTTCACTTCCTTCCTGATCTGTTTTTTTTCTTTTTTGAGTCATGGCCCATCTTCATGTTTCTTCCTTTCCCCCCTCATGTGTTGTTCATCACTCTTCTCATTTAACCCATTTTTTTTTTTTTTTGGTGTTGCCCCCCCCATTTTTAGATGCAGACGTTCCATGTCCCTTATTTTGTGTCCCTTTCCTCTTCTCATCTATTTCTGTCTTTGATCCCTCAACTTTTTCCTCTCTCCTTCTTTTCCTTTCTTCTTTCCATACTCCTCCTTTCCATTTTCTTCTCTTTCATCTCCACGTTCCCTGCATCTTTCTCCCCATTTCCCCTCCTTTCCCAGTTCCATTCGTCTCTCTCTTCTCCTCTGTCCTCTTTTTTCATTCCTCCCATATTCCCTTTCACACACAGATCCCTCGTCTCATCTTTCACATCCTTCCCCTTTTTGTTTGTCTTTCCCCTCCCTTCCTTTCTCCTTCTCTTCTCATGTCTGTCTCCCCTCCTTTTTGCTGTCCATCTTTCTTTGATTCTTTCCCTTCCTAATTATTTTCCTCCATACATCACACACTTATGTTCATCTGTCATTTCTCAACTCTCCTGCTCATATCTCCTCTTTCCCTGATTCCTGGCACCCCTCTTCGCTTTCATGCTCCTTTCTTCTTGCTTTTCTCTAATCTTTCCTTCCCTTAAATCCTTTCCTCGCTCTCTCTCTCTCTTTTTTTATTATCTCCTTTTCAGTTTCTCTCACTCTCCCCCCTCTTCCTCCCACTACCTTCCTTCCTGTCATCTCACCTTTCCATCTCTCTTTCTCTCTCTCACCTACTCTTGTTTTTAATCCCTGTCACGTCTGTTCTCCTCGTTGTTTCGGTCTTCTGTTGCCTCTCTCTTAATCCTTTTTTTCCTCGTTGTCTTCTTTTGCCGTTCCCTCTCTGATTTATTTCTATTTATTCCTTCTCTTTTCTCCCTCTTTCGCTTCCTAAATGTTCCCAGGCCCACTCACTTAATTCCTTTCTCTCTTCTATCCTCCAATGCACCTCCTTTCTGCCCCCCTATCTATTCATCTCTCACTCTGTTTCTCTTCTCCCTCCCTCCCTCTCCTTCCCTCCCTCTCTCTCCTCACTACCTGCTCCGACCCTGTTCTCTCTCCGCCCGAGGAGCTCCTATACGGTGTAAACAGATGATTAGGTGCTGTCCTTTGATTCCAAGTCTTTGACTAAATGCATCCTGATCATTATGACAGGCTGCACACTCTGCTCTGTAGCAGCTGGATGATAATAAGACTTTTTATCATCCAGACTTTTTCCTCTCTTTCTTTTTTCCTCCTTCACATTACAACAATGCTGTTTATGAAACCATCCTCCCCTCTCCTCCTCCTCCTCCCTCTCCTCCTCATCATCATCTGAGTCTAATTCCGAGTAAGCAGATATTGTTTGCAGACTTTACATGCGTCTGCCCATTTTCGGGTCATCCAGACTTTATTGCTTTCATCAAACAGTCTAATGTAATTATCTCTCCTCGGCTTTGATTCGGCTGGTTTTTCAGCAGAGCTGTCAGGGACAATAACGTCTGGGGGGGTAAGAGGAAAAAAAAAATCCTCCCGTCGTGTTTCAAATTTGCTGAACAAAGGTTACACGGTGAGATGGAATTCTCAGAAATGCTGCATTTGTGTTTTTCTGTCACAGACGTCTTTTTCCCTTCTTCTCGTGTGTCGTTCTGACACATTATGACAATTAGTAAATGTTTCTCAGGGAAGTTTCTTCCATTGGTCTGTCTTTAGTTTCCTTCTTTATGCTGGCTTGTCAGATTCTGACTGATGCTGATACCCACCCTCCCCCTCCACCCTCTTGTGATGTTAAAGGACTTCACTCATTAACAATCTGCAGTAAATCCATCATTTGAGGAAAATCCCTGTTTGCTCATGCGCTGTAGCTCCCAAACAAAAGGCCTTTAATATGATAGCTTGTCCAAGATGTTGCCAGTATCGCAAAATGCCAGTAAAGTAATATGTCTGCAACAGTGGATGAGAGGAATTTTCTAAGATCTGTGACGTCTGGTTGGTAAAACTTGCCCTTTGTGATATGACAGAAAAACCTACACGTAACAGCAGCTACAAGCAGAAATGTGTCATCATAAAATGAGTAGAAACAACTCTGTGACCAGTGGGAAGCAGCTCACATCGATCATGGGCTTGTTTGTCTTTATGATGCTGTTTTGTCTTGTAACTAATATGCTGAAAGTGTTTGGAAGTGTCTGCGTATGCACATGCCTCAAGTAAACAAACTTTTTAATGTGGAAAAATTGCAAAATTTGAAATAAACATAGCTCTCCACCTCCAAAGCCTTCTTCCCTACAATGCTTCTACATTACTGGTTCAATAGGGTTTAAAATGGTAAGTAGCAGCCAGGTCCTGCTAATCAAAAGCACTTGATTAATTGCTTATCAGCAAGTGTGAGCGCTTCTGTAAAAGAAGATGTTTTGACACATTTCTGGACTGAAGCATTCAGGTTTGCGTCAGCACAACGCTCCAATCTTCACTAGATCTTCATCCTGAGCTCAGACTGTGCAACGCTCAGAAACTGCAAAACCCCCAAACTTACATCTCAGACTCTACAGGCCTCAGTTAGCACGTTACATGTTAAAGTTCATGTTCAAGTATGGCTTATTTTTGAAATATGGCAAGGAGAAACACTCTCATCTTTAAAAAGAATCTGCCAACACAGTTTACTTCAAGTACCTCAAGTATCTCAAGTACTTCAAAAGTAGAGATGTTCGGTCAACATGCATTGCACCACATTTGGTGAAAACACAGCATATCAGCACAAACATCCTACGGTAATTTTCAACACAGTAGGAGAGGAGTAATGGTTTGGACTCGTTTTGCAGCCACAGGTCCTGAGCACCTTATAGTCACTGAGTTGACCATGTATATTAAAGTAATCTAAAGTCACATGACAGAAATTGTGTCATACAATGATCCTGAGCACAGCAGCTAATCTACAGCAGAATGTCTGGAGTAAAAGAATGAAGGTCAAAGCCCAGACTTCAACTGATTTCAATGAAATGCTGTGTTGGGACCTTCAGAGAGCTGCGTATAGATCAGGGGTAGGAAACTCCAGGCCTCGAGAGCCGGTGTCCTGCAGGTTTTAGATGTGTCCTTGATCCAACACAGCTGATTTAAATGGCTAAATTAGCTCCTCAACATGTCTTGAAGTTCTCCAGAGGCCTGGTAATGAACTAATCATTTGATTCAGGCGTGGTGACCCAGGGTGAGATCTGAAACCTGCAGGACACCGGCTCTTGAGGACTAACGTTCCCTACCCCTGGTATAGATGAATGTTTGCAGACTTCAGTAAACTAAAGAGTGGACCAAAATTCATCCACAATGATGTGAGAGACTGAAAGCCGTACTAAAGAAAGAGGCTCAACCTGAAGTGATTGTGCTGAAAGACGCTTCTAGAAGCTTTTGAATGACATTTTCACAGGACTCAAAACAGGATATGAAGCCACCTCTCCCTGGTGAAAGTCCTATACAGCAGCTTCTGAGACAGACCTGTCTGAACCACGTGAGCCATCATTAGAAATATAAATCAGTGACCTCAACAGAAGCAAGATTTTGACTATTTTGATATTTCATTATGGATTTTATGGTCCAGTGGCAACAAAAACAGCTTGCTGACCTCCGATTTAAGAGAATCTGTTTCTTCACTTAGCATTTAGTTTGTTTTGAGCCTATTTTGATCTCTTTAAATGTAATAATTCTACAGTTGAGTTTAAGTAGCCATAAAGTGTCACAAGTCAGTAAACACTCTTGCAGATATTTGTTTCTGAACTTCAGAAGTCAGTTTAGGACGTCGTGCAGTACTTAGCTGCCCGTTGGTGGTCAGATTTTTAGCTTTTTATCAGCCTTCAGCACTAGCAGCAGCAGCAGCAGCCACAGAACTAACAGCTCCAGTATGTGGGACAGCAGGAGGTCTGTCCCACATAGCTGTTGACCCAAAACATGGAGAACGGCGCCAATTACAGCCGCAATATGCAAAGCACAGGTGGCGCACACGTGCAGCTGGAGTCTCAATTTGGAAGGATGATGGGCTAAAGTCTTTTTCTTTAGCCAAACAGCAACTTTCAGAAGTTGTGAGGTGATTTCTAGTTATATTTGGCTACTGTCAGGCTTTTTTTGTGTGTGTGGATTGCTGATTTTCCAAAAACCACAGCATCGAGTGTTTCTGTGGCTATTTCCAGCTGCAGTGTGCCTCACCTCAGCCGCCTTACAAACACATCCTTGCATTATAGCCTTAAGGTATAGAGTAGTTTAGAAGAAACACCAATTTGCTCTAGGTTTATTTACACCAGGGGTCTCATTTATTAAAGTTTCCTGATGCTCAAGTTTGGGCTCAAAGTTGTGCTTTGTAAAGTTTTCATGTCAGAATTAACTCCTTGGTGATTTTCTCTGACATATCAAAAGCAAAACTTTGGATAAAATCCTTTTTTATTTTTACTCAAGGTATGAATTTTATAGACATCATATATATGGTATTCACCATGTAGTATATACACTGTACTATAACATCTTTACAAATCACACCCTGTGTGTGATGAAACATGGATTTTTAACTGGATGCTAAGGGGGAATACAGAGAGCTGAACTCAGATCGAGGTCAACAGTCACATCTTGTCAAGGGACCCAGAAATTTCTAGACAGGTGGAAAAAAAAGTCTCTTCCCCCCTTTTACAAGAAAGTGGTCAGAATTCACCTCCATTTACAATGTCATCTTTATTTCTGGAAGTGACACATGTCACATCAGGGATTCTGCCAGCGCAGACGAACAGGGAGCAGGTTGGTCGGTCACCTCACGGCACCGCGATGCACGCTGACTGATAAAACACAGGACAAATCAAAACAGGGCGCTCAGCTGGTGACACATCATGATATGAGACAGAGGCTTTGTGCAAACCAACGGGAGCCCTCGGACTCGCTGATGTGTCGAAACGTACATAGATGAAGGTGATTTTTCTTATGCGAAAACAAAAGCGCCAGTTCACCCAAACGACAAAACAAACACACCACTTGAATGCAGAAGTGATTTCATTTGTGAGCACTGGGCACACATCTTTTTATCCTCTGCAAACTCCACAGGAATGTGTCCTTCCATCAGCAGTTAGTCGTCATTAGTTGCTGTGGATAATCCCAGATTAAAACAACACCAAACAGATACATTTTCTGTTTGTTGCTCCATTTGCACCGAATTCATTAATGGGGCCTCTGCATATATAATATATAATTATATGACTTTTTTTGACTAAAAACATTTGACTAATTTAAACAATAAAAACACATTTTAATTTAACTTAATTGTTAATGTAACGTTTACTGATACTTAGTTAATCATATTCCACTAAAACAGGAACTTTTGAGTTATAGTAAATGCTTCCTCAGTAGGACACTTTACATTACTAGGACTCCTTCACTGACAGTTTGACTACCTGTCTTTAGGGAAAGGGCTGCAGGGCAGCTTTACCAAAATCCATTTATATACTGCTTATTCACAATCCATGGGAGGGTTCTTCTCAGTGAATCCAAAGCTTCTAAAGCGCCAATTGACATGCTCTGTGAGATCTGCCCATCTATAAGATATTTTTGGCTTCTAGTTCATCTTTAAGAAGTCAGTAAAAGCAGCAAATAGTTTTTTAACCATTAATAAATCCACTGTAGTACAGTTTGAGTACCTATATCTTTCTCTGAAACTGCTGTCGGCAACACAATGTTTAGCATATTGGGGAGAGAAATGTCTGATGACTGTGCACGAGCTTTTAAGCCTTTTCTGTTTGAGCTGACTTTTACCAGAAACTGCCTTCTAAAGTCTTTGTACCCTAACTGCTCGGCTGTAAACAACTGGCAAACATACCGACCAGCTGGTAAATGCGGTGGAGTATTTAGCTTATAAACACATTTCCCTTAATATCCCTAAATGACAATTATATGTAATTTAAATTAAAACGTCTTCCAAGGGCCAGACTATACTAGATATACTTTTAAATGTAATGCAGATATTTCACCCAGCACTCTCTTTTACTCTCATAGTAAACGTTTTTGAAAACATCTAGAAAAACAGAAAATGAAGACATGTTTGTAAAAGTAGAGTTATCGCAGAGCATTTATACTGGATTGAAATGGATTTTGACCAGGTATCCATAATGAACCGACCAGTAAGTATTCTCTTCTAAAAGCTGCGAAAATAAAACCAAAACTGAGCATCGCATTAGTTCTGGCAGACCGCTAAGTCGAGCTCAGCTAGTAATCCTGGCTGCAGTGCCTCTGCAAGCCGCTTTGCAACACACCTCCACTGCAGCTCCTCCTTTACTCCCCGCCTTCTGGCTATTCAAACCTACACACCTGAAGGGCAGGGATGTGTGCTCTCCCTGCTTTAAGCTTTCCATGTAAGTGCACATAAATGGGCTGCACTATTTTCACTAAAGCGGTCTTCTATATATCCATGTGATTTTTTTGAGAGTGAGAATATTTGTGATTTGAGTGAACTGGTTCTTTAAGATAGTACAACTGTTTCCCCACACCTGTTAAAACACAATTAAATGACATGAGCATCACTTGTGTCCTCGTAGAATTTGCCCAGTAGAACGTCCTTATCTGGAGTTTCTTAGGTCCATCATTTCCTCATCGCAGCTGATTTTCATTGTGTAAAAATCAGCATTGTTTAGCAATGCAGGTGAATAAACTGTATTCTATGGCAGTACTGAAGGTTGTCCCTACACCCCACAATATATTTCTCGAGCGCCTCCTGTAGACATGTCCGCTCCACCACGCAGAGCTGTGCTTTTACAGTGCAAATTCTTCACCGTCCCACGCTGAACGTAGATTCCCTGCAGGTAGCAGGCGAGTTACTGCTTCCATCCCACAAAGACAGATGCAACCAACCATCCATTCAAATGTGCACTGACTAAAGCCAACCGTATCCCTCTTTACCAGCAAAGCATGAATGGTCCCAAACTTGTCAATACACATCTGCATTTTCTGCAACAAAGTCCACTTACTTTTGAAAAAATATAAACTTGTCTCAACCTCTTTCCACTTCACATGATTGTGCCTTTTTTAAAGTTCTATAAAAGGAACAGATCCAAGATATTTTGTAGGCCTTCACACTTAAAGCTTAATGAATGACTATATGAAGAGTCCCCTTCCAAAGTGAGGTATCCACCATTTGAAAAAACATGTACAAAGTACATTAAAGTAGGTCCTTGTGTGATGACATAATACACTTCTATCTTCTTTGAATGTTAAATTTTAAACTTAAATTTCGTATTTTAGATATATTTATATATATTTATATATTCTTTGTTTTGGAAATGAACTCTTCATACCTGAAACATGGAGCACGACAACGATCAAAGAATTTTCACTGCGATTTGACTCGATGTGCTTCCATCTAACATCCCAGGTAGCAAAACAACAGTTCGAAATTTAAAATGTGCGTTTCGAAGAAATAAAGAGCGAAGCTGAGCACACACACACACACACACACACACACTCCAGCTTAAATTTCGTGTAACACATCATCACAGTTCATCTGCGAGAAAAGTCTTAACATTGAGTATTTTTCTTTTACACCAAGGAATGTTCAAGAACAAAAGAAAAGAAAAAAATTGTGCTGTTTCATATGTATATATTTAAGAGTTTTCCTGCACTGGGTCATCAGTGTCTTTTGCTGTACACCTTCTGATTTCGCTCGTTTTCACCGTTTGGATGTTATTTTCAGATGAAGTGAAGTCTGCTTGTATGTGTGTGTGTGTTGTGTGGAAAAGTTTATGTTTGGGCAGGTGTGAAGCAGGAAATGAGTTGTGTACTTGATCCCCTCCCCCCTCCCATGGCACTGTAGTGGTACACACTCAGGTGGTCTTCGCAAGTGTGTGGGCTGCACAACACATCTGCTCTCAGTCATGATTCACAAATAGAGATTAAGTGATTTTTGTGACAGAAAGGGAGAGGGGAGTAGGGTAAGACGAGGCTGACCCTTTCCCTCACCATCACGTGACACATAGAAAATGGCTGTTTTTAGGTTGTGTTTTTTTCATCTGGTGCCCCAACCCCTCCCCCTTGGATCTTGACATTTGTCTTTGGAGGCCGGGCAAACCGAGGCCTCTTACAGACTGGAGAGCAGGAGGAACAGCAAGCCCAGGCTGAGCAGCGGCATGGAGAGGCAGACGGGCTCAGCTCCGTGGTCCAAAAGGCCCGGAGAGGGAAGAGTGGAGTCTCCGTCATCGTCCCACAATCTGTCGTTCTCATTAACCTGAAAGAAAACATGTAAATCTGTGTCTGAAACATCCATTTATGTTTAACAGGAATACAACAAAATCTGTTGAAACATATCTTCAGCGATTTTATGACCAACTATGTGGTTATAATGGCCGAATTTTCCGCATCCACAGTTGAAAAATAAGATAAGCAATGCCAAGGACATAGCCACTTATCAACATGATGCAATTTCACAGCAAGAGAAGCTTTTTTTTTTGGCTGCAGATGTATTCAGAGTAAACTCTTCAATCATCATCATCATTTTTTCCCCTTCATTCTCTTGATATTCTCCTTGAGCTTGTGTGGGTTCCCTCCGGCTTCCTCCCACAGTCCACAGACATGCATGTTAGGCTGATTGGTGATTCTAAATTGGCTGTGGGTGGAAATGTGAGCGTGTGTCTGTCTCTCTGCGTTAGCCCTGTGATATACTCGGCACCCGATCCACGAATACCCAGCCTTATGTCAGCACACATTAAATCCAAGCCCCACCGTGACCCTGAAACAAATAACTCATCTTGGGGTAAAATACTATTACATTTAAATTAAACACGTTTTAACCTTTCAACATCCATCAGGCCATTAGTGAGCTTATAACAGATAAACTGTGTCACCAATATGTATGAAACTATGTATTAAAAAGAAATTGGATAATGAAATCACAACTTCCTGCTTGAAAATGAGCATTTTGAATTTAATCAAACAAACAAACAGGATGAAAATGCGTCAATCAAAATATTTAATTAGAAATGGGTGTTTCCCCCCCACTCCTACCTCTCGTACCTCATTTGTGAGGTACTAAAGACTGGAGCTGTATTGCTTGACAGTTTAAAAACAATGTGACAGGATATTGTTTGGTCATATCTGCTGTTACGACTCTGAGGCAGCTGCCCAGAATTAATTTACAGATTCAATTAACTTTGACTGGTGTCAAGTCAGTCGTATGTTATCCAAACCTCATTTGACATTCGACTATCAGGTGACAAAACGTTTATGTTCAACAGAGTCTCTTTACCGTACTGTTAGCTCTGCTGTGGTGAAAGGATGATACAGACTGTTGAAACAATTGCATGTGGGGCACACCGTTCAGAGGACTCGGGGCAAAAAGATATCATTTGGTTTTTGGCCATTTTTCTGCAGCTTTTCCCCTGGAACTAAGTAAGTGGCCTACTTAACTTGTCAAGTTTATTTATATCTGTTGCCAGACTGTCAATTATGTTATCAGCATTATTTTTTTGGGTTCCCATTTGGAGCATAATGCATGGAACAAATTTCTTTTCCCTGATGTAAATTACATAATTTATAAATTTCTCCTCATTATTAAAATCTGCAATACTGTGTGCATGTTTAATGCAAAACAGGCTGTTCACATTAAAATTTATGTCCAACAGAATTCAGTAGTTGTTTGCTTTATGACTGCATTGTATGGGCTTTGTTAATGGGGTTTACAGAACCTGGTAATGGTGTGAATGAAGAAGCAGTTTCTGTATGTTCAAGCTGATGGTGTACACACAGCACGAAAAGAAAACCATCCTGGACACTCCAAAGCCAGCGACAACTCAAACCTCACAGTTATGTGATCCTCGGATGGTTGGATTTCTAGAGCTGGAAAGTCATTCTGCTGATTTTGGTATGTAAAAACAACAATGGGTATCTACAGACTTTTTTTAAACTCATAAGTCTTTAAAAAACATACAGTGATTCAGTCATGATATCCTTCCATTTTAAGTTTCACATATCAGGACATAATAAAAATCAGCTGGTCCTTAGCATGTTCTGAAATTGTCTGAATACAAACTAAGAAAAACAGCACAGGACATATGACACTGTTACTGTTTATTCAACAAAAACTAAACCCCAAAAATCTGCTTGAATCAGTCAAATAACTTTTTCAGTCTCCCACATGATTGCAGAGGGATTTTGGCCTAATCTTCGTTGCTACTTCCCACAATAGCACACCAAACAGGGTGAAGTCTTTCACATTGCAACATATTTTTCTTTCTCAGCTATTCTTTTGCAGATTTGCTGCTATGCTCGGTGTCATTGTCTTGTTGCATGACCAAATTTGGACCAATGTTTAGCTATAAATTTAACTAACCTTAGCATTCAGAGGAGTTCAGGTCTTACTATACGGCTGCAAAATAAACCCAAATCACACCCACTCCACCACCGTGCTTTACTGATGGCACAAGGTGTTTTTCCTGATGTGCTGTATATACATCTCCTCTGTGGTTTCTTCAGATGCAACTTTGCAAACCTAACCTGTGCTGTGTTCATAATTTGTACTTGTTCAGTCTTTTTCTAGTTTTACTGTCACAAACTTCCACATTCAGCAGATGGCCCCGCCCCTCCCTGAGCCTGGTTCTGCCGGAGGTTTCTTCCTGTTAAAAGGGAGTTTTTCCTTCCCACTGTCGCCAAAGTGCTTGCTCATAGGGGGTCATATGATTGTTGGGTTTTTCTCTGTATCTATGAAGCGCCTTGAGGCGACTTTTGTTGTGATTTCGCGCTATATAAATAAAATTGAATTGAATTGAAAATTGAATTGGAAACATCTGACATGCTAACTGAGGGCTGTAGAGTAGGAGATGAGTAGAGAATGAACAATGCTTCTCCAAGACCAATGCTGTCACTCAAATGGTTAGGGGGTGAGGGGGAAAGTGAAAATAAAGAAAGTGTAGCAAGACAGGAAAAACAGATTAGGGAGCGGGAATAGAAAAATTCAATGACACGCTGCGTTTCTGTGGAAACACTTGGAGAGTAAAAAGTGGTGAGTGGAATTAATCAAGTGCATTTGATTAGCAGCACTGGCTGCTACTTACTCCCTTTAACTCCTATGGAAACAGTAAAGGTGTACTTAGATTTCCACGCACTGCTTTTGTATTTTTCTCTCAGTTTTTGTTAAATAATTAAGGACATTTTGTAATACTTCATGTGTTATTGTGTTTACTAAATGATGATTTTACCAGTTGATTTTTTTAGTCTTATTAACTAAAACCTTGATGTACTTTCCTTTTTTTTCACCATGGCTGACCTGTTTGTCAGGATTAATGCTATTAAATGTTTTTATCTATGTGGAAGTGAAAAATGTATCAACAAAGAATTAACAATTAACCAAATGTTTGCTTTAATCTGACATGTTCTTGCACTTTCTGAGTTTCATTTTGTTTTAGTTGCAAATATTTTTTTTTTTACTAATTCCTAAACAACATTACATTTCAAAAAATGTCTTTTTGACATATTTTAAGAACATAATTATTTATGTATAGATACTTTGATTCACATTACTTTTTGCACACTGTGTCATCCGTAGGTTTGGTATTTTGTGCTCCAGTTTCATTTGTTTACCTTCGTTTAAATCAATTTATATCATTTACTCTCCATGTGTTCTTTTGTTTTGCTTTTTGCTTGGCTATGTGCTCAATCGATCTAATGACAACACTGCAATCAATAAAGTTAAAGCAAATGTTAAAGATGCTTTAGTTCACTCGTACCCCCTGGTTAGTCTCCGCTGAGCTGGAGAGCCCGGTCAGTGTATTGACTTAATGAGTCAATAATAGCTTGTCACAGGATATAAAGCACATATAATATAGAAACCACAGCATGAGCATGCTTTATCTTTTATTGGGCTCATATTTCCTGCAAAACTTCATATTTAGACATTAAAAATATCTTTACTCAGTGCCAAATACTATTGGGGTGATTGTGGCTCAAGAGTTGCGAGTTCGCCTTGTAATCGGAAGGACAGTCTCGGTCATTGTGTCCTTGGGCAAGACACTTCACCTACCGCCTACTGGTGATGGACAGAAGGGCCGATGGCGCGATATGGCAGCCTCTGCCCCAGGGGAGCTGTGGCTACAACTGTAGCTTGCCTCCACCAGTGTGTGAATACAGACCATTTACCATTTAGCAGCCAAATTTCAGGCATATAGGGGAAACGGGCAGTTTTTCCAGAGATTCTGGTATTTACTAAGTAAAAGCAAGCACACAAGTGAGTTTAAAAGGCAAAGAAAAGCTTCTTGATTTTTGTTCTTGATGCTTCTTGACCCACTGAGGACACCTAGAATTTAGATGCTCAAATAAAGAAGTGAATTTTCTGCACGAGATGCCAAATAAACTCTCTTCTCAACTTCTCTGTGACCCGGTGCTGTGTAAATTATCCAGACTGTGTAAATCTCATCCATCTGTCGCTCCCACTAAGTTAAAACAAACAATTAAAGATATCTGTGGCTTTATGACCCGACTCTCGGAGAGGCCGTCTCCATTAGTGCGTGTGTTTGGAGAAGACCGTACATCATATTTTCAGTCTTCCCTCTCGTCTCACCTGAGTAGGTATCTGTGCCCGCAGAATGTTCTGCTCTGTTTCCATAGCGATGCCCGGGGCAGTGGTTGCCAAGTGTGGGCTATGGTTGTCCGTTGCTGGACTGGACACTCCAGGCTGACTGGCCCCCGTTTTCACATCCGATCCGTTTCCAAACGCCTGAATGGCATTTTCTGGAACAAAAGAGCAGCCGCAGATACACTGACACGACTGGAAGCTTAATAGATACATTCATGCTGAAAAATCAGGAGACTTTGATCATTTTTACATGAGTCATCACCTCAAGTGTTCTTTTGCTTTTTTCTCCTGCATAACTCTTTTGATTGTGATTGGCCACTTTACAGCTACGTACATGAGGCCCAAAATTGCAAGGTGGTCAACTTTGCATTGCGACTCATCAGGCTTGTTGAGCTGAAGCATTAATTTCACCCTGGATTTGGCAGTTCAACACACAAAAAAAAAAGAAGAAGCAGCTACCACACACTCAGGAAGGAAAACCTTAGTAGTAGTAGAAAGAAACGTGTAAAATGTCCCTAAATAAGCAGTGAATGCTTCAGCCACGGTTCAGTTTTCAAATTTACACATCTTGGTTCTGTGCTGGGTCACCGGTGTAAGGAGCTACCTGTGTTATTCACACCTGGGGAATCAGTTTCAGTATGTTATTCCTCAGGCGATAAAAAAAGCAAACTTGTGCTCTGTCTGCTCTTAAACAAGACAGAAAGAAAGAGCGTGTGAGCCAAAACTCACTTTTTTATGTAAGAGACGTAAACAAACTATGGAAAAATGCCTGAGATACAGATGGAGGCTTTGGTTTTAATTACGTCAATCTGTGAGGCAAGGGCTCCAGCAAGTCAGATGTAATGCAGGAACATATAACAGCAAAATGAGAACTATAATTACATTATAAAATAATAATTAATTAATTCCCTGCAAGCATGCCTGGTTGCTAAGTCTCTTAGCTACCACTTTGCTATTCTAGTGTACTGGTTTTCCTGCTGGTTTTCTCCAAAATAAAGATGTATCCATAAATCTCACAATATTCACTGCTTATTATAAGGAAATCATTGCAAAATAAATAAATAATGTGTTGCTTCTGGTTGCAGTGCAGGTTTGCAAGGCCAAAAAGTATCCACACTACACAATTATCACCTTGGTAAAGTTGTTCGTGTGAGACAGCTGACTAAAAAAGAAGGGACTGGTAGTTAGGAAGTTATGGTGCGTGTAAGTGAAACTGACAGTTAGGAACAAATTATGGTGCATGTGGAGAGAACGGTGGTTAAGTATGAGGCAAAAAATACCGTGTCTGTGAGGAGGAGTCGTATCATGTAGAAAATAGCGGGAGAAGCTGAATGTAAGGCAGATCTTGAGCAGCAGTGCATAATAAGAGTTGTGCATGTGTCTTCTAATAAGTGTAATTATCACCTTTGTTGTTCTGGGACTGGATATATAAATGATGTAAGTGCACAAAAAAGACACGCGCATGTTTTTTCTACCACACAAAGTATTTATGATAGAAACAGTGTGCAGACTACACACACAAGTCAGATCGCGCACACGCTTTTTCGAGAGAGTCAGGTCTGAAAGTCTGGAACTAGAAATTTAAAACAGAAATTAACATGAAAATTAAACAAACAAGTATTCAGGGCTTGAGTTTCTTATATTTATTATTTTTCTACTTGCAAACACACTTACTTATATTAATATGCTTAATTTATCCACATGGACTTCACTGCAAAGAATTTAGTGTCCACTAAATTGTATGAGGCCACTGTTGTTATCATTATTATTGGTAACTGCGACACTATAAATAGCTGAAGCCATACTTAATGCTTCCCTTGTGTGAACGGACGCACTTTTTAGCCTCTCTTTTGTAGCACTCATTTGTTTTCTCTGAATTTACACAGACTTGCACATCTTCTTTATTGTTTTCATTGCCGTGTTTTATAACTTGTGGCACAAACAATCCAAATAATAGGCAGACGGAGTCTCTACATTTATTTTGAGGCCAGAGATGGGAGTGGAAATGAGGCTTGTGCACAGAATGCATGTGCACGTGTGACCCCAAGTGTCTGGAGGACTGAAAACACCTCCTGCAGCAATGGTTGGAACCAGCTAGGAGTTATCTTAGCTTGAATGGTGCGGCTGTGTGTGTTGAATTCATTGAGAGAAAATTTGATTTACAGCATTTTTCTTTGTTGACTCAACATTTCTGCTTCATATACATTTTGAGTTTTTTGATTCTCCTTCCAAACATATACCAGCTCCAACTTTTTGGTTTCACTTAATCAGGCATCTTAAGCAATAACCCAGAGCCTTAAATCCTTCTGAGTTGTACTTAACAACGGATCTAGTCCTGGACCTAGAAGCCCTATATGCTTTGTTTAAATTCATGCCTTGTGCAATGTATAATCAAGACAGACTTTATATGTACAATGTTTGATTTTATGCACAGTGATTGATTTTAAAGTAAGGTCAAATTACACAAAAATATGCAGCAGGATTTTCATATATTCCAGTGCTTTAATTCACTCAGTAAAAACCAAGGACATACACTCTCAGACCCTCTCAACCTGGCAGGATTCTCTCTTTAGTAAAATAAGAGCACCACACAGGGTCATGGGCGGTGGAGCGCCAACGCACACAAACCATCACAATACATGCTGAAAGTGCTCCACTGCAGTACTACAAGTGAAATGTGGAAATTAATCTCATTGTGAAATGTTAGAAATAGATGAGTGTGTTAGACGGAGGGGTTTCAATGCACAAACTGATTGGACAACATTTGTTTTTAATAAAGGACACACCTGTTGTGACTTGTATGACAATGTTATGAAAGAGCAGAGGGGTAGTTGTTGATTAGTGAGAACAAGAGGGTTCATTGATTGGCATGGGTGGTTACTGGCCCCGCACTTAACACTTGAGAGGAGAACGAAGGGCCAACGCTGTGCAAAGTTTCTCTATACGGCATAATTAAACTTGCCTCAGTCCCACTTGAGAATACACTGAAGTGCAGCGTCTTCTGCATACGGCATCGCAAGTTGGGAATGTGAAGTAATGACTAAACACAGAATAGCAGCTGAGTCATAACATCCAATCAGCACACAATGGTTAGGTTAAATAGGTTTTTATGCGTTAGCCGGCAGCAACAGTGAGCAATTATGTTTAACAAAAGCACAAAAAAGAAAAGTAAAAAGGTCTTTGATGCTTTTTTTGTCTTATCGACCACCAAAAGCGCTTTACAATTCAAACCGTCCTCGCCCACAAAGTGATTTGATTTCATATTATCTTTATCAGTATGGGGGTTCGATATCGTGCCCCAAAGAGTTCCGATTACAGGTTGACCCAAAGGTTTTTGTCATCCACTGACACCACCAGCACCAGCTTGTGTCAGTTCAAATGCAGATTTGATCAAAATTGTAATGGTAGCATTTTCTTATAGCTCTAAGCTTTTAAAATGTGTTTGATAGATGGTTGGGATTCTGAAGTACTGTATATTTATCTGTACTGTATAAATGTCGAATGTCACACAGCGTTTTTAACTAGCTCACACTAAGTGGAACATTTAACATCTAAAGAGCCAGACACTGGATGCTAACATCACGTTTTCAGCGACTTCAGATGTGAGAAGTTATCCATCCAGCAAAGAAAAGATGCTGAAAATGATGCGCTAACAATCATAATGTTTAAAACGTGAAATGTGAAGGTTTTTTTAGTGTCGTTAAACACAGCAGGTCTTAAAACATTATGTCCCTTAATGTGTTGGTTGGTTGAAAAGGGAGACTCAGTATAGGCACAATGCCACCTCTATACAGCTCTAGCATGCAAAAGATTCTGACTGTCCAAAGCCTGAATCAGCTCCTCAAGCAGCAAACAATGAGTCATAATACTATCAGAATCTAAAATTTAGAAACAGATTTATATGAATTGCATAAATGAATTTTCATTTTAAAACCACTGGCATGTAATACTGGTCTGTGTACCTGGAGAGGATGTAGTACAGTATGGCTCTCTACTCTAGTGCCAATAAAATGTCAGTCAAATGGAAACCACAGTGGAATGTAAGAGATCTACTAAAATGTAAGTTTTGAAACAAATGTAACTTTCTTCCTCTATTTTTTCTATGTTTTTCACACTTAAATGTTTCAGATCATCAAACAAATGTAAATATTACACACAGACAAGGTCTACTCCACTTTGTCAGGCAGGTCCTATTTAAGCGATTTCTTGATGGAGAACAGGTGTGGCAGTAATCAGGCCTGGCTGTGGCTAGAGAACTTGAACTTCCAAAGATGTGATAATATTTTAAGACCAATTTAGTTAAAAGCTTTCTCAGGATGGTGTACAGTGTGCCCTAGTGAAGGACAAAAGAAAGAGAGGAAAGCTTAAAATACTATCAGCTCATTAAAAGTATTTTGAGCAGCAGGAAAAAAAATCTCTGAAAGACCTGACACGTGACCTGAGAGATGCATCTGGCCTTTCAGTTAATCTATTATTTGCTAAAGCATCATCAGAAAAGGTCTCAGTGGAAGGATGGCAAATGCAGATATGTTAAATTACACAAGAACTGTACTGAAAATCAGTGGAAACAGGTCGTCAATATGCAAGGAGGCCAGGAAGGTACAACTCCAAAACACGGTGGAGGCTCTGTCGCGGTTTATGGCGACATTCAACCAGTGGTGTTGGTAATTTTGTCAACAAGTGATTGAATCATTACTGCAGAAAAAGTATCACCACCCTTTATCCACTATATAATACCTGGAAAACATCGAATCTTGAGAGCACCGTGTATAAATTAATACCTGTAAACCTCAATAAGTGAAGCAATGCTGTAAAGAAGAGTGAGCCACAAAGATAAACTGATAAAAATATCAATTACTTCAAAAAACTACTTCAAGTTAGTAGTACTGAAGGTGCTTCTACAAGCTACTGAGTCATGGGGTGTACTTAGTTTGACAGAGGGCTATGGAGTCGTGTGAAAACGCACTTTTCCACACAAATATACAAACGTGTACTTCCACAGACTACTGCCTGCCATCCATTGTCATTAAAATCTCTTGTCGGCAAATTTATAATGACTAGAAAAATTCTGAGATCTTTTTCTCTTTTCGCAGGAGCATAGGAAACAGCTGTTCAAATTTGGATGTAATTCAGTCAAACAGATGCTGTTGATATTTCTGTTTGAACACTCGAGTGATTGAAACAGATAACATTTCTACCTTCACTGTCTACCAGAAGTATGCAGTAAAATTACAGGCGCGTAAAATACAGACAGAAATGTTTGGTTAGCAGAGCGTTGACACAGAGCAGGAAGGTGGAGAAAGTCAGAGACGGCAGACATGGATACTGGACTGAACTGGTTTCCTTTACTGTATTTAAGACCCTCAAAAATCTGTCACCTTTCTGTAAAGGTTTGACAAAATGATCACTGATTATTTAAAAGGACCATAAGAAGCCTGTGACTGCGAGGAATATCACATTATATTTCCTGTGTACAATTTACTGACTGCTGGATTTATAAGGAAACTCATTACATCAAGTTGTTGGATTTATAGCAACCAGAATGAATTATGACCATATAATGAATTAATATTCTACAGGCATTCATTCTCATTTGGCTAATGGGTTACTCAGCAGCAATTACGTTTTCATGAAAGTCACTTCAATTAAAATATGCTCAAAATAAAGACATGACTGTCAGATCCATCAATTAATAACCATAGCTTATACTGTAAGATGAATGTGAGCATGAGACATGAAAAAACCCTCATTTTCCAGCTGTTCCTGAGGGGGAAAAACCCAGAAGCGACTCACTGAATTTCAGTGATGTGAATTCAGAGTCTTCAGCGGAGTATCAGCGTGTGACGCACAGACATTGATTTCTCACAGGATCATAAACAAATTGATCGTTCCTCCTGAGATAGTTTGCCTCTGCAAAGAAAATTCTGCAGCAGTCAATGCAGCGCCTTGACTTGAGCATCAGCATCGAGCACTGGAGCTGCTGGAAGGGTGACCTGTTTGTTCCTTTAGCCCTGCAGCTAATTAGGGAATGCATGTTGCAACAGAATCTCAATGAATTGACAGTGAGAAGAAATCAAATACTGATCCCATTTGAGGCTATATATACATATATAAGGCTGTGGACTACCATACTAATGGTGCTGTGGGTCATTAGCATTGGTAGGACAGGTGGGAAAGTGTGCCAGTGCGCTCAAAGTGTGCAGTTAGGGTTCGGCAGCGCACAGCAATTCCCTGGCAGGGTGACGGATGAGAGAAGCGAAGGATGCAACTCCAGCTGCTCGCCACCATGCCTCACCACCCGCCATCACGCAGAGATGAAGTGCCAATTGATATCTTTAGTGGTAAGCTGTTGTGACAGTTTCTTTGTAAATGTTTGGCCACGGCTGTTTAAGCACAGCCATCTCTTCCACTTTTAAGTTTCCTCCTGAGGGCTTTTTTTCCTCTTTTACTGACTTCACAGGTTCCCTGGGGCATTAATGCAGAGCCCATCCTATGCATGCCCCGGTTCTGTCCCCAAACTCCCCAACGTATTGTTGGCCACCCTCACTTTTCCCTGTTATAATACCAATTCAAGTTCCAGAAAAGATTTTACATAATTGCAGAAATAAAATTAGCTTCACCTCCATCTGTCCTCTCTTTTTTTCCCCCTGCCACGCACAGAATGAAGAGGTCCAGAGCTGCTGCTCTGCATAGTGATGCGACTATTACCGCTGTGATGAGGAAGTAAGGTGGGGTGACAGCTGTTTTTAAAACCTGACTGAGCTCGCTCCATACAGGGAAGGCTTTTTTCCCCCAGCAGTTTCCCCCTCCCCTGTCTGCAAACAACTGTATTCTTCCCTGCCACTATTCTCTCTGTCCGCCTCATTAGTTCGGAGGCAGGAAACCAAATTAGGCTCAATTACAAAGTCATCAAAGGCCATCTGAAGTCCTGTCTCAGCAAGCAGGCCCCAGCACAAGGGCGGGGTTGTGCGCAAAATAACGGTGGATTCAGCTGCAAGAAATTTACACACAAAAAAGACAAGGAGGATTTATTTAACCGATGATGATGATGTCGCTGTCCATTTGTAAAACTGAACGATCACTGAAGACAGGAGAGTCTTCCCCTGTACTCAAAATGAATAACAATTCTTTACACGCTGTGATTATACAAGAAACATGGGGGAAAGCAAACAATGAGGAACTCTCCCAGGGCGCATTCATTTCCACAATTATTGGATCCAATCCAAACTCACTTTGTCAATTCATTACGGACACTTTCTCCCCCCCAAAAAGAGGTGTTGTCTGCCCGAGTATTAGAAGAGCAACTAAATTCCAGCTGAGATGAGTGTGACATGCACTGCTGGTCCTTTCCCATTAGAAACTTGTTAATCCTTATCATCACATGTAGAATGTTTGACTTCAGCCGTTCGCTCAAGCTGTTTCCACTTTTGGCCAAGATGCAGGAAAATGAGGCCAGTGACTCTGAGCTCTGTTTTTCTGGGTCTTTAAGGAGCTTACTGTAAACAGCACACGGGAGCTGCCATAGCAAGTCTAACTCCTGACTGCAGGATACCCGTGAGGAGTTTCACTGGACAGCAAGACATCCATCAGCCAGGTCTTACCTGTAATCTAATTCATTCTATGGAGAATTGGTAACTTTGAGTTTTAAAGCGAGATTTTAATAAAGGGCAACATGGTGGCACGGTGGTTAGCACAGTTCAATTCCACCATCAGGCCGGGGTCTTTCTGTGTGGAGTTTGCATGTTCTCCCCGGGTATTCTGGCTTCCTCCCACAGTCCAAAGACATGCAGTTAGTGGGGATAGGTTAATTGGAAACACTTAGTTGCCCATAGGAGTGAATGCGGGAGCCCTGCAACAGACTGGCGACCTGTCCAGGATGTACCCTGCCTCTTGCCCTAAGACAGCTGAGACAGGCTCCCTAAAAAAGATAAGCGGAAGCGAATGGATGGATTTTAATAAATATCCAAAGGCCTGTTTTTTAAAACTACTGAGCCACAGTGTACATTGTTTTCTGTTAACAAGGTTTGTTTGAATCTTCATACTTTGTCTTATTAAGCATCCAAAATTGCAAAGTTGCTTGGTGAACATCTGCTGCCCCTGGGTCTACTGCTGTATAGCTTTTTATACACATCATGGTTATATTAATTGTTTCTGGGAATCGTCAGCTGGTCAAGCAGAGTTTGAAAAGTTTGAAAAAATTGTGACAGAAATACTATCTAGTGTATGGCTCATCTCACTATCTTTGACCAGCTATTAAATCCTTTTATTATTCCCTGACATGAAAAATCAAGTGTGTATTTCTGCTTTATTGTGCAGTGTAAAGAATAAACAGGTGCGTGGAAAGCTGTGCAGTCTGAAACGAGTACATTTGCAGGCTTTAATCATAGGTGTTGATGTAAATTTCACACTTAAGACCAAAAGCCAGGAAAAATAGAGCGATCATGTGAAGGCAGAGGAGCAGAGGGTGAGATGCTGCAGTAACAGCAGCACAGATAACACGCCGACACCATCGGATCACTCGTGGCAGGGTTTATGTTGCTGTAGAGTCTGGTTAAATCAGTGGTAAGAGGCCGTTTGTCTGACATCTGATGAGAGTTTGGTACTTGGCTGTTCTGTCACAGTTGAACATATGTATAAACTGACCCTGAATATCAGTTGCAGTTTGCTTTGTAGTGTCACTACAGTCACACAGTCCAACGTCTGGCGTCTGTGGTTTGTCACTGATGTTGTTATTCACGCTGACAGCTTTGTAAGAACATGTCTGCTTTTGTTGTTAGAAAAAATATAATAACCCCAAATAAATCCCAGTGTGTGTGTGTGTGTGTGTGTGTGTGTGTGTGTGTGTGTGTGTGTGTGTGTGTGTGTGCGAGACACCAGCAGCTACAGTTTGTATTACTTTGTCACTAATGTCATTCTTCTGTCACTGGCGCCATCATTCATTCGGAGGGATGATCCCGTATCATCATAGCTGTTTTGTTGTCGTTGCTGGATGAATAAAAGATTACACCGGATTGGTGGATAATTCTAACGTAACACCAGCTGCAGTTTATCAGCAGAATGCACTGCAATTAAGAAAACATGCTATTATTGTTATTTTTGTTTTCTGGCGTGATAAAACTCCCTGCGAGTTGCATAAACAAACATATGTGATATTTGTGTTAATCCATTACTTTGTGCCACCAGCTGTAGTGTTTCATTAGTGTCACTGGTCTACCGCTGCCATAATTCACAGTGCTGTTTATCTGACAGTTTAATTGTGAAAATAAATAAATGACTATTGACTGAAACGATAACAAGGGGGAAGGAGCGGCTTTTTACTTTGTCGCTGATGTGTCACTAGAACGAGCTTTCCCAAGAATCCTTTTCAAACACGGTAAAAGCAAAGTGATGTTTAGCAGCACAGTTGAGGGTAATAATCGAACAATAATTTCCACTGTTAAAGGCTGGATGATTCAGATTTTATGTTTGAAAATAACCAGGAATGACTCACAAATTTAAGAGGACCAAAAAAAAAAAAAAAACCTTCTTATTCTTACAGGTGCCAAATTTACAATATAAAAATTCTCAGAGATTAAAGTCACAAATTTGTGAGAAAAGACTAATTTTTCTTCTGTCAACGAAGCAAATGTGATGCAGTTCTTTTATTATAACTTTTTTTTCACAAATACATTACTTTATAAACTCAAATTACATCTACAGCACAGTAGTAGTGCATATTTTTTTCTAGTAAACCTACAAATTAAGACTTTAAATTTGTTTTTCTCCCCAAAATATTACTCTTCTAGAAAAGAAAATCACACAATTACGCAGCCATAATTTGATGACACAACTTTTGGCAGGTTGCCACATTTTTATATAAAATTTTGAATTGTGCTCTGCACCATAAAACTAGCTCTGGTCTGCTGGTTGGCTGCAGTTTGAAAGGCCCATTTGTTTTAAGTCCCAAAGAAGGAGCGGGCAGTGCATAATAGTTGGCAGTGTGTTACCAAGTTAATGGTCAATTTTAAATGGACCATCCAACAGAAAAGTAAATGCATTATCAGAACTGCCGATGCTGGAAACATTCCTCGCAGATTTTGGTTGATATTAACATGATAGCGTCACACAGTTTCATCATCAGATCTCAGCTCTATTGGACTGACAACTGGTGACCATCTAGTTGAATACAGTGAACTCATTGTCATGTTCAAGAATGTCTTCACTGGTACATTGTGTTCATAAGGGGATGGACATGATCAGCAGCAGTACTCAGGTACACTATGGGATTTTAATTGGCACTAAGTCACCTAAAGTGTGCCAAGAAGTCATTCACCAGATCATTACGCCACCAGCAGCATGAACCACGGATACATAGCAGGATGGATCCATGTGTTCCTGCTAGTGATGGGTCGTTCGCGAACGAAATGGCTCTTAGAGCCGAATCTTTGACGTGAACGACGCGAGCCGGCTCCTTATCGCGAGCCGTCACGTGGTTTGTTTGTTTTTTCTCTCAGCCTCTCTCTCGCACTTTTTTTCCGCTTCACTCAGCACGCGAGCCTTGTGCTTTACGCTGGGCAGAGGGGGGAGGGGCGGTAGTTACACTGAGTAGCACAGGAACAGAGCGAGAGGGAGAGAGAGAGAAAGAAAGCCAGGGACAACAACGTCACATTAGAAAGGTATAGTAATCATCCACAACTATTTTCGGTTGCAGATGATAAAGGATTCAGAAAGTTTATTCATGCAGGCCCATATGACAGAGAATGTGCATGTTCTTTTTGTTTTCATATTTTAATTTATATTTAATTGTGTTGTGGTTTGCAGTGTTTTGTGTTGTTTCACTTTAAATTTGTAAAAGGAAACAGCTGAAAATTTAAATAGTTAAAAGTTGAAATGTTGAAATAGTTGATTTTTGTATTATATGATTTATTTATTACATTTTATGTGGAGTGAATAAATAAAAGTATATTTACGGTGGCCCCTAGAGACAAAGCACGCACAAACTTCAAATCACGTACAAACTCTGAAGCACGTACAAACCCTGAAGCACGTACAAACTCCAAAACACGTAAAAACACGTACGAACTCCGAAGCACGTAAAAACTCAGAAGCATATAAAAACTCAAAACACGTACAAAACACAACAGAAGTGCTCCAGGATGCTGGGCGCAGTGTTGAGCTTTTGTTACCTAGTGGCTACACAAGCCAACAAGTACCAACGACCAGATTTGGTGTGTGGTAGTAACAGGTAAATGAACTTTTTTTTTAAATTATTTGAATATATATGAATGCTTGTGTATAAATACACAAACAACACACATATGCTTTCAATTGTGTAATTTAAGTGATCTAGTAGCTCTGCTTTGGAAGTTCAGTTCATTCTAGAAATGTGTTTTGGAGTTTGTATGTGTTTTGTCTCTAGGGGCCACCGCATATATTTATATATAAACATATATAAATAAAACCACTTTTTTTTTACGTTAGTAATTCCTTTTGTGCATAATTTTATATTATTGTTAATAATAAATTAATTAAAGCAACAAAACAACCTGAAGAGCCGGTTCGGAGCCGAAAGAACCGGCTCTTTTTAGTGAGCCAAACCGAAAGAGCCGGATCTCTAAAAAGAGCTGGAAATCCCATCACTAGTTCCTGCTGTTTCTGACCCTACCGCGTGAATATCGTCACAGAAATTAAGACTCATCAGACCAGCAAACATTTCTTTGGTCGTCTATTGTTCGGGTTTGTTGAGCCTGAGCAAATGATAGCTTCAGTTACGCTTTCTCTGCTGACAGCAATAACACCCAGTGTGGTTTTCTACTGCGGTAGGCGATCTGTTTCAAGGTTTTACCAGTTGTGCATTCGGAGATATATATCCTGGTTGAAACAACTAGTTATTTGAGTTATTGTAGCTTTCCTATCAGCTTGAAATAGTCTCCTCTGACCTCTAGCATCAACAGGGAATTTTCACCCAGAGAACTAACTCTCACTAGATACCTTCTCGTTTTCAGACCATTTTCTTTAAACCCTATAGATCATTGGGTGGGCAAATCCCTGTCGATCAGCAGATTCTGAAACACTTAGCCTGACCAGCCTGTCTGGCACCAACAACCATGTCATGTTCAAAATCACTCAAAATCATCATTCTGATACTTAATTTGAACTTCAGCAGGTCATCTTGACATTGCAGCAACTCAATGCCTAAAAGCGTTGAGTTGTTGCCATGTGATTGGCTAATTTGATATTTGTTTTTAAGTGCCATTCAAGAGGTCTAGTGTATATTTTCTATTCAACACAGTTCAAGTGAAAACGCAAGTAAGTAAGTAAGTAAAATAATGACTACCCCTCTGTCTGCTCTGTTTCTCATCTATGTACAAAATAGCCCGACTCCCGTGTGGGTTGCAGAACATCAAAGGGATTTTTGCACCACAATAAAAGCGTCACAGATTATTCTGTTCACAACTAGACTTTCTTAATTCTCGCACTTGCTCTGGTTCTTAGTCTGGGTTGTAATTGCTTCTCTGTTGCCAGAGGTCTCTCTTTTTGCAGTTGTTACTTACTCAGGCAGATGTTGTCGTGGAAAAAAGTGAGAAAGTCGCTGCATTGTTCCCTGTGGTTGCCACTCGCTGCGCAGGAGCACCAGGGTCCCACATTGGAGGTGGAGTTGTCAAGGTAGTTGGGAGTTATTGTGCTTCCTGTTGAGGGCAGGAGAGGTGGAAAACAACACATTTCCGTATGTTTACAGGTGTACTGAGCCAACACATCTCCTCACATTACTATCTTTACGATGCAGTGATTGAATCTGACCTTAAGCGAGCTCGCATAAAAAGGAAGCTATCTCTTTGATTTAGCCGAACTGTGCGGAATATTTAACATCTTTTTTGTTATTCAAGCTATTCCGCCCGTCTCCCCGTGCAACACTCTGCTCGTAAGCGCCTCATAAAAACTGCAGTTTCCAAAGAAAACCCCCCAAAAAGTTGTCTGACTGAGAAGTTTGATGTCATTCGAGCTGAATTCTGGCTGATTTAATCTTGTTACGCTTAGCCTGATTATGACCTTACTCTGATTACGATAATCAAATAAAGGCATTTACATGGCAATTTCTATCATCCCGGCATTGCCCTAATCATGTTAAGACTGAGTTATTAGTGCGTATGTAAATGTATTCATTGAGAGGGAAAGTGAGAGGAATTTAAAAAGAGGAACGGATGAAAACGGAGTGAATGCGCACAGGGACGCAGACGGGCAGGTTAGTTAGTGCCGCAGCCGGACACCAGCTGGGACCGAGTCAGGCAAAGAAATCTTACTGTATTATGTCTTGGTTTGAAAATAGCAAACACACAGCTAAAAATACTCTGTCTGTGTAACTGGTGATTATTCAAAAATGTGATTTTCATCGTGGGTGAAGTTATCATACATACAGTGCATCGCTGCTAGCTTATCCTCTTGATCTCTAGCAACCTTCCTACTTTGTTGATGTTACAACAGATCCAAGCATCCAAGTACCGCAGCAGTTGTTTAGGTTTTCTTTTACACTTATGAACTCCCCAAACATGCGCATCCACCACATGCGCCAGCCTGGCAAACTCTGATAAGAGCAGCGGCCTGAGACACAAAATTCAGGCGCCGTCAGAGTCTTTCTTTTCGTTTTGAATCTTTTCAACCGTTCAGTGGGAAATGATTGGAAAGTCATTCCCCGGGAAGCCTTCTAGTTTGTATTTTTTAAAGAGGGTGAGGATAAAACCGCTGCACTTCGAGGCAGTGTGGCAAAACAAAACAAAAAAAAAAGTTCTGATTTACCTCTATTGATTTTTCTGGGACTTCCAAACAACAGCACCTCAGAGTTTCACTTCGTCTTGAGTTGTCTACAATGGCCAATCTGTGCTGCACAGCTTTCTGTCTCCGTCTTCCTTTATCTGTCTACTTCACTTTCCAACAACCCCCCTCTCCCCCACACACCCTTCTTTTTGCAGTACTTCACTTGGGTATTGTTGTCCAATAATGACATGTTTGAACTGAGTGCTTTTTAACAACCTTTTGTGCATTATGTGATCCTTTGTTAAGTTTTTGTACGAAGCACAATAGGCCGTGTTCTGCGCCTCTACCCAGTCCCGCTCATTGTCACGTCAGGGATAATTCTCTCAAAACAGCGGTCAATAGTTGTAATTGCACTACTTATAATGCCAACGATTTGGCTGGGCACGCTGTAGCCACATTAATCAGCACTCCATCGATTCCTAAAGCGCGCTCCTCATCACAATCCTTGATTCATTCTTTTGAGCCCTGTTCAGCGCACTTGTCTGCTCTTGGCCTTCCTCCCTCGAAAACCTTTTGTTCCCAATCTATCACCGAAGGTGGGCGAGCCGGAGCTGGTGCAGAAAGATTTAGTTCTTACCTATCAGGCCGGTGTATGCGAGCAGACATTGCCCGTAGTTCTCCTGCTTGCAGCCACTGGCACTCTGCTCGGAGGGCTGGCAATCATGCTGGAACTGTGCCCAGCGAGACCTGTGGGAGCAATAACATGCCATCCATCATTTACTTGTGCTTGGCTGCTGCACACATCATGTCAATGAGTGGTGGCCAGCGCTGGTGCTTTCTCTCATCTAACCCCAGAATGTAGGTTTGAAAACCACCACGCTCATCTACCTGCTTGTGCTCCCCGTGACAACTCCCTCTGCCCTTCAAGATCTCCCGCTCTACAGCACTTCAACCCTACTCCAGCCACCCATGGTGACATTCATCCCCCTTTATTCTTTCTTCCTTTTTTTTCTTCTCCCTGGCAGTCGTCTTCTGGAAAGCTGCCAGGCTGTAAAGAGTCAATGAGGGGCAAAGATAGGCCTTAGCTCTGCTCTCTTAATACTGTGGGTGCTGTCTGGCAGGCCTGGCCACCAGGAGATTAGACAAATATGGATCTTTCATATAAATACTTCCTCCCACAGCAGCTTTGCCTTCCCGCCTTACCTTTCCTGCCAGCCGCACAGACATCCAACCTCATCACCGTCATCGTGCGAGGCTATCGAGGCCATCATATTGCATCATTGGCCCCCGCCGACTGGCATTTGCGACGGGATCCCCTCAGGGCACCACAACTCTCCACTTTGCCCTCATTTGTCATGTCATTGTAATGATGTGCGTAAAACTCATAGGCTGTGCGCTAAGTGAAGGCATCCTCCGCAGGCAGCCAGTTAATGCCGGCTGACTGGTGCGCGATTGGTGGGCCGTGCAGGGGCCTTGAGATGCTCTATCCGTCGGGGCGGCAGTGGAGAATAATGCCTGATCGATAGCCGTGACAGATGAAGCCCTTTGTCTTCCTGACATTTGAAGAGGAACTAGATTAAATGCTGGCGACCATTTGCTGTCAGTAAGAGGAGGCTGACTGGATGCTTCTGAGAACTCCGTGTTCCTGGGAGAAACACACCCTATGAATCCTAATGACCTCATAAGGCATTGTTAGTTTTCTGACTGGACGCTTTACAACCCATTTAAATTTGAATTAAATCCTTTGGTAGTCACATACATGGGGACATAAACGCCGAATAACTAAGCTTTCTCAGATGACTTACCATGTGAGGAGGGTCACTTTTTCTGCAAACTATTTTCTGATCCTGACGATGTCTTCACTGCTGTTAATAAACATTTTTCCAAGCAACTTGCCAGGAAAACCATGCGTGAATCCCCAGTGAGAAAGGCTGTTTCAATAATGACTATTTCACATGGCTGCTTCACTTGGAAAATGAATGCAGAATTTAATTGAGCTAATTAAACACAGTTAATGAGTATAACAATTGCATTAATTAAACACAACTGACTAATTAAATCTAAATGAACATATCACCCTAGCCAGACACATCTTCCAAGATATACACGACGCTATTTATTGTCCTGAGGGAAAGTCAGCGAGCGAGGCCACCATCAACAGAGCACTTCAAATTAAACCAGACAGCGGTGACGATGACGCCACATCTTGTACTCGGTCAGAAAAAATAAATCAACTTGACACAACTTGCAACTTAGCTTGTCACCTGTCAGCAAACTCGTCAGCTTAGTCACTAATGGGACAGTAAACCCTTACAGTTTACACTCAACACCTCGTGTACTCTGGGAAAGGCGGTGAATAAAGCATGGCTCTGTTCCCTCAGTGGTCAATAAGACTGGCTGTTATTGCTCAGTGTTGACCAAATGCACCAACTGTAGAGGTAGTTATGAAGTAAACTGTAGTCGGAATCAAACTTGGCGAGCCTTTGTTGCTGTCATCAGTATTTTCGTCCAATATTCCGTCGTCTGTGCGCCTTTTGCCCGTCTTTATCTTTTTGCCTTTTATTGGCCGCTCTCAGTTATTGCTTTTTCTTTGGAACTCTGCCTAGACAACCGGCATCCTGGAGTTACCTCTTCACTGCTGACATTGCGACTGGTGTTTTGCAGCCGCCATTTAATAAAGCTGCCAGTTGAGAACCTATAAAGGGTCTGTTTGTCGAACTGGAGACTCTGACGTACCTTTGTTCTTGCTCAGTTTTCCCCCCACAGCCTCTCGCTTGTCTTTTCTAGTAAGAGCCAGTTTTTCCAGTTATGTAAAGGGAACATTATGCATCGTTATGTGAGTTGTTTTTTTTACTGGGTTCATTACTTGTTTGTTTGGGTATTATGACACTAACTGAAACCACAGCAGGTGATGTTTTCGGCACCCAACTAGAAGATGATAATGGCTTTTTTCTTATAATAATCAATTAGCCTTTTAACAGGATACAGTTGCGTTCGGCTAACTGAGCAGGGAAAGTTACATCTATGTCCACGCTGCACTGAAAACACTGAATGATTTCCATGAATCTCCAATTGTTCTTTACCACATGTCTGTTCAATTCAGTTATATTATAAATCTAAACAAAAGTGGCTTCCTTCAAAAACAAAGACCTCCCTGAGTAGCCCCAAACCTTTTGAGCAGTACAATAAATCAGGTGTTACTTTATCCTATTTTAACTGTCTTGTTTTCTTTTTAGGTGAGTGGTTGAAGGTTCTCTTTAACCATACTGCAAATTTGGCTTCAAACTTTCACTGATTCACTGATTTAACCCCTCCACCACCTCGACATCCACCCGTCCGCTCCACACCCTCAGATTTCTGCATGCAACACTTTTTCTGGGTGCACTGGCCTTGGAGCCTAGACACCAAACTTTAATTATATTGATGCTAATGATCATAAATAATAAAACTGCTCTATGTCTGCTTGATGTGTGTGTGGGGACTGTTTGCTAACACTTTAGCAAATCTCTTTTATGTGCAGCTTGTCTTTCAGCTAGTGGTCAAAAATTAATGGCTACAATTTCCATGTAAGAAACTACCGGTCGCATTATTCTTCTCGTGTCCTCGCTCGGTTACTGTGTGATTGTTATGGTATTCAGGAGCCCTGTCATTTAAAATGAATCAAGCTTTAAATTTTTCATCGTAAAAAGCAGAAAGTCAAAGAGAAAAAAAAAGCTGGTGTTAAAAGCGTACGACAAGGCAAGACTCAAATAGTTTCCTCAAGAGCCGACAGATCAAAGAAGATCTGTGATGTGTCAGTAACCTCAGGCGAGTGTTTACCAACAAGTTTAACAAAAGAACTCGATAAGCTGATACAGTCTTTAAAGCCTGTTTCTCCATTTAAGTGGGAGTTTACTTTCAGCTTCTACACGTCAGATAACATTTATCTCAGTTTTAAGTCTTTGAGTATCATTTTAAAGAACGGGCACCTTCTGAATCAATCCGTGTTTCCGTTTGTCCTGGATTAGTTATTTCAAGTGTTCTGAATAAGCATCTGAGCAGGATGTGATAACCATGACATGAAACATTTAACAAAGTGATTTTACTTTTAGGTCAAAATATGGAAAAAGACCTTTTGTGAGCCTTTAATAGAAGCTGCAGCTGCTGAAAATGATTCTCAATTTAGTGTGAAAAGTGACGTCAACTCTAGAAATTATGTGTGAAATGTTTTTAGCAGGAGGCAGCATGTAAGACCAGATTTTTTTCTTTCACTTTTCTACCTGCACACATAGTCTGCCTTGCAGATCCGCAGCTGAGCCAAACAGTTGGGCTTTTCCTTGTCTTCGTAGGAGCAGGACGGCACGATGGTTTGCCTGCGGCGCTCTGCGCAGGCCGTGTCGGTGCAGGGACAGAACAGCAGCTCGTTGGTGTATTCAGGGGGGACGCGGTCGAAGAACTTCCTCAGCGCCTTGTTGCACTTTGCTCGATTGCACGGCCCCGAGCGGGCAGACGGCTGGATGCAGGAGGAGACGTACTCCGTACGAAGCTTCTGACACGTCTCATCTATGTTACACGCCTTGGCAGCGTCCAGGCAGCGGTTCACTGTCGTCACTTCAGACTCTGAAAGGAAGAAAGAAGACACAAGTGAGCAGCAGAAAGGCTTACATCCTCGTGTGCAGAAAATCAAATCTCAAGCAATGTTTACAAATGATTTGAAGCACTAATTGGAGTTAGGATCGACTCGCCGGCCCTCACCTCTACACTTGGATGCAGAGTTGCATTTACAAGTGCAAAAAACTTCCAAAACAAAACAAAAAAACAAAAAAAAAACAAACAAAAAAACCAAACCCAAACAAAACAAAACAAAACAAAACAACGCATGTCTTGAAGAAGAAAATACACCAAAATGATGATTGTATGTAACAGGCCTCCCTGTAATGAATAGAACATGAATGGTGTCTAAATGTTGTATGAGTGCGGGCACTGGATGTGTTTCAGCCAAGGCCTAATGGCTGAATATTTCATTCTGCTGGGTTAATGCAGAGTGGCAGCGCTGAAAAAGCTGCTCCTCCATCTCTCCAGCCGCACAACAAGGCCTGTAATTACTGTTCCTTCCCCCCTTCATCCATCTATCCATCTCTCCAGCACTCCCTCCCTACATCTGGGCCCATTCCTCACTCACCTGACTCCCTCCTTCCCTCGCCGCCCTCCTCCCTCGCTATGTGCCTGCCACCCGCGATGCCGCTATCGCCCCCACTCCATCTGTCTCGTCCCTTCCCCTGCTTAGCTCTCTCTCCCATCCATTCTTCCTCAACTTTGTCCATCTCTGCCTCCCTCAGTGCCCATGCTCCTGCTGACTTCTCGAGTAATGAGCCACCTTCTGTGGAGGCAGTGGAAACCCCTTTCATAAGCACCTTTTTTCCCCATTGTATTATTTCCCAATCCATCATTATATGTGTGCGTGTGTGTGTTTTTTTCCCAAGCGACCTTCCAGTCAATACGGCCATGATGACGCTCAGCTCCTCTGGCAGATAGTGCTGCTCATTAGTTTGTAAAGTGCCTGTAGTTGCGTCTCCTGGTGAGTTTGACTCTCACCAAGCTGTCATATAAAATATGAATGGCCTCAGAGAGAAGGCAAACAACCCATCGCAAAGCACAGGTTATTCCAAGCTTAACCAAGTAGCCAGCGGAGGGCAAGGGTGGAGTGCAGGTTGAAAAACTGGATCCAGTGTCTGCATACTTGGGGAGGAGAATATTCCCACACCCTTGAGTGTGAAATCCTTCACGCCATGGTTTTGTAACCTGTTATTTATTCAAAGGAGGCTCGCTGAGCATGCAGCACACTTATGTGTCATGCACTCGCATCCAAAAGTTACCCACAGCCCGGCGCTGCCACCGGGCCGACTGTAGATCAAGCATACCGAGGATTATTATCCAGTCTCACACCAGATTCTGTAATGTTCAGGATTACGCGTCTAAATTTTAATTACGTGGTGCCAGTCTCTCTGTGTTTGGACAGTGACACATTCAGCTGTTTTGGCACCATCCTTCTAGCACAATGGATTTGAAAAATAGAAAGCAACTGAGCGTAAAGTACCTAAGCCTTAAAGGAAAACTCCAGCATTTGTCTATGAAAATCAAAAAAATGTGTGTCCAAAAAAAGAAAAGGGGAAAAAAAACACAATCGCAAACTGCATGCTTGAAAAAGTGACGTGGAAATGTCTGTAGTTTAAAGGATGTGAAAGAAAGAGTGGATTATGCTACGTGAAACTTCTCAACTTCTTTTGTTCTGCGGTGAGCTTTCTCGCTTTCTCTCCCTTTAAAGCCACCAGTGTCTCTGAACGTGGTCAGATCCTTATTACACAAACATCTCACAAACAGAAGCCTTTTTAAAGACCACCTTGAAATATTACACAGTATAACAATGCCTGTTCAGCTGATCTGGATGGAAACACAACACAAGCATTTTCTTCTTACCTTTGCTAAGTTTTTTGGTAGCGTATGAGTGCGTGCATGTCACTTTCTGTAAACATAATAGCTCACTTCACTCACTGGGCCCACGTCCTCATTTTAGATTTGACAGCATTTTAGTGGTAAAGGTGAACGCTTGGACATGAATTGAGCTGCGGTTTGGGGAAGGCCTCGAAGGGGACTGGCGACGGCTCCCAGGCCTGGCAGATCCACATGTACTAAATAGAAGTGAAGAAGTTAAAGAATTGAAAGGGGAAGGGAGGGAGGGGCACGTAAACGAGAATGACAGCTTGCAGAACTGGGAGCACGTAGATGAGAGCCGGAGGGAGCGTGTTTGGAGGCGTGGTCCCGCCCCTGAAATTCCAATATATAATCTCCAAAAAGTTTATAATGGATTCTGATAAAACTTTGTAGGGGTGTAGAGTGGGGTCATATTAACAAGCCATTCAACTTTGTCGTAAATCCACCAAGGTCTTCAAGGAAAACAGACAAAAAGCCTCATAACTTAGAAACTATGATTCTCACAGATGAGGTGTGTAATGTCAACACATAGAAAGTACCATATAAAGATTTAAAATATCACGCCACATTTGACCTCTGACCTTCAAGGTCTTTAGATTGATCTGGAGGTCAGAGTGATAAGAATGCTATTTACAGTATTTACACATAGATTTGTATTAACAATAAATAGGTATATAGGGGATATAGGGATTCTGAAACTCTGGAACTTTGACCTCTTCTCTCTTCGTCGAGGTCAAATAAGGTCAAACTTTAATAAAATGTCTTTTACTTTTAAAACTGTGTTTAAACATATTCTGCTTTGTGTATATTGGCAGGATTTAGGAAATGATACTGGCGTGCGGGGATTCACACTATAGTTAGCATCCAAATATCAGGTCAAATTTGACCTCTGACCTCAGTTTTACATTTCCCATTTCTTTCAAGTTGACCCCAAAATGTGTTTATATCTTTAAAGAAACCTTTGTCAAGACACAGAGAATGAGCTGCCTTGTTAGTAAGAAATATCCTGCATTATAATAGTATATAATAGGCTCAAGGTATTCATGTCCAGTTATTTACAAATCACTGCCTGTTATCCATTACCTACTCCTACATAATGTTTAATAATCAAAGTAATCATCTGTCACGCCTGTGATCTCAGAGTGCCTCTTGTTCCAAAGAGGTTTGTATCTAAAAGGCTGATTGACTTTACAAAGCTTGTGACAAACTTGAAGCATCGCTGTGAGGACAAAAGGACTGATCACACTCGGGTCAACGACGCATTAAAAAAAGTTTCTTTCTTGTTGCCCTACATCTGCTGCGCTTCAACAGAAAGCCTTTTCTCAGCATCACCGAGTTGACTTTAGTTAACTGATTAATTGTTAAAGGGTGAACTGTTCTGTTATTTGAATACTTCGCTAAATATGATGAGCTGGGACTCTGACTTGCATCTTCAAAAAGGGTCATTACTCTGTCTGAGGAGCGATGCTATAAGGGCGGAAAAACATCCATTAATCACGTCTTTGTTGTTTTGGCAGTTGACTTGTCGAGATGCATGGCACGGATGTCAACTATGACCCCTTGTGGAGGTACTGGAGCGAGATTTACCAGAAGGCGGTTACAGTGCGGGCCTGGTGCTGTTGTAATTCACGTCAGCCCAGGATGAGAGGTTTCGTTTTAAAAAAGCAGCATATGTATGTGATCACGCGTAAAAGGTGACAAGCACTAAACCTGAATTGTTTGGTATTTCTTATGGGTTTTGTGTGCATTTCTTTACAGTCTTTACAGATGCAAACACAGTTTCGTGCAAACAGGTGAGCGCGGTTTATCCAATTTGCCTAATCTGTGATCTCACTAAATTATGCACAACAAGCCCGAAGAAAATGAATTGGTTAAGGAGATGAAGGTGAATGTTACAGCATGCACTATGCATTTCTGGGAGCCATGAATGGTGCTGAGCTGATATCGCCACTATAATGCACCGCTGAGATCCTTAGTGGGTTTGAAAAAAGCTGGCTGGGATGTTGTGGGAAGATCCTTGAAAATGAGAGAAGCTGTGCAGAGTAGCTCTGCTGTGGGGGAGTACATGTCTGGTTACAGTATAGAGTTGATACTTTTTTTTACTTTATACAAGTCACTGCATTCACAGGTGGTAGTAATTACTTAGTATAGTGTTCTTATAATCTTAAACCAGCTTGTATGCTCTGTGGTCTGCACTCTAAAGCTCCATTTAGAGGAAAAGCCATGCTCTGCATCTCTGTATTCAGTTACATTGTTACCTGTTACATAACCTGAATTTACCTTTAAGGCTATTATGCAAACTATGGCCTGAACTGCCCTCATCTCACCGTTAAATGCTTTCCCATCCATGAAAAGAGGATGTGCAGTTTACCAGTGTCAACTTGCATTAGTTCAGGTTTGGAAACATGAAATTGGTATTTGACACTGATCCCTCATTGGTATTACCGGATGCCAAAATATAGAACTACCTTTAAATCCCATGATAAATACAATAAATATTACAGCTTGTGGGAAGAAGAAACCTCCTGTGGCACAGAGTGCTTCCACTCCACTCCTCACCTCACCTCACCTCACCTCTGTACATGACTAAAGTGTACACGCCACATACCTAAATAGTACAAAATTGTGTAAAAACATAGAGACTTCTAATATTTATATTAATGTACTGGGCTCAAAAGAATTAAAGCAACACTTGAAAAATACATTAGATCTCAATGGGAAACAAAAATCATGCCAGATATCAATATTGATATGGACTGAGTATGTGTTAGGAACAGAAGAACGCCACATCGGTTAAATGAAATGGAAACTATCAAAGCAAGAAAGTTTAGTTTGCCAAAATTTTATTGCAGCAACTCAAAACTGTACTCAGTAGTTTGTTTGGCCCCCACATGCATGACTAACAATGTCGGAGCATGCTGTGGGATCTCCTCCCAGATCTGGATCAGGACATCATCTCTGAACACTCTGAGGGGTAACCTGGATGGACAGAAACATAAAGTCTCTGGAGGTTTCTTCATCCTCCAGTAGCTTCCTGCATACTTTTGCCACATGAGGCCGGGCAATGTCGTTCCTGATGAGGGAATCAGGACCCACTGCACCAGTGTAGCGTCTGACAGTTTCATCCTAATACCTGATAGCAGTCAGGGTGTCAGGGTGCTGTTGACTACCCTGTAGAGGTTAGTCAAACGTTCCCTCTGGCTTCGTCAGACCCTTTCACATCTGTCACATGTGCTCAGGCTGAACCTGCTCTCATCTGTGAAAAGCACAGGACACCAGTGGCGAATCTTCTACTCTCTGGCAAATGCCAATCAGACACCACCGTGCTGAGCAGTGAGCACAGGGCCCACTAGAGGACGCTGGGCCTTCAGGTCACCCTCATGAAGTCTTTTTCTGATTGTTTGGTCAGAGGCATTCACATCAGTGTCCTGCTGGAGGTCATTTTGTAGCTCTGTCAGTGCACAAAGGAGCAGATACCGGTCTTGGTAATGGGTTAAGGACCTTCTACGTCCCTGTCTAGCTCTCCTAGATGAACTGCCTGCCTGCTGGAATCTAGTCCATGCTCTTGAGACTGTGCTGGGAGACACAGCAGATGGCACATATTGATGTGTCATCCTGGAAGGGTTGGACTGCCTGTGTAACCTCTGTAAGGGCCAGGTATCACCTCAAGCTAACAGCAGTGACACTGAGCCTAGCCAAAATGCAAAACTAGTTAAAAAAAAAAGAGTCAGATTTTGTGGGTTGTCTCATTGTTGCCACTCTAGTTCACCTCTTGTTAATGTCATTAACACCAAAGCAGTGGAAACTGATTAACAATCCCCTCTGCTACTTAACTGACCACATCAATATCACAAAGGTTTAATAGATTTGATGCTGGACTTTGATTAAAACGTGTTTTACTCAGCAGTGCATATTTAACATTTCTAACATTTATTATTTTGTGGTGGTAATTTTTAAACCCACCAATTTTCCTTTTGTTTCTTCTTCTTTCAAGACAATTTGGTTCATTTTCTCGTTGACCTGTTGGGTTTATGCTGGAAAAGGTGCATCAGGTTCTTCCTGATAGTATATCATGACAACTATCATTATACTCTGCTGTAATGCATGAATACCTTCCATAGAAATCACTTCATTTCAGTCATTACATTCACAGACTCTCTGAGTGTAACTGTTGTCAGAAAAACATAAAACACTTAACTTCACGTCCTCTGCAGTGGAAAAAAAGCAACTTGTCAGTTTTGTGCAGCCTCTGTCTTTTCCATTCCTCCAGAAGAAAACAAAGTGTTTTTTATATGAGTCAACAGCTCTGCCATTTTCTTTTTCTCGCCTCCTCTGTCTCTTTCTCCATGTAACCTCTTTTCTTTTCTTCTGTTTCTGTCGTTACTTCACACTCTGGCTTTCAGCTCTTTACCCACCGCAGCTTTGCTGCTTCCAGCTGCATTAAGTAAATAGGTAATTAATCTGTGCCTTGGGGGCTAACAGCAGCACATACCAACCCTGCAGCTTGCCCACAGGCTCGGAGGCAAGACAGAAGCAAAGTGAGACTGTTACTCATCAAACGCTTCACAAAACCACCTGCATATCTGCTCTGTCAAAACAACGCAGAATCACAACTTGATCTGTTATTACTCTGACACGTAGTATAGTATAACCCACTTAGCCTTTTTTTGTTCTTAAAAATAGATACTTAACTTACTTAAATGACTTTTCCCCCCCTGGCCAGGCAGTAACTGCTCATTTGATTACCTGCAGCGATGGAGGCCAGACGAACGTAGTCAGTGCCCCTCTCCTCTGGTTCATATGGGTAGCTCTCCACCAGGCTGAGTCCTGCCAACACAGAGGAAAGAGAGTAGTTAGCTAAATGGCTTTTCTTCTTTTTAAAATGTAGATTTCATTTTTGCAAAGTCCTAAATCCCAGCGTGTAACACTGTTGAAGGATGTAGTGTTACTCATAAAAGCTATAGATGTGCACAAAGCTGCAAAACATGCAAACCCCTCACATTTGTGTAAATTACCACAGGCTATCAGAAATTAGCTAGTTACAGAAGTTGCTAGAAAATCAACCACACAGTGCTCAACAACCTTATTAGACCATCACACAATGTACGGCTTAATGCCACAGCTCAGCTGCCCTGAATTATATTTAAATGGAAAATTTAAATGAAAATAGTAAAAAGGCAACATGACAAAATCTCATGTTTACAAAAGAAGGATTTTCTTGTAGTTTGATGCTTGCAACACAGACTGTAAAAAAAATGTATTATGGTTTAGAAACATTCTTCAGCCGATTCAAAAGCAGGACATCATGAAGGTAGTCAGGCACAGAGAAAAAAAAAGAGATTTAAGACCCATGAAAGATAACAACAAGCTAAAAATTCAAATCAAAGGTAAACAGACAAATAAAAAACTAGGGTAAATAGGGTAAATGGAACAGGGAAAACAAGGAAAGGACACAAGGAAGGAAAGAGACAAAGTTGAGACAGGACTATTGGTGCAGATGAGTAGTACAAAATTCACTTAGGATGGTTCGGGAGGAGGCCCCGGGGCAGACCCAGGACATGCTGGAGACATTATATCTCTGGCCTGGGAACGCCTTGGTGGAGGCTGTTTTGTGAGAGGAGGTGGCCGGGGAGAGGGAGGTCTGGGCTTCTCTGCTTAGGCTGCTTGATCTGGCCCCGGATAAGCGGAAGAAGGTGGATGGATGGATGGATGGATGGATGGGTTCTTAACTCATAAGTGCAACTAGTCCAAATAATTTTTGGATTCTGTCATCTGTGGAATGTAAAGTCTCTCAAAGATCCAGAGAAACCAGCTAGAAATCTTCACACAAGGAGAAAAAGGAGCAAATCTTTTAATAACTGTGATCTTCAGATCCTTGTGTGAAGATTCTTTAGCAGATGGTAAATGGCCTGTATTTGTATAGTGCTTTACTTAGATATCTGCATGGACTCAGGAACATTTTTGGAAACATCTGTCACTGAGCACAGATTACTGCTGTTTCCACAAGTTAAAACATAAAGTGAAAACAACAACAATCGTGTTTTACCACATCTGGTCTGATGAGTCTTGATTTCTGCTGTGACACTGGAACCGTAAAATCAGATGTTGGCCTAAAGGACATGGTAACCTTTGGCTGAAAATCTAATCAGTGGTTCAGGTTGTTGTTGTTGGTGTAATGGTTTTATTGGCCCACTTTAGACATCTTTAGCATCGTTCACGTGCCACCTAAGTATTCCTGCTGACCCTGACTGTGTCATGTCACAAAGGTCAAATTGTCTTAATCTGATTATCTGATGAAGAGTGACCAGATCTCAGTCCAGTAGAGCAGTGATTCTCAACCACTGTGTGTGCTGTGGAAGATTACCTGGTTCCACCTGATAAGCACTCTAAGTGACTGGCGTAACGTGCAAAGCAATTACATTCTCTTCCACTAGAGGGCAGTACAACTACCTGCTCTAATTAAATGGGTTGCCAGCTGCCAGTTGCATAATAGCAATACACAAATATTTGAAAAGAAAAAGTAGCCAATCTGTCCTGGGTCCTGAAGAAAATTCCAACCCAGATGAAGGCCCTAGCATGTGTAGTGGTCAGAAGAAAGCAAAGAAGGACAAACTGATCCAATTCCGCTATGCCTGGTGACAGGGAAAAATGCTTTTTTGTGACATTTGGTGGTGTGCTGTGTGACTTTTCTAATGTGAAATAAGTGCCATGGCTCCAAAAGGTTGGGAAACACTGCAGTAGAGCATGTTTGGGACATGGTGGAACTGGAGGTTCATATCATGTGCAGTTGAAAAACCTGCAGGAACTGCGTGATGCCATCATGTCAATATGGTTTCAAATCTGTGAGGAATGTTTCCAGCACCTTGTTGAATCGATTTACAGTTTTTCTCCATTGGTTTGGCTCATTTCTTGAAACAGAAATTACATTCTCAAAATAACATGGACAAACCTCCAAACCTCTTGGCAAATGTTCACAACAGAATGGCATTTCGCATTCATTTTATCAAGTGGCAAATGCCTAAGTACATGTCTCAATTGTCTCAGTGCATCTTTGCAAATGATTAAGTACAAGTAGCCTACAGTTATACAGTTAGCCCACATTTAGCACATTTTCCAAATGAATAGATCTCGTAGATCTAAACTGATTAGTTGATTCTCAGTCTAATGATCATTCTCTCCAAAACATGTCAGCATGATTTCATTGTATAAGTACTCGCATGCACAACTGTCTGTTCAATTGTCAAAATTGGTCAAGAACATAATACCATGAATACCATATATGAATTTCTTTGAATATTTGATAAATTGATGACAGTCATTGACAGTCAGGTGAAACTAGACTAACGAAGGGGGAGTGTCACACACAGGTGTGTTCCATGATTGTGTGCTGCCAAACACAGATATATAGAGCTTGACCAGAGCCAGTCCGATCTCTGAACATGGATAGACAAGGCCAAGCAAACGGACAAGGGGAAGTTCTTCCTCAAGGAAGAGGAGGAAGAAGAAGAAGAAGAGGAGGAGGAGGACTGAGAATGCGTGGTGGAGGAATAGGGGGAAGAGGCCACAAATAATGCCATCACATTGAGACAGATCTGTGATGCCATCCTTCAGGACAATCATATATTCCAGAATATAAACACAATAAGCATCTTCACAATAGACCGGATTTTGAAGAAGCATCAGATGACAATGAAACAAATCTACAGGGTACCATTTGAGAGGAACTCTGACAGAGTGAAGGAGCTGCGCTACCACTATGTAAATGTAAGTCAGTTACTGGTTGTCTCTCATTATAACCTTACCTGTAATCACAGTAAGCAGTTGTTCACTTATTTGGTTTCAATACCTCCTTTACCTGATTTCAGAATCAGTATTTGCTTCATCTGACTTCAACAATTTCAACAGAAACCTGCAGTTTACTGTATGATACGATTCTCATTATAATCCTTATTTTGTTGTCTCCCAATCAAATCTATCTAATACTGTAGGTTTTGCTGTAACATCTCAGTAAGTCATCAGTATTTCCCACTCCCCTTTCTATCAAATACCCCTGCAGTACTTCCTCATAGGCCTATCACTAGTTTAGAACCACTGGAGTAGTGGCCTGTAGTATATTGAACCTGTGGGGGAGAACATGTAATTGTCTAACTGTAGTATATGGCTCTTCTGTATGACTGATTTTATGTTCTTTACTCTATTTTAGAGAATAATGGCATTGGAAGGACATGAGACCCCTCACATCCTGGTGTTCGTGGATGAAGCTGGCTTCAACCTGGCCAAGGGCCGAAGACGTGGCCGTAATATTATTGTCCACCGGGCCACAGTGGATGTCCCAGGTCAGCGAAAGGGCAATATAACTATGTGTGCTGCCATTTCTGAGAATGGTGTGGCCACTCACATCCCCAGTCTTGGCCCATACAACACACACAAGCTCCTCATCTTCTTGGATCGCCTTTATACCGATTTTATCCCTGAAAATGAGAGAGGTCTCTTAGGGCCTCACCTACCCATTTATGTAATTGTGTGGTACAATGTCAATTTCCACCATAGCCCACTCATTAGGGGCTGGTTTGCAACGCATCCAAGGATGGTCATGGTCATTCCTACCACCTTACTCTCCTTTCCTCAATCCGATAGAGGAGTTTTTCTCTGCTTGGAGGTGGAGAGTGTATGAGAATCATGCTCAGGATCAGCCGTCCCTGCTCCATGCTATGGACGCAGCGTGTGACGACATTACAGGAGATCAATGCAGGGGATGGTTGCGGCATCACACCATTTCTTCCCTCGTTGCATCGCAAGAGAAAGTATCCGCTGTGATGTGGACGAGAATCTGTGGCCAGACGGACAACAGCGTGTAAATAATCAGGAGGGTGAAGACAGTGGACAAGAGCGGGAGAATGAGTACAGCGACCACTGAATAAGTCCTTGTTTTTTGATTTTGTGTTCATACAATTTACTACTGTAATGTACATTTTCTTTTTACATATGTATAAAACTTTCTTTGCGTGTGAATAACAAATGGTTATAATTTCCTTGGTAGTGTGAGTGCAATCTGTGATGTCAAACCTTGGAGGCTACTCTTTTCTGTTGTAAATTGTTGGTCCCCCTTTTGGGGGCACTGACTATTCAGATTAGAAAGAAATGTAGTTTTGACACATGAGTGAACTGTTTTAGGGGAGATATGAGCTTTTGCAGGTGGACTATGTTGTTGTGATCAACCATCCAGGTTTATTTTGACAAAAGCACCAAGAATGATGAGAATGTCCGATCTGTGTCGAGAAATGAGCCAAAGCTATTGAGAAGGATCTTTGCCATTTTGGAGACACTGACTGTTTAAATGAGAAAGGGATTTAGATTGAAGCCTGAGTGAACAGTTTTGGAAGAGATATGAGCTTTTGCAGGTGACCTTTAGTGTTGTGCTAAACTGTAAGAGTGTTTTGCCAAATGATCTTAGAGTTTTGAGAATGTAATTTCTGTTTCAAGAAATGAGCCAAACCAGTAGAGAAAAACTGTAAGACACTTCTGAGGGTAAAAGTCGGTCCAATCGCATACTAGCAAGGTGTTCCTGGTGAATTAAGTGGGTAACCGTAATAGAAGTGTATATATATCTATCTATGACATAAAATGTTATTGATGTTTAAATAGAGATGAAGCGATGTTTAAATATAAAGTACATGCAGTTAGAAAAATAAATATTTATTATTAGTTCTGAACTTGAAATGTAATGAATAAATATTTATTGGGGAGGAGCAACTGCCGCACATAAACGGATGTTTTAGTAATGTTTGGTTGACCAACAGTCCATTACATAAAATGCACGACAGAGGCGTGGTTGCTTGAAAGCATGCGTGTTGTTTTGTCTACGTGTTGCATGAAATTGACCTCATAAATGTTTTCTACAGACACTGATTGGTTTATCCGTACTTATATTTACATTGTTGTCAGCTTTGTTCTAGAGTCGAGCTTTTTCCATTTGGTCTGAATGTAAAAGCACACGCATTTTACAGGGCCTCTGGATTTTTATGGAGTTATTTTTGTGCCACTATTCTGAGCGCACGTAAAAAAAAAAGTGCAAGTACAAGTGTTGCATTTTGAGGAGAAATTTATTTTGCGCGAAGAAAAGCTAAGTTTGAGTGAACAAAATTCATTGCTGCGTTTTTGCTAGTATCAATACGCACACACAATGCTCAGTTTTCGACATAATAATGACTCTTTTCATTTCAGCCTGGAATCTACTGTCAAGCCATCTGGAGGTGGAAGTCTAATTCATGTGTACTGGGTGGCACACACTTGATAATCGCAGTGACATGATACCCCGACTTCTGCCCGCCTCTTTTAATGCTACTCAACTGAAGGAAATCCAGTTAGAGAAACTGTCCTCAAAAAATGGTTTCAAAAGTATCATAAAGTTCCACATTTAGTATGATTCAAAGCAATACGTTTTAAGTAGCATGGACTACATAATCAACAGTTCACTGTAACTATATATAGTTACAAGGATATTAATAATGAATAATAAAATAATGATTAAATTCACAGTTTTTGAAACAGCTTCTGGGTCCTGATCCGGATCCTGGTCCACCTACTGGTGACCTTGGGACTAATGCGAATCTTACCATGCAGCACAGATTGATGCAGACTCCAGTAGATACTCAGGCAGTTCTTCTCCTTCTTCATGCCTCGTTTACATTGGCAGCCATGCAGAGGGGTGGACAGAAGTGCCGTCATGGCGTTCTCACACTGGTTTCGCGCCCCGGGCCCCAGTTTCACGCTGCCGTCCCCTGCCACACACTGCCTGAGGGTGCGCAGTCGCGGGCTACAGGTGTCATCGCTGGAACAGGTGTCACCAGCACGCAGACAGTCCCTCCCACCCACAGAGAGGGCCATACGTGGGATTCCTGTGAGACAAGGGAGAGGACATGTTAGAGTCGTGATGGATTCTCGAGAGACAGCCGTGTAGATCTGTTTTGTCTTTGTTTTGTTTTTCACGTACTGACAGTTGTATTAACCAGTTTTTGCTTTGCTAATCGGAGGTTATCAAAGGTGGAAACGCATCAGACAAAAGACTTTGACTTACTTACTTTGAGGATAGAGAGTTAACAGACAAAAGGTCAGCCAACATATTTTGCCCTCCTGTTTATACAGGTGTAGCTACCATCCCCGTGTTTGTTTAATTATTGATCTCATTGGCTCATTTTCTGTACTCCCCGACAAAGCTGTTTTGCTACTTTGTGAAAGCATTACTTTCAAATTAAAAGCTAATTTAGTACGCACTCGCAACAGAGGATGACTTTCAGTCTTTAATATGAGTGAAGCTCCTGATAAAAGTCCACTTGTGCGCCCCTCATGTTTGTCATAAACTTGGAGTGCCCGTGTCCCATAATGTGAAACTTGTCGGCACACTATCATGAGGGATAATCAAAAAATGTTCACGGCTAATTTGTGCACTAGAGTAGTTAAAGCTCTCCAGACTTACAGTGGGGATTCATAACGTTTTATTTGCTCCCCCCGCGATGAGAGAGCTCACTTTGACGTGCGTAGCTGATGGGTTTGCTCCTTTAAGCAAATCAAAACAAACTGCTGTAAATAAATGCGAAGTATTTATGACTCGCTGGTTCATCTCTAAGACAAAGCAATTGAGCTGAATTTAATAATTGGATTACATTTTCGCATCCCTCGTCAGCAGCCATCAAACACGGTCAATGATTCCTCTTGCTAGTAAAAAAAAACAACAAAAAAAATTACATTCATAAACCCGAGGGGTGCGCTATATTATTCATGAATTCATACACATGTCACATGAAATCCATCTGGTGCCACTGACTAGGTTTTGATGAAACTTGTATCTCACCAATACATTCTGACGTGTTCTAAATTACACTGAAGCGTTTCAGCTCCAGTCAAAACAAAGTGTCATATTTGTTACAGATTGGCCCAGAGAGGAGCTGTATTAGTTGTGGGGGGACAACATTTTTACCGTCTGCCTTTTTATTTCATGTGGCACTAATAACATGCAAGCTTTATTCCCCTAAGGACAATATTTATTTCCAGCTGTCTAAGAGTTCCTGCTTAATATTCAAAATATACAGTGCATGTAACATTAAATGAAACATCTTATTATTAGAGTAAAAAAAAAAAGAAGAAGCTAGAAGTGAGTGAAAAATGCTAAAAAATAAAGAGCTAAATAAGAGTGTACAGTGGTGATAGCCCGTTTTTGCCTCTAATTGGGCTCATTAATGAAAGGATCAGTAATTTTTTTTGCCATGTAAACTATCTTAAGCTGCAAATGCTAATGTTTGTCTGCTGACAATGCAAATTTGCAGAGGAACAACAGGATATGAGGTTAGACATCTCCACTGTCTTATGCAAATAGTTAATTATTTTCATGCTAACTGCTAACATGGATGTCATAAGTTTGTCAGGCTCGTAAGCAAAAGTACTGCGAGAGCTGAAACTTTAAATTGGACGATGGTGCAAGGAAACTTAAGAGTACAGCACCAAATTCTTTGGCAATCAATCAAATAGTTTTATTTTATTCATGTCACCATGGCGACTCAAGAGGAGAATGACAGATGTCGAGATTCAGATTCCCAAAGATTGGATCAAAGTAATGTAATGACCAACAATGCCACCTCAACACTTTCTGCAAAAAATAAATAAATAAAAAAAGAGTTAAAATATTGTCTTTTAGTGACATTTTGTGTCTTTATTTCATAGCTGCAGAGAAGAAAGGGAAATGTAAGGAGAGAAAGTGGTGCAAATTGAAGTAACTGAACCTGGGACTTGCTGAATTTGTGCTCTAGCCACACTGCTTCTGGGTTTCTCCGCAAAACTTAATTTTTAACTGTTGTGGATATCCTGAAGTTTTAAACACTGCATATATGTCAGGCTGGATTTTGGTGAAAAGCATCTAAAACATCTCGATGCACCAAGAACACTTGAATTTCAGGGAATGGTGCAGCTATAAAATATCAACTTTTCATGTTTGCGTACACCAAAGTGAAAATTTAAGGCCTAAACGAGACATACAGGCCAGTTACAGCTTAATAAAATTGAATTCCATCTCACTAACTGTGGGTTAGTTTTAGACTAACCCACAAAACTGTCAGAATTGCTCATCCCTGTTTGACTCAGACTGTCACTCTCCCTGGATGGATCTCGGGGGTCGATCAGATAAAACAAAAGGTTACAACTTCTTTGGCTGAAGCCTTCCACACTCGTGAAGAAAATGGGTTAACTGCCACGTGCCCGGCTGGATACGTCTCAACTGTGCCGAGGAATCAGCTAATCCAGCGGCGGCCTGTCAATAAAAAACTTAGACAGCGAGGCAAGAAGCTTGTTGCTATGGGTTTTGGATGTTTGTGGATGCTGCTGAGAGAAAGCATCTGCCACTCAAGTGAAGAGCTCATTTTTGCTGAGGTCTTGACAGGCAGAACTTATTGTGCCAAACAACAACAACAACAACAACAACTACAAAAGAACCCACCTCCCTCCTCACCAAATCAGTTATTTCACTATAGAATCTTAAAATCTGATGTATCTTATGTAAAGCACGGGGCGGTGGGGAGAGAAAAAAAACGAACTGCAGGGTGAGATAATGTCATTCGTTTTTGATGCAAATCAGCTCTGCTCAAGAGTTTTCTTGGATCAAAAGATGGTACCTAGGAAAGAAAAAGTGGAGGAATCTGCCTTATGTCAAGATGTTTCACTCGCTCTAAGAAACCCCTAAAAAGTCAGATTCGCATTGGAAACGCGCAACATTGCCTCATCCCCGTGGCGGTATTCCTTCACTGGAGGTGAGGAGAAACAATATTTAAACACATTTGGAGTTGCTTCGTTTTGCTTCTCTCACGCGAGTGCGTTTGAACTGCAGGTGAGGGCTGGATTCGTGGGTGGCGCGCGCGTGCGTGTGTTTGTGGCTGTGTGTGGGTGTTCTGGTTTAGAAGGTGGAGCAGAGAGGAAACTTAAAGCAGAGTTTTCCTTGCAATTGGTTTCAAGTATGGTGGGGGCGGCTGGGGGTGGGGGAGAGCTCCTGTAAGCAGTGGCAGTGCGAATCTTATTAAACTGCAACTAATCCAGTGTGGAGAGAGGTTTGATATTTGTCTGAGGAATTAAGCAGCACTCCAGATTGCCAGAGATAACTGTTTGCCTGGAAACAGAGCCGCAGCGCACCGGCAGTTCAAAGACAGACAGTCAAAACCAATTAGGAGAAATCAGTTGCCTTGTCATTCAAATTCGTTCCATCCTATATCACTTCCTGTTTACCCCACCGAGGTAAATAAACTATTTGGGCACCCTCCCTCTCTCTCTCTGCTTTTTTGTTTCTCTTCCTGCTTTTCCACTGATTCCCTCTTTCACGCCATGCTTTCCCCACATTCTTCCTGTCATGGCCCCTACCCAGCTTGCGCTAAAACACACCTGGTACAGTTCAAAGAGAAGATTCTGAAATCAGAGAAACATTTTAGTAAATAAACGTTTTTTTTTATGGAAAGAAAATGAAGAAGCAGACAAACACAACACTGAATTCACTTGTCATTCCTGTGATGTCGGGCCAATTTGGCTTTATTCTTAGAGCCGGAAACAAAAACAGACACGAAGAATTAACAATGTTTTTTTTTTTTTTTGACAGGGAAACCATGGAAGTGCTCACATTAGCAATAACAGGGGGGGAAATGATTGTGTTTTAAATGGCGGCACAGCGGACCGCGAATTGAAAACAACCGTGGAAAGCACGTCATGTGTCAATTCACAGTGCAAAGAATGAATCACTGCCATCAGCCGCTAGCCAGTATCCTTTAAAAATCTATGAGCTCCATCAAAAGCGTCGCGTTCTCTTATGTCACATGAAGGGAGCTGAGAAATGCTTAATAACTGACGTCCATCACTGCAAGCAGTTCATGAAAAGAATGATTATGATTAAAGGGTGTGGAGGACAGCCAAGCCAATAATAAAACGATGTAGTATTCAAAACATGCTGTGTGCTTGAACCTGAATCATGTTAAGATTTCCTAATGAGAGAATCCGAGTAGAGACCACTCGCTGTCTGTTACAGGGGAAGGAATCCTTTTTAATTTCCCGGTGCTCTGAGCTTTTTAGATCTTCTAATTTTGTTTTTCCATCTTCAGGTTTTTCATTTTCTTCTTTTTAATTTATTTATTTTTTCTAGAAATACAGTGTTTGATCTGCAGTCGAGCTGCAGTTCCTTAAATAGCTTAGAGGCTCCAAAGGTTAGTTCCAATAGAATCTGGCGTTAAAGTGACTAAGTTCAGAGAGAAAAATTAGTTTATGCGGTACAAGACATGTTCACAATCTCAGTAGCTAATAGTCTTTATAACATGTGATTTCTGTATAACTCACTAAGTTCGGGGTGTAGCTCCTTTGGCTGACAGGAGTCCTCACAGGCAGCTATCAGGCAGACAATCAGGATGAAAGTGGACATAAAGCTGCAGCTTCCACAGACAGAGTTACAAATATAATGGATGATGTCATGTTCTATATGCTCATCCTTTTGCAAAGTGCAACACTACAGTTGCGAATCTAGTCACATACATCGCTCAGGTGTGATTTTGACACTTTCTTCCACACGCAGTCTTCAAATCCTGAAGGTTTCGTGGGCTCCTTCTGTGAACTCTGAGCTTTAGTTCTTTCTATAAATTTTCAGGGCAGGTGATTGGCTGGGCCATTCTAGCAGCTTTATTTTCTTTCTCTGAAACCAAATGAAAGAGTTTCCTTGGCTGTGTGTTTGGGATCATCGCCTTGCTGAAACATCCACCCTCTTTTCATCTTCATCATCCTGGTAGATGACAGCAGATTTTTTTTTTATCGAGAATGTCTCAAAACATTTTTCCATTTATTCCTCCTTCAATTACACGAAGAGTGCCAGGGCCTTATACTTAAAAACAGCCCCACCTCCAAACTTCACTGGTGGTCTGGTGTTTTTGGGGTGATATGCAGTGCATTTTGACCTCCAAACATGGTGCTCAGATTATATGTCACAGGCTTGTCTAAATGTTGTGCTTCACCATGCTTTATCTTCAGAAATGGAGTTTTGCCTTGTCCCTGCTGATTTCAGGTGTTTTTGAAGCTCTCCACAAGTGGCTCTTGGACAACTCTTATTATAATGTTTTTATCTCTTCTGTCTGAAATCTTGTAGGGAGCACCTGGTCGTGGCTGGTTTTTGGTGAAATAATATACAATCAACATTTTTGCTCGAGCTCACTAGTTTTACTCATCATGAGATGTTTCTTGTGTGACACCTTTTATAGGCTGTCAGTCGGGACTGAACCAGCTGATATGAATTTGCACTCATTGGCAGGATTGCTTTCTAATTACTGACAGATTCTGGCTGGTGTCATGGCTTTCCATGCCTTTTTGCACCTCCTGTTCTTAATGTGTTCGATACTTTTCTCCCCTTATCATTGCACATTACTTAATTTATGGACATTATGGTTTGATTTCTTTGCATGTGTGGATTGGATGGGTTTTTACTGTCATCTGGTAAGAACTGTATGCCAATAACACCTTTACAAATATATTTTAAATTGCTAACATGTTCAATAATTATTTTATCTGCAGTATGTTGTGTGTACTCGGTGTACTATGAATACCCAGTATCATAACTGGCAAAAAGTTCTGTATAAAAGCCTCTCCCCTCATCCTCTGCTATAGCAGAATGAGATGGACCATCGACTAATTTCCAGCCTTTAAAAAGCACTTATGTTAATAGTGCCAGTGCTAGCTAGCTAACAGCCATTTTCATTTTTTACAATAACTGCATTGTGTTTAACTTCACACAGCTCTACCCTATGGAAGCTCAAGCACTAGTATGTGAGCAGTCTACTAACACAAGTGTCTGAATGAAGATACTGTAGCCATCAAAAACATTAGTGAAGCTTTTGCTGCCATATACAGCTTGCTGGAAAAACATCAATGGTGGAAAAACAAGTCAGCTGCTGTCAGTGCTGCTGCTGTTCCAAAATAGTGATATAAAGCAATAAGACTTATTGGTGCCACACTTGTGGGCCATGGAAGTAAATAGACATTGTGTATGAAACTTAATTTATCTTATTGAACTTGCCCAAGAGGTAGCAAAAAAAGCTTTCTTTACATACTGTTTAGAAAGACTATTCCCAATATCACCATATAAAAACCCCACCAAAAACAACTGCCCACTCTTTAACTCAGTATAAAGCAAGCATTCCACTCTTTGCTAAATGTTCCAGCTACAAGTTTCAAACACTGAAACTTGTAGCTGGAACAAAGATCTGGACCTGTAACTGATGACTGAAGTTTGTTTTCTCTATTTGAGCTGATGCAGTCTCCATGCTGCTTGTAGTTTTTTTCTTCTTCTTCTGATTTGACTCGAAAAAAATATCTTTTGCTTCATCAGTCGCGCTACAGCTGAGTAACTTGCTATAAGACAATATCATGAATCTTATTAAGGATAACAGCCTCTTGAATTGTTTGGTAAATCTTTGACAGCACTACCAAGGGACAATGCTTTTGTTATTGTATTGTAGCTCCCTATTAGCTAACCGTGCCTCCCTGAACACTTTTTAACCGAGATGACTCACAGTGTCTGCTGGGGCTTTTCTGCTCTGTTGTTGCTCTTTTCTTCACAGCTACTAATAATGCCCTCTCTCCTCCCCACCAGTTCTGCCAAAAATGCAATATTCTTCCCATAAATGCATGGACACGTCAGTGTCAAAGATCCAACATGCTTGCATTAATGTCCGCATAGCAGTAAAAAAAAAACAAACCCAAAAGAATATAAGCATGTTAGCATAACTTTAGTTTGTATTAAAGTCTCCTTGGACAACAACTTGCAATGCATGATGAAATTTAGAGACGATCCAAAGTACTCTGGCTATGATGCAGAATACTAATGCTCTTCCCAGATTCCTCAGTGACTAATCCATCCCAAAGAATGTCAATATTATTCCACAGCTGCTTCAGAAAAAAACATGCAAATGCAAGTTGGGCATTTTTGCTCTTTTTTCTCTATTTTTCTGTCTTCTTCGAATTCAAATGTGTATCATTTACCCAGAAAGTATACGGAAAAAAGTAGCAAAAAAAAATCTATTTTTTCCAGTGAGAAAGTAACTTTACCCCTTTAATATAAAGATCATGCTTTTTGCCGAGACATTTATGTTTTGCAAGATAATATTAAATTGATTTTAGACTGAGCTTCAGTGATAGGAATGATGTGAAAGAATTTAATTATTATTATGCTAAAGTTAGATTACAAGATCAGAGTTTGAAAAGATATGGAAAAAGGCTCAGTACTTCAAAAAAGTACTGACACTAATATTATAATAATGAATGTGGGTTTTTATTTAAATATGAATTACAGATGCAGCATGAGAGAAATGGTAAATGGCCTGTATTTGTATAGCGCTTTACTAGTCCCTAAGGACCCCAAAGCGCTTTACACATCCAGTCATCCACCCATTCACACACACATTCACACACACATTCACACAGAGAAGAATAATATGTAATAGAATTGACAGCATTTGGCACTTTAAGGTAGAAATCAAGCAAACTGTTGAAGCCCAGTGGTAGACTCGAGCATTTTACCTGTTTTCCCTCAACCACATTTCAGAGGTAAATGTATTTGCTCTTACATGGAAAGTCTGAAGTGTCCAGGTCCAAGCCAGCTGAGCAAACTCAGTCTGTTGATGATGAGGAGGACTATGTGATTCAGGGAAAATTCCCAGAAAAGCCAGACAGTGTTTGTCGACTACTTTTTCTGTAGGTGGCCAAACAGAAGAAATGAAGGCAATGGTGAGTTATTTTGTTTTTAGAAGTCTTCTTTTTGAAAGGCCAGTACAAAAAATTGGGGGTGACTTTTAAAAAAAGGTAAAAGAGCAAAGTTGAGTTTGGGAGAACTGAGGACTGAGCAGCAAATTCAGCTGTAGACAGTGTGAGGTCTTTGTGGGAGAGCAAAGAATCTCCATTCCCTTTTCCCACACAAAGATTTTAGATGTCCAGTGTTGGTCAGTATTTTTTTCCCCCGATGGATCTGAAAAAGTGAATCCTTGGACTACTGAGTGTTTGGTCCAAATTGGCTGTTCAGCCACTAGAGAAGTGATGCCAAGTTCATCTTATGCTGAATCCTTTCCAGCTATGATAACCAACTTACAACACCAGGGAGACCACTTAGCTAAACAGCAAAAACAACACATTTAAGCTCTTATTGTTATTCTTATTGTTTACGACTCTTTGGGGATTTTATATCAGAATTGTGCTTCTTGTTAAGTCTACACAGAAATCTACAAGTACAGTCAGACAGAGAAGAAAATAATGCCTTGTCCTTGTTAGTCCTTGTTGGTCCTGTCCTAAGCCTGGATAAATGGGAGGGTTGCATGAGGGTGTCTGGTGTAATAATCAGCCCCAAACCAAAAACCTGTAACCTAACAAGATTATTGTAATTGGGAGAACAACAAAACTGGAGTTGCCAGAACTAAATCTAGCTAAAATCAACAACAGTCAAAACTTGAGAAAACTCAAAAAGCTACCTTTATATTGAGTTTTCTCAACTTTACAGACTAAAAGGTCTGTTAAATACAGTCTCTTTTATATCCCAAATCTATTCACCAAAACTTTGATATTCCACATATCCCTGATTCTTCTCAGTCCTCCAGCAGCCTGTTTTGGTAGCTATTTGAATACGATTTACATCATTCATGACAGCCTGCTCTAACTGGCAAGAGGTGTCGCTCTAAGTTATCCTTCAGCCAATCAGAATACTGCCTAATAAATAATGGAAATTCCCCCACATCATTTGCAATGCTGCAAGTAATAGCTTCAACTGCAAAGGTAAGACTATGTGGCACTCGATGAACCAGAGTTTGATCCTAAACAGGAAAGGGAAAATTAGAATGATCAGACTTATTTCTTCCAACTGAAATAGAAGTTGCATTCATAGCTAGCTGATAACAAAGGGAAGATTAGTCCATCCTAGCATGAATATTTATCCTATGAAAAACTATAGAATGAATTTCTAGCTGTTGATCAACCAACAATATTATACGTCCAATGCTCTATCCATCAAATAACGTGGATAACCTCACCTCATCACCTCAAGCCACCAAATATTTCAAGCCAAAGTCATAAGCAGGAGTGTGTTGTGGAAAGTGCCAATGATCCTGTGCACACAATAGCTGTCAACAAGACATCCTATGTTTTTTGTTTGTTTGTTTGTTTGTTAATGTGCTGCTCGGGAAGAAGAAGCCGAACATGCTTGTTCGGCTTCTTCTTGTTCATGTTGATTGAGAAAGCCTGGTACAAAGAAGGAACTTATGTGAAGTCCAACAGATGTTCTGTTGCAGACCACAACGCTGGTAGAAAAATACTCTTAAAATGATGTCAGCTCGTGAGTAAAATGCAGAGAGAGGACAGATTGAACAGACAGTGTTTTCTTGAACTGGATATTTTTTGTAGTGCCAGGAAATCCATGAAGTGTCAGTCCAGATGTAATTGTTGCCAATTTTCTCAGTTAGAGAGCAATCTGGGGAAATAAGGCTATTTGTTTCATCTTTTGTCTGGGTGCTGTCTTCTGACCTTACAATTCTTACTGCTTTTTGGCTTTAACACTTGTAGACTTTACTGTGGATTGCTGTCACATATAGGATGTTGGGACAGAACCTTATTTCTACAAATAAAATAAAAAATACAGATAAAATACTGATAAGGTTAAATTACTCGGAGCAATTTTTGCTTTTAATGTTTTGCTCTCACAGTCCAAATTTCAAGTGAACCCTAAACACCCTACGAGGGAATCATAGAGGTTGCTGCCATGAGGTACATGTGAAGATGATCTTGGGGGGTTATGAGCAACAGATTGTGAGAACTTTTGACCACATCATTTATTGTTATGAATAAAACGTTTGAGAGAAAGGCATATTAGTAGACTACTTGGTGCAGTATCAGTCATTCTTTTCAATCATTGGCACCTTCTGGACAATTCAAGGAAGTTGTCCCTGGGATTTTTGTAAGCCTGTCTACTGTTAGCTTGCTGCCACTGATGAGCATAGTAACTGTTATGAAATAATTATTCCCATATGTTTCCATTTCTAATGGCTTTGTTTTTTTTCCCAAGCAGGGACTTTTATAGTTCAACCACATCCACTGTTCTGATGATCAGTTCTTGCCACATGTGGCTAAAAGCCTGGATTTCATCCCTTTTATGAAGTGATAGAATGGCTGTCTAGGAAATCTCAGAAGGCGCCTGAAAGACAACCTCAACAGTCTTCCCGAACACCTGCCGCACCAAGGTTTTACAATTCCTTATCTGCCCTGAGTGCTAAAGCAAAGCTCAGAAAGCATCGGTCTCCGTCAGAGCTGCTGTTGTTCTTGGGTTCCCATTTATAACAAGCCCCAAACACTTTCTGAGCACAGCACAGGCAAAGTCAAGAGTTTCCAAAAGAAATTTTATTATGACACCCTGTCTCCAACCTCTGTCTGTGAAAAACCAAAAGATGCTTTGCACATTTGGTGTGGTTCATGATCAGTATGGATGGGAATCCATAGGCAGAGTATTACAGTCTACCCTGTTGGCATTATTTTTCTTCCTTGCATCCACCTTTCAATGCTTCTCTATTATAACTATTGTTCCCACTGGCATTTGGCACATTTTAAGGCGATATATTGTTGCTTTCTCACATAAAGGTTTTCATATTTCTCTAATGATATTTTTACTCTCATGAACTGCTATATCCTCACCGTCCTCCAGAGACCAGGTGCTATAAAGTCTGATTGGAGCACAGAAGGAAGCATTAAAGAAAAAAAAACCCTACGTTCTCTCACTTTCTAAATACACATGCCAAAATAGCTGCACTCCACTCCTCCTTCCTGCATCATCGCCTATCTCTTCTTCTTTTTGTTATAAGAACACATGAAGCTGTGAATACACACAGACACCGAAATGAACAGAGTTGCTGTTTCTCCGCTTGCACACACACACACACACACTATGTGCAGATTGCAAATAAACATCAAACACAGCACACTCGTACCCAGTCTCTTGTGAGCCGCACACAACTGCACATTCTTATTATTGTTTCATTTTTTTTGCTTCTTCTTCTGTTTTTTTTTATGCCGCATGCACAGAAAAATGAAACGTCACGGCCAAAATACACAAATACGCCTTGGTGTTCCTCACATGCCCTGAACATGCTCTCCGCTGATACCTCACCTCTTCGCTTCATCTCCCCGGGACACCCTACGTCTGCATTAACTAGGGTCGAGCCAGAAAACATAGTTGTGTGTGTGTGCGCACATGTTGCTACCTGTCTGCATCCACAGTTTTGTTGCTGAGGATTACAAATGTGCCTCTTTCCTGTCAGCATCCTCCTTGCGTTTTTCTGTTTACAGCATTTATGTGCGAGCACGCTCTTACACAAACATTTGAGTAAAAAAATTTTTTTTTGTCTTTTTGTGCAGGTGGAAATAATTTTATTGTTTGAGTTAATCCCAAGTGGGCAGAACAACAGAAACAAAGCTTCTCTGATGCTTTGTTCAGAGTAACTTGAGAGAGAGAGAGAAGCAGGGAACTACTTATTCATTTTTTTAAAACTTTTTTTTTTTTACCAAAGGCTCGTCATTTATCATCTTGTGGGGCCATCAGGTTAATTAACAAGGTTACCTAGGCAGCCCAAGGCTAGTGTGTCTTGGTCTTGCGTTGAAGCATCGGTGCCAGTGCACTGATTATCTGAACCAGATTTTTTACAAGGCTTGAAAATTCATTTTGTCCACATGAGGAATTTCATCTGGCAATTAGCTTTTGCTTCTTACGTAGTTCATTTATGCCTTGGCTGCTCTGACCATGTTATGTCACATCCTGGTTTGCAAATTAACAGATCCAAATGAACAAATTAAAGGAGAAAAAGAGATATTGGGAAATACATCATGAACATAGGTGTGTCTATGCAGGGCATTAACACTTACTGACTAGTTTAAAGAAAATTGGATTAAAAACAATCTATGGCTTTTGCACAAGTCTAGTAAAGGTCTGCCTGCACTGCTTTATATTTGAGCTCTTCGTGCAATTCTATTCGTTTCATCACTCCTGCTTCGGTTCTGTTGTCGTGTCTCAGATCCAATAATCTTCTGTGAATCAGTCCCCTTTTCTTTAGGACTCAATGATATTCTTTGACTCTGCCTTCCGGACTCTCCTTCACATCTCCACCTGATCCCAGACACCATATTTCCTGTCTTTGTTGGGGGTGCCACTCTGCCACGATGCTTCGTTAGAATCTGACCTTAAAATCCTTCATTGTTCAAACTTGGTACCGCAGTAAAAACGTTACCATACATGTGTGTGTCACATGTAAAGCATAAAGGAATATTTCCTCAAATGAGAACACACACAAGAACACACTTAAAGGGTTCCCAGACTGGGAAACAGCTTTATGGAAAAAAAAAGATGTCACAGCATATAGCTTCCTGTATATGTGGGTGCATAGCTGCCATGCTGACCCCTGTCTGGCATCAAAAGTGCCTTAGTGGCTTCTGAGTGTCAGAACTGGACCATGAAAGACCATGAAAGAAGATGCAATGAATCATATTTTCTTTTACATCCATCATCAGGTGAGATGGCGGCACGGCAGTGTAAAGCTCTCGGCAATGTTCTGCTGCAAAGCCTTAAGCCCTGGCATTCATGCTGATGATCCTTTGACACGTGCCTCCTCCTCCTGCAGACCACAGACGTCATTCTTGATGACAGCAGTGGGCAAGATAGCATGATAATGCACCCTGCCACATAAACTGCTCAAGAGTAGTTTGAAGAACATCACATAGTGTTTACGTCTGTGGGATGTGCGAGGAAAACAAGCCCATTCCCTGGTGGCCCACCTCACAACTTCCAAGACTTGAAAGATCTGCTGAACCTTGTTGCTGGGACACTTTCAGAGGTCTTGTGGAGCTGAAGCCTTAACATGTCAGAACAATTTTAATGGCAATTTCTGTTCCCCCTGTCAGTGTTTTTAAATATATATTTTAACAAATTTGCTAGAGGGCGGATTATTTTAGGAGGGAAGGGTGTTGTTAATCAACAAACGTAAGACCTCATAAAAAAATCTCTTTCATCTGTGTGGAAAAACAACAAGCTAACTGCTTTTAGGAACCAATACAACACTACCTGTGTCAAACAAAAATAATGACGATGGGACACTCATTACTGGTGATGATGAGAGCAAAACAAAACAAGAGACTCAACATTCTCAAGGAGCAATCAGCCAACGTGAACGCATTAACATAACCAAAGCGGTAGTCTGATTGTCACGGCAATTTCTCGTGTTCTATTGCCCCCTGAGAAAGCACCTTTGATAACAATGAGTGAGTAGTTACGAGGTAACGCGTGTGTCATTGGTATAAAAGCACTATTTTCAAATGTCAGAAGCACAGTTTGAGGCCATGCTGGAAATGGTACTCCCACACTTAATGATGCAGCATAGTAAATATTCTGACCCAATAAACCCTGAGCTGCACTTGGCAATCCTTTAAAGCTGGGTCTTTTCATCTAATGTGTTGCTTATCAGTACCCTGCCACGTTGCTCATGTGGGCAATAGGCAGCTTATTTTGTGTATCTCTGTTGGTTTGTGTTATGTGAAGCATTAGAAGCAATAGAAGACACCCCCCCCCCCCCCACCAAAAAAAAAAAGAAGGCAATTGTACAGTAGCACCGGTGTGATCCATCTTTTAATCACAAAAATTCAATTCCTCTCAGTCCGACACGTCCTTGTTGATAGGATAGTATGCCCTGGTGCGCTGTCCATGGTGCTGAACCTGGTGCTCACACAAACAAGGCTCTTGAAAAATGTAGCCACTTCCTATGCGTAGCTTAAGCATTCACTTCAGCATGTGCAAAATTCCTCTGTAGCAAGGTGGCCAAATGCTATCAGCTCTGCTCGTCTGTAATGTCTATTGTAAGGGACAGTGTTAATTTAACAGCATAACACACATATTTGTGTCTAAAAAGTGTTGGTGTCTAAAATGTCCCAGATTGAGGCCTTCATTTTTGTGATTTGTTGCTCATGTGGTATTGAAAATGGAATTTTTCACAGTACTTTCAAGCTGTGACAACCCTATTCCTCAATTAAAGGAACATGCGATGCACTGAACAAAACTAACACAAACCTGGCCAGTTCCAGACAAAGTTTCTTTCTGAAAGTCTGCAAAGCTGCTGTAATGCCATGCATTGTGTTTTTTAAGTAGTACATATAAGATGGAAAAAAAGGGATAGTCAGATAATCAGGCAGGCAGACTGTGATTTAAAGGTATTAACATTCCAGTAGCAGGCTTAACATTAGTCCCAGTGACTACACACTGCACTCACAAGCGTAGTACTCAGAACTGGCATTGTATTCATGGTCGTTTGAGCCAGTTTGAGTTGGGAGTGTTGGTATAAACCTCCCAGTGGTTCTTCACTTCTGCTGTGTGCATGTTACTATTTACTGCTGTTCCCACCCATAACACAAAGACGAGCCTGGCCATTTTTCGTGTGATAGGTCTGACTATGTGACGGGCTAGTTAGTAGGTTACCTAAGTATACACCCCACAGCTAAAAGAACTACAAGCTAGTTGGTTTCATATCCTTTTAATTCACGTTCACCAACAATTTAAGATACAGTACACAGTAGCAGATCAGTTCAGTTACTCGCTATTGAAAATAGCTGTTAGTCAGTATTTACGGAGAGCCATAAGTGCCAAAATGAAGAAGTAAATACATTCTTAAATAACTAATAAATTATTAAACAACTCCTTAAACATGTCATTAATCACTGAACATCGGAAATTAATGAATAAATAATTGATTACATTGTTTAAATAAAATGAACAGATTTTTAATTTTATTTTACTTTTATCAATTGATGGCACATTTGATTAATTATTTAATGATGTATTTATTTAATTCATTTTGGCACTTGTGACCCTCCATAATTACTAACTAGTAGCATGTTACCAGCCAAAGTTGCATGTAATCTGCGAGTCCTGGTTTTTAGTTTCAGGATCTGAAGGATTTTATTTTTTTGTTTCCAGTCACTTTTTGTGCCTCACCAACCTTCTGCATTAGTGTGCAATCTTCCATTACACGCTACAAAATAATTATATTTGAAAGTTGCACATCTTCGTGCCTGGTGTGAAATGGATTTAATACTCCCTGCTGCAGGCTCGGAAATGACTGAGTACATATAGATGTCGGCTTGTGAGTGCTGTGTTTCACTTTTAAATTCAGCGCAACTGATGGAGTATGCCGTGTGTGTGTGTGTGTGTGTGTGTGTGTGTTCACGTAGCTGGTCGTGTTTAGCTTTTCTGTCTGATTTTTGTAAAAAGTGAGTGCCTGCCCCTGCCTGTACATGTGCCTGGGTCAGATAAGGCAACGCAGCGAGGACACACTGATTGCAGGGACGGGCTGTGACTGCATCACCGACCCCCAATTATAACTTCTACAAAGAGCTCTCCAAATGTATATTTTAACCTGCAGGGTAAAGGTCAGCAGACAATTAAAATCAGAGAAAAAAAAGACTTTTGGACGAGTGGAAAAACTAACCTTGAAACTGGCAAATGGATCTATTACACAGTGAAAAATGGTTTTGAGCCATTTTGATGGTGGCGTGATTACTGAGTTATCGTTTCCGTTCTCCACGGTGGGTGCCCTTATGGGCCAAGAATCTACTCTGCATTAATTACTGATTGTGGATGCCCGCTAATTAACAATGTCATTCCAAAAGATAAAAATAGGAAGGGCTTTTGACGTAAGCGCTTGGCAAAGGCTCTGTGGTCACACACACTCCTTGGGACATGACCCGTGATGAGGAAGGTGGTGAGCTGATATTTCATTATGGAAGGCAGCAGATTAAAAGACGCACCGATGGCTCTGGCGTCCCCTTATCTAAGGTAGGAGAGCGTTGTGTTCCATATGAGATCAGCATGAAATGATAATGTGTATTGACAGATTTTGCTTCTGTCTCACTCCAGCTACCTTATGCTCTGTTACACTTTCAGAGCAATATCATTCTGCATGAGCAGATCATCATTTTGAATCTCATGGCAGCATCCAATGGAATAGATTTGAGCTTTGGCTGGATTTGATGTCTCTCTGGAAGAGTGACTTTGAAATTGAATTTTGGCCAATTTTAACTCTGCTTTTTTTCCCTTTCTTTTAACTAGTGCTAGTGATGTCAGTATAGTCCTGCAAATGTAGTCCAGTGAGTGGAGGGCGTCGCAGTATTAATGTGGTCCTTGTCACGTCGAGGAGAGCTTTCTCAGTTTAGGTCTGTGGTCACGAGTTTGGAGCCTGAGGCATCTTTTTAATGAGGAGGGACACTGTGAGAGGGGCAAGCTGACCTGATACAAGCCTGCACCCAGCCAATACTTTGTCCTGCTAGTCTGTATGTGCACACTCACAAGGAGCGCAGACACAGAAACCCACAGACACGAATAATGCACGAGCCCCACAGAGACAGATCAAGTCAGACACAAATGACTAGCTAGGCTCTCTTTGTGTCAGAAGCAATTTGAAGTGCCTGTTGTAGACTGCCAGGTCGGGAACACACAGAGAAGCTTCTCCATGTTCACTCATAAAAAACACGCTGAGGGCTTCCATCTGCACCGGGGCTTCATCCGCAAATTGCTTGTTGCAAGAGCAAAAAAGACCATTTTGTGAACAGTTAAGGTACAGCACGAGACATTAAATGCTTCAACTAAAATAAATATAGTGGTTTAAATAGAAAGTACGCTCTTGTTGCACGGTCCCCGTGGAGGAAAGTTCCCCTCTCTTTTCTTGTTACACAGGTAATTTGTTGCTACTGATATGATTAGCTGATTAATTGGTTTACCTAATCAAATGCTAAATATTAATCAAGGCGGTTTCAATAACTGATTAATCATTCCTGCGCTTCCATAAGCAAAGGCATCAAACATTTGGTCGTTGTAGTATCCAAAGTGGAAGAATGTTCCTGTTCCTGCGTTACAGCGCTGTAAACTGAATCTTTTTGAACTTTGACCTGATGTTTACCTAAAGAAAATGAGGTTATTTTGAAGTTATTATTTTTTGTGCCCATATCAGGGCAAAATTTAAATAGAAAAATAAATAGAGAAGGCAAGCTTGTCAGGTCCCATATGTGTAATGTTCCATACAGGATTGATTAGTTCAAGCTTTTGTTTGCAGCAATTTTAATCTATTGGGAAACAAACAAAATGATCTGGGCAATCAAGGCTACGTACATATGAAGAACACTGCAGCAAAAACACAAAACAAAAACCCTCCAATAATTAACTACTATATTCCTGCCCATGTAATTAAAATGAAAAATGTGGCTACCCAGTCTCTCCTGTCCAGTTAGAGAGCTAATTTTTAGACTTTAAAGTAACCGCATTTAAAATGTGTTACAGAGTATATTTTTCCAACCATGCTTAAGACACCTGCAGTGTGAATGGATTTGGATGACAGCCTTTAAATCTGTGTCCATAACAGACAACATGCTCTAGAGCAGCTGTGGAAGTGCACAGTGAAACTCAGACCAAAGCAGTGCTAACGATATTCACTGGAGCAGCGTTTGCTGTCGCTGTTGTGACAAAATCCTCTCTTATGGATCGAATAATGATGAAACTCCCTCTGTCAGGCGAGGTAACAGCTCCCTTGGCCTGAGTGCTGTGCTCTAACTATTCACTAGCAGGAGAGAAACGGGTCCACGCTGACTCGACACGCAGCGCAGGAGAGGAATTGGAAGCGAGCTCTTTCTTGGCGCGGGTGTGAGTGTGTAGGCGGCGCAGAGCTGCTGCTGTAGCTTAAGTCAGGCAGGGCACAGCATGCAGAGCTGCCTTACTTTACTCAGAGCCTATGAAAAGTCTTGTTTCCCAATCAAATATGTGCTTTTGAAAAAAAAGGCAGCAAAATTGTAGAAGTGCATTTAAGGAACTCCAGTAAAAAGTCTCGTTAAAACTGCGCTTTTCTCTTTTAACATCAACTTCCTGTATAGCAGCCCTGCTGTATATATTTTCTGCGGCACTTGGCTTGTTTTATTGGCCCTTATGTGACGTCCCATAAACTATTACCGTATATCAAGGTGTGCCGTGGTTGTCTGCAGACACTGGTACATTGTTGCTGTCTGAAAACTGAGTGTTTCTGATGTCATCATCATCTTCATGTTTTGACTGAAATGTGGATCGGACTGAGAAACTAAGGGACTTGTCACACCAGTACAATTTATATGTCACAAAGTAGACCCACCTCAAAGCCCAATTCTGTTATCCTCCTTTTCTGATCCTATTGGGATCATTAATTTACAAAATGAGCCACATGTTGTATTAAGACTAGTGAGCTAATGAAACCATAAACTCATAAGGAAAGTGTTTATTGAAGTTACAAAGAAAGTGTTGTTTTCCCATAGACTATACAACCAGACTCCTTTTGGACACCAGGGATCTTAAACACTCACTATGTGTTTTTACAGCACTCTGCATTTAATCATTAGTTATTATTCATCTCTGGCTCCCTTCCGCACCATGTCTTTTGTCCTGTCATCCCAAACCTGTTGTGGCAGATAACCGCTCCTCCAGAGCCTGGTTCTGCCAGATGTGTCTTCCTGTTAAAAGGGAGTTTTTCCTTCCCACAGTTGCTAAGTGCTTGCTCATAGAGGGGTCATGTGATTGTTGTGGTTTTCAATCAAATACTGTAGTACTCTACTACTACTCTTGAAGTGACTATTGTTGTTATTTGGGGCTAAATAAAAACAACTAAATTGAATTTGATTTTTTGCACCTGATGGCCATTACATAAGTACATGTTTATTGCACGGTTGCATCAGCTTCACCTTTCAGACAAGGGGTCTGTGTCCATCTTTTATATACAGTCTGGTAGAACTGGGACTTAAAATATGCATATGTAACACTTTTTAGATTTTTAATCCATTTAGTGTTAAATAATTCTTATTTTTAGTAGTTAGTTAGTTGCTTATGTTTTCTACAAGATGACTTAATTTCCTGCTTAAGTTTTGTCTTTTTGAAATTATTTGGATATTATTAAGTAAAGTTTATAAAACTGGACAAAAAGCAAGATAGGTTTATTATTATTATAATAATATATGAACGAAGAAATAAGGTTTGTTTCACTAACTTGCATATGAGACACTTAAGCAGCAACAGTATGTGATCTGCGGAGCAGCTGTGCACATATATCAAGTGAGCTTTTAAGAGCAGTGGTAGTGCTGGCTTTGCTCTGGAAAACAGTTTGGTGTTTGTCAGGATCGGTGTTGAGTCAGCGATCCACTAACTGCAAAAACACTTGTATTCAGCGATTATAGTCGGGTCTTTACGCATTACAATGTCTTATTTTATCATTTATATTTTATGCTTGTATTTAAAGTCCTTTCACACCCACTCGGTGCTTTCAAATTCCAGCTGATCTGTCTTTGATGTTGAATTACTGTAAAGATGTGGGGGTTTAATACCCAGTTCCCGTGCGGTTTACAAGAACACTTTTGCCAAAACATCCTCTTTAGTGTATAACAGTGACTGGGAACTTTTGGACAGATAAACGTAGCATGAGAGAAAACACCTGTTATTTGGTGGTAAACGGTTGTTAGAAGAATTAAAGCAGAAACATTAGGTTTTAACAACTCAATGCACATTTGATCCTTTCATAGATGAGTACAAATAACTCTTATGCCCTTTTTCTTTTTTTAATCTTCCACCCAAATATGACCCCAAACTCTCAGCTATGAAAAGCCTCATTGAGTCAATCATTTCCTTCTGTTTAAACAGTAAAGATTGCCTTCTGTGCACCACAAACAGATAAAACTTTGATTATCTTTTCTATTGTGAATGCAGCTTTAGTTTATGTATGCAGATGCCTCACGGAAGCAATTCACGAGCTTGGAATTACGAGGTCCCATCTGCATGCGGAGGAGCTCTGCCATTACCAAGAGCGGAAAAAAAAGGCGTTTTGCACGTGAATGTTTTAATCGTAAGTGGATATTTTCATCCTGGGTCTCTTTTTGCTGGACTTTGCCAAGGGGACATAAGCCAGAAATAAAATACTTCAGCTCTTTTCCAAAGAAGACAAAAACTAGAAAAGTAAATATTTCATTTTAAAGAGTAAATTAATGTGAAAATTGAACCTTTAACATCCCGTGTGACTATCAATTTTTAAATTCATATCACAATGAGGAATCAATTTTGAATAAAATGCCAGCTGCCTCACGACGGCTCAGTGGGAAAGGCAGATTGGATCAAGCTCTGGCTCCGAGGTGAAGTAAGAAACCCTGGACACCCTCTCCCACATCGACTCCTCTGTGCTGTGTGTCAACACAGAGAGCAGACTGGAGGCGATTATCCCACAGAGCCAAGCTGTGCTTGTGTTGTTTAACAAGGTCTGCGGTTTCGATTCCCTGTTACGACGCTGTCTGTGTTTTTATTTTATTTTATTGACCCTTATAAGCCCCCCTTATTTTCTGCATGTATAGGTTTGTAAAAAATGATTAAACTATGTCTCACGGAGGAATTGACAAATCATAACTACAAAGGAACACACACACACACACACACACACACACACACACACACACACACACACACACACACACAAAGACTGTTTCTATATTCCAGTATCAATTATTTGACATGAAAATCTTTAGCAATGTGTCTGTTTACATTAGAAATTTTGGATAAAGACTTCACTCTTCTCGGCCACTCTGCATACTTCACTCTTCATAGCCCGTAACAAAAGATTTTCTACTGAAGATGTCTGTCTTCAAAGTAGATCTCGGGGTGGAAATATGTGAGGATTAACGACTCCAAGGGTTTGAATGCCATATTTAATGCTTTACATTTCTCTGATGTTTTAGCCTGTAGCCTTTGTGTTGCATCGTAAGAGGCCAGCAGTTATTGCTCATGCAGTGACAATGGATAAACAGACAAAAGTTACATGGATTCTTTTTTTTACAGCTGCAGGAAATGCACGAGTCTGCTTGATATGAGGAAGGAGCTGAGGTTATAAGAAGCTGCTTTATGATTCCTGCACGGATTACTGACACCGCAGGAGAAATAAGGATAACAAGGATGTCGCTGATATGGGCCGTTGTTGCTGCTCTACTTTCTCTGTCACTTATGTTATCCAACGCAAAATTATGTCAATCAAGATTACATCTCTGCTTAAGCCTAAAAAAACTATCTGTTTTTGTTGACACTTCTTAAAATGTGTGATCTGTCACTCTGCCTTTCCGGCTGTCTGCCTTCCCCTCTTGTCACCCTTGCTCAGGGTGTCTCATCCAAAGTCTCTATCAGCCATCTACGGACTCCAGGGTCCAGTCACTATCTCTTACTTTTATCTGGGACTCGGTTTTATGATGTCGCTTCTCATCAGAATCTGCCAAACAAACTTCATTTCTGCATCTTCATATTTTATTTAAACAAATTTAGCTCTTTTCTTCCAACCGATCTCTCTCTCTCCTCCTTGAACGCCTGAATGCTCTATTGTGTGTGTTTTTGCTGCCATAGTATTTCCATATATAACCACATATTACTAGCACATACAGCATACAGAGGAAGAGTCTGGGGGCTGTGATCCTGCTGTGCTCATACACAACACCAGAGAGCTGCTGTATAAGAAATTGTTTAGTTTTTTTTTTTCACAAAAAGGAAATATAGAGCTATATTGGCCTGCTCGCTGTGACAAATGTTCTCCATTTATTGTGGAAACTATATGAAGAACAGTGGTTTTTCATAAGAGCTTATCTTTGAGACCAAACATTTTGTGTAATAGTGGAGGCAAACTTTCTGAAAAAGTGTAGACAAAGGCTTTGTGCCGCCATATAATGCATTTTTTTCTTACAAAGTATATTAGAACCTTTGCACTTTCAGCTCCAATGGAAAATAACTGATTTAATGCACTTAATTTACAAGAGTGAGTAGGGAAGTCTGATAAAATGTTCCCAAAAGATTTGACTGAAATAAGCTCTTAAAAGTGCTCCATGCATGTTTATTTATTTATCTTCCCCCTCACACATACACACATGCACACATGCACATCCCAGCCCCAGAAAGGATGTTAGTTGCCGCTGACCCGAATAAAGCTTAAAGTTAATATTTTTACTATGAGGCCATGCCATGGGCTTATTCAAAGGAGTCCCATGGGCAAGCAACTTTTTCTACACTTATATAATTCAGGGATATGTAACTTTGATCTAAACGGTCAGAGGCAAACGTTGTGGTGAGATTGTGCTGAGCAGAAAATGGCTCGAGTGTGTGTGTATCTTTACAGCCCCTGAACCGATATGCGTTTAACTCATATAGATTTATATATGATGTAATGTCCCTGTAATAAACATTTGTAGTGCTGAGGTGCCATTGTGTATGGCATTTCAGATCATTTTAAATTGAAAAGGTTGGGCAAGGTTTGTGTCCTGGTGTTCATGTCACAGAGGCTGCCATTCCACATGAACGGGCATGTGGACTCTCTGCCGTCGGGGACTCTGTGTCAGTTTTGTTTGGCTTTGACTATCTGTGCAATTTGGGATATAGAAAGGTATTTTAAAATTAACCATGTGCATAAAGGAAAAGTAGTATATGATCATAGGCAAATGAATTAGTTCAAATTGTCCTCTTGATACTTGCAAGTTACTATGTAGCTTGTAAGTATCATGTATATGTCATTCTGTTGCTAAGTTCTGTACACGAACGAAGTGGAAGAAATGCCACAGGCCTGGCAAAAGTCACCTGTATGGTTGATTGATTGATTGCTATGGTTGATGATTTTTGCTAGTAAAAACAATAGTGATCCAAATTTTGAGCCTCGCTACAGACCTGCAAACTTCACGTAGCCTTTAGATTAGCTTAAGAACAGTGCATAGAGGGCTTTATAGAATGGGTTTGATTGCTGAACAGCTGCATCCAAGCCTTACATCACCAAGCATAATGCAAAGTGTCAGATGCAGTAGAGTAGTACTGGTCTATAGAGCAGAGATGTGTTTTCTGAAGTGACGAATCGTGCTTCTCTGTCTGGCAATTGGATGGAAGTGTTCAAGTTTGACGGCTGCTAGGAGAACCATACTTTTCTGACTGCACTGTGCCAAGTGTAAAGTTTGGTGGACGGATATTTTGGTGTAGGGTTTTTTTTTTCAGGAGTTGGGCTTGGTCTCTTAGTTCCAGTGAAAAAAAAACCCTTAATGCTTCACCCTGCCAAGACATTTTGGACAATTTCATGCTTTGCGGGAGTAGTTTAGGGACGACCCCTTCCTGTTCCAACATGACTGCACACCAGTGCACAAAGTAAGGTGCATAAAGACATGCATGAGTGAGTTTAGTGTGGAAGAACTTGACTGGCCTGCACAGAGTCCTGACCTCGACCCAACAGAACACCTTTAGCATGAATTAGAGCAGAGACTGTAAGCTAGTCCTTTTTGTTGAACATCAGTATCTGATGCACATTTGTGAGGGCCCCATAAACATTGTGGAAAGCCTTCCCAGAAGACTTGAAGCTTTTATAGCTGGAAAAGATGGGTCAACATCATATTAAACCCTATGGATTAAGAATAAGATGTCACTCAAGTTTCTATGTGTGTGAAGACAGATGAGAGAATACTACAAAGCAATATGTATATTTTATATATTTCAGATTGCCTGAAAATTAAACAGTGTTAAACTGTATTACTGACCGGCTCTTTCCTTCACACAAACTTTGAAAGCAGAATCAAAGTTTCCATCAAGCAGGTGTAAGCAGCCTTAACACAACAACAGCAAACACAGAAAGATTATTTACAGAGAGAAAAAGCTGAGAAAAGAAATAACGAAAGAGCAATTTTATTCTTTTTTTTCCAAGACGAGAAAATGTTCAGCCTGCTTGAGTTTTGTGATGATTTCAAACACCCGAGCACAGTTTAGAAACTTAAATCTTTGTCACTCTGGAAATTTTAGGAGCGAAAACTGATTGAAGTTCCTTGAATTTTTATGGGCACGAAACTTTTACGGATACTCAGGGAAGAGCACGCAGAAAATGTTATCAGTTTCACCCCTATGGGTTTTCAGGAAAGCTCAAAATAAATGTGATGAATGTGATGCAGCGAGAGTCCATTGACCGCAGCCTGCAGCAAAACAGGTTTTTACAGTGAGGAGGAAGTAAACCGGCATCACTTACTGTCCCCGAAATAGCAGGAATAAAATTGCCCCATTTAGAATGCATGGATGTTCAATATCAACAATCATTCTCTTGTTTAAAATCGTTTTCCTATACAGGGTCGTAAATACCGACACTGTCACCCTCCCCCCTTCTCTCCTTGACACAAAGCAATATCGACTGTGAGCTATCGACCCCGACTTGGTCCCAAATCTGAGCAGGAGACAGACTTGTGCTCCTGCCAAAGCAATTAAAACCCTGGCTAGACTTTGGATGCTTTGCCTTTACAGGCCGGGATATTGATACAAACACCAGAAAAAGTTCATTAAAAAAGATGCAACAAGACAGTGAGAGTAAAGAGTCTAAATCACACACAGAGACGCTTCTTAAGAGCTCACTATCTTGTCTTGAGAACGAGCCAAGATACTGCCGCAGGGCACTTCGGTTTAGAAGCGTGCACTCAAACGCTGTACTGTGAGTTTAATATCAATCAAGCCACAGCATAGGTTTGATGCCTCCTGAGATTTTTAGCTGCTGTTTTATCTTCGACTGATTTAAACTGCTACGTCTGAGGCACCATTAAAAACATGCAGAATTATTGTTCGCATGTTTCAGTCACCTGACATCACAGACGAACCTACAGAGGCCATGAACAGGGACCTCTGGAACTAGTTTTCATAGCGTATTGATCTGTGTTGTCCCTATGATATGGACTCCTGGGAGCCACAGGCTCATTAATCAAGCTGACACTTGGAGTGACACACGGGGCTGAGGCAGCAGCACCGCAGCACTGGGGCGCCACTATGAACACCTTTTCTTCTTTCTCCCCCTTGTCTTAATTTTTCCAGAAGCCTGTGAGCTGGAAGAAATGCCGATGTTGTAAATGGATACATGTCTCCGAATACTGCAAACCCCCTGCACTCTCCTCTCTCTTGTTTCACTACTGCTAACACCCTCAAGTACCTTTTTTGCACAAAGCCGATATAAAGAATTTAAAAGTTTATTCAACCCCCATGAATAAAAAAAGGAAATTAACAACACTGTGCATGCTTCTGTATTCATTTCTTTATGGGTGTTTACAACATCACACTTAAATATTGATACAGTGTTAATGGGGCAAATTTATCAGGACTGGATGCCGTTTTCTCTAAGAGCAGATCAAATTTGAATCAAGATCAGTTTTATTATATCCTGCAAGTAAATCTTGCAAAAGCCTATTTTTTTATGAACCATCTGAAAAATTGTTACGCAACAAAGTTGAAACTGGCTTGCACCAGTTCACATCCACAGTAAACGCATTAAAGGACGGACGAACGTAAGCCACTGAGACATAGTAGTTATAGCTGTAGAAGATCACCACATTTGCAGTTATAATTTTGCACATCTAATTTGCACTCAGTGCTACCATTCACTTTCAATGCAGTGCAACAGACAGAATTTGCATTCTGTCACAGATGTCACTGCTGACCCCATCCCCACTTCAACCAAATGGAAACTGCCTCTTAGTGTCAGCAGATGCCGATGGTGACGATGCCACAGTGCTTACAGTGTCCCAGCCACACTGCCTCTTGAACTTAGAGGCCAGACTAAAGAATAAGGACCAAGTATTAAAATAATCCTCTGTAAACATCAGCATGAGTCTATATTTTCTAACTGGAACTTCACCAGCAAAGAACAACCTCAAATATAATTTAACAATATTTACTGAAAGAGAACGGCAGGAGTGAGCAAAGATCTAGGCCAGAGACTGCAATTTGGGGAAGGACTCAGTGAGAACCCGGGCCAGGCAGCTCCCCTGGGATTAACAAGAGGAAGTGAGAAACTGAGAAAGGGGGAGGGAGGGTGGGGCATGAAAACAAGAACAAACTGGCATGTAGGACAGGAAGGCATTTATAGACGCCCAACTGGAAGTGTGTGCAGTGTTGTCCTGCTCCTGAAATTCTCGTTTCTGGTCATTTATTTTGAACGGGTTTCATTTCCTACAACATTAAAGACATTGAATACACTTTTTATCCTATTGTCAACACGTGAAGTAATAAAACTGCATCGTATGTTTGTTGTATGTGGAAACTGGCCTACTACAAACAGAAATGCTGTATATTAGCTAAGCTGCTGTTTGATAAAAACAGTAAATTATGTTCAGATGAATGCTGCAGAGATTAAAGCCCACACATGCATGTAGTCTGGATGTATATCACACTCACAGTTGGAATACGGTAGTTTATTGCTTATCTGTGCTTTTCTAATCTGTGAGCCACCAAAAATCAAAAGGAGCAAAGCCAAGATGAAGGTGAGGATTTCTCCCATATAAACCTGCAAGATGAGGACAGCTATGGTTGCTAGGAGACAAATGACAAATCCCTCTGCATGTAGCTTTTTGTGTCTATAACACCCTTTTTTCTAGTCATCCCACACACACGCATATACAGGTGTACGTATACAATCTGCCTGACATTACCAGATGCCATCCTCAATCTTCCACCATCTCCCGTCCGACCATCATCCTTTTTGCATTTTATTCATTTTTATTTGTTCTCTGTCATTTCTTCTCCTTTTGTGAAGCGCTTTGGCACAAACCTGGTTGTTAAAAGCACTTTATAAATAGATTTGACTTGACTTGACTCTGCGAGGGAGTCACCGATATGAAGGAACATTGTTGGCTGTCACCACCGAGAGGCAGCTAGAGAGGGAAGTTTGGAAACCATCCGCGTACTTTTGACAACTGTGTAAAGCCCAAGAAGCAGCCACGTAACAATGTCGAGTGTACCGCAAATCAGAAGTTAGAGGACAATATAAGCAAAGATTGAGGGCTAAAGAGTTGCATGAAGTTTGATGTAGATCTAATGAATACACAGTGAAGCTAAATAGCCCTCCTTAAAGACTTCTTTCCAAGTACAGAGTAACTCGGTGATAACTGATGATGACTAAAATGTAAATAAAGACTTCTTAAGCGAAATAGATAGACATTAACTGCAACAGTGCGTATGTTTATTTGGAACAGGCCTAAAAAACTGTTGAGCCATAATTAGGGTTGGAAAATTCACAGGAAAAGGAATGAAGTTTCATGCTGTGCTAATTATGTTTATCTTATTGGCATAATTACTTTTAATACCTCCTGGTTTAAAAGAAAGAAAGAAAGAAAGAAAGAAAGAAAGAAAGAAAGAGGCATATCTAAATCCCTGGTAGAAAAGCATCACAGTGGAATGACTCCATTCGGAATCTCTTGAGAGAAACGTCATTATAAACAACCGCGATCTTGCTTGTTTATTTCTACCCATCTGCAGCACAATGGGGTCCTGCAATGCAGAGACCATGCAGAGCCACGAAAATGCAGGTCTAAAATAGGCTGTTTTGTGCTTATTGATGCCGCGTCATGTTTCATCCCCTTTCCCCATCTGTTTACAATATGACAATGAGAAGATTGTGTTCTGCTATGGTATCCGGCGCATCATGATTCACTGAATCACAATCTAGCAGAATCTATTGGATTTTAGCTAAAAATCCTCCCCTCAAGAAATGTACAGATTTTATGCATCACAAGGCAGCGCACAGGCTCTTTTTTTCTTTTTCTTTTTGTGAGTCAGCCTGGAACAGCGTTATTACTGACCTGAGATTGAGTACATCTCAAAATTGCTGCACAACAGATAAACAGAGTTTGGTTGGTGGGCAAAACAAGTAACTGGTGGTTTTGGCCTCAGAATTGACAAAGTTATGGTTTGCACTCTTTACTCTGCTGATAGTGCAGACAGCACAGAGAGAGCAATTTTGTTGAAAGGAAAAGGCAACGATGAAGAAGTAAAATGGCTTGCTGGTACACTCATAAAACTCATGCGCAGTCTGTTTAAAGTTTATGCTGTTTTCTGCTCCACTTAAGCCACACCGCTGTCTGTTTATTTACAGATTCGGATCCCCACAGATGAAGTTATTGTTGGAGGATACTTTTAGAGCTGACAACTCTAACGCTGAACAATAAGGCTAATGCTATCAATGCACCATGGTCCACAGACAGGGTAAGAAATTCTCAAAGGACTGAGAAATGTACTTACAAATTACAATAAGAAAGCATATGATAATACCGGGCTCTGAAATGATACACTGTTATATTGGTTTACTTCAGAGAGGGTTGACGCTTCAATAGACAATATTCCCAAACCAATGAATGTAATTATTAAAATATCTGGGGACATAATACTATCTGATATGAACATTAGCATGTTAAATGCAGTACATAGTTGTCACGGCCTGGGGGATCGGCGAGACGCTGATCGGCCTTTTTCTTTCTTTTCTCTCTCTCGCGCTCTCTCTCTCCTCCTCTCTGTCGCCGGGGCGGAACTCATTGTGGGTTCGCGCCCTCGGCCCACGACCACGGAAAAGAACACACCTGATGCCCATCAAGGTGAACGGCATTTAAGCCAGGAGGTGACTGCTGGTCTTCGCTGGATCGTTGTCTACCACGCACCCCCTGGATAACCTTTCCCGTGTGAATCGGCGTGTCAAGTGTGAAGAACGGAACTGCAGTCGTGTATGTGGAGAGTTGGAGAGCGATCCCCCTTGGATTTGCCTGGAGCCCCGTCCCTCACATTGTTGTATATAGCACTGCCCGGCACTCTCTGTATATTCACCTGGTGAACTCTGTAAATAAATCCTTGTGTTCAGCTGATTCAGGAGTCCCGCGTTTGAGTCCCCTGCATTGAACCTTAACAATAGTATATAGTATATATATATATATATTAGGGGTGCAACAATACTCGTATTGCTATTGAACCGTTCGATACAGTGCTTTTGGTTCGGTACGCATATGTATCAAGCAATACAAAATTTTTAATTTATTTTATCAACTTTTCTTCTGACGATGCTGTCTGTGTTGAGCGCTCAGTGGATCTGCGTTCCACTACTCCGCCTAGGCTGCACTGTCGAGCGCAGAGCCACTGAGCGCAGCGCAATCTAGCGAGACAGAAGTTAAGCTCGTTGCAACATGGCAACTGCCTCAGCGCTAGCCGAAATGGAACCTCCCCCACCCTCATTCAGATCTGGCGTTTGGAACTATTTTGGTTTTCATGTGAAGTATGACCCTGATGGTAAGTGCGTCATGGACAAAAGTAAACCAGTATATCGGATGTGCCACGCAATGCTCAATTACATTGGTGGGACTGTGGATGCTCAGTGGGGTTAAACTCAGTAGAAAGTGCAGGACAATCCTTGACCTTTTTTTGTCTTCGAGTACCTCTTCCAAAGGTGAGGTCATTTGGAAGCTTAATTTGGTGCAGGTGTCCCAGCACAGAAGACTTTACCACATCGTATATGCCCATGGCTGTATTTTTCTTTGTGTTTGATCTATGTACGCAGGTATCGTTCTCTCTTGTTTGTCTCCTTACATACATGCTTATGTTACTCGGATCATCAGTAAATAGGACTTTGAGTCAGCCACTGTAAAATGCTGGTATGTCTGAGGCTTTGTTCCCTCCTGAGAATTGGTTTAGAGGAGACACCGCTTATCCCCTGAGAGCACAAAGTCTGCTTATCCCCTGAGACAGGCCCTTCTTTTCACAGGACTCTTAATTGGAGTGTTGCTATCTTCAAAAAGCAAATTCTGCACCAAAGTTGTTTTTCTATCTCTCAGTGAACGAAGCTTGATGTATTGATCTTCTGATAGGGCGGTCACTTTTTTCTTGCCTGATTGTGCTTTGGATACAACTGATCCACTTTCCACAAAATGTTTCAGAGATCCATCCACTGCCCCCTAAGAAACCTTCAGTCTAGCCACAGGTTCACAATGCAGAAAGCATTTCTTTACTCACAAAATCAATTTGACGCATGATACTTCTGCTGAATGCCAAAGCCATGTTTACCACTACAACAATGTCATTTAGTACACAATGTTCTGCTGAAAATTTGAAACACAACAAGTTAAAAATGGTTAACAGGTTTTTTACATATCAAAAAATATTTAGATACAGCTTCCAGCAGAATTAGCAAAATTATCTTTGAATAGAATAACTATTAAAACCAAACAAATAAGCAGATGATAAAACAAGATGATGATAAACACCTGTCAACTAATCTGATTTATTATACTGAGTTTTGCTATTAATGGTACGAAAGGGGCATTATAAGGGAAAAGCTTTTCCAGAGGTAATATATACAGTGCTGCCTCTAGACCTGTGTTACAGTGTTAAGGCTGGAAAAAGAAAGTACATCCATATTAGGTGAGAGTCTTATGCACACTGACAGGAAAAGGATTAGGTAGGTTGCTCGAGGACATCTTTGACCTTTTGGTGATGTGACAGTCTCTCTGATCTACCGGTAGTCAAGTAAGTTCACCATTTTAGACAAGAGCATCTAAGTTGGTTGATTTTTTTTTTTTTTTTTTTTTGAAAAGACAGCACTTTGTTTTTTGGGGTTGCAAGCAAAAAAGTTTCTGCTCAACAGGAACTCCTTGTGAGGCGTTTCCCATGGGCTCTAGACAAACACACGGAGGCTTCCCACAGCAAGTATGCAGAGTCCTGATGAATAATGCAAATTAACTGAGCCTTTGCGTCACAACACCTTTTCTTAGAATACTAATTAGCCTAACAGCGAAATATTAGATTCCCGTGTATCTCATGTGAGATGCTTATCTTAACCCTAGTGCGCCATACAATTGTGTGCACGGACTGATTGTTTGTGCTCATTTCACATCACCCTTAGGACTCAGAAAAGTCCACTTTGAGTGACCCCTGATGCCAAAGTGCCAATAGGCCTGGGGTCCCCATTGCCTTCCACTGCATTTCAGGACAAACCCTTATCAGAGTAGCTCAGTTCCATGAGTAAACATGTTTACAAACTTGCGCTCTCTCATGAAATTTACTCCTCTCATTTCCCACGACTGGTAAACATGTTTTCTCAGCTAAGACGCTTCACGTCTCCTCATTTGCTCGCTAGGAAAACACGTACAGGTAATTTTTTGATGCATAGCCTCATACTTATCTGGAAGCATGGCCCCAGTATTACATGAACACATGTCACTTTGTGTTGCCATCATAGTTAGGCTAGGAGAAAACACACTATGTTCTCTTTAAAACTGGGAGTGCCGCACTTGACCTTGTCCATTCCAGTTACAGCCTCCCTGCAGCCACCGTAATGCAGCGTGTCTATTGTCATCGGCTTGATAAGACCATAATATGCACATCGAAAACCTGCAGCTGTACTGCATGGAGGTTATATACAGTCACCCATGCAACTCATATATTTTCATCTGGCAAGAACAGAAGTCAGTTAGAAATTAAACATTTAATTATCTTCCTTAGAAAGTGAAAGGGTGTCATTATCAAAGGGATTTAGAAAGGCTGCATTTCAAAAGGGAAGCCTTAATGTTTCCATGTTTGGTACTTGTAAGAAATCTTTTTAGAAACACCAGGGCTTTTTCTTCACTAGAAAAACAGCGTATATGAATTATGTCTGTATTATTCCTATTTACATCAGTTAAATAAAGCAGTGTGCTGAGGTCAGCTTTGGATAAACAGGAAATGTCATATTATTTGTAATCTTTGTTCTTATGTTCCCTCTTCAATTTTTCTTTCCACTGTCATCAATGCTTGTTTATAAGGATTTTTTGAAGTGTTCATATTTGCAGTAGTGTTTCATGTGGCTTGATCATGGTAACAAAGGCTATATTTATGCCTTTATTACCATGATCAACAGAGCTTGTACAAGCTTGAGGTTGTGAATTCAAACTTGTGCACCTAATTCTTATTTTTTATGTAAGTAAGTAAAGATGTTCCCACAGAACATTTCAAAGAAGGGCACAATATTTTGAAACAGAAATGTGAAATGTATTCAATTCTGATCACGTGTGAAGGTCACACTTATCTGCATCCAGTTGAGAATAGTGTCTCCTGCACTCCACAAACTCCCAGACATGTATCCATAATATCCACAATTCGAATCTGTCAGATGACCTTTGCTTCATCCCATCATTCTCTCTCTCTCCTTTTCATGTTATTTATTGTCATCACTCTAAAGGCTTTCATTGAATGAAGGCAAAATGTGTAAAGATTTTTCAAAGTAACCGTATTAAGCAACAAAACTGACATACAGTAGTTAGAGTTGGGAAACCTGAAGAAGCTTGAGGAAATCTTTGTTTTTAGGAATGAAGAGGGCATGAATCATGGCAGTACTAAAGCCCAAGAGCACATGTACAGACTACACTGTTTGCTGCTTGGTCTTTTGAGATTTTATTAATATTATTAATAATAGTATTAGTAGTTATTAACTGTTAAATTTTGATAGCAAAAAAGACAACTGGAGAACATTGTTAGGGCAGCTGTACAGATCACTGAATAATCAGAAGCTGGAAAACCTGCAGGTGTTTAAAATAGCAAAGATAAAGAAAAAAACTGTTTTTAAAATGAATAATATTTGCTGTTTTAACATGTTTCTATTTTTTTTTAAACAGTATGAATGTAGTATATAAAATGTGACTGATAAATAAAATATACCTGGTAATTTTAATGTTTTGGGTCACTCTAACCATTGTAGCGGTCTACAGAATCCTTTTATGTTAAACTATACCGCTGAAGTATTTAGCAATTAAGGCAGATATTTCTCAGGGGTTGGTGGACAGGAAATAGATAATTCATTAATTACATTTTTTTTTTAATTACACTTTTCCACTTGTTTTATAAAGCTACTCAGCTAGGTTGTGCACTCGGTGGTTAACAATGAGCTCATATCAAATTAAGAGTCCTCATAACTTTGTGTCGACACATAAAACCTTCCTACACAGCGCTTACTGTTCACTGGCTAAATGTAGCGCTGGTCAAATTTAATTTGCCTTCCTTTCAACAGAATACATCAACTAAATGAGAAAAGTCATTTGGCCTTGGAGGATGAATTTTAATTAAGGTGTATGGGTAAACTCAAAAAGGTCATCTCTCGCTCTTATCTAATCACACACTTTCACACTCTTTTAAAAGGTGAAAGCAGTCCTGCCATTCTAACAAACTTACTTTTTCAAATCTGCATTTCAATTAAATGTCTGTGGTTCGCTGGGCAGATGCGTGTATTTAATTAGCTCTGAGCGAAGACAAATGCAACATTTAACAGCCTAATTCACAAGTAGAGGAGATCAAGTGTCTTAGTGACACCTTCCTTATCTTGGCTGGCCAAGTGGTACGATATGATCGATTGTGCTTTGCGTCCGGGATTCCCAAAAGTATTAAAAATGTATTTTAATTCTTTTTCAGCCTAATTCAGTTTAAGTGCCTTAACCTTTATTCATACTGGGAAAGTTTGCCGGGCTCACACACACACACACTCCTTCAACAACCACCGGCTTTATATTCATTTGGTTAAAGCTATAAATTCACAAGAGGGAGCCTGCAAAGAGGCTTTTACTGTGGGTATAGAGCACTGTTGGCTCACAGGCACCATGAAAATAGTTGAAGGAAGGGAAAGTGTTAATATTTAAACAGACAGAATTTTCTACCTTTTTAAAATACTGCTGACTACTAAACCCAAGTATTTTCAAAATGAAACTAGCTCCATGTTCTCAGGGACAGAGAGTTTTTTACTTTAAGAAAGATCTGAGAAGGATATGTTTGCGGGTAGAGCTCATGCTCGGCTGCAGACCAGAGATGAGTGAGTCTATTTGGGCCTGAGATGAGAAACATTTAGATGTCAAAGTGTAATCATATCTGTTATCAGTGTACGCTGTGCTTTCGACAGCACGAGAAAAAGCGACGGCTCAATCTGCAAGCAAGTGCTTGGTGTGTATTGTCAGGAGTTAAGATAAAAGGCAGAAATGATTCCAGGACGCATTTGACTATGCTGACATAAAAAGAGAGAAATCGTGGATAAACCCAACATTTCTCACTAAAGTCTGGACAGTCTGGTTGGATTTATGGTATTTCAAACATATTACCCTCCATCTAGTAGGAGGTGAGATCTTCTAAAATATACCTTTTCTGTGCAAGTCACATGGCGCTCTACAGCACCATCTGATGTGATTTATAGTAATACATCTCTGGTCTCTTCATCATCCACTGTGCAATGTCGTCATTCAGTGCCACGTGTATCCAAAGAGCAGTGGGATATAAAACACAATTACAATGGATTTTCACTCTGCGAGTGGTGTCCTTGTTCTTGAATCCGTGTACAGCTCGGCATTAGCCATAAAATTACACAGTTATACCGTTCTGCATTGTATCATGCGCTGCAAAAAACAAAAACCACACAGGAAATTTCCAGCAGATGCTTGTGCTTAGTCCAGAAGGAGCCAGCGGGAAAGAAAGGGTGCAGAAATGTGGGGATAAAGCACAAAGAATCCAAGGGGACAGGCTCTCTATTACAGACCGCAATGACAGCCACTCTCTCCTCAGAGCCAAGGAACAAAAAGCTGGTTAGATGCTGCTGTCTGTCGCTTTGTTGCTGCAGTCAGAGAGCTCATCCTTCACAGACATGGATGGAAGGACAGACCGACTCTGTGTAGCTGAGCAGAAATCAATTGTGGACGTTGGTTTGACTGAAGCTCTTTGTTAAAAGTTCCTCCTCTTCGCTCAGAGCTCGACAGCCTCAAAATCAAGCGATGCAAGGGGCTCAGACTGCGGCCTCTCGTCTTCCTTAGATGAGGCACATTTTTCAATTATGCACACGAGGGAAGGGAATTAGAGGCCTAATCCCAGCCTAATCCCCAAACAAACAGATCTATGGCCTCCATTTCCAGCAAAGCCACCCTGGCTGCCCTTACTACCCCCACCTCTGTCTAGTTCTGTTAAATCTCTGGCCCTCCACTAACCCGGTCATAGATGGCACTCCTTTCAGCTCTAATAGTTCCTTAAATTGAGCTCTGGAAGCATTAGCCATGTTTGAATAGTACTTTGAATTGCTTTAAACTACCACTTGTGACTCTTCTTAGTTTTTGGCTGGTCATTAAAATGAAAAAGGCTCAAAATGTACTTTTATAATGTAGCTCACCCACTTATGGGTACTAATTTGATGTCCAGGGAGACCTAATTGAATTACTTGCCCCTCTTTAGTTTATCTAGTTCATCTCTTTATTCGCAGGTATCTTAGCAGGCATTTGCAGATTCCTTTTCAGCGCTGATCACATTACAATCCTCCAAAAAAAGAGAACCTTTTAAACTGTTCTCATTCATTTTTACTCGGTCAGCATCAATCTGCAGTAAATACCAGTCAGCAGAAACAGTAGTGCCTAGTTCAGGGACAAAATAATTTTTAACACAGAGCGTGGTAACCATAATCTCATACCATGGCTGAAAAAATAGAGCTCCTTCTATCACAGATACATCCGATACTGGTCATTATCTTTATTCATTTGTTTATGCTGTCAGCACAGCCAGCAGCACATGTAGCAGACTGTGCAAAGCAGCTCAGCAGGTGGTGTTGCTGAATCAAGCTTGGGTCTTTTAAGTCTGCAAAATGCACATACTGGCCACTCTTGCAGGTACCTTGATAATATCAGGTTATACTTTGGTGCTGGAGAGATTCCTCAGGGATTTTGTTCCATATTAATGTGATAGCATCACTTAGCTGCTGCAGATGTGTTGGCTGCACATCCAAGATGTGAATATCACATTCCACCACATCACAAAGATACTCTGTTAGACTGAGATCTGGTGAGGCCATTTGAATATGTCATTTTCAAGAAACCAGTTTGAGATGATTTGAGTTTTGTGACATGAAACAGATTCAGAAGATGGGCACAGTGTAGTCATAAGGGATGGACGTGGTCAGCAACAACACTCAAGCAGACTCTCAGCTGGTACTAACCTGTACTAAGAAAATATCTCCCACATCGTTACATCCCCAGCAGTAGCCTGAACCACTGACAGAAGGCAGGATAGTGTTGATTATGCCAAATTTGGACACTTATCTGAATGTTGCAGAAAAATAAAGACTCATCAGACCTCACAATATTTTTCAGTCTTCCATTGTCTAATTTTACTAACCCTGTGCTAAGTGAGCTCTTTTGAGCTGGTATGGTCTTCTGTTGCTGTACATCTTTGTCAACACAACATGCTTGTTCAGAGATGCTCTTCTGTATAGTTTGGTTGTAACTAACTGTTATTTGAATGACTGTTGCATTCACATAGAAGCAGTCTGACCTTTGACAACAACAAAGGTCAGAGCATATAGTGCATAGTTTCTATGTTTTTTAAAGGCCATTGTTTGTAAACCCTGGAAAATCCCAGTAGATTAGCAGTTTCTGAAACAGATCAGCCTGTTTGGCACCAACAAATGTGTTAGATTCAATATAGTGGCTGGTGAGTATTCATTGCAGAGACGTTAACATACAGCGATCTATTAATTTCCACTTTTAAACACATCTTTTACATAGTCTGTGTACACTATATCAATTTTTAAAAACAACTTATAAACCAGAATAAGCTCTAGCTTACTAAAAGGCAGGGAAAATTAAAGAACCTATCACGATGTGCTGACTGCTATTAGAGTCCAAGGAGAAAATTGCAGAGCCTGTAAAATGCTCAAGGACTTTCTGTTTTTAATAACCGATCTGTTGTAAATCACATTTAAATCAAAGCCCATTTAATGACATCTTAGACATATATTATCACAACAAATAAAAAAATAAACTACTGACTAATGGTTAACTAAAATCGTTTTATACTGTTGGTAAGGGACACTGCAATGCTATTGTCAATGCACTTTTAAAGCTCTACATCTGTACTACACTGCTGCTATCTTTAAAGAATAGTTATTACACAACTTAAAACTAAGAGGATGCATGTATTTGAGTAAATTACTCATATTAGTTGGATTTGTACTCAACTGTTCACCTAGAATTATTTAAATAAAAATGAATGGTCTCTTTCAAACAACCTTCTGTTGAATACTTCCATAGTGTTTTCATTGAACTGTGTACATAAAAGCGAGGAAGTCAAATTAGAGAGTGCTTGGGAGAGAATCAAACATCCCTCTGTCTCACCACTTCATATCTGGCAAATCCTCACACAAAGTGGGGAGGTCTTCCCATTATGATATGAGATTTCAAACACTGCTTGATAACCCAAACGGCTCCTAGGCTGATGCATGCTAACAATTTTAATTTCACAGTATTAAGAATGCTGATGCAATCATTTACTTCTGTGAATTCGATTGGTCATGCACACACTTATCCCGCACAATTCAACAATCTTAAAATGACTTCAATCAGAAATGTGATATCTTATTTACATATTTCAAAACATTTTATGCTCAACCAGTAAATCTCTCCTCATAACCATGCATGTACACCTGATCAATCTGAAACACAAACACACACTCGGGCCATAAGCTCTCTCTCTTGTTATGATTCTGTCTATGAGGGATCTACCCAATCCAAAGGTGGTCAGATCTCTTTCATTTCCCTTGACTTGTACAAGCAATCGATTCCACTCAAAGATGAAGGCCGCTGCTCATTGCCCCTGCCAGACTGCTTCTAACTTCACTTGCCATATTGCTCCATCACCTTCTGAATGCAGATGGGTTCTGGGGTTGTTAGAAGTGAAAAGAGAGACACGGAATGTTTTATCTGTAAAGGTTCAGGCAACACATCATTGTAAAGCCTCTAAAAAGATATGCCTCCAATTAAAGAACATGCTGTAGTAGGTATCATCCGTAAGTGAGTCATTTAGTCTTTCTAAATCGCAGAGATCAATACTAATATATATATATATATATATATATATTAGGGGTGCAACGATACACAAAATTCACGGTTCGGTTCGGTTCGATACTTTGGTGTCACGGTTCGATATTTTTTCGATACAAAAAAAATGTTCATGCCTTTTTAATTTGTCATTTATTAAAATTATAAATATATATTTTAACTCAAAAGTACAGTTTTTAAATTTAACCCTAACCCTTGTGCGTGTTTTTTTATTTTGACAGCGAATGCGCACCTGCGGACCACTTATGTGCAGCCCTGGTTATTTAGCTCGTCATATTGCAGCCACAGAAATTATTTTGTCCATGAAACCATAAAGCTGCACTTTCTTTTTGCCTTATAGTCTGATTTGTCATAACTTCTCCGTTTTGTGGTAAGCTTTTCTTTGGCTGTCACTTCTTCACCCTGACCTGTCTTATTTGGCTCAGCAGAACTAAAATATATATCGTGCTGCTTTTACACACGCACTCACATAAGCTCAGCGATTCTCTGCGCGATCAACCTCTCACATGTTTAAGCTTGCTGCGGGAGATTTCACTTGTCATGTTTGCATAGTAAGCTAACGATTAATAAGACGATGTCAGAGGAATTGGTGCACAAATTATCATCACTCACAGATCAGTGCTGTCGCTCTCTATACACAGTTCGCACGATTGCAAAGGGAAAGCAAAAAAACAAGCGCAAATTCAAACGCGATTTCAATATGTCACATATTGACAGTGGCTCACCGATGCCAATGACATAATTACCCAGCTACATTTCTGAAAGAATGCAAAAGCATTGACATATATTTTTCCTTCCTACAATAGCCCGACGGGCAGGGAAGAGATAGATTTTGGTAGCCCGACTGAAAAAAATCGCTAGCCCCAGGACGTCGGGCTAGCGATATTGCGAGCCCTGTATCTTATTGAGGAATCACTCATCTTTGGAAAAGAGAGTTTATTACAGAGAAATGGCTCTTTCCAAAATAAAAGCTATACTATCCGCTTCTTCTGGGCTATATTCTCAGCAGCATAAGGAGAGTCATGTGCTAACAGCTGTCTAAATGACTCGGCTAAAGTTAGTAGCATGCTTGTTGTTTTTGTCTTTGCACTAGGATGATGTCGGCGTAAATGTGCAGTCATATTCGTTGTGTTCCCACTAGTGCTTTCAGGTTAATCTCGTTGAAATGACCTTAACACCACAACACGGCAAATCTCCGTTAACGAGCTACCGCCGATCGCCCCGTGCATGGGGCTAGACGGCCAACACGTTAACGAGCTAACTGCGCTAACACACTAGCTCCCACCCATGTAATTGAGCATTGCATGGCACATCCAACATACTGTTTTACTTTAGTCCATGACTCGCTTACCTTCAGGGTCATACGTCACATGAAAACCAAAATAATTCCAAACGCCAGATCTGAATGAGGGTGGGGGAGGTGCCCTGCGCTCTTCCTTCTGACAGTGCTGTCTGTGTTGAGCGCTCAGTGGATCTGCGCTCGACAGTGCAGCCTAGGCGGAGTAGTCGAACGCAGATTCACTGAGCGCTCAACACAGACAGCATCGTCAGAAGGAAAGTTGATAAAATAAATTACAAATGTTGTATTGTTCGATACATATGCGAACCGAACCGAAAGCACTGTATCGAACGGTTCAATATCGATACGAATATCGTTGCACCCCTAATATATATATATATATATATATATATATATATATATATATATATATATATATACAAAAGACCAAATAGTTTTTTGTGAATACAGTTTTTTGAGCTACAAATTGGTAGGTGTGGTTGGGAGATGGTTGAACTTTATACACTTTGTCAAAATCTTCTTAATGGCTGTGAAATATTTACAAGTGAAATAGTCAGAATGTCTTTCTTATTTTTTCCTTCTATGTATAATTTTTCTTTCATGTAGTCTGCAACCTCGATCTGAGTGCTGCGCACTTCACTCTCACAACCAGGTAGCGGGGTTGCTAGAGAAAATTTATTGGCTGGTTTAAAAAACAAAAATCACTACCAAGAGTCACTAAACCTATCAACAAAGTTGCTCAGTTGGCAAAAAAGGGGGGTCAGCATAATGATCACTACTTTACGCAACATGTTTGCAGAGCGCTGAAGCTCAGATGGTTCTATATTTTAACACAATTTTAGGAAAAACATTTAACAAAATACAAATATCCAAATCCCCAAACTGAAAAATCTCCACTTTCTAGGGAACCTATTGGTGAGTTGATCCCTGGCTGAAGTTGCTTCCAAAGAAGTGAATTTTGTTGCACGAAAAACCTGCTTGCAATTGCTTTGGCTGTTAGCATATTGTGTTGGTCGCCTGTAGGTTGAATGGAAGATTCCAACTTCTCTGCAAACACTCACCAACTACTTGCTGCTAAAGTCAGCTTCTTCCATGCAAACTATGGACGAAAGCAATCACAAGGTTTTTGCTGCAGCCATGTCTTTGTGACGGACTTCACCTAGCAACAGGCAGAAAAATCCAGCAACCACTCATCTTGTAAGATATGTTTCCCCTAGCAACCAGAGGTTACCTGGGGTTCACCCTCTTAAAGCAAGAAAAAAAATCTACAGCAGGATTACTGGTACACACACACACACACACACATTCTCGTTTTGATATCTTAGTGAGGACATAATGCTTTTCCCACCCGCTTACCTCAACTCTTACTATCAAAAATGAATGCCCAATTCTAACCCTTAGCCTAAACCTAATCATAATCTAATCATAACCCTGACACTAAAATCACATTTTGAGTCTCAAAAATGCCTTCAAACTTGTGAGAACAGGCACCTTTGTCCTCACAAGTGGCTGTTGGTCCCCACAAGTATAGTAACATTCCAATATTTGGTCCCCACAAACATTTCTAAACAGGTACACACACACACACGTTTTATTATAGTACGGCGTTAGCAAAAACCATGTTGTGTTTTGATAACTTTTCAAACTAAAACAAAAGAAACCTTTTAATGGGAATAAGTAATATCGTTAAAATAACTTGTGAAAAAATCTATTAGGTTTTACGAAAGATATTAAAAAGCAGAGGGTTTTCCACTATTGTACACCCACTCAAAGCCAAAACATTACAATCTCATACTTTTTATAGTAGAGAAGTGATTCAGTCATTGAAGGCAAAAACTTTAGACAATAATTCAGTTTTGTTTTGGTTTTTTTTGTCTTACTTTCTTTTTCTTTCTGTTGAGGAAACTCAATAGAAAAAATAGATCATCTCACAAGTTTGCTTTGTCAATTTTATAATAATAGTTCTTTTAACAAATTTCTCATGTAGTTTTAAAGAGACTTCTCCAGATGGTACACCACCAACTGCACTTGTACTGCAGGTTAAGTTGATGGAGTGTTTAAGAAGATGAAACATTTTATTATTATGAAAAGACAGAGAAATATATCAAAGGAACTTAAGACACTGAATATATTTTGTGAAGGTAAAGTTCAGGGCATATAAGTTCACATTTGGCACAATGGGCTCATATCTCAATAATGTGCAACAGTGTGAATATACAAAGCGAATCACTGCAATGCTGGCTAATGACTTTCTTCCTGATTTCGTGATGATGATAGTGTTTATGAGCTTTAAATCTGCTGTGAGTTCTAACACAATCAGCCTCATCACAGTGTGCGGCGTGCTCTGCTGAAGTTAAGATAAACGATCAGTCCTTCTTCTACTGATAAACCCTGCATTCTTCAGAAAGCTTCGGTGCTTGGCTAGATTTATGACCATATTCCAAGCAAATTACTTCCACCTTGTATGCAGGCAGACCTCTACATATCTCAGAAGGGGAAATGAAGTTGGTAGAAGACGGGGTGAGAGTTGAGCAGGCAGTACGTGTCACTATCACTATCAAGCAATCGTCTTGAATTCAGCAGTGTCAGCCATTCAAAAAAGGGCTTTCTATTCAGGTGAGTTTATCCAGGGTGCTTAGAAATAGTTTTTGATAAAGTCATATCCTGATAGGCTTTTCTTGAATGGCAGAGGATAAAATCATTTAATTAAAGTCTCCAAATAACCAAATTTGGAGTTGCAGTTGCAATTGGAGTTACCTTGACAGCAATTCGTTTATTCTTGTAATAGTAAGCCATTTTTCTTGTAAAAATCCCCCCTGATCACAGAGAGGAGGTAACTATTTCTTCCTGTTTTTCTAACTTAGTACCACTTAAAGCCCTCAAAGCCTTCAAAACACTGACATTGCAGTTCGTTTTTCTTGATTCCCAAGCTGCTGGAAGGAAATACCTTAACATCTGTGAATATGAATGACGTAGGCAGGTTTTCATTTAATTTGTTTCAGGGGAACTAATAAAGGATGAGTTTGAAATTAGCTTGACACGTTGCAAGTACATGACATGAAAAAAATCTGCTGCTGTGTCCTCTGAGCAGCACTTCACCAATGCATACGGTACAGATTTGTTTTTGACGTTGTCATGGCATAGCTTTATGTAAGCCATAATTGCTGCATCAGTTAATCACTGCTGACACAGTGTTTTCACATGGGAACAGCAAACATGAAAGAATGAGTGCTGTCAATGAAAACACAGATTTTTATATGAGACGCTGTTATGATATCACATTTGTTTCATCTGCTGTCAAGATGCTGCAGCTTTCAGTTGTAGTTTTTAAAGTCAGCTGCTAAGAATCGAAGCTAATTCTAGTAACTTATTGTAAAAGGCTTTTCATTCAGGGTAAATTACTGTATCTGCCAGTTCAATATTCCATTCTCTTCAAGGCAGTTTTTGCAATGCTCTTACAAATTACTAGTTAATGTCAAAGGTTATGACTAGAATCTGAATCAACCAGTCTGTTTGAGCAATCGAACTATTTCTTTGATATCACCCCTGCAGTGGTTTTTAAGCGCTCCTGTGGGTGCCCCTTCAGTCATCAAGCAGATTTAGTCTATCCAGAGCTAGGACTACAAAGAGAATGCATGTATTATATATGAGATTGAGACTTTATAGCAGCTGCAATACTGCACGTGGAAGGATGTGTTTTAAAATGATATTTTCATAATAAAAATGTACCTGTGCAGATGAGGATCACCCATGCTCTAATTATATTCCCCCTGAACAAGCACTGTGTGTGGAATGAGAAATCATTCCTGTCATTTCATTTCTACTTGTACTGCTTCTTTATTAGTTCTACTTAATATCCCCAAGGTCATAACATTTGATAGATCATAATGTCAGCAGGGCTGGTCATAAACCTCCCGCTGTCCCTCCGATCCAGCAGCTACAGTCTGCTCACATCACACCTTAATTGACGGGGAGAGGGGCAGACAGCACGCTCAGGCCAAAGCAATCGATTGTGACAAACAAATTAGAAACGAGTTTGAATGATTAAGTTATGTATTGATTTTGATTTAAACATTAACGGCTCGTGTACCCGGCGGGATTAAACGAAAAGACAAAATGTAATTGATGCTTCCTTGTACATATCAATGGGATTTAGTGCCGATGTGAAGGGTTGAGTGAATAAGGTAATACTGCCGTTTGATTGTGGCTGGAAGGTCATGGATTATATGGAATAACATAGAATTAGAGGGAGTGTGATTAAAAACATTTTAATTTGATAATTCTTTTTATTAGCCACACTCAGTTGCAGTCAGTTATGTTTAATTCCATTTCCTTTTCAGTTCAATTCAAAGTGCTACTTAATTTCTTTGAGTGCGAGAGGAATTCTTTTCTACTTAGTAACCTCGAGGGAAACAGATTTAAAGAATAAAACCAAGAGAATTTAACTTACTCTTTACTTTTGCTACAAAATGGCCGTAATATATCTGCAAGAGGCTGATAGGGTCCTTGATCAAAACTAATGACTCAATTACTCTGTGCTTGCAGGTGCTGGAAATTCTGGTTTTAAAGCCCACTTCTTGGCTCGCTTTGGTAAAACACCCACGTTACATGAACTGCAACAGAAGTTACACATATTCTCTCTGTGAAGAGGCATGCAAGTTTGATTGCACTTAGATGTGTTGAGTATTTGTATCAACATAAACAACTGAACAGTTTTTAAAAAGAAAACAGAACAAAATTAACATATCACCATATCCCCTGTTTAATCCCTTTTTAAGACCTCTTTAATGCAGAATCGATCAGACCACTACTGGAGGGATCTTGTGCTACTCCCTCTAACAGATTGTTTCCATGCTTTTTCTGTCACTCATAACTCTCAGTTTGTTTTTCCGATATATAAAACAAAAAAGACAGCTACCAAAAGACAAAAGACTTTCAGCATCCGATGTTTCTGATACAGTCCTCGTGGGGGAGGCGCGTCTCTCTTGCTCTCTCTCTCTCTCTCTACATAAATATATAAAGTGTGTACACTATTAAGATAGCCGTTATGCTTATGTCTTCTCTTCTGTTTATGGTTACTTAATATAATAGCAACTTTATTACTTTTTATGAATAATGACCCCAACACACATCACAACAAACATGGGAAATGCCTCCAACATGCACAAACATTTGACCACAGAGCAATTAATTTGCATGAATGTAATGTCTCTGATATGTTGCTTAGAGATGGTGGTGACTCTCAAAGCGGTGAGGACCCAATGAGAATCAAATTGATGAGTGATATCGACAGTGGAATTGAAATCATTAAATTCTTATCGATTCTCATTTCCATCCCTATTCATTAATTAGCATTGCCATTACAAAAAGACATAGACAGTCTATCGATGTCAAGTTGTTTAATTTATTTATGAGACAGTGCCGGCTCACTGTAGGAAGCCAACCAATGACAAGGAAAGGTTACTGTGCAGGTATTTCACTGGAAAAACTTTGATTAGTCACAGGACTTTCAAACGCTTATTGTAAAACAAAATAAAATGCATTATTTGTAGGATATTTTAATATGCCTAAAAAAACTTTTTAAAAAGTTCCTGTTACCAAATCCACAGTCAGAGTAAACATCCAAAGCTCAACTACAGGTAATAGGGCTGTGCGATATGACCAAAATCTCATATCCCGATATAAGACATCTATCGTCCGATAACGATATAAATCACAAAACTTTAACATTTTCTGTAAATTCTGTGAATCTTGGGCAGCTTGACTTGCGTGAAGTGTTTCCAGCTGGGCCTCGTGTACCTGGAGGCGAGTGTTTTAACTGATGCATGAAATGATACATTTTTAGACATAAGTTGTAACAGCCGCCGTTTTCTTTGTGAGTATTTATTACACGGCGTGCTGCGGGGGAAAGCCTGTTCTAACGTGTGAGTCTAATGTTTATTTTTTAGCACCTGGCGGCTCTATTTTGCTTCTCAACAGTAAGCACTCCACATAGTCTTTCACATGGGTATGTTTATTTTGAAAAGTCTCAACAGGATCTTGAGCTTTATTGTGAAAGGTTTATGTGGAAAATAAACAAGCGGACATGCGATGGTTTTACCATCGTTGTTGCTAACGACAACGCATAAAAACAGGCGCATGTCCATCCGTAGTGCGGTTATATTAAATATAAGAGAAAGGGAGAACTTTAAGAAATGAATATAGCCACTACAGTGACCATCAAAACGATGAAAAAATATTGCCGTAAACTGTTTAGTTTGCGACACCACAAAACAAACGATAGCGTAAAATGAAACGATAGACGTTTTTATATCGTCATCCAATATATATCGTTATATCGAACAGCCCTAACAGGTAATATGACAAATTTGAAATTTTACAGTTGTTTTTCATTGTTTCAACTTCCTCAAGTGTAATCAAAACAGTTTTGGAAGAGTAACTGAAAATTAGCAGGTACCGTGACACGGACCATTTTTGCCTAATTCTGTATTTTAATCTGGTTCCAGTGAAGAATTTGTGCTCTTGAAACTGACCTAGTAGTGTATGATGAAAATTAGATCCAACCAATACTTTTAAGCATCAGTTTTAGTGCCACAAAATCCATAAAGTTTGTCTAAATTTATTTCTGAAGCACTTTGGCAGTAGACCAGTGCATGCCTGGTCATTTAGTTTTGGCAAAAAAAAGCACAGTTTGGACAGATGACCATTTCAAGTCAGCTAAGCATTACTGTGCTTCTCCTGCAAATTGCTGTTGACTCACTTCAGGAAAAGCCATATTTAGTTTGTCCACCAATTACTGCACTCCATTTCCCATAAATGTCTAGTGCAAAAAAAAGATTTTGAACCAAGGTAAACAATACACTTGATTTCATGCAAGTAACCACTTTACCCCTGAAATTTAAAGACTAATTTCTATCACTTGTCTATTTTACTGAGGCGTTTCTCTGTGCGCAGGATTTAAACTTCAGAAATTAATTGCAAAGAAAACCATGTTGGAATGGAGGTAACATGACAATGCAAGAGAAATTAAACAAACAGTGGAGACATAAAATACCAGACTATGAGTGTGAGTGTCTCTGTAACATGCGCACATCTGGAAGAAAAAAATGATTGGTTAACATTGACTAATGCTTAATTTACAAGTTCAAGTTGCAGTTAAAACAAATTTGAATGTATTTTAGAGCACTGCACCATAAACATGGAAATATATGTCAACAGCTAAGACATAGACACCAAATGTGAACTATAGAGGGACAATTACTTTTTGAAGGATTTAAAAGAGGAGTTTTAAGTTTGACTAAACATTTATCTTTGTCTGACTCTGTATGAGTCCAAAAACCCTGCATCACACTCTGGTTTGCCACAGATTTTTGTGATAAGACTTTCAGTAGCAGATGGTGAATAATCAATTATCTTTTGAGAGATTCCCACAAACATCTTGCTTTGCAATATGGATAAAGGAATCCTACTGCTGTGAGCTGGCAGCAGGTACTATGCTGTGTTACCAGTAAAGTGACTGCCCTCAACTAAAAATAAGTGCTTGATGAATTCCCATTAAAATAGACTCCTTAAACCATGTGTAGGTATGTGTGAATACGTGTGTGTGTGCGTGCGCGTGTGTGTACATTCCTCAGAGAATTCAGCGACCTGGTTTCCATGAAACATCTGAGCACTGACGCCATCAGCTCACAATAAAATGAAGGTGGTTTGCACAAAGGCTCTTTTGGGAAATCAGATGGGACAGTTTGAGAAATCACTAACAGAGGCAAGATAGGTATATGAAAGAGAAGTAAAGGCCTTAACACAAAGTGACTAGTATACAGTGTTAATAATGTGCACTAATTCTGTCTTGAGACCAGATAGAAAATGCTGAGGAGGTGAGTTACAATGTTTTTGTCTTCTCTGGATACAAAAGACTTTCTTACATTATTACTCTCGGCTAGTAAGTCGAAATGAAAAGCTTCATTATCAAAAAAGAAGAAGAAAAATGAAATCTTTAGAAACCCTTATACAGAAACCAGCTGTGATTACAGAGAAGACTGTAAAGCAGCTTCCACAGTGGACGTGCGCTTTCTTTTGCAGTCACCAGTGGTTATTTCTACAGACTATCGCTGATCTATGAATAATGTGCTTGAAATGTCATTCACTTTCTATGGTTCCTGGTTGCCATATTGAGATGAATTGCTTCCAGCGTGTACCTCTAAAATCAGCTTTTAGAGGTAGGAAATTATTCAAAGACAGTTGTGTACTACATGCTCAGAAATCTGACATAGCTGCAATGACATAGTTAAGCTACTTTTTGCAGGTTAACATTTTCTGTCATTAGTTTCTCCTTGATATTTGACCATAAACCAAAAAAAAGAAAAAGAAATTGTCTTTTTTATTTGTTGATAATTTCATCATTATATGTGCTTATAATACACCAACTGTTGGCTTCATCGGGTGATGGCCTCCAGCTTGCACTGGAATGGTTCGCAGCCGAGTGTGAAGCAGCGGGAATGAGGATCAGCACCTCCAAATCTGAGGCCATGGTTCTCAGCCGGAAAAGGGTGGAGTGCCCACTCCGGGTTGAGGATGAGTTCCTGCCCCAAGTGGAGGAGTTCAAGTATCTCGGGGTCTTGTTCGCGAGTGATGGGAGAAGGGAGACGGAGATCGACGGACGGATTGGTGCTGCACCGGTCCGTCGTGGTGAAGAGAGAGCGAGCTCTCAATTTACCGGTCGATCTACGTCCCTACGCTCACCTATGGCCACGAGCTGTGGGTAGTGACCGAAAGAACGAGATACAAGCGGCGGAAATGAGCTTCCTCTGAAGGGTGGCTGGCCTCTCCCTTAGAGATAGGGTGAGAAGTTCAGCCATCCAGGAGGGGCTCAGAGTAGAGCCGTTGCTCCTCCACATCGAAAGGAACCAGCTGAGGTGGTTCAGGCATCTGACAAGGATGCCTCCTGGGTGAGGTGTTCCGGGCATGTCCCACCGGGAGGAGGCCCCGGGGCAGACCAAGGACACACTGGAGAGATTATATCTCTCGGCTGGCCTGGGAACGACTTGGTGTTCCCCCGGATAAGCTGGAGGAGGTGGCTGGGGAGAGGGAGGTCTGGGCCTCTCTGCTTAGGCTGCTGCCCTGCGACCCGGCTCTGGATAAAGTGGAAGAAGATGGATGGATGGATGGATGGATGGATGGATAGTACACCAATTCCCATACTTGTCTGTGTAAAGCAATTATTTTGAGACAGTGCTGATTGTTGTGCTATGGTTCCTGGTTGCCATATTGAGATGAATTGCTTCCAGCGTGTATCTCTAAAATCAGCTTTTAGAGGTAGGAAATTATTCAAAGACAGTTGTGTACTACATGCTCAGAAATCTGACATAGCTGCAATGACATAGTTGACCTATTTTTTGCAGGTTAACATTTTCTGTCATTAGTTTCTCCTTGATATTTGACCATAAACCAAAAAAAAAGAAAAAGAAATTGTCTTTTTTATTTGTTGATAATTTCATCATTATATGTGAGCTTCCTCCGAAGGGTGGCTGGCCTCTCTCCCTTAGAGATAGGGTGAGAAGTTCAGCCATCCAGGAGGGGCTCAGAGTAGAGCCGTTGCTCCTCCACATCGAAAGGAGCCAGCTGAGGTGGTTCAGGCAACTTTGCAAGTTGTTAAGCCCCCTATTTTACATAATACAAAATTGCTCCACAGTGGTAATGACAAATTAATATGGCATAACAACAGCACATCACATTTCACGTCAATGAAAAGCTGCTACGATTTGCTAGGAAACTAGCAGTACCATTGGCATCAGCAGTAATTGTGTATGCTCTTCTTTGTGACTAGAAATTCGGTCAGATGAAAACTATTTAAGGCCAGAACTGAGCGTCAGCGTTAGCATATACAGCATCAAACCGGCTATCATTTTCCTTGTTATACATACACATTCTGCATACTTGAAGTGCATTGAATGCTGCCATACGCTCAGCGTGAAAACACCAACTGTATGAATTTACATTAAGGAGTGTAAACACTGAAGTGCACACCAGTAACTGCTAAACAGAAAGTGAGCGATCGCAAAAGTTAATCCAAAGTCATCCTGAGGGTGCCATGAACGTCTGTTCTGTATGAAATTTCATGGCAGTGAAGTAGTGGTAAGGAGATATTTTATTGGAGAAATAGTAATGTCAAAGTAATGGCACTAGAGGGAAAGGTGCAAATCAAAGGATGCCCGAAGTCATTTAGATGCATGCTATGGGAACTATGAATGTTTGTGCTAGTTTTTGCTCAGATCCATCCCGGAGATATTGAGATATTTTACGGGCGTTCTGACCTGTCTGCAGATGAAAAGTTAGGGGATCACAAAACCCATTAGATTTCAACCTCTGGAAGTCATGGGTGGCTCATTTTAAACCATCAACTAGTTTAGTCTGGAGTGAAATGATGGACAGACAAACAGTGGCATACCTTCAGGCATTAAAATAGAATGTCCAAATGTTTAAAACTATCTTAGTGTTTGTCAAACCTGCTATGTGTGAAACATCTGAGCAATAGCAAAGTTGATTTTTATCTTCAATTTAAAACTACTGTTTTGATGCATGATGTTAGCTGATGACACCACATGAATGTTAACATTTTAAGGTTTGACCTTTTTTTTAAAAAAAATAATCAAAGTTAATCCAGCATCACATTATTCCGAGATCAATGATAGTCCGTAGCTTTGCCCACAGCAGGTCAGGAGGATTAACACACAGACAAAAGGTAATTTCACTGGAGTAATTAGTTACTTACCGCTATCCCTGCACACCAACAGGGGGGAGGGGGTCAGATTAAAAGCTGCCAGGCAGTTGGTGGATGGCAGCGGGACAAGGAAAAGTGGTGAGCTGTCCGTCTGGGGACATGATGAGGAGTGACACCGTGTGCCAGCAGTGGCAGGCCTGCGAGAGGAGTCAGCGCTGATGCAGGATTTACACTCATCACACACTGAAGTGGCCTGCCATGGACTGCAATGATGACAATGACACAGACTGCTGGCCTGTCAGCTGCAGCTGTGGAGTGAAGGAATCTGTGTATGTGATGCAAGTGTAACATCAGTTACTAATGAGGGGCTCTGGACAAATAAATAAATATGGGGCATGTGTGTACATGGATTTTTGCACATAGGTATGTGCGTGTATATGCGTGCGCATGCATATATATATGCATGCGCACACATATACATATATATATATAATATGTATATGTGTGCGCATGCATATATATATATATATATATATATATATATATATATATATATATATTATATACCATTAATATATAATTACTCATGTTGTCATTTGAAGCTTTTATTTTGGTGAGCTGTCACACTGGATCTACAAAAATTCAGAGTTGGCTTTGAATACAGGCATCCTCTCTCTTACAGCTTAAACTGGGTAATATCTCATAAATGATGGCTTGTAAGGCCGGTGTAATGATGAGGAATATGAAATACCAACAGGCATGTATCATCATAAGCATCAACCAGCTCGAGTGGCTGTGATAAAATATCCTGTAGGTCAGGACTGACTTATCAGATCTTGATTTGGGGGGAGGACATGTCTCGTAAACAATGACGAATGGCATCATGTGCCTTCATACATTATCCTCAGTTTCTGTCTTGAACTGAGTAAACCATTTATTTTTCCAGAAATTTTCTTCTAGGGTGAGTTTGCTGAAAGCACTCATCTGCAACAGCAGCTTGCTTCATATTGACACAGCTGCAGACAGAAGCCTGAGGTGCCACTGAGTACAGTCAAAACTTATGCAAGTGCGAGTTAAATTATTTTCTGCCATCAGTGTGACCTCAGCAAAGGTCACGCTGATGGATAAGTGGATTTTCTTAACTGGACTTTTGATACTTTTGATGAATGTCATTTGATAGCATTTGGAGGGCTGCTAATCCTCATTTACAAACCAAACAATTAACTTCCAGAATTACAAGCCATAAAGATATTTCTTCTCATCTACCTTTAAAGGTCATGCTCTGTATTTGATTTTTTTCCATTATGAGGCAACGCTATATGCTGGCACACAGTTCTGCTAAATTAGTTGCCAGGCAGCTACTTCCAGGACAGGAAGACGGTGATTATTTAGTCTCTCAAGTCGAGGTTTAGTTATCACGATGGGCTGATTGTTAGCATACCTAACAAATTAAGGTTTTAGTAAAAGTTATTGGGTAAATGTTTTCTACTACTTTCAGGCCAGCTTTGGCCTCCGCAAAATAATCAGTGTTTTACGTTGCTTGGTATGTCACTAACACTTTGCTGTTGGCACATTGTGGGTGTGAATCCATTTATCAGTCTTTTTCCCTTGTTGAAAACAGCCACCTGTCGGGTCAAAGAGTAAATTTGCATCCCAAAAATCTAAAACAATTAGTTAAAAGTTAAAAGCTTCAGAAAGCAGCAGAGTTGAATGTTGATCCTCTTACTTTAAATGTTATCGTGTATTATATTATTAATAAATTACATACCGGTGAGTCATGTTTATTCAAAAGGAATAATTTCTACATTGTACTGCTCAACCACAGCGGCACGAGAAACACGGAAAATCAGATTCAGGTGAGTTGGAAGGAGAATTAGCGCTCACAGGCAGGGCTAGGTCCATTTCAATTTGTTACTGGTAGTTGCTGCAAATCAATAACTTCCTTGCAGGCACGGCTTCAAGCTGCTGAAGTATATGAAACTTCACACCTTGGGACCCAAAACTGTGCAAACAGCCTAAAGTAGCACTCCAGAAATGGACATTAATGGGTCTCAATGCTGAAAAGGTGGCAGAAAGTCATAGACTGTGCAAGAGAAATGATTTGAATTGCAAAGGAGATGTAATTACAAATCCAAATGTTTCAAGCATTCAAGCCATTCCCTGCCAGTGTCACTGTCACTTCTTATTTATAATTCCTACCTCTTTGCAATTCAAATCCTTTCCCCCCACACATGATACTCAACACTTAGTATTCTTCGGTTGAAGTGATCATATTTTTTATTTTTTTGTGACGAGACAGAAACAGAGCGAGCGGGTGGAAATGACACTCCTCAGACACACACACGAGCCATCTGGTCACATACAGTGCATATGTACTGATGAATACATGCATTAAAGATGAAAGGAGATTCATAAGTTTCTGCAGAAGATTGCTGTAACTCTGTGCTAGCTGCATATCCAGGCCAGAGATGGAACACCCAGCACAATCAACATGCTGTCAGTTCTCATTTATGCCGTGCAGCATTGTGCTGTTGATTCCACTACGTTAGAACCAGCGACTGTATATACAGTAATTAAACGAACAGAATTTCACTTACCAGAACTGGAGCACAGAGTTTTCTGGATGGGCTGCACCACGCAGCAACGCACATTATTTGTTAGACAACAGCATTAAAATGCTCCAAACACATCAACATGCCAGACACAGCAATAAAGGTGATCCAGTTCACTAACTCAAATTAGCCGAACTTAAACTAAGCAGACAGCTGTTGCCTATTTCAAACCTGCCACATGCCCAGTAATGCATGTTAAATTATTAGTTGTATTAGATGTGTGAGAAATTCACTCACTGTTCCGCTGTCCCTGAAAAGGATCTATTAGCCAGTGCGAGAGAGGGACTTGGTCTTTACTATAATGTGCCTAGAAGCGACTGCTGGTACGATTTGCTATTATATGAAAAAAAATGAATTTTAAAAAAATTAATTGAATAGTTATGTTGCTAATGTCATGGCAAAAAAAGTAGCTTTTGTTCAAATCCATTAATTTTACAATTGCATATGCTTGTAGTGGTAAAAACTATTTGTAAAAAACAAGAGAGAACACAAAAGTTTCCAGTGAAACCCAGAATTAATTTCATAGTACTGGGATAGTGAGGTTTTTAAGGCAAATTAACCCATTCACGCTTTCATTGCTAAGTGACATCAACACCCAAATCTAACGCATGAATGTGTCGGCTACAGTAGAGCAAAACGGGCAAGCAAAATGCCGAGATTTATCTTACCGATACTCTTGAGACAAGAATGGTCAGACCATGACTCTATAGAAAAAGTGCCACGTTTTCAAACACTTGGGTTCGATGGTCAAGCACATCAGTCACAGCCAGTGATTTATTTATTGACTAAAGCTTGGGCTCTGCATTCACCTCAGGATTGTCACTGCTGTCCTTGCATCCCTGAACGGCCACGGTGCAGCAGGATATCCTAGCCCAGGGCAAAAGCCTGGAGGGTTACTGGCCTCCCTTCTGGAGGCAATATAGACAAACGAGAAATGTCTTTTAAATTGCTCTGCTTATCACCGTTACTTCCTCTCGTTCATTCAGTCAACTTCTCGCTAACTCTGTTATTTACACACTTATTTATTCACACACACATTGACTGACTTTTTTACTTATAGCTTATTAACTACAAACTCAAACTCAACTACTAACTTGTTCTTTACTTTAACTACCTGGACTTACATTCAGGATAGCAACATCACAATACAAGAAAAGTTAGAAGTTGGTGCCAATACTAGTAGAATTACTATCATCAAGACCCCACGTACTTCAACATGAAGGCTAGCATAAATGGTTGAGTAGCCTGCTAATGTTGCAGTTATATTATGTTAGCTTAAGCATTTAATGTTAGCAATTGCAAACATTGCTAATGTTTCAGCCTGTGGAACAATGTCAGCTGTCACAAAGAAAATGTTAACGTGTATTTCATTGCAAGAAGATTGAGATAACACTTTGGATGTTGCTACTGTCAACCTAAACTTAGTGAACTTCAATTCTTTGAGCAAATGTGGATGCTGGTCTTTTAAATGCTTCACCCTGAACGGCTCTTTCTTATGAATGACTTGAAAGACAGATATTTTGACACTTGTCACCATCTTCCATTTGCAGTTTTTTCTGTGCTTGTGGACCTTCTTCTAGCATGTATAGATAGACTAGAACACTTGCTGCCCCTTTCAGTTCTCGAGGTACTGGCACCTCTGTACATATGTTGCCTACAGTTAAGCACGTTACCACATAAAAAAATCTGATATTTTGGTACTGAATGGTATCATAAGTATTTGTTCAGGTGCAGCAATAATGGTATCCTTTTGAGCAAAAACTCACAAGTTAACCATGAAATGTTAAGTAGTATAATTAAAGGCAACTGCAACTGAAAAAACAACAACAAACAATTTGATAAAAGAAAATCTCATCTCTTTGGTGTCTACCCCTGCAGGTCATTTCAGTGATATGTTGCCTTATCGGTGTTTGTGTTCTAAAAACTAAAAGAGAAGAATACAAATGAATTGGCTTCAAAAGTAGCCATTCTTCCTAGAAACACAACAAAATGGGATCACAATCAACTGTTGTTGTTGTTGTTGTTTTGGTTTGTGGCAATGTAAATACAAGCTTTTAAGCCACTGGCAGAAACTTTATAGCAAACAATTTTCATTGGCACCCTGCGTGTCAGAGAGTCTTCACCACGTCAAGGGCATTTGACACATTTCAGGAAACCGTTGCGTCTTTTAGTGGCTCCTTTTTTTCACAGCTATCTATCACGGTGCTTTGAAACAAACGCTTCCCATTGCTAATTCAAGCTGCCTGGAGCCAGTCCACGGGGGATGTGGCTGGTTGTTCAGTATGCACCTCTACAGTGTTTTGCAGGGATTCATAGGGGCCGAAAGATGTGAAAACAGCATGAACAGAAGGCCAGGTCAAGTGTGTGTGTTCTCTCCTGGGTTTGCTATCTCTCATGGGGGTACAGTTTCATTTGTGGCTGTGAATAATGCAGCCTGGTTCCCTCGCTTTGCCAAAGGTCTCTCGATGGGGCATGCCTTGAGATAAGGTCTACATGCATTTACATTCATAGTGCTGCCTGCTTTACGTACGTGACTAGACACACTGGAAGAGGATAAGAATGAAAAAGACACGAAGACTGGAAATGTCCCGGTGGCCTCTAAGTGTTGATATGTTTCTGCGGCAGCGTTATCTCATATGTAACCAGCTGGCGAAAAAACACTCAACTTGTCTTTTCAAATAAAGGAAAAGGACAAAATGCCTTTGAGGCGGAATCACATTTTGGAATTACTTCCATCTGTGACGTCTCTGTATGGACAGGCTGAAGAAATCATGCATATCAATGTGTCTGTCATTGAAGTTGTGATAAATTGATGAATTCTGTGCTGTAATTATGACTATCCTAATTAAATCAGTCATTTGAGCACAACTTTCAGTCATTATTTTGTAACACTATTGAAAATTACGTAATTAAAGATGATTTGACAAGCGGAATAAAACTTTATATCCTTTTTGTTAATTTTACTTTGATTCTTAACAATAGAAAACCATATTACTGCAGACATAGAGGTAAAGATACTCACTTTTTGTGGTTATCATAGAATTCTGAAATAAACTTGTGGAAGCACTATATCACTTTATCTCCATAGTGTATGACAGCATGCAACTAACCCCAAGGCTGACCTTCTATCCAGCATCACATAATGCCACAATAACTTTAGAGCAGAATGGGATTAATGATGAATGTGCTGTAGAGAGACAGAATCAGGGTTTGAACCAAAGTGCACCATTGTGATAACGACCTCCATAAAACACAATATGCCTTATCACAACACTTCATCCGTATAGTTGCTACTATAAAATCAGGCAGAGGATTCACACTATATGCAACGTTTTTCCAATTTTTACATTTAAGTTTCAGTGGCTAATTTATATCAGGAGTGGAAGTACAACATGTTTATTGGTGTTATCTGGGCATGAACATGTGTTACATGCTAGAACGTAACCTTTTCAATGGGAGAAATGTTTCGTCACTCATCCAAGTGACTTCTTCAGTCTGAAGAACAGAATCAACCTTTGGGGAGTTCCTTACCTGCATTTGTTTGTAGCAATCTGTCACAAAAGCACATAATTTGTTCCCATTTCTTCTGTAACACAGTTCGACAGATATAAAAATAGCACCAACAAGTTAATTCCCAAAAAGCTAAACTCTGTCAGCATGGTGTGCAGTGTGTCCTTAAAAACATTGAGGAAACTGGACAGGTGGAGGACAGAAGAAGATAAGGTAGGCCTCTGCAGCAGATAACCAGTATCAGAAAGTCATGTCCTTAAGAAATAGGACAATAAATCAGCAAAGACTTAACACAGGACCTGAGCGATAAATCTGCCCTTTCACGTGATACTGTTTCCAGAAGCCTCGTCCAAAATGGTCTCAGTGGAAGGAAGGAACGAATAGGGAGAAAAGGCTGAGGCATGCAGAATTACACAAGAACATGACTGCAAATCAGTGGCAACAGGTATCGAGGAGTGATAATTCAAAACAAAAATCTTTGGTTCCAATTGTTGTCAATATATGCAGAGCAGGTCAGGAAAGAGGTACAACAGCAAGTACCTACAGCATCTGCAAAACATGGTGGAGGCTCTCACACCATGTACTGCAGTGGTGTAACGGCAACACTGCAACAGCTTATGCTATTCATCTTCGTGACAATAATTCCCAACACACTGCCAATGCAGTAGAAACATACAATGGAACACTATCAGTCATGGATCGGCCTCCGCAGAGCCCAGACTTCAACATTACTGAAGCAGCGTGGGAGCAAAGCTCTGTCTCTTCCTTAGGTATCTTTATGTCCAACAACAACAGCAGTGCTGTGTTGAGAAATTATAAAAACATTAAGTGACTGCACAATGCTTTCCAATTACTAACTGACAGCTAACCCTTGTACAAATCCAACACACCTTGCCATGCCGCACAATTCACATCGCTATTTTAATCACCTCACCTAGAAACTCCAGCAGGTTGTCCCGCTAAATACACTTATTTTTATAATGAGTGCTATTCGACAACGACATGACAGCTACAGTTACATATTTGAGTTTAATGAATGTTTTTGATGATATACAAGTAGTATTGGGTAACCCAGACGGTATCAGTGAAGAAAAAAAAACAAATGCCTGGCTGTTTGATCTTCTTTGTACGACAAATGAAAAGATTTTCCTTTCTCACAAATTTTGCAGAACCAAGCTTATCACCAATTACTTTTGACCGGTTTTATTAACAGATGTTTTTACCATTATGATATGTAGCTTGTGGAATAACGAACACATCGTATCCATCAGGTGTAATCTTGCATTTTGGATAATAATGTCTTTAAAAGATGCTCTTAATAACTAGAAAAATCACAAGTTATAACATTCCTGTGCACAGGGCTACTTCCTGAACTCAAACTCCTTTAAGTAATATATAGTCATATATTTAACTGGCTCATACATGACTTATTCAAGCTGAAATTTGCTCCTACATCACGCAATCCTTATCTTATCTTTGAAATCTAGTCGAATTGACAAGTCTAACGTGGGTCTGCGTTGACAGTGATGAACAGTCAGGTAAAGACTGGGACAGTCGGAGCCCTGCAGGGAGGCGGGGGGAGAGCGTTTTATCTGAAAAGATTACTGAAGGCAGCCGTGGCCTCTCTCCTCAGCTGCCAGGGTGCCCTCGCTTTGATCCTAACTCCTTCTGAATGGTAATCACCTGAGAAAAGGTCCCAATTATCTCCCAGAAACTCTCAGATGTACAGTGTCCCTGTCGCTCTCCCACAGCCATGGATTAGACACAGACACAGAGATACAGACAGGGACAGACAGTCTTACATACTGTAGATTCAAGTAATAGCACACGTACTTTATTGCTAAAAATTAACTGACTACATACATTCACTAACCAGTGACCCAAAAGTTAAATAAATAGGTTCTTTTAAAAAAAATGTGTTTGCTTGTTGTCTTACTGGGACTAGAAGGAGTATTACATTTCATCGTTGTTCAGGAGGGAGATTTGTGCAGAATACTTACTTACTAGAAACACTTAAGCTCATCTTATTTACATGTTTTCGCTTATTAGCTACTGAACTATCCAAGAAAATAATTAAAGCAATGAAATTATTTTTAGAAAAACAAACTCCTATGCAAAAACACCCCCACACCTTCAGTTCTAAGACATAACTGTCTTCTCACATTGGAAGTATCTTCAACTGGACTGGACTATCAAGCTGTGCTGTGTTTACCCTGAAGGCAGGTGAAATATACTCCTCTGTGCCTAACCAGGAAATTACATGTTGTTCTCAAATACAAATAATCTCATCAAAGCGCAGTGGTTGAAAGCAAAGGCATGGCCAAGCTGATGGGTCTGATCGTGGGTCAGCAGGTGGTTATGTCAGCAGGGGCTGGGAATACATAAAATACGGCATCTAATTTTGCAGAGGAGGTCCATAGATGGTGTCAGTGATAGTGGAGGAGAGCATGGTTGATTGAGATAAAAAACCCTCCCTTGCCTTTGAGGGCTGGCTGATTATGATAGGGTAGCAGATCAGAGAAGCTACAGAGAGTAAAATGGATGGGTGGAAGGCGAGATGGGTAGATAAACTGGCACGGCTGGGTAGGTGTGCAGAGACTAGATGGATAGTGTGTGGGCATGGATATAGCTGGGCAGTCACACTTTACATAACAGTATCTTTTCACCGCGGGATCTCAGGATGAGATAGAAACACAATTCCAGTGAGCAAGGAGCTGTGTGATCGGCCGGGTATTTCGCCGTCGATAAACTGTTTTCTTGACAAAACATTACAAATCTCTACACAGCCAAAGGACTCAGAAATATTCAGAGTTTCGCTGCACCATCGCCTGGTACATCGGGGACAAGACTTTTCCCTGAGTCACTTCTTGTAATGTGATTTTCGCCCTTGAAAATGCAATCGTGCCCTTAAAATAAGGCTCGTAGTACACTAATCCCTCCAGTGCGCCTAAGTGCTCCATTGAGATTAAAAAACCCCCCATTGAATCGCTCATCTTTTTTTTAATGACCGTGTTAATTAGCCTAGATTTTTCAACAGCATCATGATATAAGCTGTAATGTATCATCATGTAAAATAAAATGAAATAAATGAACAAGCATACTTTCACTTATGTGTGCAGAGTCTGAATGCTTGGCCCCAAATATAATAAATGATTTTGTAAATTCAAAAAATATATAAGTTGGCTACCTGACTTAGAAACTGTTCATTCATACTGTGTGTGCTGCACAAACAGTATGAATTTTGATATTAACATATACGTGCCATTTTTGTGTTAATGCATGTTATGCATCTAAAACATAGTTCCAAATATATCAATGGATTTGCCAAAAAGTGCACAAAGCTAAGTTTCTTAAGTAACTTACCTTCTGAGATGAATTCTGGTACCTGTAAAGCTGACTGTCCGTTTAAGTGTGAAATCCTGACAATATGAGCATTGCAACGTCCAAGAGAGCGCTTTGACCGCTAATAATTATTTTTGGTTTGGCTGTTCTATAACTGACAAACACGTTTTGCCTCTATAAGAAGCTGTGTCTGATAGTGAATAAACTGTATTTAAGATATTGTTTTGTTTTATACAAATTATTTTTCTTCTAGCGAGTCAAAACAATTTCTAGTGAGCCCATTATTTTATATAAGAAAATGTCCGTTTCTCACCTTGCAGTTGAAAGTACATCTTTTGTAATGCCTTAAATTTACAGTAGAATCTGCTTTTAATTTCAAATTTATACTAAATTGGGAGCAACAGACTATTAGAAATCATTAAGGAACCACTAACAACTTATTTCTGGACCTGAAGATAATTTAGTGTTGAAAAACTGTTTGCACTGTATGAATAATTTATATTTTTGAATATCTTGATAAGGCTGTGTTTAGACTACACAAAACTACCTAGCAAAATAAATGAAAACATTTACATAATTATGAGATGGAATTACTGAAATAAATGTCTAGCAGCCTTCCCAAAAACTGCTGAATGAATGTCTGTATAGTTTGTATAATGAATACAAACTATATAAACTATCACTGGAGTTTATCTGTTGAGTAGGTGGTGAGATGAGAGTGAAGACATTTCGGCCTCTGGGCAAATGAGTCATATAACACTCCAGTGTTCTACTCAAAGTTTTAGTGAACCAAGCCCTCAAATGTCATGCCAGGTCTCTCTTGGAAATGAGATTTTTTTTATCTGGATAAATAAAGAACTAATAATAATAAATGTAAATAGATGAGTATGTATGTATGAGTATGGTAACACAACAATGCACTAAAGCAGGTTTTCTGATCATGACTTACTGTTGATATTACAATTACCATATTACCACTTTAAAGGTTCACATGTCAACATTTTTCAAAAATGACACTGAATTGTATGATAACAATGTACAAATTCTTTGTTTTAATTATCTTTAAATGTATAAAAAGGCCATCTAAAACCTCAGGTGCTTTAACTTTTCTATTCTAGTTCCCAACTGTGTGACTAAAGTGACTGAATTGCTGGAGTTCCTTCTAGCGCAACGGATGATCTGATATCGTCGTCTTGGTGTTGATCCTGGAACAACATAGTAAATGTTGTTCCAGGATCAACATTGCAAGTGACCAATCACATTCTTGTGATGTTGTTCTTTGGCGCGCCAAGCCATTCATGTATTTATGAAATTCCAATGTTGCAAGGACAATATCAATTCTGCTTAGCGTTTATTAAAGGGTTAGGGTCAGGGTCCATTGATCGGCGGACAGAGGCGGTTTCTCGCACCTTAAGTACAGTTTTTTGTTTTACGGCGGTTTTTCCCAAAGTCGCAAAAGTATGACGTCACAACATTCTGATTGGTCACTTGCAATGTTGATCCTGGAACAACATTTACTACGTTGATCTGGGAACAACACCAACACGACGATATCAGATCGTGCCTACAGCAACTATGCACAGCACATTACGTATATTTTGTAAATAGACATATTTTTTAAGTTTTGCTTGTAATTAAAAACAGGCATAGACAGTTTATAACAACCTACACACAGTAAGTCTGAACCCAGTTCAAACTTTTTTAGAAACTTTAGTAAACTGATTGAGAAACTGATTGAGGATTGTAAATCATAAATCCAGCTATATTACAGCCGTCATGCAATTAGAGCACCTTGAAAATCCCTCTTGCTCGCATTACACTGAATACTAAGCAACATAAGTGCTAGAGAGTGTATAGGTGTGAGAGATAGATGTCTGTCATTGATATAATGAACTGTCAGTTTGCCTTAAACATTCTGCAGTCATCGTCTTATGGGGTGGGCGGGTTCCCTGCGGAGGACGAGTGATGGTGCACAATCTGCATAGCTGGCAGCGCTGGCCTTGTTAGCTGTACCTAACGCCTCGGCTCCTCTATTGTAATTCCCCTCCCTTCAGATCAGCTCATCTCTCCTGCGATTACACCGAGGGCTTGTAAGAATCCTTGGATTCATATTTACATACCCATGATCATAAAGGCAAATAAAATATTCACAAAACACTCAGTGATCTTATGTTTATGCACAGAGGATCTCATATGCTGCAGATTTATATGTATGCACTTCGGGTAGCGCAAATCCACATATACGTGCTCGCACATTCATGCGACACAGACCAAGGATCACTCAGTCACCCAAGCACACACACAAGTTCTGTATTGTGTTCTTTTTATTTTTATCTTCTTTTGACTCCTGGATGCTCTTTTGTTGCGATTATAGTATTGATTTTTAGGTGTTGTAGGGAAACACTCTTTGAGATTCCTGTGTTGGTTACTTTTCCAACAAATAGATACATATGTGCTCGGTAAGCCGGGTTGCCGCTGTGTTACGCTTCTATTTTGCTGAACCCAGCTGTCTGAAACAGGGCACCCCGCCAGAGCACACCTGCCCTCTGAACCCCTGGACAGCAAGGCTAGCACCAATCACAGTCCCTCAGTGCATCATTAGTAAATGGAATGACCTTTACATCAAAATACAAACAACAACTTATTCAGGTCAAGTCCCCTTAAAGGCGTCTGCACTGCGTTGAATTAAAAGCATTGACAGGATGATGGATAATCCACATAAGCAAGCTGGCCCAGACGTAGTCTGCTAACCAGTGCTCTTTGCCTCTGGGTGGAGGTAGACTGCTGGCACGGAGATGCCCTATTTATACAGGAAACAGTTAAAGGAGAGTGAACAGAAACAAAAAGGGAAGGGCTGGATTTGATCACCTTGATGGCACTGAAAGCTGGGAAGGGTAGGTATTAATATGAAGAGGACAGTAAAGGCTGTGGTTTTAATAGAGATTTACCACCCCAGTAGAGCACCTGAGCCCCTCCAACAGCCCCAAATGAGCCTCTCTAATTGGACTGATTTGGCTGACCAGTGCAGCCTCTACCAGCCTACAGCCCTGGAGGAAAGAGCAGAAAAGGGGTAAGGACGGAAGAGGAGGAGGAGATGGTGAGTACGGAGGGAGAGCAGGAGCAGGAGATGCTGTCTGGCTGCAAATGAGCTCAAGTTACAAGAGCCGTTAGCCACCATGTTAAACTGTTCTTCTTATCTTAACTCCAGGAAATGGATCACTAAATTCCTTTGTTTAAATTGGATTCTGGGGCAAGAAATCATTACATGAGAAATGTCTCTCAAGAACACTGCTGCTTTATCCTTAAGTCCTAACGTGGCATGGAACTTATCTCCACAAGTGCTGTTTTCTGGCTTAGAAAACCTGTTGAGAGGCACTGATGCTTTGAAAGAGTTGTTTCAACTCTGCAGTGCAGCTTGGTGAACATTTCATTTCCCTGTTTAACAAAGGTAAAAGATCATAACACTCCACTCTGACAGCATCAAATTGGAAATCCTTTGTTCCTGTGAGAAATATTGCATCATGTTTCGCTGAGATTTATTTCAGTTTCTCTGTTTTATTGTTATTTCAAATCAAATTAAATGACAATAAAGTCAATTAACCTATTTTGTCTAAAGATTCACTGCTTAAACCAACACCAGAACAGGTTCTGTATTATTGTAGGGTCTACCTTACAATATAAAGTGCCCTGAGGTGACTGTTATTGTGATTTGGTGCTGTACAAACAAAACTGAATTCAATTGAAAATTAAATCACACGAAATAATCCATCAGCTGTGTGACGAGTGACTGATTCCAAACTTCCAGTCACATAAAATATACAATGAACATTATATTCTCTTTTTATATAAATTATGTTTGATTGCCATTCTGCAGTCATTGTCAACTTAGTTAACTAAGTTAACCAATTTATCTATCTAAACTTTGCATAACTCATGCTGTATTTAGAAATCAATCTCATAGTAAAGTAAGTTTACGTTTCCCTCTTTATTTTTTGCTAGAAGTCTAATAGCTTAATAAAAATCCTTTCAACAGGTGATACTTTCATAATAAAAACACAGTAATGTCACCAATGGAGCTATTTAGCAGGTCACGACTAACTGTATATAGCCACGCTGGCAGATCTGTGAGGCTGCTTTGTTTGTTTTGATGGATTTTGGCTGTGACTCAAATTACTGGGCATGAGAAAGCACGACTAAAAGAAGTTTAACCTCTTTTAGTCAAGGATTTAACAACAACAACAAGTCCTGTTTTAGACTAGTTACACAGAATTCCTATCCAAACATTTCTGTCTGCTAAAAAAACTCGGAATTTGCCATTCATTCATCAGTTCACATCCAGCTAGACTGCACTCACTCACTCTAATCAGGTTTCAGAAAACATAACCGATCCAAATAAATCAGCTGCCAGACTTCTTACTAACTTCCCAAATAGGTCCATATAGCCCAAAAGCTGGCAACTTGTAATCTCAGAATAGGATTTTAAGGCCCAATTTGGGACCTCCCTCTGAATACATCAATGCATGTTTAATATCATATGATTCCAAAGTTGTGGTTAAAAAACACAGTAGCTACCCATTACTATAGGGACGCATTACTTTGGAGTTTCTCACCAGCAGAGATCTGCCAAGTCACGTCTTTATCCTCTTTTTATCCCATCATCACCGTGCTATAGCTTTATAGTGGGACACAAGCCTTGAGCAATATTTGTAATTCGTTTACTAAATCATAAATTACATTGAAAAATATGTGCAAATACACATTAACAGCACCGTGGGGCAGGTTGGTTTACTGAATATGAGTAAACCCCAAATACAGGTCTGCATAGTTTTATGGGCGATGTACAAAAGTTGCGCTGTGCAATATATATATCTCAAGATAAGGCACGCTTTTTCTGGTGTCAATTTTGGTGCAATTTGTAGTGAACGTGGCAAAGGTTGGTTAATTAGTTAGCATGCCTGATTTAAAAAATTCCCCTTAATATATTTTGCATCTTAAGTAAGGAACTCTCAGAAATACATATGAAACAGGGTGAGCCACAACAATCTGCATGGATTCAGGTCACTATGCTCTCTTTGTAAATACCAATAGTTTAGCATTATCATACTTTTTTAATGCGAATTAATTTTCAGTGTTAATTTTTTTCTGGATATTTTTCGATATTTTTAATCATCCGTGGATTTTGACAATTTATGGAAAATCCCATAAACATCCATTAAAATGGATAATATCATGGCTGAAAATGAGCAGAATACTGTTGTTGTTGTGTGTGTGTGTGTTTTTTTTACAGAGTATAAAAGGCAGGAAAATTGGGTGATTACAGGGATGACAGTTAAGGCAAAAGAAAGAAAACAAAGAACGTCTACAGGTATTATTAAACTGCATATACTGTAACGCATGTCCCTCGGAGTAAGCATGGATAGACACATTGTTTACAATGGAGTCTTATCTTCTCCACAAGACAGATGACTAACAATGCATCACTCAAGCTTTAGTGAGTAGTATAAGCGTGGGTTGGCCTTGAGGTTATAAAACTTCTATCATCGTCAGGTTACACAATGTGACTTCAAATCAGGGAAGTTTTTGTACCGCTAAAAGTTTGCACACAATTCTGAAATAACAGAGCCCTTTTTGTCAAAAACTCAAGAAAATGACAGCAGCTTAAATGACACCTACTTGTAGGCAAACTTTCACATTTTGTAGCTTTGTCACTTGTACTTCTGAGATGCCATTAGTGAGTTGTTTTGTTTGTGTTTGTTTACTTTAGTGGGTCATTTTTGTTGTCTTGATATCATGCACGTCTATGTTGACATTTTTCCTACTTCAGCTGTCAACAGACTCCACTTACACTCGATGACAAGAAGCAAGAGAGAGTTGCAGCGATGCCCACAGGTTCGTGTGTGTGTGTGTGTGTGTGTGTGTTAACACACACACACACACACACACACACACACACACACACACACACCTACACACACACACACAAACCCCTTTAACTAGCTTTGCTTGTAACTTGTACCTGGCAGCTAGCAAACCACTAAGCACTCTCTTGTATTCATTAGTGGGCTATTTTGTGCCGTCTCTGGCTGAGGGCCTGGCTGAGCTGAATGCGGCTGGCGAGTGACAGGTTGGTGACAAGGCCTTCATCACCATCATGGGCACGGCAAGCCCAAGTCGCGGCATGTCCCAATCCGCTCGGTGTGTGTTGTGCAGCCCAGATCTGTCCCAGCCGTCTCACTGCTTCTCAGCTGTGACTGCGTACCGAATCCAGAGCCAGACATGATAAATATTCCATCTGCTGAGAGGCCGTTTCTCTCCCGTGATCTCTTGCAGAATGAGCCATGAAAAGACCAGGCTGTCTGCTGTCTGTCTCTATGCATGTGTGTTTTCCTTAGTCTTATCACTCTGTCTTTAAATTTGTCAGTCTATCCCATCTATCTCCTCTTCTGGGCACTGTCCATCCTGCTGTTTGTCTCCTCTCTTCATGCCTGTATGTTTGCCTTTCTTTAATCCTGTACACCTATTTGTACATGTGTTTTTGCCCCAAGGGATTTCAGTCTGTCTAGTTTGAATCCACTACATCTATCTTACATATTAGCCAAGGCTTACTGAGATGGAAATGTGAATAACTCTATCTAATATCAGCTTGTTTTAGTGCATTGAAGAAAAACTCTCTCTGCCATATAACTGCACCTTAACTTTTCTTCACTCCATTATTTTAGTATGCAGCACTTTGAGGGACATGGGAATATTTATTACATCTATATTCATGCTGCTGCTTTGACCTTTGAGGTCTTTTTCTTTGATGGCTTGTCATATTGTTGATCGAGGAATTTAAGTTTATTCGGGTTGGAAAACTCAATGAAAGTCATTGTGGATAAATCTGTCAGCTAAACCGTCTCTGACATGTCCTCTATATGACTTCTTACCCTTTCCTGTTTACCTGTTTGCATGTCCGGTCCGTCTGTACAAGGTGCTCCTTGTCTGTGCTATTTGTCTGTTGCGTTTTGCCCCACTGCCTGCAAACCATGCCCTTATTTCCACAGCATATCTCTGAAAAAGGGCCCTTGCAGCCAACAGGGAAATCTGATGGGGGACTAAAAGTCATTTGGCATTACAAAGACATAGTGGGATGTACAGCATTGCAGGGATACCATATTCCTTCAAGCTGACCACGATGAGTGGATGACCTTAAACGCTTTTAGTGTAAATCCTTATGTTCATCTGGTGCACAACCATTTTCAATGTGACAGAGAGCTTGAGCTTTGATAGTGACTTCTATTTAAATTTTAATGACCATGAGGGCTCAGACTATAAGTCCTGGGATGGAGCCGTGGCCCTAACCTGTACTCACACTCCTGATCTTGATGTACTGGGGCTCAAGGAGGAAATGTACTAAAACAAAAGGGGACTCGAATCACTGAGCTTTGGAGGTTACAAAAGTTGATCCAGCAGCCCAAGCTGAACAGATTAGGTATTTCCACAGTCCCCGAGGTTAGCTGGGTTTCACTTGAGCAGTTTTATTGCAAATGAAGATCTCTGCCATTTATAAAGATTGGGTGCCAAGTCTTTTAAAAGAAGAAATAGGTAGTATTTTTACTTTCTCATATACTGAAATGTCTGTGTAATATCTGCGGCGGGTTAATGAGGTCGGTGAGAATGCTACAAGGTGCAGTGTCAGAGCTTTGTCAGTGCAGCTGCTATTTCTATTCAAATTATGATTAGAAATCCAAAAAGGCTGAATGTTTAGGCTTTTTTGAGGCTCCTTAGTCTACCAGGTACAACCAGTCATTACAATATTGCAATGTGTGTGTTAAATATGTGTAAACATGAGAATAAAAATATCTAAATATAAAAATTAAAATAAAACTATGTGAGAGTGAAAGTATATGTATGTGAAAGAAGAATATATGTATGTGAGAGCGAAAGAATGAATTTTGGCTTGTACGGCCCCTCATACCAGTCTGTATATTTACTTAGATGGGGTGATCGTGGCTCAAGAGTTGGGAGTTCGCCTTGTAATCGGAAGGTTGCCAGTTCGAGCCCCGGCTTGGACAGTCTCGGTCGTTGTGTCCCTGGGCAAGACACTTCACCCGTTGCCTACTGGTGGTGGTCAGAGGGCCCGGTGGCGCCAGTGTCCGGCAGCCTCGCCTCTGTCAGTGCGCCCCAGGGCAGCTGTGGCTACAATGTAGCTTGCCATCACCAGTGTGTGAATGTGTGGGTGGATGACTGGATATGTAAAGCGCTTTGGGGTCCTTAGGGACTAGTAAAGCGCTATATAAATACAGGCCATTTCCCATTTAGATCTAAACTTTTTATTACGCTACATTAAAAAAATATATACACATGTCATATACATTGTCCTTCTTATAGGTTACTTCGAATGTAATACAAATACTTGACTTTAAAAAATGTTTTTCTACAAGCCACATATTCATACTAGTGCCATTTCTTACTCAAATGAGACATGGTAAAACTGTAATGCAATACAAGCTGTGAATAAAAATGTTATCTCTACAGGTAGAAAACTGTGTGTTCTAAACCATATGTACTGTAGGCAGTGTGAGTGAAAACAACTATTACCTCTCACACCAATTAACGGGTTTCACAGTCATTTATCTGTTTGTTCAGGTGATGGAAAATTCTTGGCTGGTTTCTTGGTCACTTATCACAAGCGCTGCTTTCCCTTTTTTGGCTTTTTATGTCATCCAGCCAAAAAATAAAAACAAAGTGGTTTTTCTTCTTCTTCTTCAGCAGCATCCACGCAAGAATGTGTGCCTGAACCCAATTGCGGTTTGTATATAAGCCAATGTAAGTCTACAGTTGTCTGTGGGCACGTTTGCATATAACTTGGCCTAAACGTTAGCTGTAGCTAACGTTACAGCTGATGCCCTGCTATACGAGCGCAAAGGCAAAACTACACATCTAACTCATAGAGATATCAGCATGCCTGAGTGACTTGCTCAATTTCAGCAGTGGAAGAGCATTCGCTTAATGCACTCAGTGCCAATGGGAGGTCTGGTGGCTTAGATTGCCTCCGAGTCGGTGAGAAGACAACAAAAGGTTTTTTTCTAACAAGACGGTGATGTTAATTATTCAACAATGACAAATAAGTGTTCTTTTATGCCCACCATTCCCGCATTTGCCACATAAAACATCAGGGAGATATCATTATATTTTAAATTCACTGTGACGTTGTATCCCCCACGCTGTGCCAAGTGGTAAAAAAGCTTTCATCATATCAGTGTCTCTGTTTCTGTCCAAGTGCCTGTTTGCCTCCATTAAACATAGATCCTGCTGGTTGGTAGCACAAGAGAACAAAAATGAGCTTCTATCTGTGTGTTCTCTTTCAGCTGCGTAACAGTCAAGTATCTGTGGAAAGCACCACTTTTAACTCTGTGCTTTAACTCAGCCCAAAAGTCCTTATATGGCTGAGCAACGAAGAGGACTCCCTTGAGAACATATTTGGAGTAATATTCGAGAATTTTGGTTAATTAACTTTGAAACAATAGAAAGTACGATAAAAGAAAATGTTACCCACAATGTGTTTAACTTTCACATCAATGAGAACATATTTCAAAGGCACACACTCCTATTTATTATCCTATTTTTGTAGAAAGGTCTTTGTTTTTCCTGCAGGGAAAAAACCGTGAAACAAAGTTTGTAGATTTGAGAGGTTTTGTTCCTGACTGGCTACAAAATCTCCTGAGAGGAGCTATTTTCTTCTCTTATTTACCTGTGGGCAATTATTGTGGTTTTGACTATTATTCCTCTCAGTTATGAAGTTTACTCACACACCTAATTTACATGAGTGCTATAAAATAAAAACGAAAACAATTTTTATGGATTTACCAGAAATTAGAAGACTAGAAAGCTGAAACTGTAAATTCGGCTGTAAAATTTATTTTATCATTGAGGACACTTAGAAACTGCCAGCAGGAGTTGTTACAGAGTTTTTATGTTGTTTCCTGGATTCTTGCAGCAATAAAGACATGTTGTTAAAAACGTAATAAATGAGTAAAGCCTAAGCTAAAACAAGGATCAGAATTTTAGCATTAAAAAAGGCAGATTAATATGAATATTAATTTGGGGGCTAAGCATATGCGTAGTATTCACCACCATTGAACTGTTCTGCACAACTATAAGAATCATCATGTTTTTATCAGAATAATAAAAAATTGGGTCACTGGATTTTATTTGTTGATACAGTTTTTGTAGTGATGTATATATCCCATAATGGCTGCAGTTAATCCGTAGTTAAGTGAAGCATGTCTTTCTGCTGTATACCTCATTTGTCAAAGTGCTTGGTGTGAAGCGTTCACATCTGTTTACTCTTGAGGAGACTGTACAGTTCAATACAAGTTGACAAGTCAACATAGCTCACGATATCCTGAAATTTTCTCTTGGTAAGGGCTGGAATTGGTGTTAGCTTCTGTTAGCGCCACCATTAGCCACGGTTAGCCTCTGTTGGGGCTCCTTTATCCCCACAGCGTGAACTTTGGCGAACGTATCGTACACCAAAGTTGAAGTTAAAGGTCATATCTGCTGTTGCCAGCCATAAATGGATATGACTGTGTGATTACATTACCTGTGGTGCACAATGTGAGCAATGTGACAGGTATCGAGGTCTTTACCAAAACTTTCTTAGAAGTGGCTCTAATATTGTCAGACTGAGGCAATTATCTAATAAACTCTAATACAATGTGAGAATGTAATCACACTGTTTATCAGATGTAACGTGTGATTTGCTAATGTTAGCTAGCATAATGTTAGCTTATAAGCAGCTAACGTTGTTATAGCTGGCTTTTGGCCAGCTCTTCAGGTTTGTATGTTTAATCTGCTAGCAAAATGTAAAAGCGACAATATCTGGATGAATAACCATATTTACATATGTTTTATTTTATTATAGAGTTGATTTGAGTTTGGGAGATGAGGCTTCAGGTGTGGAAGGGGAGGGTAAGGTGAAGATGAGGGAGGAAAGAGATGATGGAGAAAGAGATAATGGAAAAACAATGCACAAAATCCAAATGTACAAACTTTATTTGGTCACATACAGTTTAAAAGAGCCATTTGTGTTCTTTAAATTAAAACTAAGTTATAATTGGCACTTTTAAATGATTTGTTAGCTAAATTTAGGTGTTTAGATTGCTAATCAGGTTTACCCTTGAGGGTTACTAGACATTTACTGTTTGATTCTGTATTGTGTGGACAAAGTAACTTAAGCTGTCAAGTAAATGTATTTGAGAAAACAGTATTTGCCAATTGTACCAGTACCCCAAACTGTACTGAAGAGCAAAGTATTTGGAATATATTACATCCACCAATGTAGCAAAACATATAAGGTGAAGTTCAATTCAATCAAGATTCAATCAAAAAATTAAAATTCTTTTCTGTTTTAGACACTTTCTGGTTGGTGCTAAGAACAGCACTATTGATAGTGGCCAAAACGAGCCTTTATGAACTTCACTATGCAGCCTTGCAAGCTCCTTGCCTTGGAAGCAGCATTATAAGCCTTCCTTCAATAAGAGTTTCAAGTAGCACGATAACACCCACTCTTACAAAATGTCTGTTAGCAAACAAACAAAACAAATTGTGCACTTTTTCTCTTGCACCGGTAGATAACACGCCTTTGAACGATTTCCAAAATGCATATCTTGCACTTTGGAAGTGAACTCTTCAAGCAGAATATTGTGCATCTGCTGCGTGTAGGCAGCGGAGTTGCAGAGCGTCATCTGTGTTTTCATACTGAAGAATAAGCAGGAAGAGGGTGGAAGACTTCAAAGCAGCTTTTTCGTGCCACCAGAGTATTCCATGGATAATAGACTTAAGGGGAAGATTTATCAAACAGCACACTTGGGGACTCTAATGTGAAACGCGAATATGAGTGAGAGAGAATTTGAGTGTGGCAAAGATGTGTATAAGTGTGCATGTAGTGTCTGTGTTAAGAGTGTGTGATTTAAGGAGTGTCTCTGTGTTGACAGGCTGTGTGGCTTTTGTGTTTGCATGCATGCCGAGGAATGCGTGTGTGTGCACACTTTCTAGGTGTGATTAAGAGCGAAAGCAGGTTCACGGATGCCATCTTTAGTTCTGAATTTCTGAAGTGAATATGCTAATGAGCGGCCTGCCTGCCCACGCAAACACACACGCACGCACATACGCACCATCTCCCTCACAAGCCGTCCACCTACACACAGACTCAGAGTAGGCACCGGGGGCTGCGGGGAATAGCTTATGTATTTAAACCTCTCCTGTTGACTTGCCAACTTTGATACATGTTGAATAATTTCCATCAGCACACAGTCATCATCCAATCCACTGCCCGATCAGTCACACTGAACCATATTGAAAAAGCATTAGGCGTGTACCCATGTCCCACCATCAAGCTACTAATATAAATATTTGAATTGACTTGATGATTAAGCATGGCTGACTGGCTGTGCTCAGTAGAATAATGGCCTAACACATATCAATATTAAGCAGGGGGTCTTTCCTATTACAGCCTCACAGCAAAGTCATTAATTGAGCAGAGTTCATGAAAAATATGCAAATACCCTGTTGACATTCTGATATGTAAATGATGTCACTCTTTTTTTTAAATAATGAAGAGTGCAGATTATGCACTTGCTCGTAGGCCGAGCACCACAAGAGCAGCGCAAAGGAGTTACACTAAGTGTAGGATGTTATTATGAATTCACTACTGGATTAGTGTCATTTGAAAGTCTGCATATATCCAAAAGACAAAAAAAAGACAATACAATTTCACGGCAACCAATTTTTCAATTTCATCTGTTTCTTGAGACCATATTTCAGTCAAAGGCATTTTATTATTTAAGGGCATTTTCATGCTCATGCTACAGTTGGCGCAGACAATTGTGCTGATGCTCAAGCATGCACTGGCTTTCTGTGTGAAACACGAACACAAGCTGTGACCAACTGTGCAGGCTACATGGAACCTGGCATTTTGTTAGAGGCAGGGTAGACCCAGGAAAAGATGCCAGTGTATCAGTCCAGGGCTACCACATGCACACACACACACACACACACACACACACACACACACACACACACACAAATAGACCGGCATTCACATGCCCAACCACATCTATGGCCAATTAACCTAACATGCTCATCTTTGGATGTGGGAGGAAGCTGAAGCACCTGGAGGAAATCTACACAGACACAGGGAGAACATGCAAAAGGAAAAATGATTTCAAGATGTAGCAGCTTGACGTAAAGCCACAGTTATAAAGCCTAAGAAATTATAATGGAAATAAAAGAACTGACCCATACGTAACTTAGAAGATTTAAAAGACATATTAAGAAATTATTAAAATCAGCTTCACTTGACAGTTGATCCAGCTTTGCATCATTCCATAACCACAGTATATATATATATATATATATATATATATATAAAAAGGACCCACAGGGATGCCACCGATTACTTTTGGTACTCTGTATTCTGAAGCTTCAGACATCAGTGGTTTGGCTGCTCCCACACTGGGTTTTTGGAGTCAGAAGCTATGTTTAGTAGCCTGATCACCAAAGTACATCTACAAACAGGTGCAGGTGCAATGTGCAAAAACACATGTTGTCTGTTTAAGAATAAAACCGTAATATTTCACTCACCAGAACTGAACCAAATATTTCTTGCACGGTCTATTCTAGACAACAAGTTATAATAATGATAATTAGATAATCCATTAAAAAGGCTCCAAAAGGGACCAATATAAGCACAGTATAGAGGCCCAGTTAATGACTCAAAGTAGTGGAGGTGAGCAGACAGCAGACACTGATCGCCTCCAGCTGGCTGTGTTGGAAACCTGTCAGTCATAGTGCCCAAGCCACTAATTTCAGTATCCAGATGGACGAGTTACAAAAAATAACAAAAAAACCTCCCACAAAACATTTTATAAGCCAAAGCTCCGGTGGTACCCACTGCCTTTATTTTTCAGCTCTTGGTCATCTAAGTGATGTAGCTTAAGATTAACATTGTAGAAGACAGGTATTCTTATTTTGCAGCACATATTCCAGCTGGGAGGAGCTAAGAGGCAAGGACGAGATGCAAGTGAAGGAAGGGAAGAGAGGCATTAACACAAAGAAAGCATCCTCTCTATGACTTCTACTGAGGTGCACTCGAACATGGAACAGGGCTCTAAACTGCTTAGAAACCTCCTTGATGTCCAACAGTTAAAAACAGCTTTTATATCCAAAGTTTTCCACTTTAAATGTGAGTAAACTTCACACGGTGAGGCTGCAGGCGAGAGGTCAACCATCTCGGGAGGTCTTCTGTGTAAATTCCAGACTTCTGGGGTGTTTGAATCTCTTTCATATGTATATGTAGGAAGAGCTACTGGGAATGTTTATGGAGTGTGCAGTGCTGCAATAGTCTGGATAAAATGTGACACAAAACCAGGCACCGGGAAGCAACAGGAGGTAACCACTCGAAGAACTTCATTACCCATAAATTACAATGCTCTTCTCACATCTCAATTCCCTCTCAGTGGCTGCTTAGAGTAATGATGACAATAAAAGATCCCCTGCTAGTGTCCAACGCTTCAATTTCATCTGGGCAAAGGGGATGAGCCTGCGCATCTCAGTGAGGAAGAATGAGAATCGGCTACAATAGCCAGCCTGCAATTTTGCCTGATAAAACTGCCAGTCTGTTATTTGCATAAATACAAATATCAGAAAGGGTTTAAGGGGGAAGGAAAATTGAGGAAAAGACAATTTGACAGGAAAGAATGGAGCATGGGGAAATAGAAAGAAAAGGCACTGAGAGAGGAAGGAAGAGAAAGACAAAGAAGAAGAAGGTGGAGGGGACCAAAGGTGAGAAGAGGAATGATAGCACCAGGCCTTAATTACAGGTCCGTCCCCTGTTCTCCAGGTCAGACCATGATTCACAGCCGATGCTCGAGCAGTCGTGCGTGAGTGTTTGTGTGTCTTCGTCTGTGTGTGTTCTGGTGGGGGTGGGCAACCAGCCACCTGCACAGAAAGCCCATAACCTTATCACTGCTGGGAGGGTCAACGATATGAACTCAAACAACTGTAAATAATATTGTCATTGTGAGGGAACAGAGGGAACAGAGGTAAAAAAGTTGAAGGAGAAAATGGAATAGAGAAAGATGGACACAAGGTTCAAGTGACAGAGAGGGCACAAGATAGAGAAAAAGTTATAGATGGTGAGTAAATACAACTTTATTTCTGCGTGACACCAGAGAGAGACAAAATGCGGCATTTCAGATTGTATCACTGGATGAATGTTCTTACTTTGACCTTCATGGTAACCTTAAATTTGACATCATGCACTAAACTGACTTTACTCTGGCTTCTTAAATTCTCTCACTGGAAAAGTTTTATTAGTTGTTTAAAATGTGACAGCATCCATAGATGAATATTTGAGTGTTATTAAACTGTAACTTTCAGACTGTTCTGCACAGCAGAGGACAAATTGTACATAAAAGATCGATACTTTATCCATTCAACTGGCATGTAAGACACTTCTGACTCCTCTGGTTGCAAAAAGATAGTCTGGAAGAAAATAACCTTAAGGATCTCTTAATCGGGCCGGCATAGCGTACAGGAACATCTTTGTCGAGTATAACCTGGAAGTCCCGAGGTCAAAATGGGAGATGCCCCCAAGGGTGGTGGAGAATGACCGAGCTAGGATCCTGTGGGACTTCCAGATACAGACGGACAAAATGGTGGTGGCTAACCAACCGGACATAGTGGTGGTAGACAAACAGAAGAAGACGGCCGTAGTGATCGATGTAGTGGTTCCGAATGACAGCAACATCAGGAAGAAGGAACACGAGAAGCTTGAGAAATACCAAGGGCTCAGAGAGGATGTGGAGGGTGAAGGTAACAGTGGTCCCCGTGGTAATCGGAGCACTAGGTGCGGTGACTCCCAAGCTAGGCGAGTGGCTCCAGCAGATCCCGGGAACAACATCGGAGATCTCTGTCCAGAAGAGGGCAGTCCTGGGAACAGCTAAAGCTGGGCAAACACTGTGTGATTTTTTTCAGTCGCGCGATTCAGCTCCTGCTCAAACTGTGCGATTAACTCGCAGGGGTTAGAAGTTCGTAGGTCACGATGCAGGGTCTCACACTATACGGCCTCTGATGCGACCTGAGTGCTCACACTGTGCGTCCATAAAAATGAAGGTTAACACTCACTCTCCCTCTCTGTCTTTCACTCACACAGACACGCACACCACCACCATCAACTTTGCTAAATTGCTAATGAAAAACACTGATCGGGCAGCTGTGATTGAGCAGCAGTGTAGATCCAACTATTTTCACGGTTGTTGTGGTCGTGATAATTTTGTGAGGCCACATCGAAAAGGCTCGGATGAGCTTTCCAAAGTTCTACAAGTGCCTCCATCGCTTGTGTCCAGATCACACGCTGCACTCACTGCTGCGCTACTCCGTCTTTTTCACCGAAATTTGTGTTTGCGCGTGCGCAGTGTGAGAAGCTGCGGTGACACCCTCACGACGGTCGTGAGGATTTCAAACCTGTTTGAAATCCTCCCGACCAAGTGATTGATGATCGGGAGCTGGTTGTGAGGTGTTAATCGCTTGTCGTTACCCCACGTATACTACACGATGCACGACGCACGATGAAGGCCAAAATCGGGCCGATCGCCAAAACGGTCGCACGACTGAAAAATCGGCTCAAAATGGGCCAAAAATCGCACAGTGTATGGTAAATGGTAAATGGCCTGTATTTATATAGCGCTTTACTAGTCCCTAAGGACCCCAAAGCGCTTTACATATCCAGTCATCCACCCATTCACACATGCCCAGCTTAAGATCCTGCGCAGGACCCTCAAGCTCCCAGGCCTCTGGTAGAGGACCCGAGCTTGAAGGATAAACCGCCCGCAGGGGCGTGCTGGGTGTGTTTATTTTTTTTCCACTGTGGACCCATTGTAAAAAATAATTATATTAGACTGTGAAAAACACTGAACTTTTCTGTTATTTGTTTATGTGTGAATTAATTACTCGTGGTAGTAGATGTAGTACGGCCATGGGAGATGTTATTATTGGGAGAAGCTGTAAAACTTATGAAAAATGCAATTAAAAGTCTAAAATGTAAGCCCTCCTTCACAGTTTCCAGCAGTCCAGTGGGGCGGATGGGCTGGATGGGAGTCTTTGTCGGGCTGATTCTGGCCCGCGGGCTTTTGAAGCCCGGTGGTATGGACATTAATTTTATTTCTGTTGCATGGAAGCAAAAGAGCACAAGCATCTGCACAGACAGCATGCCAACACAAAGCTAGCAAAGAACCCAGAATCATATTAAAGCTGTTAAAATCCCAGACCGGAGCCTGAGCCTGATCCTGAACAGGTAATAACGGCAGCGATAAGCAGTCAGCCTTGTGGCATTGCAGCATCCATTTTTATCAATCCTGCAGCAGAATCACTGTGGCGATCGCTTTGAAGTCCCTTGGTATTGGCTTTCTGTTATTTTGCCTGTTTTCATCTGTAAACAGAAAAAGATTCTGTGTGTGTCTTCATTAGGACATGGATTTGTGTGGGGAACTGGTAATTTTATGACAATACATTTCATGTCATTTGATAGAGTAACACGAACATGTCATGAATCGCTGTGTGGCAGGCAGGAGTTGGACCCAAAATGCAGGCACTCAGGCACGAGGTTTAAACACAAAGAACTCAGCTTTATTTGCTGGCAGGGGAAAGTCATACAAAAGCAAACTAAACTAAACTAAACTGGAAACTCACAAACTAAACTCACAGTGAGACACAGGGAGATCCACACAGCATGAGGGACGACACGACACTGACTCAGAGAAACACAGGGTTTAAATACACTGGGAAGTAACGAGGGGAATAAGACACAGAAGGAGAGCACAGCTGGGGGAAATCAGAACTGATGAGACAAGGAAGCATAAAGTGAACACACTGAGATCAGACACGGACTTTCAAAATAAAACAGGAAACACAAACACAAAGACAGACTAAGAGACACGGGCTTAACACAGAGACCTGACTACATTACAGGGGATACACAGGCAGAGACGACGGAAAACAGAGGGAGCACAGAATAAAAACTGGGAAACCAAAACACAAACTGTCATAATTCATAATATCAAAAATAAGAGTACAAAAATCAAAAACACGGGATCACTGACCCAGAAGAATGACAGAAAGTAAAGTAGCGAGTAGTGTAACGAATCACTGCCTTACTGTAATGTGTAACACAGTGCTTTTTTTTTGAGTAACGATCCCAACATTACTCCCAGCTGACAACCTGCTACCATCACCCTTTCATCCTCCGATTGTCTCGTCCAGTTTAAATTCAGCTGAACTAAATTCATAGCCCAAGTTCAACACAGCTGTCTTTTCTTTCTCTTCCTTTCTTTCTTTTCCTTCATATTTTAAAGGTAAGACCCAACCATAACAGACAGAGAACCAGATCAGGCTATTCTGTATGAGTAAGTGCACTCCACCAGGACCAGAGAGTTGGGGAGGGGTAGCCATATGTTCAAATCACCAACATGGTCAATGAAAACACTCACATTAGGGCTCCCAGTGGGACAGGTCATCTTTTATCAGTGTATAAGAAACACCATCTTCTGTTATTAAAATAAAGCAGTTACACTTACAAAAAAATGTTTGATATTTGATTACTGTCCTGCTGTATGAAGAAATGTATACGTTATTGTGTGAATGTATTCTTCTTTGGTTCATACACCATTCTTCCACTCTGCTACTCCATACCGGCTTTATCATTTTTATATTACAGCACCGCACATTCTAACAATTCAAGCTGCTTTTTCACATTAAATGTCCCCAACAGTCAACCCAGCACAGGCTTGATGGAAATGGAACCAGAACATTTTTGTCTCCTCTCAGTTAAGCTACCATGAATTGTTGATTACGTTTTAGTAAAATAAAAAACTGATTGACAATTTACAGTAATTTTAGATGATGAGTAGCATGCGGTGAGTACTTTAGAGGCTTTCGTTCATGTCAACAAGGTGAAAAACTGTTTATCAAACGCTGTCCTGTTAATGTAAAACCACTTGAGCCTTATCCGGATCAGTTAATCAGTGAGTGACACTCACAGTGTAGCACAGCAACCAAATGGAAATACAGCAGCACTGACGTGGATAAGATTAAAATCCAACCCTTTAACCCCGCTCATCCTTCTTAAACCCTCCTGCAAAAGTACTTTTCGGCACATTTACACTTCTAACAGAAGGCTATGAGTCTTCTTCTTTTTGGGTAGTTTAACATTAACTCTGTTGCAAATTAGGGAAGAGGAAAGGGTTGATGGAAAGATTAAGCTTATACTTGGAGAGAGGTTTGGAATTTGGCTCCTATACTGTAAGTTGAAAGAGAAAGATAAAGTGTCTCAAAAAATAAGGCAGAAGAGGGGAAGGGTGAGATTAACTGTACTCTAACTTCAGGCAGGGAAGGATAGAGGTACACGTATTATGATATAGTGGAGAAGAAGAGAATTCTTACACAGCACAACCGGAGGGACAATGATAGGAGGATGGACACGCCATTAGAAAAAAAATTGAATATACTATAAACTGTAGCTTTAACTTTAAACTCAAAGATGAATAGCTGTGATATACAGTGAGTAACCATGGTAACGCTGCATTTTGAGCGAAAGAGACTAAACACTGCTTTCACAAGACGCGTAGAGTATAGGTTTCGTTTGTGAAAGTGACAAAGAGATTGCATTTCCATAATAGATGCAGTCACAGGAGAGTTAATCTTCATCATGAAACACACCTTAAGCTCCAGAGGTGCTGTGGAGTCTTCAAAACACCACCCACCTCCATCGTTTGTCCTTCAGATGTCTCATCTCGCCACCATCTGACGAGCTACAACTGCAAATCCTCACTCGTTCATAACAGACTGTAGTAAGCCAAGAGATTAAAGGTTTTTGAAATTCTAGCACTTCCACTGTGAGACAGAGTGCAGTATCATACCAGATTAGTCATCATCAGACAAATGCCACAAGTGTAACTGTAATATTTATTTGACCTTTTTCTTTAAAAAAAAAAATTGCATTGCTGGGATCAAACTATTTTTACCTTTTGATTTCATGAAAACTGCATCAGATTAGGCAGTCACTGAGTGGTAGATACAGAAAGACAGCAGAAACACGTTACTAATAAATGATCCGGGGCAGACCCAGATCTCTTGGCTGGCCTGGGAACGCTTTGGTGTTCCCCCGGACAAGCTGGAGGAGGTGGACAGGGAGAGGGAGGTCTGGGCTTCTCTGCTTAGTGTGCTGCTCCCGCGACCCTGACCCAGATAAGCAGAAGAAGATGGATGCATGGATGGATGAATGGATGGATGTTATGCTAGCTGGTAGTGAGGGAGGGGCTTTGAGCCTACGTGTCACAAGGCCGTTTGAAGTTATTCATCAACTGGATGAAGCAAAGATACTATTGGTGGTATCGTTAAGGTTTTAATTTTTAGTATTGATTAATATCTGAGTACGGTTTTCTTTATCAATCCTTGTGGCCAACTTGGGTGAAATGAGGAACTGAGAATAGCTGACTAAGTGATCTTAGGTTTTCTGGTTTGAGTTCACCTTCGGATGCTGACATCTCTGAGTTTTTGTGCCTTATCCATGAAAAAGATAAGAAGACAAATTGACTAAGCTAATATTAAAAAAAACATTAAATTGTTCCAGTGTAGCAGCTGTGTGATGTCACTGAACATCTGTCGCTGTTCTAACATCTGCACATTTATTCGCAGTGAATGTCTCTGAGGTGCGCACCTGCATGCCATTGATATTATTTGGAGAGCAGAGAGTGTGTGTGGAGATACAGTATCACCTGATGTGTGGATTCTATTAGGTCAACTCATTCAAATTGAGTCAAAATTATTCACTGGAGCAAAAAAAAAGGTTTGGGCCACCAGGAAATGTCATGATACCGAAAGTGCTCATATGGAGCTTATTTTCCTGTTGTTAGGGTTCTCGTTTGATGCAGTCTGTGAGTAAAAGCACACAAGACAATTGAAAAATCATGATTCAACACCATAATGTGCATCCATCTCTCAGTGCAGCCAGTCCAAAAAAAGATGCAAATACGTGAAACTCTCAGATAGGTTTAACAGAAGTAATCACAATTTTTACCAACCAGAAAAGACAGGTAATGATCCACACATCAAATGTGTTAACCTGAGAGCACAGGAACAGCAGGTGAATCTAAACTAGACAGAAATATTGAAAGCAGAGAATATTGTCATAAACAATAACCAACAATGCTATACTGATTCATCTGGAGTTAGTGGATACTATAGTTTTCTTTTTTTAAACATGGACTGTGTATAGGTCCATGTGTATAAGTTTATACTGGCTATTTCTTGGGATCTCTGTACCATCTAAAACTCACAGCAGTCTGCTTCTTTGTGTGCTTGTACCTCAAGTCTAAATGGCTCTGCAGGGGAAGGTTTTGTAGGCGATCAGCAGACTACTGGCTGGTTTGGGTGGGTAAAACAACTCAGTTGGCTGGATTGAGCCCTCCCTTGCCCTTAGCTATTCTATTCTATTCTAAATCACAACAACAGTCGCTTCAAGGCACTTTATAATGTAAGGTAAACTGCCTAGAATAACACGAAGCTAGAACAAACTTAGCTTAAAATTATAGCAAAAATGTATTTGCTGTTTCATGTTATCCATATATCTAAGTAAGTAAATTTTTTTTGTAAAGCACCTTTCAAGATAAAAATCACAAAGAGACCACTGAGTCCACAGATCTCAAGAGTCTGGGGGCCACAGTTACAAAAGCTCTGTCACCTTCCGTTTTCAGCCTCATATGAAGGACAACCGACAAACCTTGATCACATGACCTCAGGGGCCTGCTGTGGATGTATGGATGTAAAAGATTAGGGATGTATGTTGGTGCGGGGATGGTGCCAGTGCAGCTGGATCAGCAGTGGTGCAACATGCAAGTACTTGGGAGACTTGGACAGGAGCCTTGCAGCAGCGTTCTGAAAAACCTGCAGACGTTCCAAGGAGGCCTTACATAAACAAGAGAACAAAGAATTACAATAATCCAAACGAGATGAAACAAATGCATGTATGACAATTTCCAATTCAGAGCGTGACACAGTGGGACTCAGCTTAGCAATGTTTCTCAAGTGATAAAAACAGGAGTGAACCAGAGATTTACCATGAGTGTCAGAGCTACAGAGTCTACACGTTTACCCCATTCACCCCTATTCATCAAGCAAATAAAATTATCCTGTGTAACACCTGTTTCACACTTTGTGTTGGCTCGAATGCAAGAACGTGCTTAATTTATGTAAAAAGCATAACTTGCAAAACCATATAAATAAAGTAAAAAACAAAATGAAAATGAAAAATTACATTGAATTGAATTAAAACTGAATCTATTCCATTTAGATACAACAGCTTTAACCATCTGCAGTATAAATATAAATTCCTTGAGCACACATGACTAAGCAGAAAGTGAGACAATTGCATTAAGGTCGATTTATTCGCCTTTCTCCATGCAGGTAACTGTTTCTAGAGGAACGAAAATGCTTGTTTCCTTGTTAACAGCTGTGTTTCTGTGAACTTTAAACCAAGATGCGCAGTGGATTTCACAGGTCCTACAACACCATGACATGTACTCCTCCTTGGATACATAACCACTTGTGGCATAAGGAGGCTCGATAATCACTACTGCACCTGCTAGATTTTTCAGCCGTCCTCTGGATTATATCCACGGGATACATGTTGGAAAGAAACCAGTAAGGGTGCTTTTTTGTTTCTGTCCAATTTCAGTTACCATTTCATACATCTGAAATAATTACATTATGTCAAAATTTCACACAGAAAAAATTCTTTGTACAGTATCTTTATTTTTTTTGGGGGGGGGGTTATGTCAGAAAGAAGGGACAAATGAAAATGAAAAAAATCCAAGACTACCTCCCCATCCATGTCACAAAAAGCACATCTTTGATCTCCCACAGAGTCGTCTGCAATGCTGGATGCCCTTTTAGACTGCGGTGAACACACCGCGTGTGAAGCTTCTGCAGGGTGTAAATTAAAAGCCTTTTTTCTGTAGCAGTGTCACACCATTACTCATTTTGGCAGCTATTTAAAAGTGTGCTTCTGTGATTTATTGTGTATTTTAATGTGTATGATTTATATAGTATGTAGTACTATGCATATACACATGTCTATTAAGATTCTATGCACACTGACTCTGTGTCGTAATGTGCTATTGATGGGAATGTCTGTCCCTGTAGTCATCACAGACACATGTTTGTCAGCTGCTAGAAACTTTACACAATAATGTTCAGATACTAGTGTATAAAAATTATGTATTTATATTGTTTTCAGGCAATTAAAAGTCAACAAATATTCCAAAACCTTATATATTTATATGCAAAGTAAGCTAATCACAAACATAACCGCTAGCAAGAGATCAGAAAGCTAGCATTTCCCAAGTTACCAGAGAGGAGACATCCTTGAGAAATACACAGGGTGAAAACTTTTAAATAAGACAATCTTCTTTCATGCTCTGCCACCCTATATTTTGCATTAACCTCTTGAATCCCAATGTAAAGGGGGGGATGTGATTACACGGGGTGTGCATCAGGTAAACAGATGCCATGAAAAGATTTAAACACACAGTACATAGTCACCTGTTCACTCCGATGGCATGTACGTGGCCAAACCATATCTCTGCTGAAAGCACAGATCTCGGATCCAACCAAAATTCACTGAAGCAGCAGCAAAAAAAGAAAAATATTAGCATGAATTCTGTCTTACCTTTGCAGTCTCGCTTCCTAAAAAAAATCCACCGCAATAAAACCACATTTCCTGCACTGCTCCATCTCCCAGTGTGCTTCAAGAGCAGTTTCCCATCATGAACCACTATTTTCTGCCTTCTTTGCCTGTTTACGCACCAGTAAACTGTTGTGTATTTGTCTGACAAGTACGGCTAATTTTTGCTATTCAATACCTAAGAAATTTCAACTTTTCTGTCTTCCATCCTCAGTTACTTTGATACTGTAGCATCTGCTGTAATGCTTACACCTATTATTAAGTCTTACATGTGTTAGCTTATTTTCATACCAAGATGGTTTACACAGAGATTGTAATTGTAGAGAAATAATCCATTCTTTTTAGGCCTGTCATTTTCAAGCAGGTACCCCCCTGATATTTAAAAGGTTAAAAGCAAATTAGCTTACTATTGACATTTTGTTAACGCTTTTCCTGTGAATACTTAAAGGCATAATCATGTCAGTGGTCATAATTATCAGCAAGATATTTTGCAAATCTGGCTTGAGCAGCAGCCAGCGCACTGCTGCTCATGTTCATGGTTGCAAAGCTTTGTGGTTGTTGGAGATATGTTTGCTCTTCCAGTAAAAATGGTGTCCGTGTTTCATTATCACTTAAATAACTTTCCTGTGTACCAGCATATGCTTAGGACATGTGTAGCTGATATTTTTTCCATGATTATCTTTTCACGGAGAAACACTGTTTTTTATTAAAGCTGAACTTATTTTTCAGAACTGTAATGCTATAGGAAAACATGCATAGCCTGCGTACATTTTACAGCATTTCAATAGATCGTTACGCAGGGCTGTCGATGAGTCTACCAGCAACTCACACATAGCTGCATCCCCAAAGCACCAACCTCGTGAAACACACGATGAAGACTCAGTAGACCTAATTAATATACAGCACATAGACCACAACTATGGTAAATGGACTGGTTATTATATTGCTTTCTCCCACTCCCTTTCCTTGGAGCACTCAAAGCATTTTATTCACCTACTGCGTTTTATCAAACAAACTCAAATGAGCGCATCAGGAGCAACTTCATGAGATCAGTATCTTGCCCAAGGATACTTTGGCATGCAGACTGGAGCAGCCAAGGATTGAACCACCATCCTTCCAATTAGTAGATGACCTGGTCTACCTCATCACAATATTGTCCAACCCTATGGCTGTATTGATATTTTGTTCTATTGTACATATGCAGTATATCAGTATCTGTGTGGGGTTTTTTTTAAATTACATTTTTTCAGATACGTGGTGCCATGAAAATGTTTTTATTTATTTTCACAAACTTTAATGCAGCGAAAAACCTATCTTGGGCATGTTATAAGTGGTGTCATCACAACCTCCAAGTCCGTTATTTACAAAACTCTCAACCTTGTCTAGAAGCACATGTAGAGGAGAACACAAGAGACATGTGCAATGGTGGTGTGGAGTCATGTGGTGCCTTCTGGTAAGTTTCTAACTAGTTAGTGAAATACACCGCTGAAAAGTTAACTATGACCCTAATCATTTTCTGTTTTCAATGCTATTCTAACAGTACTGTATGGCCAGTAGTCTCAGTAACCAAGAATGCCCAAAATGGCCGGAGGATAGTTGTTGTAAGGCTGTAGTTTACTGGAAACAAACTAGCCCTGGCGCTGACAGATATTAATAACAGTGCTATCATTATCAGAAAAAAAGCAAGCAACAAGTCCAGACTCGTTCTTTAGAAGTTGGAATTGTAGAAGAAGTAATAAATCACTAAAGTTATGTGGTGGTTGTGGGGCGGGTGAATTATAACAGTTTGTTAGGAACCAACTCCTGGAATCTCCTGGCAATCAGAGACGAGTTTTTAACACTTAACATTTAAAAAGGCCTAAAGAATATTTTTAGTCTAAGAGGTTTGATTAAAGGCACCTTGGAAGCACGACAGGGAATATATAAAATTCTTAATTTGCTCTCTCCAACCACACTTGCCTGAGTTGAACCTGCAAACTGATAACCACAGATGCACCTGGTTCTTGCAACCAGCTTCTTTGTCGTGATCCATTATATATGTTCCCTCCGAAGCTCTAAAGGGGACATAGTAGGAAGTGAAAAACAATGTGCAGACTGACATAGAGTCCAATTACGGTTTTTACATTGTGTTAAATGGAACTGAGTGGAAAAATCAATTATGTGAAATTAGCACTTACTGCTAACTATCATTCTCACTATTAGGAATGCATGTGAGAGCTGAACAGTGGCAAGATGCCCTTTTAAGTGTCAGAAAAGCTTTGTCACAGTGAGATCAAACCCCCACATGGTTTTAAATGAGAAGCAGTGCAGGGGACTGAAGGAAGCTGTAAAAGATCAAATGGTGCTGCAGTAAATATGAAGGAAGGTGAAGATTCACACCCAGAGGCTCTATTGTCATTGTGCTTGATGATGCTGACAGATATAATAGAGTTCTACAAATGTTTAAAAAGCCTCAGTGGGCCACGGCTGCTTTGTAAAATACAAAAAAAAAAAAAAGATTTATATAATATATGGTTCTTGGTGCCAGACAGGATGGTCTGAGTATTTTGGAATTTGCTCACCTACTGGGATTTTCCCACAGTACTATCTCCAGGGTGTACACACAATGGACTGAAAAAAAGAGAGCAGCTGTTCTGAGTGGTTGTTTGATGCCAGAGGTCAGAGCAGAACCAGGCTGCTGCTTCAAGCTGAAAGGAAGGCAAAGGTAACTCAAATAACAACTTGTTACAAACCAGAGTGTGCAGAAGAGCATCTCTGAACGCACAAAACTTCAAATGTAAAACCAAATGGGCTACAGCAGCAGAAGACCACACCAGATGTCACTCCTGCCAGCTGAGAATAGGAACGTGATGGCACAATTACCTGAACTAACCAAAATGGGAAAAACCGAAGAAGTTCTGTCCTGCCTCGTATAAACAGTTTAGGGTGCTGATGGTGGTCTAATAGTGTGGGGGATATTTTCTTAAACTCTGCATGTCAACATCTCCCCACACACCAAAGAAAACATTAAATTAACCAGCTGTGATCCCTGTGACTGTTCTTGGTCAGCTTTTTTAATAGTCATTATCTAGACATATGTTTTTGTAATTTGAGGTCATCACATTTTTTATTTTACAATTTTTATATGTTATAATTACAAAAGAGCACCTTTTCAATTTTAATTGCTTCATTTTGTCTCATGAATTATTGCTTGATGTCCTTTTTTGTTGCTATGATCTTTCGTTAAAGGTCAGTGTTGACCACAGAAAGAGACTTACTGTGACAGTAGTGTCATTTTGGAAAAATCTCTGTGGTTAAAAAACATTTCAATTCATTCTGATTTTGTTTATAGTATATATGGAATGGGTAATTTGAGTGACTATACCAGTGAAATTTTAGTCACTATATGGTTAAAAAAAACATTTGTTTTTGGAGGTTATTCAAACATATCGCGATATGTATCGTGTATCGTGATCAGAAATCAGAGGCAGTAACGCATAACTAACGTATTTAGTGAAGTAATGGATTACTATTGCAAAAAAGTAATTAGATTACTGCTACTTTCCCATAAGCATGCTGCGTTACTGCGTTACTAAACCATGATTTTGTTTGTGAGAGTGTCCCATGACAATGAGGTTTGAGCACGCGACGTCCGGAAGCAACAGATGTGTAAACACAAAAGTTATATGGTATTTTATATGCTGGAATATGCAGAAAATACATTTAAATGTTAAGCAAATTTCTTCATGTCAAACACTTTTGCATATAATTTCATTTTTGCTTGATGCAATGTGCATGAAATTAAAAGATTAAAACTAATAAAACAAGTTTTAAAGAGAAAATGATTAAAAAAATACTATGGGAAGGTATTAGAGTGTTACTAGAGTCCACCAGGTAAAAAAACAACAGCCCACTCTCCTAATCTGAGACTTCCTGCTGCTCCAGCTCAGGTTTATTCTCTTCTCTGAGATCTTCTTTCTCCCAGAGTACTGAAAAGAAAAGAAAAAAATCTGAACTGAGGAGGTGAGAAGGTGAGGATGAGGTCCCACCCTCCCTCAGAACTGAGATCTCACCTTGAAAAGGCATCTGCCTCCTTGATCAATCTTTCATTGCTGTCTCCCAGCAGCTGGCCTCTCACCCCGCACGCCACCTCCTCCTCTCTGACTCCATCGCTCTTTGGTATTATACACCTGCCTGCTATACTGAATCACTCAGATGTTCTGTTTACAGATCTACCTGCCATTTTGCTATCTGCTGCGCTCTGTAATAGTGTAGCAACAGATACCTGACCGCTGCTGGAGCAATCTCAGGAAAGCCATAAAAGAAAACGGCAAACAGCATGCAGACAATGCCCGGTTTTTAGGTTCACGTGGCAGAACCTAAAATCACAGCTCATAAAGTATTCGGCCTCAGTGAGAAGAAGTCAGTGAGTGCTGACAGCAACTTTAATGGGATCTGTTGTTGGAAATAAGTTAATTAATCTTGTCCACTTTCTCTCAACTTTCTCTTTCTTCATCTTGCTGTTTCTTTGTGTACTTTTCACCCTCTGCATCACCTTTTAATCCTTCTCTCAGCTCTTTCATTTGGTGCTGAATTCACTATTTCAGTGTCCCATCTCCTCTATTTTTGTCTCTGTGCATATCTCTAGTGCATGAAGAATGATGGCCAGTGGGGGATATTTCTCATGGGACTCTGAGCCAAAAAGCCAAAATGTAGTGTTTCATGCATCTTCACACTTTCTTGCCTTTTCCCCGCACCGTTCAACATACTTTGCATTTTGAAACAATTCAGTTTCTGCCACTGTGCCAGCTGACTTATGGCTTGAGGTTTTACACCAGCTATTTTCAGAGCAGGTGGCCACAATGGGTGTGCTTTCCATTCGCAAGAGCATCGGGAGATGAGGGAATAAACACTGGAAGCTGCGTCTTTGTTCGCAAACATTACCTGCTGTTAATGAAAGTCACTGAGCAAAGACAGAGATAAAACTGTACCAGCTACAGGTAACATCTATTTGATGAAGTGTGCAGTGAGGAGAGTGAAATTAATCACACATGAGCTGTTACAAAGAAATGTCCAGATGGGTTTATCAAAGCGAGAAAAAAAAAAATAAAGGAAGTAAAGCAAAGATCGTGAATAAATATTAAAAAACACACCTTTGAAAAATAAACATGGTTTTTTTTCCACTTTTCAGGCTTCATTAAATATAAATAAGTCACATGCGCACACCGTCCTTAACACGTATTGGCTTTACACACATATCGAACGGGAATCTTTTGTCAGTAATTAATGGTGTTGATCTAGTAAAGATTTCCCATGAGGTCAAATACATCTTCATCTCCTCGGGTAAATTGTTTTTCCAGTGTTTTTGTCTGGTAAACATCACCGACAAAACTGATTCCACCAGGGGTAATTACAACAACCGCTGGAAACAAATCAGCATAGCCAGCAGTGAAATGTACTGATTTAACAAACCAGGATATTAAAGCCAGCAGACGTGGATGCAATAAAGCAGTACTAGAGGACAGCTGGAGATTATAGGGCTGAGAAACGGTACCAGTTCATTGCTTTTATTGAGCAATGCACACATAGGCCATTACTGTGGGGTCATTACACAAAATGATTCTGATACAATCCAACATTGTCAATACAAGAGAGCGCGCAAAACAGGTTTTAAAACTCAAAAGGAAGAATCTGACATGAGGAAATACGCATTTGTTTATCTATTTTAGGTTGACACTAGTTCAGCTTTTGCTAACAGTGTCAGTAATGAATTGAGAGAGATGCTGGGCTTAAAGCCACCCCATCCAACAGCTGTGTAAAGCCCTGGTTCGCTAATACCTCTCCACCTTTGCACAGGTTTATGGCCATGGATCAGTAGGCTCAGTAACAAGGCTGACAGAGGCTTCTAACAAGTCAGGAGACAGGCAAACAGATGAACCTGGCAGCTCTTGTCTTCCCAGACAGCAGGGAGGATAAGAAAGTTAGGTATAAATGGGAATCATCCAGTCAAGCGTAGCTGAACATGCTAGCAGATCTCAATGGCCCCTAATAACACGGTTGGGGATTATTGCGACATTTCTCTGGTCAGAGGATTTAATATGCAAAGAGGGAAATTTCAGCTGTCCTGTTAAAGAAAGCGAGGAGTGCATAGGAACATGGCGCCAGATCATAGGATTGACCATAAATGTCGGACATGATCAAGGAGGACAGTCGTGCATGTCTTCCTTATGTCTCTGCGGCAGCACAAATATAGATGGAAGCAGGAACCATAACAATGTGTGAATAAAGTAGGCCTAAATCATTCTATCTAAATATATCTGGGGATGCTTTCATTGACTGGCAGAACATTTAACTGATACTGAGTCCATGAAAGCATTTCCATTTGCTGTCTGAAACACACAGTGTCAAGCAGCTGTTTTCTGCTGCCTGTCAAAATTAGCTTTTCCCTAAAAAACTAGTTCCCCCTAGTGGAAGGCTCTGCCTTGGTTTGATTCCAGGCCAGCAGAAAAACATAATTTTTAGTGTATGTGGACTATTTAATCACTAAACCATTTCATGCAACAAACTGGGTTGTTAATGTGAGCAGAACACTCACCACAGTGCCCTGAACTGAAATTATAAAGAGGGGACTTCAACAGGGGTGGGCGATATAGCCTCAAAATTATATCAAGGCAATTCCAAAAAAGTATGCAATAATGGTACATGCGATGAAAAGGAAAATAAAATTCCGAATAATGTTTTATCGGTGATTGTGGCTCACAGGCAGCAGCATTTATTAGTGCAAACCAAATAAGGGGCATGTTCCATCTCTCTTCTCCAAAAAGCTATTTTCATTGATGACAGACAACATGATTCAAATATTGAATCTACTATCACAAGGTGCCAACAGCAGCAGCAGTAATGTAGTCCAATATAGTAGTGACACGGCATTAGTGAATTATAAACACAAACGTAGCATAGGCAATTCAATTCAATTCAATTCAATTCAACATTATTTATATAGTGCCAAATCCCAACAGCAGTTGCTTCAAGGTGCATAATATGTATGTAAGGTAAGGACTCCCACCAGGCTCAGTAAGGAGCATAGATATATATATATTACTTATTTTCGAACATAATTAGTTGCTTTGTTACTTATTTACTTTTTTAATAACATGATACACAACCTGAATACGTAATAAAGCAATAGACCTTTCAGCCCAATTTTATTTGTTATGCATAATACAGATATACAATTGAATCAAATGGAAAGTCTCTTTTTAAAAATTGTTTTATGAGTTTTAATCTTGATATAATCTTGATATACACACGTCTGTTGCTGCTACGGGCGTCCATGTGCTTGTGTCATTGTCATGAGACATTCTCAAAAACAAAATCCCGACGGTTTAGTAACGCAGTAATGCAGCGTGCTTATGGGAAAGTAACAGTAATCTAATTACTTCTAACCCTAACCCTTATATTACTCGTTACTTGAAAAAGTAATCGGATTACAGTAACATGTTACTGCCCATCTCTGCTCATCACCAGCTACTAGTATCTACTCCTCACATGGCTGGTTGTACTCAGCAGTGTGTGCTTTGATGGAAGGTGTTGCAGTAGCTCCTTTGGCTTGGGAACTAGACTTTTATATCACAGTTGACCAGTTTTATCACAGATGATGTGACCTAGGGCTGTGCGATATGACCAAAATCTCATATCCTGATATAAGACATCTATCGTCCGATAACAATATAAATCCCATAAATGTAACATTTTCTGTAAATTCTGTGAATCTCGGGCAGCTCGACTTGGGTGGAGTGTTTCCAGCTTGGCGTCGTGTACCTGCAGTCGAGTGTTTTAACCAGAGATGGGCAGTAACGCGTTACTGTAATCCGATTACTTTTTTCAAGTAACGAGTAAAGTAAGGGATTACTATTGCAAAAACAGTAATTAGATTACCGTTACTTTCCCGTAGGAACGCTGCGTTACTGCGTTACTAAAACCGTGATTTTTTTGCGAGAATGTCTCATGACAGTGACGTAAGCGAGTGCGACAGTCGTGACAACAGCTGTGTGCAGATCAACAGTGGATCATATATCGAGTGCGGGAGAGAGTATGAGCGTGCAGCGTTTAAAGCGTGGAAGTACTGACCTTATTTTGAGTTTGATTCCATAAAAAGTGACAAAAACATTAGTGTCCGTTGTGCGTGGGAAGAAAACTTCTTTTTACAGCGAAAAAAACCTAAACAAGCACCGAGTGCGCTACCACATAATGGGAAACTCACAGAGAAACTCGTGGATTCTTCCACTGACCGCTGTGGCACACCTGCACCAGGGTAAACCTCCGCCTACCCCACTCCTGCTTTACAGGTGAAAATAGAGCAACAGGACCGCTGAGTCTTTGATTTTATTTATTTTCTGCTGTGTTTTACTTGCATCTATTTGAAAGACTGAGTGTAAACACAAAAAATATTTTATTTTATGTGCTGGAATGTGCAGAAAATAGGTTTAAATGTTAAACTAATTTCTTCCGGTCAGAGAATGTTGCATATAATTACATTTTTGCTTGATGCATAAAGTTAAAAGATTAAAACTAATAAAACAAGTTTTAAAAAGAGACTTTTCCATTTGATTACATTTTGTATGATGGATTATGCAGAAAAAGTAGAATTGGGCTGAAAGATCTATCGCTTTATCACCTATTCAGGTTGTAAATCGTGTTTTTAAAAAGTAACTAAATAACTAAGTAACTAAGTAATTAATTACTTTTGAAAATAAGTAATCAGTAAAGTAACGGGATTACTTTTGGGGGGAAGTAATCAGTAATTAGTTACTGATTACTTTTTTCAAGTAACTTGACCAACACTGGTTTTAACCGATGCATGAGCCTACATAACAGCCTCCGTTTTCTTTGTGAGTATTTATTACACAGCGTGCTGCGGGGAAAAGCCTGTTCTAACGTTTGAGTCTAAGGTTTATTTTTTACGCATAAAAACAGGCGCTTGTCCTTCAGTAGTGTGGTTATATTAAATATAAGAGAAAGAGAGAACTTTAAGAAATTAATATAGCCACTGCAGTGACCATCAAAACGGTGAAAAAATATTGCCGTAAACGTTTATTTTGCGACACCACGAAACAAACGATAGCGTAAAATGAAACGATAGATGTTTTTATATCGTCATCTGATATATATCGTTATATCGAACAGCCCTAATGTGACCATATCAATATGAAAATTGAAGCCTAAGGTTGTGGCTGAGGCTTGTCCAGAGGCTGGAGCTGTATGTCATGTTCTGAATGATTCTTGTCTCTATATTGTTAAAAGATTTGATGCCCCAAATCAATTACTAAAAGGAAGTTTCTGGAAAATGAGTGGTAGTGAGCCATGAAGTAAATTTACTGTAAGTTTAAGTTTACTGTAACTGAGTACAAATTTGAGGGACTGTACATCCGCCTTACTTGAGTGTTTGCATTTATGTATAAGAGATCTCTACTCCACTGCAACTCAAGTTATTTTTCAAATATTACAATAAAAACATATAAATAAAGATATGTTGTTGAATGGTTAGAACGGTTGCCAGCCTTGCAAGGCTGTTGGTTAGGAGTTAGGGTTTGCTGCCTCTTGTTCCATGCCGATGAACAGCTTTTATGTAGTACAGCATTAGCCGTACTAATTTACTCCTGCATTCCACCTGAAAAAGCAACTCATTTGATTAATGGAAGCCCTACTGTGCCTTTTGAACTACAGCCATTCCTTTTTGGAGCACACTTCAGATAAGTGAGGAAAATTAAAGAGACCTTTATAAAACTTCTTTCAGTCCTTAGAGCTATTTTAATATCTGCCTTAACTCCATCAGTGTAAAGTTAGCCAATATTTCCCAACAAGCATTAAACTCAAACTCCAAAACCACACTGTATACTTTATATTAATAAAACTAGCTAAAGGACAAGAAGCTGAACAGTAAAAAGGCAAACATGCTCACAAGTTTGTCTTGACATAATACATCAGTGGAAGGCTGGGACGGGGTTAGCGAACAGACACTCCATTAAGCATTCGTGTTATTGACAAACACACCTCAGCATAATGGCATATTGTCTACCACACAATATACACATTCTTGTAAGCAATCCCTGCTAAATTAGAAAAAGACCACATGGTTAATACACCAGTGATTATAAAAAAAACTCTAATCACTGTATGCAAATACCATCATACTGTGAGTAGCGGGGAGGGTGGATTTATCATTTAACTAATCAAGAGGACCAGCAGAGAACTGCTACAGTCAAGATGTGTGTTCACATATTTCCATATGTTTTCTTCCCTTCACTGGTGTAAAACAGTTTCAGGGAGCAAAGGCAGGCTGTAAATATCCTCAGCATAGTAGTGGTGATTAGCTGCCATCCCCCCTTTTTTTGTTGCATAATTCACTGTTTACGAGCCAAGGTTGCAAATTGATAGCAGCAGAAATTACACCAACATTATTGCTGTACGTGAATAAGTAATAATAAAAATGAGACCGGAGGGGTGACAGTGCCCAGAGATGCCAAGGATCTCATTCATATTGGTTGTCACGACAAGCTGCGCTACAGCCTCAACAAAACCTTCATAACACCTCATCATCTATCATGGCTCTGGCCCTGGCAGATTCTTGGCTCCGTGTCTTAGGCCAGCCTCTTGGTCTTTTCATGCATTTTGGGCTTTTAGCACCCTCGGCTCGGGAGCGTAGTACTACCTGGCTCCCAGAACACTGGAGTACTGGTACACTGTGTAAGTCCTTAAGCGATATTGATGGGAACTAAAACCTCGTGAACCCTGTGATAGCTGGGGTCCACAGAAGAGTATTCTTCTGTGACTCAATGGCTTTCATCCAATCTAGTGGTTATCAAGATTGGACAGCATCTTGTTCTGTTCTGTGAACACGTAACCTCGGGTTTGTTCGGGTTGCTGATCAGACATGAGGTCATGGCAGCTGACGGGGGAGGAGGGGCTTTTACTTTATCTGCCGCCTTGTAGGAGCTGATGATAACCAACCTGCTATGCTGCTGGCCAAGCTTCACTTTTCGGAAGGCTGTGTCTATTACCTTACTTAGATATCATCAAGCAGTAGCTGAGTAAGTCAAGTGGTTTTGACCTCAGAGGCTATCTCCTCATAATCCTTCATCTTCACGATAGCAGCACTATTAGGTAAAGCAGAAAAAGGCTAAAAAAAAAGTAGCAGTACTTTGATGGTGTTCAAAGAGTTAAGAATCCTCCAAAAGCTGGGTTTCATGTAGCTACTTGAGCACTGGGGAGAAATCTCATACCTGACTCATCTGAGGGATGAATGATGCAGCAGATTATCAAGTAATTGGAATCTGTGAAATGTCACTGGCGTGACGGCGAGTGACCTAAGATCAATGGCACTAAGGTTGGGTCACACTTCAGTAGCTTCAGTGATCCTCACGCAGCTCAGTAGCGAGGCCTAAAGCCATGCAGGGCAAGGATCCATGATCACACGGAAAGGCCGATGGGCTGAGTTAAAAGGAACTAAAGATAAGACATGTAGTGACCAAGGGGACAAAGGCGAGCCAGCAGTCATCTGGAAAAGATTTCCAATATTTTCCCTCACTCTTTTTTTTCTCCTTTCACCTCTCCGTCTCTCCAATCCTTTTCCCTTCGCTCTGTTGTTTGATCTCGTCATGGCCCAAAGTCACCAGGCAGACGGGTCTTATATTTTATATTCAGTGTTCCACATGAGGGAGCGTGTCATAAAAAAAAGTCTACTCAAAATAAATGAGGCTCTCTGAAGGCAAACGCAGATGATGGTTGAGGCCGAGCCGTCGCTGGCCATCGTAACGGGCATCAGTAATTTGATTTGAAGAAAATCTGTGTGTGTATCTGTAAGTGTGTGTCTGTGGTTTGAGGCAGCAGTGGTGTGGAACTATGGTCTCCCTTTCTTTCACGTACTCCTGCTCCAAAGGCTCAGTCACATTAAGTCGAGTGTAGGTGTTGACTGCTCTCCCCCACATTATTAGGTGCTTTCATTGCTTTTACAGTTTGTCAGATTACATTAATTAAAAACAAAAGCTCCTTGTTGGCAGACTGTAAAACCACCGACATCCATAACGATAACATGGAAAAAATATTTTCAGTTTCGAAAGTCGTGAAAATCACTTTAGCGGTAGGTGCTAGTGTTAATTGCCTGGAGAAACTGCGACACTAGAAAACAGCTGTGTGAGTGATATTTCGGAGGAACCCTAAGAGCGATGAGGGAGAGCAGCAAATAGCCAGTCTCTAAATGAACCGAGTCTCCTACTCAACAAGCATATAAAAAGAAATCAATATCTCTGTTAACTGTCTATTGTTCTAAACAAGAGACTCCAAAAGCATTAGAGTCTGTATATATTGCCACTGTCATCATCTTTAAAACATGGGCTTTGACTGTGATTGACTGGCAAGCCAACATACACCCACCACCTAATTGCAATTTGCTCAGAGGAAGACAAAGAGAAGCAGCTCTCTTGTCACTGACAGGATGCCGTGAGGGCTGGGGAAATTGAATTCACATCGAGAGGGATTTAATTAGACCACTTTGTACCTTTCATCGCCACAGAATCCTATTTACATTCATTCTTGTGCTACTAAGCTTCCATACCTTAGTTATATTGGTTCAACTAATCTTCAACGTATAATATATTCAAGGCAAAAAGGCAAAAAGATCAGGGTTTCATCTAATCCCTATGCACCATCTAGAATGCAGCAGAATGGCTAATCACAAACTCAAATTCAAGAAAGACACAATCCCCATGATATGTAATATGTCCACTCCCTTGACCGTTTATAAGACACTGCAAATCAAGTTTCCGATCCCGCTGGTGAAATGGGTACATGTACCACATGAAAAAGAAGGAAAGCTACTAATTCCTTATTATATTGTGTGCAGAGTGTCAATCAAGATACTCTAAAATCCCTTCTGAAATAAATCTAAAAAAAAAAGTATTTAGATGTGCTAGGACAAAAAGACCTTGAAGGCAGGATTTATCAGCTTAGTTAAAGGGAGATGATCCACTGAGCGGAGATAGGACGGGGTTGCCCCGTCTTATTCTCAGCTTATATGGAGCCTGGCAAAAAGCTGCATATGATTTTCACATGGAATCCATCTCAAGGCCTGCAGGACATAAACGTATTAATATTTTAAAAAGAACAGTTTAACGTGATAAAACTGCCATAAACACAACTCCTTTATTGCTGACACGTTGTGGCCCTGTTTATGCATTCTGCCTAACTCCATTATTTATTGCTAGCCTTGCCATCTTACCACCCAGCTATCAAAGTTTGTGAAGCTATTTGTGCCCTGTGAAAGGGGTCACTTATGTTGAAGAACCAACAGAGTTTTACAGGCGTTACCAGTATTTGTTTCTCTTGATAGAAGGGATTATTTTATTGTATTTACAAACACAATTCATTACCAAATATCTCCACTTAGATGACCTTTACCTTTATGCTTTCCAATCCCAGTCATGCAGATTTACATTTACCCTGCAAAGGAGAGAGTGTGCAAGGGACAGAGAGCAACTGATTGTGGTTAATGAAAAGCCCATTAGCCTTACTGATGCCACCATAACCTACCAGCCAATGAGCAAACAGCTAGCTAGCTTTTAGCATTTTAACACCAATATGGAATATAGTTTAGATACATGTGTGCTAAAAAGCACATTAAGCAGGAATTAGGCACAAGGACAATATAAGGGAAAGCAAGACCAAATCGAGCTGTTGAAATATGTGTTAAAACAACTAGCTAAAGAAATTACACTGAATCAAATTAAAATAAATATTATTTCAAGGAATCTGATATTCATTTTGACTCTCCAGTTTATATTATATAAAAAAAGGATAGGTTTTTATCAGCATGCTCAGGCAATCCTTTGTCAGCCATCATTCAGATGTATACTCAAGCATGATAAACAGCTGCAGAAGCACACTAATGGTAGATATATGCATCCTTACTGGAAATACAGACCTTCCATGGTTCAAAATCAACACTGTAATGCTAGCAGCACTAACTTTGCTTGCAGACTCTAAGCAAAGTACCTTTATGACTATTGTCAAAACCCTAACCCTGATCTAATTTGCTCCTTTCTAAGTCACTTATTTGCTTGCTGACACAATGTAATCTAAGCAAACTCCACCATCGCCAAAGTGCCAATTTAGTACCAAAAATGACAAATGTGCAATGACTTATTTCCAGTGACGTTAATTGCCGTTATTGACCATTAGGTTTATTTGTGTCATTACAGATGATGCAGCTAAATGCGCATCCAAGTATATGAATCACTTAAAAAATTGCATACAGGATTATGCCTTTTGTGAGCTGGCTTCAAACAAATGCCAGCTCACCTCCTGCAACCACTTTTCCGAGAATACGCTCTTCTTTTGCGGTTTGGGCTCCTTCTGACATTTCTTTGGAGGTGGAGGAACACCAAAGTAATTGCTTAAAGGAGCTTTCTTCTTTGAAATTTCTAAGAGTTCAAAACAAATGTCTGTCCTCCTCCAGAAAATCTTATGTACGCAAACGCGCATTGCAACTTCTTATCTGGTGCGCGTCTTTTATTTTGACAGCGCATGCGCACCTACGGACCACTTATGTGCACCCCTGCTTATAAACTTGTAAATGCTGTTGTTAAATCTGTCTATGCACAACCTGCCATGTCTAGTTTCAGACAGCACTATCAGGTTTACATTCATTACACACACATGCAAGTAGTTTACGTTCAAGTCTCTAAAAGAAAGGATTAAAAATGAGAGACGGTACATTTCCTGCAACAGTCACATCCACAAATGTGTAGGCAACAGAATTGTACATTTTGTTAGTGAATGTTTACAGGTCAGCTTGAAAAACCTTTTGTGCTGCAAATACTGTAGCTTCTCCTCATTATCTAATGCATGCAAACTTTATCAAATACTATTTTAGTATTTATTGCACTCATTTGTACTAATCACTCAAACACCCCAACTTCAGGTCAAACTACAGTGCTAATTTAGAGAGATGATGAACCTATAGAAATAAATTCTACATGAAACTATGCTTCGCCTGAAATACCAACTCCTCCTTCACTTACTAGTATACTTAAATTGTTCCATATCCCTAATATGATTTGCTTGACTATTCACAGGGTCATCCCTGCAAATTGCAGAGTTTTTGCAAGCTGTAGAAAAAGATTGCAGAAAAATACAGATTGTCCTATTTTGAGTTTTTTCCCTCTTTAACAAATATTGAACATTTTTCTGATTTAATTTCCCCCCATCACTCTTTTTTTCCATGTGCACATGTGATGAGTGTAAATCAGCTGGGTGGCCTGCTGCAGACAACAGAGTGGAAACCTTGTAAGAGTGTTGAGTTGCAAGCTCTTTCATTAGCCCTCATAAATGCTATTTGGCACACATCTGAGACTGCCTTGTTAGATAGCCTGCAGCGATTTGGCCCATTGCTACACATCCCCATCCTCTTCCACCTCTCCACGGTCTAGTCAGTTGACAGCCTGGCACTGAACCTGATTCCTGAATCTCGATTTCACACTTTTCCTCTATTTCTATCTCGACAGACTGAGCAGAACGCCACCACAGAAACTGAAGCCCTGATTAGAAACCAATTAGCTCCTCAGATCCCGGTGCAGGATATCATCACGATTCGCCTGCTGCTCTGGATGAAGCAGTCTGCTCTCATTTGCCGGGGGTTCACAGGGAAACGTAAGATGACAAGTGGAAGAGCTACTTCTTTAACACAACCTGAGTTAAATGTGAGCTGTAGTAGGAAAAGATTAATAAAGATTGATTTTCTTTGGATACTTGTTTGTGTCTCGCATGTATTTCTTTTTCTTGCTTAGTCGTGGATTGATGATTACGTTTAAGATCAAATTTCAGGTCAAGTTTCAGCAAAGTTCAAATTTGCTGCTGCTGGGTGAAAGAGTTTTTTTTAAAACATCTTTGATTAGTTGAGTTTGACACCAAACAAACATACCTACCTACCAGAAACCTGGCAGCAGAGGATTCAGCCTTTTGATCATTTCCCCAAACTTTTAACCACTTACAAACTTTCTGTCAGGTTCTAACAAGCGTTGTGTTTCAGCACCACAGAGAAATCTACTGACTTCTGGTCTAACTGCACTTGACAGACATTTTATGCTGTTCACTTTTTTTTTTTAAAATAACATGTCATTGAATTGCTACACTAATTGACAGGTGATGCTGTAAAGCTGATGTCTATAATAAAGAGGTTCACTCTTATCATGCACTCATGTCCTCTACGGGAAAGCTGGCTGAGTGGTTCAGCGGACACACAGTCGACTGACAGAATAAAAAGATTTAAGACATTTGGGTACAAGCAGTTTCTGGTATATGTTAACAAAACTTATGTCTATATACCATACAACTGTGACAATCTATGGTATTAAAGTTATTGAAACCACATGAAACGTACATGTGCACCTTCTTTCACATTACACAGGCTGTCAGACGTGAACAATTTCTGCTATATGAGAAAAAAGAAAATGGCTTCAAGTTTCTAATATATTTGGTAGGAGTGAAAAAACAGAATTACAGCACAGTTTATCATATTTTTTGTATTTTTTGTATCAAGACAGGGACAAACATTAGCAAATACTGATATTTTGTTAGCTAAATTCAAATATTCTGGAATATTATGAACAAAACGCCTCATCTCATACTGCACCATCCTGAGACAATGTTACCTGAACAAACTTTCACCAAATTGGCTCAACTAAATAACACTGGACACACTTAGCTTGACAAACCTATCTACTAATTCAGAGCACACTGGTGGCTCAGTCACATTAGTAAAAATAGGCCAGCAACCTTCTTACATATACAAAAAAAAAGAAGAAGTATTTTTGTAATACATTTTGCGACCAACTGCATCTCCAGAGGTTGAAGGTGTCACTTCTGATCACAAGGCAATTGCACAGGTCGCATAATAGGTGCCAACATTTCTGTAAACAGTTGCAGTCTGATGTGAAGTGACATTTGACATACCATCAATACCTTTGTCAGTCTAAGAGAGACTGACAAAGGTATTGATTCAGTTCAACTGTATTTATATATGGCACCAAATCACAACAATAGTTATCTCAAGGTGCTTTATACTGTAAGGTAAACAGCCTACAATTTGCAAATACTCGCCACTAAATTAAAAAATGCAAACAGGGGCAAAATGTTTCCATTAGTCTTTAAGCACAGCTTGTTGTTTTCTGCTTATATTGCTATAGAGCAGAAAGGGTACTGACAAAAAATTTAATAAATAAATACATTTCTGTTAAATGCGAATTTCAGTCTATGTAGACAACAATAGATATGTGATTTTCACTAACAAAGTTACAGTTTTCACAGTTAATTGCTGTGTTATCAGAAACAGATTGCGTGTAATTGTCAACTTGACCTCCTTCAGCTGCAGACTGATAGCAGACTGTTTTATAGAAAACAGTTTTGGTGACAGCGGATGCTTCACAATCTAATTTTGCAGTTAAATAAATAAAAATATAACTGAAATGAGATAAGTTTATCTTAAACAGATACTGAAAAAAGTTTGAAAAACATTTTAAAAAGGCAATAAATCACAACATGTGTTATGGCAATGTTCATCATATCACAAAATGTTTAAAATCACAATAATATCGTATCGTGAGTGAAGTATTGCGATATTATCATATTGTGGTGATTCCCATCTCTTAACATCTCTATTAGTCAGATCCTGGCTTAAGACGCTGGACTGGATATTGGTTGCACAACAGCTCGATGTAGGGACGAGTCATTTAGTTCAGTGCGGTTCAGTAGCATGGAGGAAGATGTGTCACAGCGAAACGACAGCAGTTTGGAGATATCAGCTCTAAAACTTAAAACACTTTTAGTTTTTTAAAATCTTTTTTTAGTTTGGTGTTTGAGTCCCAGTTTCTTCCTCATAGTTGGGATGAAAGTCTATTGGATCAGTACTCAGTGTTGGCAGATAACTTTTGGATCAGGTTGGATCAGTGCACCACCTTGAAAGCAGTTTTCCCACTGACCAAAAAAACAAACAAAGAAAAAAAAAAACATGTTAAATTGTCCAATTTCCATTTTTGTCAGGTAGAAGAAAGGTAGCCTGCTCCTTTTCCATGCGACAACCATATTCTCTATAGTGTTTATAGTCTGTGCTGTGTTCACACTGGAACAGTGACAAAAATAAATATGTATGCTCAGTCTCTCAGACAGGCACTGGCACAGCATGTGTGATTAATGTGTGGGATCATGGGAATGGAAGCTGAGGCCTCATGATAATCAGATATATTCTTGCTGGCCCTGTCTGTGTGAAATGAGAATATGTGAGAATGTTTGAAACGGCTGTCACCTCTCTCAATAAAATTGTGGAGTGATAAGAGCCTTTATTGTATGGGATCGAATAATGGTTTGCACCAGCTGCAATAAGACACTTAAAGTTCCTTATACTTAAATAAGCACTGACAGACACACTTACAGGCTTTAAGTACTGTGAGCATTTGATGAAGGGCCTTGGAGTCTTGCTAGCTTGTTTCATTACCACCTCTCATTCTCTCTGCCTTGCCAACTCAACGCCACCCCCTCAAACTAAGGAAAAAAAACCCCTTTTCTTTCTGATTAATTGCAGCCTTTTAGGCTTTCTTACAATCTGCTTGGACCATCCTGCAGCCTTTTCATTACAAACTTACAGAATACAGTGGAAGTAAATGCCATATCCTTTTAGCTCACAAGGGCAGGGTAATTTTCTATGTGGTATAATCATCCCTCGACAAAAGCAAATGGAAATGACAGGGTTTTAATACTAGAAGTCATTTTGGTCTCTACCAAGAGTTTGATTCATTCTATTTCAGGGAATGTTTATCTCCAGTACCTCCAACTGCCTGTAACTGCATCCACATACCCTTAAAATCATACTTTTTCTGTCAGAGATAGCAGAGAGCAGTGAGAAAATCATCAAGACAGCTGGCGATAAACGTCAACCATCGATGAAACACACCTACAAGTATCCAAGTGTGTCACTATCACTGAGTCATAATGAGAGTCCCTAAAGCACTTCCCCCCCATGTGACTCCAAAGCATTATCACAGCAACTAGACAAATGAAACCAATAAATCACACAAGACAGAGTGAGCGTCAAAAATCGTATCTGCAAATGGGAAGATTGAGCGTGCAGATTTGGGAAAGCCATCTCTAAATCTCCACTTTAGGGATGCGGAGCAACAGGTGCTCTGCATGAAAAACAATCGCAAGTGTATAAATAGATTTTGAAGGGCCAGCTGAGTAAATTTCAGGCTTAGAACTGAGCCGATGTGCCGGGAATCCAAAGAGAAAGTCAGTTAGGGTGAGACTCTCTACAGAGACTACGTATCTCCTCTATGTTAGATGCCCAACGACAGCTCCATCCTCACAGAAAAATAAATCCCTTCTCTGGCTGTCACATGGCTTATTCACATTCACATCCTCCTCTCTCTGCTGTGTTTGCTTCTGTAATTTCTCCGACAATATTCTCTCGCTTCTCTCTGTCAGTGGAACTTGAAGGCACAGCGAAGTATCTACAAGTAAGGGAAATCAGGAAACTATGCAACGCCGCGCCAGCTACAGAGACCTGGAGAGAGAGGAGGGTGGGTATGAATTATACATGTTTCAGGGGCGGGCTTCAGATTTGTCCGAATAAATGCACGTGGGGAAATGACTGCGATATTAGCAGTTACAATGCAAGGTTACTAAACATGAAGGGAGCAAATTATTCATTCCCACCCAAAGCAAAGTGATTAGTTTGAAAAACTGCTGACAGCAACAGTAGGAGTTTGGTTTGTATACACTGGAGGACGTTCAGTGTGTCTGCGTGTGAGACTGAGCGTGGGTTAATTTGGCCAAGACTGTGCGTGGGTTGATAATTAGGAAGCTATTTGCGTGGAGTGAAATGTTCAGCTTATCTTCTGTGGAATCTCTTCCACTGTCCCTCTACACTTGAATATTTGTCCTGTGAAACTTTCTAAAAGCTGTGATTATGTTTCCCACAGCTAAACTCTTTATATTTACTCTTCATTACAGGTGTGATAATTAACAACATTACATAACTGTGAATTAAACGGCAACGTGGGTTTTTAGTAACGGAGATAAAAAATAAAATGTCGACGCACTGCAGCTTTTTCCCACAAACTTTTCAAATGTATTTCATCTCTTTACTTTTTTGTTGTTTTTTCATTTAAACAAAACTTTTCGTTAACTGTTTAAGAAACTGGCTGCTGTGCAGAGGTGCTGCACAGAGCTTTGCAGGCCCCATCTACATGTGGAATAACCAACAGTCTGTGCTGGTCTTAGCTTAGCCCCATCATGTAAAAGACCATGTACATAAAACATCTTTTTAGCAGATCTGAAATTTGATATTGATTGTTGAATTGATTTTTGTTGTTTTTCACACTTCTTACTTTCCTATTCATGCTACATTTTCAGCCACACAGCATTCAATCTAAGCATCGATGGACAGCGGGCAAGCACAGCCCCAGAGCCTCCAATTAGAGCTGCAACGATCGACCAGCCAGGGACCAGGATGATGTTCAGTATCCTCGGCCCGGACCATCCAGTCAGCTTTCCATATGTTGAGATGGTCCATTTCATGTATGCAAAAAATCACCCTCACCTAGCCGAATGTGGAAAATTTAAAGAAACTAACAAAGACAAGGTGTGCCAAAGCTAGCACCATCTGGAGCTAAGAACCAGCCGCAAGCCAGCAGTGTCAGTATGAGCCTCGGTATGAGCAGTAAGGATCACAGGTCAGAACAGTTAAAGAAAAATCTGTTGCACTTGCTTTTGTTTGTTAAGGTCATACATGTCAGGTAAAGATGGCTGTACAGTAACTCATTTTCATTTAGTTCTTTATACCTCTTTGAAGTGAAGGAGCACTTTATTTTCAGTTGTTTAAGTGAGTGAAGATCCAGTAACTTACTGCAGTTTGGGAGAAATTTCAAGGAAACCAAGAAAATAAAATTGTTGCATTGAAGGTAAGTTGATTTTTTGTTTATATGTGCTGTCAGGCACAGTTTTTAGAATAAAAAAATCAGACTCTGCAAAAGAAAAAGAAAAGAAAAAACAGTATCAGTGGGCCACAAAATGGTTATTGGAGCATCTTTGCCTCCTAGTAGGTTCAATCCCCATAATTTGTCTGGAAAGGTGGAGAGCAACGCAAACAGCCACCAACGCTGTGCCATAAAAGACCGTTTGGCTGCAGGGCTCACGTTTCGCAACTAGCATGTTTGACAAGCATTTGGTCTAATAAATGTTAATGCACCCATGTATCCCTGCTTGCCTGGGATGAGGGAAGGTACTGTGGAGACCAAACCACCACTAAAAGTAGAAAGAATAACGGGCATGCATTCATCAGAGAGGCACAAACACAACAATAACAGTTTTTCCAATTTTGTGTGCAACTTCAGTCGGCACGGGCACAGTACTAAGTATGTGGCTGATTTACTTTTTTGAGCACACATGTTGTTCCCTTTCATTGCTTCTGGGAGACCAATCAGACAAAGGCTTGAACAGCAGCTGTAGGGTGTTAATAATCTGGGCTAGAATTCTGTCTTCCTACAGCATGGCTTCTTTTCAGCTTTCCTTTTATAGAATTTATTTAATACTGAAACAAAGGCAGTCACTGAATGTAGGGTGTGATGTCCAGAGACCGTTGTAGCCCTCGATATAATGATATAACTGACAGTGGAAATACTATAATGACAATTCTCAAAGAAGTTGTTTACTTCTATTCAGATCTCCTAATAAAAGGCCAACATACATAAGAGGTTCAAGGTGAATTACTACCTTTGACAGCTTTGATACTTAAAGTCTCCACCTCCACCTTACATTCAGTAATCACACAGATCAGAAAAAGCAGAGGAACCTGTTTCTTTACACAAAACGTACTCTCACATGTAGCGACGCTGGACCTGTTGTGCTCATTTCCAGCTCTATTATTTAATCTAAAAGGGTAACTTTTCATAACTGCGAGTTCTTATATGTGCCTGTAACTTCAAAGTCTTTTTAAGGCAACATTTTTTAGACTGATTGCGGTTAGCAAAAAATAAATCAATTATAAAAAAGGCAAGACAGCATAAAAACTTATTGTATCTTGCAGTGCTCCTCCTTACGTCCCCATGATCACATTATAATGGCTGTGAATACTAATCTGAGGTAAGGAAGCACTACTTTAAAAAATCTGTTCAACTGGACTGGAAAGTTAATCAGTAAATAATTACCTAGCAAGAAATGGAAATCAGCAGGTTTACTTTCAGTAGCCTCAGCGCTGTAATTACTTTTGGGAAACTTTGATCTAGAACACTCAAAATATAAAATCAAAATGTGTGTTTTGTTCCAATCAGTGATTTGAAAGGCTGCACTGACACGATCAACAACCGTGATTAGCTACAGTACAGAACGGCTGATGGCGTAAACACAGTTAAATATTATCGGTTGCTGTGTTTATTGTGAGACTGTGTGATTATGACAGATCTAATTCCATGCTACAATTTCAGAAGCAAACTTTGAACATTCTGTTAGAGTCCCCAGGCCACCTTTGTCTGGAAATCAAATGTTACTGAGTGATCACAAGATTGCCACCACGAAATTAGTAGTGTGTGGCCGCAAGATCAAAAAATCATGACCATTTTTTTCTTCTTTCAGATGGTCCGTTTTGGGGGTCACCACAGTGGATCATGACCAAACCATCTCAGACTTGTTTCTCCACCTTTGTCTCCAAACTGCTCATCCTAAGCTGATGTACTCATTTCTAATCTTCTTCATTCTGGTCATTCCTAATGAAAAGCTCCTTTTTTTGTCAGCGTTAGTGTCTCCAAACCATACATGTCAGCAGGTCTTACTACCACCTTGTCAAGCTTCTCTATTACTCTCGCCGCTATCCTTGTGAGACAAATCACCCCTGACACTTGTCTACACTCGCTCCACCCTGCCTGCACTCTCTTCTTCACCACTCTTGAACACCGTCCATTGCTTTGGATGGCTTCACCTTCACTATATCTCCTTCTTGCATCTTCACCTTTCCACCTGTCTCCCTCCCATTAACACACATATATTCTGTCTTGCTTCTCCTCACTTTCTTCCCTCTTCTCTCCAGAGCATACCTCCACCTCTCCAGGCCCTCTTCCTCCTCCTCACTATGTCAAAGTCCACACAGAGTCTACTGCCTGATCTCATCTATCAAAAATCAGGACCACCAGTTACTAATGTGCTGGAATGAGATAAATGAGTAAACTTAATCAGGGACAAGGCAGTGAGATCTATACTTTGCTCTGTTGTTTACCATCAACACTTGACGATTATTATTGGGACACTGATTTGCTTTTTAATTAGATTGATGAATTATAAGGACACTGTTTGACAAACACTGTTACATATGCACAGCAATCAGCAGGTCCCCAGAGAGGGTGCTGTTTCAGCAGGTAGAGGGAGGGAGAAGGGGACAAACCAAAGTGATATCCACATTGGACAATGGCCAAGTCCTTGCTGTTAAAACTAAATAAAACTGTCACGGCATACAAAGCTTAAGTTGATGTTTCATTTATGTTTCTGCACTTTATATGGACAGTGTTGACTAGGCCTGTGTTAGAGTATGAAAATCTGTCACATGCAATGTCAAGACTGCAAAAATAACATTACTTGTAATTAATAAATATTAAAAAGCATATATTAGCGATACAGTTCCAGTGTCTTTCTGCTTTAACGGGTAATCTACTAGCACAACCACCGACTAACCTACACCCGCTGAACTATTTTCAACATGCTTTTGTTGTAGAAGGTCAAACATTCTCATGCTGCTCATCATTCTTATTGATGAGTTTCAGGCAACTTTCAATATTTTTTAATAGCAGATATTCCTGTTGTGATGAGGAAAATTATTAATTCCCACAAATTACCAACATTTAGCAAATCAATAATATCTTGTGGCTTTGCATTACTTTCAGAAATAGTTTTTTATGTATGCAGATTCTTATCTTATTCTTTTTGTGGAGCTGACTAACACTATGACAGCTACTGTACTAAAAAAGATTAAACTTAATCAGCCATTAGACAAAGCAGGCTGATAAAACAAAGTGCCAGTGGATGGATGCCCTTCCTCTGCTGGTTCTCATTACAGGATGTGACACTGTCCTCCCAGCCAGCCCCCTCACCTTGACACATCTTATCTATAGTTTCCTCCACCGCTGCGAGAATCAGTCGCTACAAACACATGTTAGGCAAAAACATAGCCACTCGAGTTTACCATCATTATTATTTGCCAGCTAAGCACTACCATGTATAAAAGATTAGACCACACAGAATGCTAAGCACTACAAACCCTCTCCCATGTCAGAAATGGCAAGGCAGGGCATGTTCATTTGCTCCACACCACTTAGAGAAGAATAATATGCAGATAAACCTGGTCAACTAATTGCAGTAATGATTGCAAAATGTTCAGAGCTGTGCGGGCAGATAATCAGTGAAGCATCACAAGACTGAGCGGTAAATATGCTAATTTAAAGCCGAAGTAAATAGATGCTTGTTTCTCCCCCCGTCGTTTTTATGCCGCGAGTTTAGCCCTGCAAAGTTAACAAAATGCAAAAACACAGCACACTAATCTTGCATACATCCACTTCACACAGCACGCTTCGTAAGAGAGAAACATTCATTAGATTGGAAGGATATTAGTACAGCCCTGGACACCACAGGCAGCTTTTAAAGCTCAGGTTTGGCCCAGCAAGTTGTAGAGAAGCATGCTTTTATATGTAAGGGAGCCCCAGGAAAAAAGCTGCATGCAATCCCACATAGCCGATGTGTCCTCTTAAACTGAAAAAAAGAAAAAAATCCTCATAAAGTCTGCTGGTTTTCTTAAGTTCAGTTAAGCCAGTCTACCCCTCAGGATTCAAACCAGCCACCTTCCTTCCCCTTTTCTAAGAATAAACTGCTTTTCCTGCCTTTCATCTCCCCTCCGTCTCTCCCTGTGTGGCTGATGGACGGGATCACGAGGCCCTGGCTAAGTGACTCGGCCGTTTTGACACATCTTTTTGACAAGGTGAGAATATCTGCAGAGAAAAGACGAGGAGTGACTATTCCACCGAGCACATATTGCTTCCAGTTACCCACCCTGCTCATATCTTGACTGACAGCAGTGTGGTGACACAGGTTTTACATATGATGGGAAAAGTGAAGGAAGACAGCAAGGGGGGCGGGGGGTATTAGCACCGCTGAAAGTGTTTGTTAAGGATTCATGGTGGTGGAAGCTCTTGTCTAGGACCCGAGTTTCCAGTTCACTCCCAGCGTATAAGGCTGCTGTCAGTGCACCAGGAGTGTGGCTGAAATCACATCTGCAGCAAAAAGGAAATGAACTGCGGGATGGAGAGCTGTCAACACTGAGGCTATAAATCTAACAAACACAAATCCCTCCGTCTGTACATCCTGTTTCCAGCCAGCATTCGTTCTGCAGGAAGTTTTTTTTCCCTCCATATAATATTTTTTTCACAATAGAATGCAATAAAAAAAAAAAACTCAGGGTGTCTACTCTTGTGTTTGGCAAACACAAAACAAAGCTGGCACTGAAACTGACTTGCACCACCTGGCCCAAGTAAGTGTGGAGGAATGGAAAAAAGCTGAGTGTCCATGTGTGCGTGCGTGTGTGCGCGTGTGCGTCTGCAGTGCTGGTGGTCATTGCTTATGATTTCAGCGTTTGATGTGATCACGCACACCCTGTTTGACTGGCTCGTTTCAAGCGTGTGCGCGCTCACACACACTCCTCTCCTGCCACCACGCACGCATGCACGCACGCAAACCACCACCACGTTGTTTTTTCCTCCCTATTCACGCACTGACAACACAATTCACCTGCAAAGGCAGGTGCACAAGCGCGTAACCCCCCACCACCATGCCCCTTCCTCCAACACGCACGCTCACCGAACCGTGAGAAGTGGCACATGCGGGCGCGCACGCCAACAGTTTGACATACACTTGTCTGCATTGGCATTTTCGCAGCGAAGCTGGATAACAGCAGCAGCGGCAGCTTGGTGGCATCTTTATCTTTTCTTTGGTAATCTATCATCACATCCATCTGCCGGTGCTGGGAAACGGTTTAAATACATGGGATGTACAAAGGGGATTTCTGCCCGCAGGGTGGGAAAAAGAAAAAAGAACAAAATAAGACTGCGAAAAAACACAAGCGAGCATCTCTCGAGTGGAGAAAATGTGAGCAGCCTGTCAGAGTCCCGCTGTTTCATCACTCCCCAGTCACACATAGGATGTTACTTGCGGGCTTTCTGTGTGGTCTTTAAAAGAAAATCACAATCTCTCCTCATTTTGTGACCCTGTCGTGCATCCGTGTATCTCATTAACAAACCGGCTTATTCTGCAAAGGGGTTAAAAAAACAAAAGAATGATCTCATGATGCAACTTTGACACAAGCAAGCGAATATGGACCTTTAAAGATCATTCGCACTAAGAAAGACTTAACAAAAGCTAGTAACAACAGAATAATAGAATAAAATAAAATCAAGCCGAATGCGAGCTGCATTGGGCAGTCACAGGACGGCGCATTGGTTTCGACCACAATCAATTGTTCAAGTGTTGATCAACTTACCGATGAGAGCCAGCTGTAAAAAGTACAGTCCGAGGAAGTCCATTGTGGAGTGCGACATTAATTCAAACGGATGCAATCCTGGGCGAGAGATGATGTGCGGAGAATAAAAGCCCGCTGTTTTTGTTGAAACTGGCACTGAAATTAAGAGCGGAAAAAAAATCGCAGCTATTTCTCAAGTGATGACTGTCCACTTACGCTGACGCCGGAATCCACAACACTGCGTGAAAAAACATTAGCGGACCAGAACATCATTTTCCTTTTTTTCCCTTTTTTTTAGCAGGCAAACTTTTGTCTTGGAGGGGAAATGGGTTACAGCTGAGCCAGACCAAGACACCGCTACCAAAATCACACCGCGGAGGGAGAAGAAGAAGAAAAAAGAAGCAGTTCGGTCTTTACGTGGAACAAATCGTGTGCGTATTGAACATCCCCGTGCGGTTCATCAGCACGTCCTGAGCGGCTGCTTCCTCTCCTCGTCGCCTCCACCTGCGCGCCGTCTGGAAACTGCGGCTGAATCACTGGCGCGCTGCTTTGCGCACTCCGACCCGAGAGTCAGTCCCCGCTGTGATCCTCAGCTCCCAGGCGGGCCGGCCGGAGATGCCCAACCCAGCTCGTTTAAAAAATCCAATCTTGACCAAAGTTGAAATAGGACAACTTAAATCGATAGGCTATTTCGTTACTGCCATAAAATGGAAACAACAACCCCGCGTAAAATGGTGCATAGCCTGCATCGGTGGGTAGACCATAACCACACTTTTCTGAAAGTAGGTTATACCCCCACACGCACATACACACACACACACGCACGCCTCCAAGAAAAAGAAAAAAAAAGAGTAACTACCACAATCAACTTAAACGAGAATCAGTGAGGCAGCAGAGAAAATCTTTTTAAGGGCCCCCACGGAGGCAGAAGGAGCAGCGGTGAAAACAGAGCCAGGCTGACTCACGGTGTCTGTCTCCTAATGGTAAAATGAAAAGACCATCTTGCAGCCAGCGTGAGCTGTTTGAGGCTACCTGCTGTCTAATGTGCTCATGCTGGTCCTTTTTTCTTTCTTTTTAAAAAAAAAAAAAAACAGAACAAAGAAAATCTATTTTGATCTGGGTTTTGAGGACAATGGGTCTGATTGGCGCTTCAGACATGTACTGTTATTATTTTTAAGACACAGCCTAGTTTTTTTTTAATCTGAAGGAAATTTGTCACACACCCAAAATCACCGAATTAGACCAGACAAAAGTTACACTCCACAAGTTCTGGAGAATATTCGCACTCTACAGTACATACTGATAGCTGATAGCTTGCCCCCTTCCCCCTCCCTCCATCCCCGAGCGTCGAAGCCCACACTCTAGATGACAAACACATTTTTGGGGTTCTCTTCGGGGAGTTGTTTTGCCTCTTCAAGCTTATTTTGCGGCATTTTACAGCATCTCAGGGACACTTTAATCCAAAAAATGTGTCTGTGCAGTATGCAAAAAAAAAAAAGACTGATACTCGTGGGAAGGATCATGCCCAATGAATAAATATATAAATAAAAATAGAAACACAACCCCATTCTGTTTTTCACTGTTCTACTTTTTCCCCTCAAAGAGAGTGGGCAGTTTGCTCCTCTTAGGATTTGCTTATACGGAGGCTACAGGGAGGGTGAGAAGAAAGATACCGCAGGAGGTGAGAAGTTTCAAGGAGCATTTATGCTTCGAGGCCAATAGCATGTACTGCTCAGGGACCACCGCAGACTCCGTTGTTGGTTTTTCCCACATTGCTTTTTCAAGTTTTTTTTTTTAACTATATTTGCTTAGATTCTTCTTTAGCCTGAAGTGAGTTTTAATTGCTTACCGCTCATTGTTTTGTACAAATATACAACACGCTGCAAGTTTAAAAATCATCATGATAATCACAGGATGCAAAAAAGTAAACTGAACAGTGAAGCTTTGAGTATTTGTATCACTCTAAAATAGTACATTTTAAATATATAAAACAAATGCCATTGAGGTGCAGTAAGTTTATAAAAAAATCATTTAGAGATGCTGAACAGTCCTGTTGTATGCTGTGACCTGATTTGTCAGGTTGTTAGTTATCTCAGTAAACAATCATTTTAAAATGCGCTAGTGGTCACTCGGTGGCATTCTCTGTTGTCTCCACACACGAAAAGAAAACAACATTCAGCACAAATTGGACTTCACTATTCAATCTGAAGCTTTTGTCTGTGGCAGCTCTGTGAATGTGCATATTTAACAAGAAATAAAACTCAGTTTTAACTTTTCTTTTTTTTTTTTATTTTGATAGGGACAATGTAAAGTCTGAGGTTTGGATTTGTAGCCTGGCAGCTGTCTAGCAGTGCATTAACTGATTGCTCCACAGCAGCAACAGCTGGTGGTTAACTGCCTTGCTCAAGGGCGAGTTGGCTGGGAACACAGAACAATCCTTTTAGGGTCGTCGTGTCTTTCCATTTTCGACATTTCCAAAGTTCAACGCAGCCTCAACCCCTCTCCAACACTCCCTGAATCACAGTTTGTGGCCTCTGATTCCCACCTCTCCCCTTTGAATCAAGCGTCCCCCTCCCCACATTGGATCCAATCTTCCTAGTGAAATATCTTCTGCGTCCCCGCCTCCGCTCCAGCTCTTGATGTGACTCAAAAAGCTGCCTTGCCCTCCAAATATTTGCAACACTGATGTCATAAGCCTGGCGAGGATGTGGGACAAGCTCCTGCTGTGTTGGCCATGCAACAGCAGAAAAAAATCTTATAGGTTGATTGAGAGGTGTTAATGCATTCAAATTAATGCCAGCTCCTGAGTTGTTGTTGTTGTTGTTTTTTCTTTTTTTTCCTGTGTCTGCCTACTGCTGCACAATCTTGCTTAGACACATGGAGAGAGAAATTAGAGGGTGAGACTGAGGAGGAAAGAAAGAGAGAATACACAGAGAGAGATGTGGTGCTGCACCACCTACACACCGCCATTTCTGTGCGACTCCACAATTGTGATGGAGTCACTTTGTAGTTGTGTTATTGACCAGCGATGGAGCTGAATCAGACGCTGGAACAGCTTTCAAGGCCGGAGAATATAAACAAAGACTTGCTGGGCAAGGTACAGCTACATGATGATGACACAAAGCCACTGCAGTGCAACACTCTGCTCCGTGTCCGTGAAATCTCGTCTCCATCTCACGCGCTTTTCTCTTGTTTCTCTCACCTTCTCGTTTAACCCTTACATAACTGCTTTGCATTTTTGCAAGCAATTTACATAATTATCTCAGATGGATAATTACCAGAGTCGGCCCAATTACACAGTACTGAGACGGGCATTTAGAGAAGCCACACCAAACCAAAGTCTTATATGCCAGGACATGCTCTTGGTAAGATGGTTTAGTGCCTTTGATCATAATCGGTCACGTAGAAACAGATTTGCCAAGAAAAACGATTAGTAAGTAGTTGTTGTTCATACGTGTGCAAAAGTCTTGAGTCACCCCTCAGTTCTTTAAATTTTGCTTTCAGCCACATCTTCTTGTAATTTTTTAAATTGGTCCTGAGCAATATTCGTGCAGGCTTTTTCAAGCTCCGTTCTTTTTTCAGTCATGCCCAGTCCTTATCCCAGATCTTTTTAGTAAGAATGTTTTTTGTTTGTTTTTTGTAACGCCACCTAACACTGATCTATGGATCACTCAATCATAAGAAAGGCACCTAACTAAAGAGATGAACCTGGCTACGCATAACAGACAACTTAAAAAGGAATCAGTTTTCAGTTGTATCTTTGGCACTTTGTTCCTAGCTGCCTGTCATAAAAACACATAGTATAACAGATTGACAGGCATAAAATAATATTTTTCCACAAACAAGATACCAAAAAACTATAAGACAAACTCTCGGCATATCTCACCATGGTATGGAGTGTGTTCGTAAAAAAACCCAAACAAAAAAGAGGAAACTGGACAAGTGGGGGACAAAAGAAGTGGTAGGTCTACAAAAACTATCTACAGCAGGTGAACAGGATATGAAAGTCATGTCTTTAAGAAACAGGAAAATATCCAGTAAAACTCTGACACAGAACCTGAGAAATGACTGGTCCTTCAGGTGATCCATCTACTGCTCACTGAAACTTCAACAGAAATGGTCTGTGTAATTATCAATGTAAAAAAGTACCAGCAGATGTGACTCCACCATGCAGTACTATCTGGAAAGCATTTGATTGGCACCAGCTTCATTTTTCAGCACGACGATGATCCGAAACACGCTGCCAATGCAGTCAAAGCATACCTGGATAGAAAACGACACACAGTGGAACGCTATCAGTCTGGGAATGGCCTCTCCAGACCAGATTTCAGCATTCAAAAAGCCAACATCCAAAGAAGAGCTTTGGAATCCCTTTAGGAAACTATTCCTAAAGCCTACATAAAGAAATTACCTTAGATTTTGCCTTTTCAGAGTTCAGCCTGTGTTGAAGAAAAAAGGTACTCACACCAAATATTGATTTCGAAGCTAGTCAGAACTGCACAAACTCAACTTTTGCTAAATATGTTGCATATCCATGTGCGGACTATTATGGGGACTATTTCCCATTTTCCTAGCAAAACATGAAAGTAATGGGGGTGACTCAAGACTTTTACACAGCACTGTATATGACATCCTATCATGCTCCAGAGTTCTTAGCACTTAAACTGTTCTGCAGTAAGGAAGTTTAACCTACTGGCTTTCAGCAACATGGCTGAGGGCAGTGGGGCAGCAAGAAGAAATGAGGGTCAAAAAACCTCTCTGTATCGCACTGACTTTCTATTTAGCCCAAAACACTTTTCACTTCCTCCTCTTGGGCAGAGGCATAACTGAAACAACTGACAATTTGGACTGATGACACTTTTTCTTTGCTGTCACACTGATTTTGGCCCATTTTCAAATTCTGTCCCTGCTGTGGGCAATATTATCAAGCTGTAGCACTACAAAATATTTCCCGCACGCTGTAGCCTTTAACGGCAGTGCAGACATCGTTTGTGAGCAGTGATTTGAAATCTGAGTCGAATGAAACTCAGCACGTCTCATTTGATGTCCAAGCAACTTTTCAGCGGGGAGCGTCTCAGTTGATAGATTTCTGTGAAAAGGAGAAACAATGAACTGAAAAATGTTTTCTCGGTATTAATGTGCATCGTACTGCATTTTATCTTTGGGATAAAGACAAAATTATGTAAAGGGATGGGAAGTTGAAAGGCACATTTATTTTTAGTCACATACTTCAGAATTGTACTGAATGTATCTGAGTAGTTACTGCACAGTTCCAGCAGAAAGTCACCTGATGTCTCTCCAAACAGATATTCTTTGTATCTGCAGTTGGTTTTAATAATATTGTGAGGTTGAATTTTATCCATATATTTCTCCATACTATAATTTAACTTTTGACCATTTCCCCTTTTTTGAAATCTCTCTGGTTTTTTAAACTGTACAGCAGTTTTATAAAAAGCTTACAAAAATATGACACAATGCTTTAAAGGAATCCAGCCAACAAAAAATCTAATCACATAATTAGGATTTGTCCACACATTTAGAAAGGATCAATTTAAAATAGGCTAAATATAGTGCACACCCTATGCTTTTAAAACACTGTCAGACTGACTCATTGCTACTGATGGTTTCCTCTTTCTTAACCTGACCGAAGTCAGCTGTCCCCAACTCACGCACAAGAAAGGCAGAGGAGAGAGAGCACAGTGGTGATAAAAAAAACAAAAAGACAACAACAAAAAAACCTATCGCTTTTTTTCTGAGCCCTTTGCTTCATCTTGTTAGTCAAAGAAAGGTGTGATGAGCTGGGGAAAAGTGAAACTCTGGAGTCGGAGAACCTGACAGCACTGCTTGATAATGTGATGGTGGATGTTGTTGACATGAGACTGCCATGTTGCAACTATCTTCCTACAAAAGACCACAAAAAAGTGCATCTCCTATACGTCACCCGCTTCACCGTGTTGATTCATGCAGAATGTATAGACGAGGATAACTCAGTTAGAAATGGGACTTTATTGCCATCCATAAATTTTCTTCCTCTTATCCAAATCAGTGTTGCAGTGGAGCTGGAGTCTATCTCAGCTGTCACGAGGTAAAAGGTGGGGGTACACCCTGAACAGATCGCCTACTGCAGGCTAACAGAGACAGACAACCTTTCGCCCCCACATTCACACTCATCAGCAGTTAACCTAACATGCCTGCCTTTGAACTGTGGGAGGGAATCCACACAGGCACGGGGAAAACACGCTCCATACCAGGAGCTGGCCAGCACCCTGGACCTTCATGCTGTTAGGTGACAGCACCAGCCACTCTATCACCCGACAAATAAATGAAGATAATACTGCATATAAAATACTTCCTCTTCCTGCTGAGGCGATTATCCATCTTCAGCTTTATTAAGGCTTTCTATGACTGAAGTAAAACTGATTGTTGATAGAGAGTAAAGGCTGGCAATACTTATGCGAACGTAAGTTACTGCAAACCTTAAATTCACTCTGATAATTTTTGTTGCTCATAATCTTTGTTTATAGAACTAAAAAAAAACTTCATTCTTCATCTAAGTAGAAGATTTTATTACACTAAGATAATTTTAACTGGTGGTTTTAGCGTAGCTTGTCACTGATGGTTCCAAACGGCAGATTATAGCATGAAATTGAAAGTGCACTCCTAATTAATGATGGATCATTCATCTTTCATGAAGGATGTTCCATCCTATCCTATGCTAAAGGAGGTAATAAAAGCAAGCTTGAAGATCCTTCCTAGTATTTCATGAATTCAGTCAGCATGAGATACATCCGGTTTAATTCACTCTGTGACAGGGGAGTTACATTTCTAAGACTAATTTTTCATACTTAAATTATAAAGACTAGATTGTACCATTTTTTTATATACACAGTATGAAATAATCAAAACGCACTGAAGCATAATCCTTGGGACTTCTGTGTTGTGGTGTCAGTGTTGATGTGAATCTTTCCAGTCTGGCTGCAAAGGCAGGAGTGAAGATGCTCGTGAAGGGGCAGGTGCACTCTCGATTGAAAATAATGTCCTTGCTCTGCACATTGTTGCACTGGACTGGCGTGAGAGCAAGGTCAACTCTAATGCCACCTGCACAGTGACAGCATTTAAATGCTCCATATACCGTGCGTACATAAATGAATCAGTAACTTTTTGCACTCTGACTTCAAGGATATTTTGCTGCTGTACTTTTACCAGTTTAATACATACCGAACTTTTAACTGAGATGGATGGTTTTTCATATTCACCACAGCCTGTATCTCATTTCAGACACTGTCTATCCTTAAGGTTAGATAAGCTTCCCGCCACCGGCTACAGCAATGATTAGAGTTTGTGGCGGGCAACATATTTCCGCTTTGCCCCTCCAGCGTGGGTGCATGTCATCGAAATGCCAGCTCGTCACCCAGTCTTTCCAGCAACAATGAAAACCCTTTGAAGATGAAGCTGAATATGAGAAGCCTCGCCTGCAGTGGTGCCAGCGTACTGCAGCATCAGCTTCTGCTCTCATTGCGGGCTCGAGCTGTAACCAGAAACTGGCAGGAATAAAAAAGCTGCCAAATGAGTCTGTGGTGTGTTTGGGCTTTTCGAGGCAGGCCTGTGGCATAATTACAATCATATCTGCCCATCTCAGTGGGCAGGTGATGAGAAGGATTTGCACCAAAAAAAAAAAAAAAGTGCAAAGCACAGAGACCAAAAGACCCATACGCCCTTGGCAACTCGTGGCTTCTTTTTTTTTTCGTGATGTGTTTGCAGGGGCATATTTCAGATGCACAGCGAGGATGCGTGGAAATGGATAAATCAATGAGGCCATCTGGGGAGAGGAAGTCAAGATGAGAAATGGTTTAATGCTGACGTTCAGTCGACAGTAGCCTCACAGACCTAATTATTTCATTCATTACTGAGATGGAAAAAAAGGAGACAGACTCTTGTTATTTTCATGGCACAAATGAAAGAAATTTCCCTTCAAATATGTCTTGAAGGAAGCTATAGGTAATGGAATATTTGTTAAAGTTATGCAACCAAAAAAAGGACTGCTTGTTATGTATTTTTTCATTATCTGACACAGTTGCGTTTACAGATCAGGGTCTGAATGATAAATCTGGCACAATTAGCAAAAGTACAAAAAAGAACATGTAATAAAATGACCTTGTACTTTGCTGGTAACTGCTGCATGTCTAAATTAAGGCCCCAGTTGCCATGTGCATTGCTAAATATCATCATTGTCATTGTCTGCCCTCTCCAGCTGAGTCAGTAGTCATCACACACACACACACACACACACACACACACACACACACACACACACACACACACGCACACACACACACGCACACACACACACACAGGCATACACGACGACACCTCTCACTGTCTCCCTCACACTCAAGGTGCAGCCTTGATTAGAAAGCGGTGCAACAGCGGGCCATCTAAAACATCCCACTGACTTAAAAATGTAACCAACGCTAAGGTTTCTCAAGCAAAGTGTGTCATCTGGTTAAACTGTGTGACACACATTCCGCGTGCCAAAAGCATCGATTTTGTTGTCTGATAAATTAAATCGTCGGCACGATTTGTTGATCAAACGCAGAGAATGCGAGGCTTTGTTTCACCGGTTTAATGACAGATTAGAGGTTGGGTAAACACACATATCTGTACACACCAACCACAGAGAACAATCAAGTTACACATCTGGCTGTGACACTGTTATTGCTACTGAGCATCTGACTCATTATGAAGAGCAGACAACAAATTTGAGCTAATAGGCTACATGCTATAATGCTTAATGTAGACAACATCCATGAGATGACTGAATAAATAACCCCTTACCATTTGAACTCGAGCTATTTGCTTCATTAAATGAAAGGCACTACATTTTGCTGCAATCAGGAATAGAAATCCATGTGCCCGTATTATCTGCCTGCATGCTGCTGATTGAGACTGCCTGTTTACAGGGTCCAAGTCTACTGGGTGTAAACTAGTTGCAGGACATATTACATAATCACTAAACTGTATGCATTACTTTCAAACTTACTGGAATACAAGCCCATTACCCACAATCAAATGCATGAACTGGACGTATGAGAAAAGTGTTTGTGCTCTCCTTCGCTATCATATATATATATTACAGAGAACGAATGTGCTATTCATCATTTCTAAATGAGTGCTCATTTAACTAGAGTGTGGAGGAAATGGAGTGCAAATGTCGCAGTAGCATTTAACTTTCAACTGACTTTTATCTTTACAGAGACGGACACTAATGTTTCCACTGGAATGTGTGTAACTTGTGACGCGCTAGCACCTAGCACCTAAAATTTGCAAACCTTTTCATGGATTCAGAGTGAGTTTTCATATGTTTCATGATTAGCACCTCTTCGTACTTAGCAGTTACATGTGATTGCCTCACTGCGTGCACTCTTCAGCGAAGCCTGGCCTTTTTGCACAAAATTTCCCACTCAGAGGAAATGATGCATCCATGTAATTCAGTATAAATGTAATCACATTAATATCAGTCTGACTGTTCTATCTCTGCGCATCATATGAGTGCTACTCCTGCTTCACATTATATGCCCTGCATGGGTGTGCTGTGAAGCCACATGTGTCAAAAAAAGAGAGAGAGAATGGCCTCCAGACTTGTCATCGCATACCTGAAGAAGATCCTGTGGCCTGAATTGCTGCATTTAAAATAATAATTTAAAATGGACTTAAATTATTAAAATGGAGCTCTGCAGTGCCTGTTTTATGACATCTTGTGTCATTTCTGTCTTGCACCTGGATATTTTGTTTTTGCCTAGATGTGCACAAACCTGGTCTCCTACATACAGTATATGTCAGCGAGGTATGCGCATACTGTCCATCAGAAATGTGCCAACACAACAAGACAACACTGGATCAGATACCACAGGGAGCAAAGGGAAGGAAGTGTAGGAAAGCATGAGAAGGACTAGTTGCAATGAGCCGTCTAGATGAAGAGCTGCAGGTGACAGGCTCCACAGCTCTTCAGTGAGGTAACCGACTTCCCTGCGTCCCACTGCGGCAGGAAAAACAATGGGTACTATGTGGAGCATTAATCGGTTGTCCGATGCAGCCACTGATGGACTTTGGTTTGTTTAGCTGTACTATAAACAGGTACAGTGTTTTTTTTTTCATGTGACACTGATAACCTCTGTAATTATTTGTGCCACCAAAGAAGGTGGCTGCACCTTGTCAACTTGCCTATTTTATGGACATGGGTGGACCTGCCGTCCCTTCTCCATCACCGTTAGAACTTTCCTTAAAAATGCACTAGAGGAGTTATTAACAACTTTTTCACCCTCCACCTTGTCTACATCACATATTTTAGCCAAGGTGGTTAAAAATACAAAAGTTATCTGTTATGATGCTACATCATTAATGCTAGTTTACTTGCTAATGCTAGCTGTGTTCCCATACGAAGCTCAGGTCGTAATTGATCTCAGAGCAGTCAAAGCTGAGCCAGCAGCTTGGTCTCTGATTAGTTTAGTACAAAAGACCAGAGGTTTATCCACAGTACGGATGACAAAAAAACAGAAAAAGCTTCTGGCCTCTCAGCTTACCCAGCTCCAGTCATTGTTAATGGGAGACAGACATGCTGGTATGACAGAGAGCTACAGTATCCAGTGAGCATGGAATAAATGCAGCTTTCAGCGAGTGTGTTCACAACATTATTTAACGGATGGATGGAAACAGGTGAGGAGCTTTATATGTGTGACAGCGGTACCTGAGATGAAAGGAGAGGTCATTTTGCTTTGGCACATTTTAATTTTTGTCTATTTGTAGATTTGACAAGGCAAACACTCCCTGCCTTGCTTTTCCTGAGAGAACACCACTGGTACAGATGCACAGTGCTACACTGAGTCACAGCAACCTTTTACATGACAAATGCAGTTAAACAAAGATACGTCACTTAATGTGAAGACAAACGACAAACAAGCCTTTAATAAAGATCACTGTTCACATTTTTCAGTTCAAGAAATTAAATCTTCGCTGGTATGTGTCTCTATGACAAACATAAAGTAATAGACTTACTCTTTTAGATGACCGTCAGTTCAAGTAATTATTGAAGATTATGGGAATTATTTAGTCTGAAAACACATACATAATCCTTTAAAATAACAAGTTTAACTCTAAACGTAGATGTAGAGAGGAAAACAAAAGTTACTACATCAAACTGCAATCAGAATCAGAAACTTTTTTTAGCATCAACACCTCCAAAAACACTTCAGAAGCAGTCAACCTGTAAATGTGTTGCCAGGGGGGCCTGATGTCATTTCAGGAAATAGGGCTTTCTCCTCCAGTTCTGATATCAGTTATTACTAACTGGCAACATTATCTTTCAGACCAGAGGAGCAAGAAGACATCAACTTGTTTCTAAATGCAAGCCTGAGTGTTTCCTGCGGTATAGCCTGAGCTAAAAAGCAGCCAAAGGTGCTGAATTCCTAAACAGGCAAAAGTATCAAAAATATAAAAAATGCTACTTTTCTTCAGAACTGAATTATTGCTTTTAGTATTTTCCTCGCTGTGCCAGGGGAGACACTGCAGCCAAAATCTGATATCTTGTTCCAAGTTTTATCGGCAGTGACTTTGAGCAGTGAGTTTTACGGACATTTTCAATTTTGTCCACTGGAAAAGTAAGAAATGAAGCAGAGTGAAGAGTACAGAAAGGGACAGATATATGTGCAGCTGTAAACTTCAACTTCAACTTCCACTCAAGTGCTGGGCTCATTTCAAACAGTCCTTTGGAAAAAAATGAAAGAGCACACATCTTCCTATGAGAAACAAACAAACAAAACCTGAAAAACTAAAAAAAAAAGTTGCATTAAGGGTTTAGGAATCTCGCATGTTCAGATTCTCAAAAGTAATTGGATAAACGCATCATAACTATAGGGAACGTTTTTAGTAATTGATGAGAAGTTGAATGTCACTAAACGCTGCCTTTACTGCAGTCACTGTTAGTTGCTACTTGTTTGTGGGTCTCTCTGCCTTTAGTTTTGTCTTCAGTGACTGTAAAGCAGTAAAGCTCTATTGGGTTGAGATCAGGTGACTGAATTGGTCATTAAAGAATATCTCATCTTGGGCTGCTTTTGCAGTTTGTTTCGGGTCACTGTGAAACTCTTTCCGATCAATTTTGCAGCATTTGACTGAATCTGAGGAGAGAGTGATCTAAACTTTAGAATTTATTAATAAACACTAAGTGACCTGGTTCCACTGTCAGCCATACATCCCCGTGCTCAACACTGGCTGCTCCATGTTTGACAGATGATGTGTTATGCTTCGCATCATGACCAGTGTCCATCCTCCCCCTTCATACTTTTCTCTTCCCATCATTGTAGTTCAAGTTAATCTTGGTTTCATCTGTCTAAAGAACTTTATTTTTACAGAACTGTGCCAGTTCATTTAGTTGTTTTATTTCAAGGCTAATCTGACCTTTTTGCTTCCAGTGTAAGTAGCGCTTCTTTTGTTCAAAGCCTTCTGTGTTTCCATTCATGAAGGTGTTGTTTGACTGTAAACCTTGACAACATTTTGAATCAATTTCATATATTGTATCTGCCTCATTGGCATGAAATAACAAGAGGACTGGCCGTAAACCTGCTTTGTCAGCCAATTTTCCAGTTACTTGAGCCTCTGAAAATGAGGCCCTGTGTATAAATATTGCTGTAATTCATAAACAGTCAATGTAATCCTTTTAAATGCTTTGAATTAGTCTGCACTTTTTGGGGGGATGCACTACAAAATAAGTCTTTATACAACAAATTATGGACACAACTGTAATGGTGGAAGTTATATTTAGACTCTAAGAGTTTCTATTAATTAATTCTAATAAAAATTTGCCTGAACATGATAAAGGAACAAACCTAGATACATTTTCTGTATACATTAAAATATTTGTAAAAAGAAATAGCTGTCTGCTAAATGTGTGGAGCAAAAACTGCAGTCTATTAGCACCAACATTGTAATTTAACTTGACAGTTAGTGAAATTAAATAAATAACAGCTGCTGTGCTTTAGTAGGGTTAGGGTTAGAGTTGGACTGTTTAATGACTTTATATCTTTATTTGTGCCACCGTCACACAGTGTTTTAGCATTTGCTGTTACTCTGTTGTCACTTGCACTGTTTGACAGAAGCTCTGTAATCTGCACAAAGGCTATTAAATGACAAATCCACTTGTCATATCACTATTTTTTATACAGCTTTAAACCAGTTAGCTCTTATTGTGTCCTGGTCTTGTATGTCATATCATGACTGGCTACATTTGGTCCAAATCTCGACAAAAGACATAGCAAAGAAGAAAACACAGAGATCATGTGGGCTTGTTAAAATTAATTTAAATGTAATCAGAGCCAACATAAATCCCTTAATTTCACTTCATATTTAATTTTAGAATTCATTTATTCAACAAATTCATTTTCCTTTTTTTTAAATCAACTGCTTAATATGAGGGTGACAAATTTAAATTTATGCAATACAAATACAATCTCTGCTGGCACTAATCTCTTTCCATATTATTTATCTTGGGGAACTTGATTGAGCATGCATGCTCTGTTCCAGCAGCTCCCAGATTCACGCACACACACACACACACACACACATACACACACACACACATGGCTGGGGGCTCCCCAGTATAACCACAGAGTCATACTAGTGAACACCAAGCAGCTGCACTGGAGCAGTGTGGGGTTGAGGCAATGTCAACACTAGCAATTTAAATACTCATTAATTTTCCTCACATCTACTCTGCAGTCGCAGTGTTTTTGTTACTATGCTACGATGGTCACCCTTTATTTTCAGATTGTCACGTGATATCTTATTCAAGCAACACCTCACCATTATTAAATCCTAATGTAAGACCTGATAGAATAACACGCCAAAGAAAATTAAGTAGCCTTTACAGATTTAAGAAAAAGAAAAAAACAGCTTTGCTCAGTGTCATGTAAAGTTGTAAATGAAATGTTTTTCTTATGCAGACTGAGTTCTTTATTCTCAAGCTTAAAGGTAAAACATTAGCCTAGTGTGGTGTGCAACATTTTTATGTTTACCGCTTGAAGTTAGATTTAAAGGCTTTCTGTTAAGTCTTGCTATCAGCCCTGTATTGTATTAATACAGAAAAGTGAAATAAATCGAATTCTTATATACTGTTCATATTTCATGCCTTAACAGAATAGCCCAGGGTCAGTTTTGACTTGGGCCAAGAATTCCCTCATTATAAGTTTCTATAAGTAATTCTATACTACAGATCTTTTCAGAATGTATAAATAACCATCGTTAATACATGGATTATCATTTTTAATTAACGTTTCAGAGACCAGGGGGAGTATATTTATTAAGGTTTTACAACACTCATTTTTGGAGAAAAAAACATCAACGTGCTGTTTTACCTGAGACATGGAAACATAACAGCAATAATGACTTCAATGTTTTGAAATTGAAAATGGCAAAAAACAAAAACCTTTTGGAACTGCTGGGACCATTAAAATTTGTTCTCTCCTCCAGATCCCCCTGTTCTCTGTTTTAAGCTTACTTAGATAGAATAAATTGATTCTGATTTGGCTTTAGGGTACTTTGTTACATTGCAATGTGCTGAGATTTAAATCGTACTTTTCTAGTCTTCCTTACCACTCAAAGCTTTTTTAAAGGTTCAGTGTGTAAAACTTCACTACTAGCTGTCAGTAGATCGCAGATTGCAGTCAGCTGAGCTCTGTTTTCTTACCCTTTCCAATTCAAGTCCATAACCCTATCTAGGCTGCTGTAGGACAAACAACCCCAGCTGCCGTTCATCTGTAGTGAGTGTAAGCTGTCAGTCTGCCGTTTACCTCAGCTGTCAATATGTGTCCATGAGTGTGAGGCTGTAAACCTTTGTGAAATGAGTCTGATACGTGTTAAAGAGTCAGTGAAGCTCACTTCTTTCTGATGACGGTCATACTGTTGTTGAAGATATCCTGAACTTTTCTGTAAGCGCTGCAGTTTTTGCAACTGTTAGCTGCTGTTAATCTGCATTAGTGAAACTTCCTTTGAAGTGGCTGTGACATTGTTGGACTCAAACGGTTCATCAGTGGGATTTTTAGGACCCTTGAGCCTAACATTAGCTGACGTAGCATTAGCTTATAACCAGCTGTTGTTGTTTAGCAGGCTTGTTGTTAGCTGCAATGGGAGAATTGCATCTAATCTGCTGACAATAAATAATTACAACAATAAATAACTGCGACAATGTCAGAAATAAGCGAGCATGCTTATGCACATTTTTGTGTGTTAGAGCCCTAACTACCGTTGACCAGACATTTATACAGTGGTCCCTCGTTTATCGCGATGAGTTTATCGTGGGAGTTATGTTCTAAGAATAACCCGCAGTAGGTGAAATCTGCGAAGTAGCCATCTTTCTTTTTTACAATTATTATAGATGTTTTAAGGCTGTAAAAGTTCAAACCTTGGTAGAAAAATAAGTCCAGTATTATAGAACGAAACCAAAGATCAAACCCTTTTTTCAGGTCCAGAACATGAGAATAGAGCAGCTGCGAGAGAATTCAACATTAATGAGTCAATGGTACAGAAGTGGAGGAAGTAAGAAGAATGAGTTGAGTAAAGTTTGACTTATCTGACTGTTTTGATTCCCTTAATATGCCTTGTAATGCGGTGCGCCTTATGGTCCAAAAAATACGGTAACTTCTACCTTCCTTTAGCATATCCAGAAGTCCAACTTTTTGTGCGATGATTAGCATCTTCCTCTGCTTTTTGGGTGCTACCGCAGGTGCCTTTGACGGTGTAAAATGTTTCGTCGACATTGTTGTGTTTGTTGGGGAGAAAACTTACAAACATACAGTACAGCACTTCAGAGTCACACTGCTAGCGATCAAAGATTTATGTAAATTTGACAAGCTGAACACATTCTGTACTGTACAGGAGACATTTCATGGAGGAGATTGATTGAAATTGGCTACAGCCAATCAGGACGCAGACTACAAAAAAGCATGCAAAATTGCACAAAAAGAAAAAAATCAGCGAAACAGCGAGGCTGCAAAAGGTGAACTGCGTTATAGCGAGGCACCACTGTACACCACTTTTCTATTTGGTTCTATTAAAACTCAAGCACTTTGTCTACTTCATATCCACAGCCAGGATAGAATCACTAATTACCAGAAGGTGGCCAGAAGACCAGAAAGTGCCTGTCTCTGGGGGAACCTGGGCAATTGTAATGGGAACACAGTTCTCGCAACAAAGACATGATCCTGCCTTAACTGTGTCACCACTGTCCTGTACAAGCTACAAACGGACATGGCATGCACAGTTTAACAGTTTTGACTCACACTGGTTTATCAAAAAAGCCATTTGAATTAATATGCCTCAAACCAGTAGCTCCTCTATAACAGTACAATTTAAAAAAAAATGTTTTCATTTCAGGCTAAGAGAATGACAAAAATATATATATTACAATGATTTCACTGTACCTATTGCTAGATAGGTAGAAAGAAGTAGTATAATTTCCAAAAGATTGGATTCCATTTGTCCTTTTAACTGCACTGCAAAAGAAAACAGTTTGTTTTTCTAAAGTATACACTGATTAAAGTATTAAAGCAATAATGTGTTTAATATACCTGCATGTCTTATGGCTTATTACTTTATATGTTGCATTAATAACTTTCTGACTGTTAAACTTTTGGAATTCACATTATAACACTAAAACCTGCTGCCCTGTTGAAAAAACAGCAACAAAATGTTATTATCTAAATAGTTTTAGCCTGTACTGTACATCCCAGGCATATAAAACAGGAAGAAAATGCCTGACCTTTTCATAATCAAACATTATATTAAAGCACGAAAAGTAAATAGTCTAAAATTACTGTGAAATCAAGCCCATTTTCTTCATCTTTTCTTGAATCTGCATGCTTCAAACAGATGTGCAACTTCAAGCTTGTCAGTGTGTCTTCTGAGCAAAGCCAACCCTGCATCTGTGCGATGTTTTCTGCATCACAGATCTTGTTGACAGCAGTTGTAACGAGGATGTTCTGTTCTCACGTCACAGTGCTGATGTCAGACGAATGTGCTGAAAGCGACTAACCTTTAAAAGGTCATAAACCGCACACTGAAGGTGAAGATGCTTTTATTCTGGCTTCAGTTTTTTAGGGTTGGTTAGCTAAAAAAGAGCTAAATGAGTTCATGATAACGACTCTACATTTGAAACAAATACAGTTTCTGGATCTTATCCAAGTACCACACATAAACCCACTGCATGTGTCATTTTTCTATAGATTTCTTACTGGGAAAAGAATGACTGAGAGCCACATTAAATATAGTGGATCATAGTAGAGTTTTGATTACAGCACTAGTGTGAAATGTGCAGGACGTCACTGTGCAAACAAAGAAGACAAAGAAGTAGAATACAGAAAAAACCCCACTACATAATAAATATGTTGTATAACTGTGGAGCGCAGCTTTCAGCAGCACACTAATGAGCCCATTGGGGGAGAAGAAGTGTGGAAGAGAAATGGTTTAGTGCTGACGTTTATTCGACAGCAGCCTCGCTGAGATGATTATTCCATTCATTACAGAGATGAGGAACAGAACCTCGTTATCAGTGTCGCCACACTGATCGCACCTATTTGTTTTTATAATGAACTTTTGACTACAATCATGCGGAATTGTGTCCAAAAGGTGCACGTGTGAAATCGGAGCGCATTAGAGTTGGTCAAAAATTGTGCGGTGAAATTAGAGTATATTCATCTTCACTAGGCGTGCTGCTTAGGTCAGTGACATTAAGGTAAAGGGGATTTTCAGAATCTAGTAGTGGTAAACACAGCTTAGACTTCAAGCCAAAATGAAATCGCTATACCAGAGATGAACAGGTTAAACTAAGAAAGTAAGATTGCAAAGTTTGTAAAAAATATGCTGTGGACTGACATATGTCTCAGCTTATCACGCTAAACAGCTTTTCCTCAACTCTCCAAGGGGAAGGCCAAATAAATATGAGATATATCTGACAATGGCTAACCATAAGAGACTTGAACGTGTGTGTTTTTTTCTGTGTTTATACCACTAAAACCATCTCGACTTTATTTGAATTCTAGTGGATATCCCCCAGATTTCCAGAGATACAAATACACTAGGATGACTTCCAGGAGGATGTGAATAAAATTATGCTCAATACGTCTAACAGATTTCAGCCTGATTTAATGCCGCAGCCATAAAAACACAGTTTCTTGGGTCTGGATGCTTAACTCAGTGTCAGCATTTTATACTGTTGCTTTGTTTAAACGCTGTAACAAGCAGATACAGAATATGTGAAATACTGTTGTACACAGGGTGAATGATTTTTTTAGTCTTTGGAATATTTTTATTTTTATTTAAAAAGGGATTTTTTTTTTTTTTTTACTGTGAATAATGATTTTCGCAGCTTAAAAATACATAAAGAAATATACCAGTAGCATCTTACTCGACTGCCCTGAGTTCATTTTGTTCTTTCCAGGGTTTGATATAAGATATCATCATGTGTTCTCTAATACCTCTCTCCTACTGCTGGTTTGTATTACATTGTCAGGGTTAGTGACCTGCACTGTTTGAAAAGCATTCTTTGCACCTGTCCAACTGATACAGACTGAAAGAGAAAAGCACAGCAAACTTTGAATAAAATGCTCCAAACGTCCTTTAACTGAATGTGGACTGCCATGGTTAAGGGTTCTTCTAACGCCAGTGTTTGACGACCGTAAAAAAGCTCTGGATGAAAGCATCAGCTAAACGAAACAGCATTTGGTCATAGTCACACAGTTGGAAAATCATCTTTTTGGACTTTTGGCATTTTGTGGCTCAAGTGTCACTGCTGCATATAATGAAGTTGGACCACTTGCAGAACCATGAAGACGAAGGCTTTTCCTGTCACTCTCAAAGTACAGCTGGAGGCAAAGAAGTCCACTTTTTTAATAAGACACTCCTCTCTCCTCCTCCCGATGTGCACAGACCGTTTCGTTTGTAATGAAGCCCATGCCTCTCACACCTTAATGTGTTAGGGACTCGTGAACCATGACCAGCACAAGGAGTTAAAGGTCGCAGGTAGCCTAGCTCTCACAAAGTCATCCTGTAATAAAAAAAGGATCACAGGTTAGGTCTCAGGAGGAGGCACGCTATTCAGAGTCCCCTTGAGAAACACTCCATACTAGTTAAATCATTCAAAGTCATTCTGGTTAATGGCCTCAGCCAAACACCTCCGACTCAAGACATTCAGTGTTTAATTAAAAACAAATCTGCCTCTCATTTTTGATTATTACTAGACTTTCTAAAATCTTCAAATAAAAGATGCTATTAGTGACATCAGGTATGCAACGGGTTTTCCTATGGGCCACATAATTTGCTGTTTAAAGAGTTTATAGTGCTGTTTATCCCTAACCTTTCTCTTCCGTTTGCAGACAATCATGATCCTTGATCTTCAGTCCAATAACGCTTTGCAGATGTTTATGCAGTAAGTATCTAGAACAGCATGCGTGCACATCAAAGGGAGATCCACACTTCTATGTTTCTGAACAGGTAGAAGATCATAAATCTTAACAACAAGATCACTGACGGAGAAAAACGCTTTGTAATATCTGGAGCAAGATAGCACACACGGATGGAAGATTTTAAAAGTATTTCAGAATAACCGTTGTAACAATTTATTTATGGCGTGACATATATACACACATTCAGTCTCCAGTGCTGGAAACAAAGTGTCAAAAATGTCCACTTGTCCAGTTTTTTTGACTATTTTTTGGACTATATATACATAGTTGACCTTGCTTTTGATAGCCATCAACAAGCTTCTGGCAAAATTACCATAACATTCATAGCCATGTTGAGTGTATGTAAACTTCCAACCACAACCTCATGTTGAGGTTAATCCTAAAATTTTGTTCGTTGTTATTCATTTTGTGGCTGAATTTGTTTTTCTTTGTTTTGTGCTTTTGTTTGTTCCTTATGTCCAAACAATCTATCCACCCCTCTAACATTTCCAATAAAGGCTGCAGTCCTGATGTTTGTCAGGTGCCTTTAACGTTTTCAGCTTCGGCTCATAGATTTTTTCTCAAGCTCTCTAAGTACACATCTTTACAGGGGTAACTAGCTAAAGTGAGCAGACAGCAAGCAATCTGTATGCTGTCATCTTTTGCATTTGCACCGGTCAATAGGCCTGTATGTGCATTTAATAGCAATACTGCCACTAAGCAGATGGCTATACAGCTCTGCAGTATTCAGCTGTATGCATGCTCAGGTGCAATGATGATGCATAATTTATTTTTCTACATCATCTGTTTGTACACCCATAGGTGACAGCAAGTATGTCCTCATTAGTAAAATATACTCCCCCAACCTTACCGCGTCTGCCCACCCCACCTGATCTCCACCACACGCCCACACACCTCAGACATCCACAGACACCCTTGAGAAGATGAGGCGGTCAGTTTCCTGTTTCATTTGCCTCTGGTCATGCAAGGCTGCGCCAGTGTCTCTACCTGTCTCGCTGCACTAAATCAAAGATGAAGCTGAGCGCCCAGCCGTAGCGGTGACTCCGTTTATGATCTTCTATAGGATCTCGGTCATTGAAAGGAACAAAATGTATGGCCACTAAGACTTACAGATCCTTGCAGAGGTCAAAGGATTTGGCTTCCTTTGTGAATCACATTCACAACTGCCAGTCGCTTCTTTCCATCTCACTGAATTGTATCATTGAAAACCTCATTAAGCAGCAACACTAGAGAGCTTAGTGTTTATTCTGCTCCACCTCCTCTAGGTTTGTTATCAAGCTGTGACAGTTTCCATTTGCAGGTGTTAGATACTGTTTCGGCTTCCTCTCTTCTCTACCTCTCTTCTCTGTTTCTCATTGCAAACATGACAGAGAGTGTCACCAGCCGCTGATTTGCAATTTCGTGCAACCATAGCAAACGGCTGATGTTAAAAAGAGCGAGTTAGCTTGATGGCTCGAACTGCATTGCAGCAAAATCAATTTCAAGAAGTGCCCTAAATCACCAAAAAGACAGTTGTGTGGGAGAGTTTTACCATTTGCATGAAAGCCATTCCAGATTCCTAAAATAACATCAGAAAGACTTTAATGCAAATCTGAGGCACTGTCAGGTTACTCCGTGTTCATGTACACCCCGATGGGCAGAGCGTGACACCACCGGTTTTCATGGTTAAAAACGAAATTCTCTGTGCAGCTCAGTAAGAACCAGGAGAACCACACACAGTTCAGTTATTCAAATCAACAAGTTACTAAAGGACACTACGTTTATGGATTTGGACAAGAAAAAAAAGCTGGTTCAGCCAACGTGCAGACCCCCAAAAAGCTTTTTATAAGAGAAAATTTTGTCAGGCTAGAACATTTTGCTGTTACCAAATGTTAAGAACCAATTGAAATTTTGAGTAGTCCTACTTACTATTCAATGAATGCCATTTATTTCATTTGTTAAGTGCAAAAAAAAGGCAAACATTACACTGAGAGTTGTTGGTTTGTCACTAGGTACAGCAAAACTCTTAATTCATAGGATGGCACCATAAACAGGTTGGACAGTTTACTGGGTTAGAAAATGTGCCTAAAATCTGAATTCTGTCTAAAGACCACCAAAAAGACTTCTGGTCTTTCTGAGTCGATGACACAACAGCTTTCTGTCTTGACGGCTGAGTTTATGGGCTCACTCACTCATGTTGGACCATATTGATTACAAAAATTAAGTGTGTTTTGGAAATCTTAGCCATGTTTCAAAATGAAGGATCATCTGTGGAATGAAGCTGATTTGCTGATCACAAGTCATTAGCCATTAGCCACAGTCAGACCTGCCCTTCTTCACCACATCTGTTTATTTTTTGCAACCAAGATGGTGACGATGTAAATGCTGAAGATGAAACTTCTGAAACCATTTATACTGTGCACGAAGTGCCTCATGAACTGAATGAAAGAGAATTAAGTATATGTGTACAAGTTATACTTTAAGGATTTTCTGGTAATAGCACTGAAGACTTGTAAGAAATAAGTACAATATAAGAAATAATCTTTAAAGCTTAACCAAAAGCAGCTGAAAATGTCTGACTATCCTCTCAGCTCTGCCCTCACACAGCCCAGACCAAGAGAAAAAAAAAGTTGTTCACAGAGTGAATTTGGTGTCCAGCAGGGCGTCATTTCACTCCTGAAAAAAAAAAATCTATAAACTTGTGTTGCGGTAAAGTGCTCCACTTAGAAGTATGTTACGAGGATTTGATTATGTTGGCCGGTTCGGAGGCACACAACCACACACATCCTCACACACTTAGACACACCTGTGGTGAGAGGGGAGGCTCAGTGCTCACTACTCACCCTCATTGTTTGGGGTCATAAATATTCATTTAGCATCTATCAGCCTTTAGGGATTAATCCCAGTAAGGTGGATAAAATTCAGAACACAAAGCTACACGACCAGCATGTTAAGTCCATTATATACTGTAAAGTACCAGGTATTGCCCACAGGAGACTAATGGCTTTTTATCAAGGATCCCTGGAGGGCTGCAGACCCGCACCTCCAGCAGCACAGCTTCCATTAACGCAAGGCAGGTTTAGTTCAAGAGCACATTTTCCAAAAATGCACCTGCTTTAAAAGTAAAATGAGTGACATTAGTGACACAAACAACCCACACGTTTGCTCTTTTATTTTCACAGAGAGCTACCTTTAAGACTGTGATTCTGGTTGAAACAGAAGCATTCTCTCTGTTGTGGCTCTAATTGACATAGTTGACACGGTTGCTGTTTTTTTATGTCTTGACAATAACGCCGTTAAATGTCACAGCAAAAAGGAACTAAAGAAAATGTGTCGGACTATTAGGATCCAAAACTGGCAGCGTTGAAAAGGGAAATTATGTCCAACAGCATCCGGGCTCTAGTTTACAACATGCCGCCTTAATACAAGGTCATTCAAATCGACGTCCTTGTTAAAGCACAAGTACAAACAGACTCCACATTAAACAGCTGCTTTCAAGTGAGCCCCATTTACATTTCAATCTAGTTCATTAAGCGCATACACTGTAATCTGCAGCGTGCTTTAACAGAACAGATCCGTATTAACTGTACTGCCAGCGCTTCAGAATAAAAGCTTTAGTGTTTATATTCTTCTGCCGAAGCAAAACTCACAACACAACACTGCTGCAGTCGGGCCACGGCTAAGGTAAGGCACCTTGAACAGTAAAGTCAAGAAAAACTTATTTTTCCAGCAATAGAAGAAAAGGACTCTGTGTAGTTTACAGCAGTTGAAATGACATTTGAAAAAAGTCGCTCTGCCGTCAGCATCGTTTTATTTTAGTCCGACTTAAAGCAGCGTATGCTCAGTAATGAACAACCTACACTTTTGTGCACACGAGCTCTTTACTGGCTGTAAAATAACATTTTACACTCCAATTTTATTCTCATATCAATTCCACCCCGGCTGGTGGAACTGTCTGCAGAGGCATCTCATACTTAACGCAGTTAATATCTCAGGCTGGAAAACACATTTACAATTTTGTTTGTCTTCAGCACTTGGCTAATATAGTTGATTTAGATTTTTAGATTTGTCATCGCATGCAGCTTTGGCTTTGTACTTCCCCCTCTATCTGCCTGCTTTTTTATTGTTTTATCTATGCTATTGCTTTAGAGGGGCTTTTTTAAGTGTTGGTTGCCTCTTAAGTATTGTTGTGTAAGTGTGTTATGATGTTGATTATGGATTGCTGTTGCTATCTGTGATAAAGTATTATCTTTTTGCTCTATGCGTTTTCATATTATTATCTCTGTTGTACCACAGTTTTGTTTGCTTGATATTATATTTTTTGTCACAGCATTTTATTTTCTGAAATATTGGTACTGATTGGTCATTTTTGTATAAATTCATTAATAAATGCTTTTATTTTTATTGTATTTTACTTTCTGCAGCGGTATTGTCTGTTTTCTGAGATTCACAGTGTTTTTAAAATCCCAAATCAAAAATTGCCAGAGAAAAGAAAACCTGTCACCTCAGCACACATCAGACAACACGCTACATCTACATCATTACAAGGCAAATTTAAAAGGGTATGTCAAACCTATGGTGGCACACTGTCATCATCAAAACAGCAGGAGCAGATGAGGCGTGAAGAAGAAACACAACAGCATTCCACTTTCCTTACAAGCGCTACGCTTCCCTCGCCACCATAACTAAGAGGGTCCTCTGTTTTGTTCTCGGTGGTGTGAGCCCAGCACCAGCAGTGTCCAATCTATCCACCACTTTCCCTCCTACCTCTGACGGCACCTTTCCGCCTTGATTGTGCTGGCTGCAGTGTCGTAATTATGTCCCATAGTTTTGTTTAACACCCCCCTGCCCCCTATCTCTCCAAAAAAAACCAAAAAACAAACAGAGGTAGGAAGACTTTGGGAAATGTTATTTATTCAACTAAGCAGAATTTCCTCTGTTTTATTTCATTGAGGTTTGTGGTAAAGGAGTTTATGATCAACTCAATGACTCCAAAGTTGCCAAAATCCTGTGGCTGCAAAACAAGCTCAAATCAGCACTCCTCCACCACCGTGTTTGACAGTTGGTATGTGGATTTGTGTGTGAAATGTTTGTACGTGTGATTTATGCACTGTTAGTAAAGCCCCTTTTCCATTAGTACCTACTCTGATGGACTCAGCATGGATCGCCACGACTAGGCTTGGATCGACTGGTTTTCCATTACATTCCAGTCCTAATGTCCGTGGTTGTTGTCATGGCAACCCTGCAGAGCATCCTGTGACGAAATGCGACATGAATGCGAGGGGATATACCTGCTGCTCAGTCTTTGGCTTTTCATCAGCGTCAGGGAGCACGGTGTTGTTTTTTGTAGCCATTTGCCTCGCTGGTTTGATTCTCACGACTCATCGAGTGATGCTGACCAACCAATCGGAGGCCCGCAGTGTGATGACATCACATTTTAGTACATGCTCGGATTGCTTGGAAACCTGGCTGAGCAGGTACTAAAAAAAAAAACAGCTGTTACCACATACTTTGACCTAATGGAAAAGCCCGAAAATCATGGCGAACAGTGCTGAGGAGGTACTAATTGAAAAGATGCTAAAATGACAATTTGCAGTTTTGCAAAGTTAAGCTGTGGTGCCATGTTATTTTTAGAGACTAGAGTCTTTCTCCTGAACATCTTTCAAACAAGCCTTTTTCTACCTTTGATATTTATCATGCTAACTGAGGCCTGTAGAGTCTGACTTGTAACATTTGCTTATTTTTTCCAGTTTCTCTGAGCAATGCACAGCCTGACCTTGGGGTTAATTTGCTAGGATGTCCACTCTTGGTAAGACTGGCATCTGTGTTGAATGTTTTTCACTTGTGAATAATCTTTCTCCCTGTAGAATAATGGACTTCGAATTGTTTGAAAATGACTTTATGACCTTTCCCAGACTGATGGGCAGCAACAATCGCCGATGTCTTTCCTCCTTGGCGTTGTGTTAACGCATATCTGAAGGCTCCAGACCTGCAAACAGCCAAAACATCTGCTTTTATAGAGGTGATGATCAGTTAATCAAGTACATTTGATTAGCAGCTGGCAGGGACTTACCTTCTTCTTTCTGATGGAAACACTAAGGGTGTACTTGGTTTTTCACATACTGCTTCTGCATTTTTACTTAGTTTTTGTTAAATAATGACACGTGTAATGGTTGTATATTACTGTTAATCTGAGGTTTTATTTACCTTATTTTAAGACCTGCGCAGGTTCAAATTCTGATACATTGTATCTTAGAACTGACAGAGAGTAAGTGTTCTTTTTTACCACAAATGCAGGTCTTAGTTTTGCATGAGTAAAAGCCAGAGCAAAACTTTAAATATAGCTTTAAAAATAGCTCATTCCTCATTTTAAAAAGAAGCTAATTTATTTGACTCGTCCTTTTGTTCAGAACCACATGAATTGGTGTAATATTAGAAAATGTCTTCAAAAACTACCATCAGCTAAAATCACATTCTTTTCGTTCATGTGTGGATGATAACAGCTTACATTACAGTATTTTTACTGAAGTTCCTTTTTTCTAACCACTTACTTGAATCAAACACGGCACAATGAGCCATGAAGTCCACCAATTAACACCTGAAAAGAAAAATTATGCATTTTTCAGATCACTTTGTCACTCAAGGTCCTCTCTTAAAAAGCTACATTGCTGTGAAAATGTATTTGTCCCCTTCCTGATTTCTTAGCATTTTGCATATTTGTCACATCTAAATGATTCAAATCATCAAGCAAATTTGTAATATTAGACAATGATAACAGGAGAAAATATAAAATATAGTTTTTAAATTAAATTTGTTTGATGATGTAAATAATTTAAGTGTGAAAAATACATAAAAACTAAGAAACCAAGAAGGGGGGAAATACTTTTTCACAGTTTAATAAGAAAAGATCATTTAGAAGAATTAGAACATGATTTATTGAGATAGCGAAGAACCTATCATGACAGAATGGACTCCCAGTGGTGATAGGATTTAGGATAGGACCCCCCTGGAGTGTAGATGGGTGGTGAGGATGGAGCTCCAAATGAGGTGTCTGTGAGATCAAGGTGGGGAGGAGGTGGATTGCAAGGGAGAATGACTGAGAGCAAAGATTTGAACTACACAAAGTCAAGGCTGATTGACCCAAAAGAAGGTTGGCAAGAAGTTGATTGAACTAGAGTAAGGGCAACAGTACAGTCGGTGACCACAACCGCCTGCGAATTGAAAATTTGAAAAATGAAACCCTCTCTTAAAATGCTTAAAAGTGCTTATTTTAATGGTTCAAACATCAAAAATACCTTAAACTATCATCCTGAAACACTTTAACACAATTTCAAAGCCATCTTACAACATTACCCTTAAAAGTGTATGGCTTACATACACTCGAACACTCGTGTGGATAGAATGAAAATATGTATCGAACATTTTAGATGCTCTACGAAAAAATCTGCGAATAGGCGAATTTTCCACAAATAATTTGGAGTTACATTCCACAGAAAAAACTGCAAGTAGGTAAACCCGTGAATACCGAACCACAAATAGGCGGGGGTCGACTGTATTGAGACGGACAGCATTGGGAAAGAGGAAGTGATGTATAGCGAACAGAACAGGAAACTAACGCCCAGGAAAGCAGGCAGATGACTGATTAAAGATGTTCCTAACTGAACTGACACATAAGCTTCATCACTGTATGGCACAAGAAGCATTTCTCCTTCACTTTTCACCTCATTTTCTGAGAAAAAAGCATTTTGGCTAACATCAAAAAGAACAAAAGTCTTAAAATGGAAAGAAATTTAGCGTAGACAAACTATCACAGTCTGTCTGTGAAGGGTAAGAACTTAACTGTAGAAGGATAGGGAATGATATCGTGTGCTCATGTCCACATGTTTCTTGCTACTGAGTCACAGGAGATAATTGAGTTTTTAGCTGCGTTCTGGGTCTATCTTTTTTAATTTGCACATCTACGATCAAGTTGAGTGGAAAGGTGCCCCCAAAGGATGTCAACTGAGCATAATTATTTTCCTCTCTAATTAGCAAGGCATCAAAATCACAGCTAATTGAATAAACTTCTATACTGCTGGAGTGATGGCAACTGCTTTAAATGCATTACAGCTGTGCATTACAGCTGTACATCCTTGTATACATTTAAAGCTGAATAATGAATTCTGTTCCAGCTAGATCTGCAGAAAAAAACCCTTCAGGTTTTATAAATAAATGAATTCCAGTTTTAATCTAGATATTTACAACAGGTTTATTTGGTTGTTTTAAACTTAGCAGCAATAAAACCATCCATCTGTTACCGTCTCTGAAATGTAACCAGGCTCGGTCTCCACAGCTATGCAAGCAGCCCTCTAAAGCTGCTCTCTAACTTGCTTCTTATATCAGCAGTTGAATTATGAGAGTGGTGCATACTGTAATGAATAACCATTTTATTACATCTCTAAGAACTTTAATAGCTATTGACAAAAACTGCGGTTAGCTCACTCCGCCCTCGGCCAACAATTACCAGACAAATTAGACTCCGTGGTACTGAGCAGCACAGATGTTTGTTGTCTATTAAAAAGCACAGATGATTCTTATTGGAAAAATGTCGCAGAAATTGAGGGAAAGCCTCATTATCAGCCTGGTTTATTTGTTTTCAGCTCACTCCCATTACGTGAAAACAGCATTTTTGATGATCCAAGGATTCTGCCTTGGTTCTGCTGCCGGCAGAACGGTGTCCTTGGTATTGTCATGGGATGCGGCGTATTTGGCCTTCATGCTCTATGAAACTCGCTCCCCACCCAACCTGCATGAAACTTTCCTCTCCAAACCCACTAATGAGGCTGAGCCTGGAGTCAATCAGCTGTAAGGGTTTAAATATGCTTCTGTGGGGTTGCAAGCAAACCTGTGCTGCCTGCTGGTTTAACATTCCCCACATTTTTGTGCACCCACAAGTCTCTTTTCATTTTATTCGAGCTAAGGCAACCATAAGTGGCAGGAATGCATGTCAAGCTCTAGCTGATACCTCAAAAAATGGAGCTTTCACAGTACGTGGCCCTCATACCTAAAAATATTTCCTTGACATCTTAAGAAAAAAAAAATTGTCTAATTTCTTTTAAAAGTAAAACCACACTGCAATTAAATGAAATATTGGACTCTAGCACAATGAGCTCCTGAATTCTGACTTTGAACCATCTGAGTGCCTTAATTGGAAGCCATTATGGCTTTGACCCCCTCATTTCACAGCATTCGCATTTATTATTCTTTGCCAGTATGTGTACAAAATCTTGCTACCTGCAGATATGCAATGCCCTGAAGGTAGCTGGGAATTTCATGGTGTCTAAACTACACAGCTGACACTCCTGTTTCAATGGTCCACCATTCTCCCTATAAACGGAGCGCCATTACGCTCAATAAACCAAATACTTTACGATCCATCATCGCCCTGTTTCTGTTTTTGCCCTCTGTTGCCAAACATCCACGAGCATCATTCCAGCGATAACTGTGCAAGTGAATCAGCAAGCAGAACAGCAGTTAGTGTTGCCTTTTAATGTATGGCGAGGTCGCGGAGGTCCTGGATATGTCGAGGTGTTCATAGCAGTGTGGGGGGGAGAGAGGTGACAGAGTCGCTGCACTTTATATCAGAGGAATAATTCATGCAGCACAAAAAAATAAAATAACAATCTGTGACATCTGCCTCTGCTTGTGATTACTGTCGATATTCTCAGCGGTGCCACCTCCACTGAGCAGACTGGCGTCTCTCTCAAAACACATCTCGGAGACGTAAGAATAAGAGCATTTGATTGATATTCTCAGTGTGGTGGTGCTTACTGCAAAATTGCAAGTCTAAACAAAAACGGGGTCTATTGAAATTCTGATTCAGGCTTGCCCTAGTTTTCCCTCATATACATTTATATTGTTTGGGGCGGGGCTTGGGAATGGGGACTTATCGTAAAAAGATATTATCTTATAAACAAGTACGCACGAGGCAAGTGCCTTTCTCTGTTCTCTGGCGCTATGATATCTTCGGATGCTAACAGAGACAGGTAATCTAGATAATTCTGCACTGCAATCAGCTTTTTTTTGTTTGCACTGCTGACAGCAGCATCACTGGTGAAGAACTTCCTCTCTACATGGCAGAGATAAACTGATAAGTTTTTTTTTTTTTTGCAAAAACCTGTGATAGGGAAATCTGTGTGATCATGCAGGGAAAATGACACTGCGGGTAATTCCTTGTGCTGGATTCATTTTAAGGGGGGAAATTGTGGCGTTATCGCGGGCAAAGCGGAGGATGGCTGAACATTGTGTTCACTTTTTTAACTGCATATCTGCACAGACTTAATTCTACTGATGTGATTTCGCAAAAGGTGGCAAAATTAATTGAGAAGCTCAGCAGGTGGTGGTGCATAACAGGCTTATGAGTTCATGTCTTGAGATTGAATGTGACTCATGATGTGTAGTGAAGACATTATGTAGATGAATTAAATATCGGGAAAATATTATTCTTGTACGAAAAGATTTTTCTTCCTTTCTCCTCGCACTTAAGAGGCTTTAAAATGCCGCTAACTGATTCGTCATAGAGACAGTTCAACTGTGGGATATGCTGTGTCCTAATGTTCTTATCAGTTTAATTCAAAATCAGGCACACAATTAGCCTCAGATGAATGTCAAACCACCCATGTTCAACCAGGTGTGAACATGTAAGAGCCAATCATCTGCACTGCTCGTTCCTGAAGGCAGCAATATACTGCAAATGGACTCAAGCTTGCACAAAATTAAACTGCTGGTGAACTGGTTTCAAAGAGTGCTTTGAGCAAATATCTATGTGCTCAGTGTGACTGATGTCCGCTCCTTTTGAGACACTCGATGAATTTATTTACCAGATAGAGCTGCTTGGAAATTGCAACTATGTGATGGGAGGAGACAAATAGCATGTCTTGTGATACTAATGTCGAATTCATAATTAAAACTGTTGACCATTAGGTCGATGTTAAACACAGGTAAAAAAAAAAAAAAAGAGACCTTAACAGTTAGAATTACATATTTCTTTATAGCCACTGATCGTGTTTTTTAACCACTTATATGGTTGAGTGTCACGTCCATCACAGGCCTAGTTCTTCCTGTAATAACCGACAACGTTAAAACAGCTGACCTGTAGTTATAATATCTGAAAGTGCTCTGATGGAAGTGCAACCCTCTGCAGCTGGTCTCTTTTGAATATTTCGAAAGACATTCACCACGACATTATTACACACATAAACTCTACAACATATCATCTTGGATTGCATCTCTCATTTTCACACCCTGTGCTTGTGCATCCTCATGCCGTATAACAAAATTTGGGCAAACTTAATATTAATCTTGGAATTTCCCAATTAATTTGGGAATTAATTGCTACCTTATCATGGTGGAGGTGGTTTGTGTGTCCCAGGGACCCCAGGGGCTATGTTGTTCCTGGTAGGGTTTCCCATGGCAAATTGGTCCTGGGTGAGGGACCAGACAATGAGCGATTCAGCAGACCTCTATGAGTGAAAGATAGGGTTATCCTGGGCAGGGTGCCTGGGTGCCTGAGGATGAGCGTCTGGTGACCTGGCCTTAGTCCATGGGGCCCGGCTGGGCACAGCCTGAAAAACGAACATGGGCCCATCCTCCTGCAGGCCCATCACCTGCAGGAGGCGCTGTAGGGGTCGGGGGCAATGTGTGCTGGGCGGCAACCAGGAGCGGAGGCCTTGGCAGACTGATCCCTGGCTACGAAGCACTAGCAACTGGGACATGGAATGTCACCTCTTTTGTGCAAGTGGAGGGGAGCCAGTTAAGGTGGTTCGGGCATCTGACAAGGATGCCTCCTTATCAGATGCCCACTGAGGTATGTCCCACCAGGATGTGGCCCCAGGACAGACCCAGGACACACTGGAGAGATTATATCTGTCAGCTGGTCTGGGAATGCCTTGGTTTTCCCCTGGACAAGCTGGAGGAGGTGGCCGGGGAAAGGGAGGTCTGGGCTTCTCTGCTTAGGCTGCTGGCCTCGTGACCCGGCCAAGAATACATGGCAGAAGATGGATGGATGGATTTGAAACTGCAAAATTACGGACTAGCTTAACTACTGTTAACATGCTGTTTATGCATTCACAATATGGGGCAGGTCAATATCATAGACCCATAATAATTGTCTATACTGAATTCTAAACTACAGCTCTATTAGAATGTTTAAATAACCCATCTGGCATTCATGAATGGATGATTAAAGCCTAATTAAGTATTTCAGACAGCTAGGAAGAGTGTATTTTTAGGATTTACCAGAGTTCATTTTAGAGAAAAACATCTATTATCACACAACATAAGTCTTGTTTTACATAAGGTATGAAAACATACCAGACATTATAATTTAAATATATTTTACTCAAAGCAAAAATGACCAGGAGGAACACAAAACATGAAACGCTATTTCTTGCAAACTAGCCTGTGCATTAAAATCAGTGACAGGAAACCTTGCATGTGTGGGGCTTGTGAAGTCGCAGGTGCCTTTATAATGTCAGGACCCTCAAACTCCCATTTGGATCTCTGTTTTAATCTCAGCGAGCTAGGAATAAATAGATTTTGTTAAACTGCAGGTGCAAATGTAACATTCTTGCATTCTTGTAGGATTTTTTTTAATACTAATAACTCAAAGCACTTTTAACGATGACCCACATTTTAACCAAAAATTCATGCAACACTTTATTCTGTGCAGTTCATCTACAGAGTCACTGTGATATAAAAAAAATAACACAGACACAAGATTCCCTAAAAACATGATTTAACTTGATTTGATCCACACTGGTTGATGTAAAATCCACCTGAACAGATATGGGTCAAATTTGTCCCAAGCAGCCTCACTGTACAAAAATGTCTAGCACCTGTATAACAGTGTGAATTTTTGTGTATTTCTGGTCACTTTAGGAAAGGTCATCAAATTTCAGTCTTAAAAGAATTACATTTAAAATATTCTTTACTGCTGTCAAATGACACAATGGTGAGATGTAATGAGACACTTTGTCCACTGCCATTTTAAAGGTCAAGAACAGACTTTGTAAAATCAACTTTAATACTAACCTGGCAAAATAACAAAAAAAACATTTACAACGACTGGGTAAACTCCCCCCACTGATGAAGAACATGTCACATGCTCCATTACTACATAATGCTACATGTTGTTATTGTCTGGTGGGCAAACATCTCAAGCCAGGAATGCGAGACCGAGCAATCGACTCAGGAAGGGTAGTTGTTACTGAATGTTTACTAAGGATGGCCCTGCCAGAGAATACCATTTCAGTGTCCTTATGCATTAGGATACTATAACAAAAGACGTGTTGTGGTTTTACTGCACTTCAGTAAAGCACTAATAATGTTACTGTATGTTGATGTGCATAAATGCGTGACCAGTGGCCTGGCGATCACAGCGTTTAAGTCAAAAGCAGGGTTGGACTCTGTGGCTGTGCCTGCCTTGTAATTTACAAGTTATGCATTTTTAACACTGCTTTCGTATTACAGGCCAATCACCTGGCCAGGTCACAAGGAATTCTGCTGGTGCTCGCAATAGCCATTCTACGCCCACTGGAATGTTACTGGATATTTTTACTGCCACAGCACAAACAGAGCAGAGATAAAATAGTTCACAATTCTGTTTTTCAGCTAGCGATATTCCTCCAACACACAACACATTTGAGTTGAGTAATTATATATTCAGAGACGATGAGCAAAGCATTTGCAAAAATTCAACAAATTTTGGCAGTTTTGTTTGAACTCATGTTGTTCTAGACACTGCGTTTCATTACCCACTTGCAATGCTCTTGAGCTTCATTCCCTTATACACTATAGTATTACATATATAATGTTGCTTAACTTTGTTGTGAGTGCATGACACTTTTCTGAAATAGACAACCAGTGCCACAGCATCGCCTGCATTGGTAAACAAAGCTATTACATGTATATTAAATAGAGAGTGGCATTTGTAGATTTAGATATAAATAGATTATTGGTTTCAAAAGCAAACGTTGAAATGGAATATAAATATTGAAATAAACACACACACTTACCAGTCACTTTATTAGGTACACCTTTTCAGCTGCTCATTAATGCAAGTATCTAATCAGCCAATTACATGACAGCAACTCAGGGAATTTAGGTGTGGTCAAGATGACCCTTTGAAGTTTTATTTTAAATAACTTTAGCCATTGTTTAAACACTATAACCTTTGGGATGTGGTGTAACAAGAGGCTTGCTTCATGGATCTGAATCTAAATAATCTGAAGCAACTGTTTGATGCTGTCATGGACCAAACTCTTCTAGGAATGTTGCTAAGGCTTAAGGTAGAATAAGGTAGGCAAATGTACTTAGTAAAGTGGCTGGTAAGCGTATATATACCTGCATAATGTTATTTTTCTTTAGCAAGGCACCATAGCCTTGCATGGCCCAGTGTGGTGGAGAAGCACACTTGTAGGCATGCATCTAATTGCATGTATTTTTGCTAATCACGGGTGTGTGCAATTATTTTGCCTCTGATCAAGTCATGGCTAAATAAATGGTTTTCATAAATAATCTTATCAATGCCACCGACGGGACTATGAGTGTTTGTGTGAGATGGAGTAAGTGGAACTGAAAAGAACAAATTAAATTTAATCCAGCTGGCATCAAGGCCGTGAAAGCAGCTTAGGCTTTAGACACTTGTCCTTGGATTTTTATGAGCTTCTTTAAGAGCAATCAGTCAAACTCTGACCACCACTTGCGTATTTTTCTGCAAATAATCTCTCCATATGTGCTTCTGTTGAAACAGGTGCGATAGGTTGATTTCAATGGAATGCCTTTTCTTTTTTTTTTTTTTTACATCATCATAGAGCTCGGTACAACAAAAGAATCTTAGAGCTCGGTTCTGCAGATCAAGGATAAAAAAAAAGATATCCAATGTCTAGCCAATCTAGAGATAAAGAGGGAATTTAACGGTCTGCAGGAAATACTAATAAAACTCATCTTTATACAACTGCACTATAAGAAGGTTTGATTTAGGACTGCTGCTCCAGGTGACTGCAACAGGGTAGCATTACCACATTTAAAAAGAATTGCAGAAAATAACAATCTAAATCAGCGTTCGGAAGTGTTACCATGGTTTCACAGTTGGGAAACTTGCTTTTATTAGGAACAACGCCTGACATCGGTTTCATTTGTTTTTCTATCTACTCTACAGCTATGGTTAATTGTAGCTGCCGCTGCTATCATTCTAAGCTGAATTTGTGCAATACGAAAGTGGAAAGCTAACAAATGTAAGCGTGAATACTGGTATGACTACTGCTGAATGGATCTGCATCTGGCCAATCGTGTCTCAGCTGAGGCCAAGCGTTCACAGCAGCTGTCTGGGATGGGAGGGGGGGTAGAGCAAACAGCTGACTGGAGCAATGTAGCAGACAGGTGCAGAGATAATTTGAAAACAATTGTCTTCCTTACAGAGACTAAACAAACATGCCCGTCTGCCTCCGCCATTAAGGTGTCAGATATGTTTAGCGGTGAAGGTGCTCCAGCTCGAGCCCACGATGCAGGTAGATTCACTCGAAACGCCCCAAACTGAAGCTCCTCATGAGCAGCCTCATGTTCCCTGTCTCTCTTCATTCGTAATCACGCTCAACCAAGATGTATGGCTACATTTGAACAAACTGGTGTTGTTGGGGCAAAACCAGACACCGGCAGAAATGATCCTCATTTTTCCATCGCACCTGCTTTCAGGAACTCGATCTCGCTTTTACACTGGTTCCTCAGCCAAGAATACAACAAAAATAACAAACTCACTCATCATTTAATTTACTGTGTTTGAAGGAAAATTGTATGTCTCAAAAAAAATAAATAAATCTTGCAATTTCCAATCTCCAAATAAATCAGTGTTATCCCTCCCATATCTCACATATACATCACTGCCTTGCTTTCATGTTGATCATCAAGGCACACAAATGAAAAGGGGAATACAAACATTTGTTTGTATCCTATTTTAAAAGTAGCAAACTTTACATTAGTAATGAATTGATTAAGTGAAATTTGAAATGGAATCAATCTGAGTATCCGTCCACTCTGTTTAAAACCTGGATACAAGGATGTACACATGGTTTGAAGTGTAACTACATCACTCTGCTTTTGTCCAAAGGTCACTTGGAGACAAATGATTGCCAGCTGTGTCACCACTGGTGTCACAGTGATTAGTGGGAGAAATAACAAAAGAACACAACATGGAACATAAGGGCCTGAAGGTAAAGAGATACCTTCCTCTGTCTTAAGAGGCAATGCTGACCTACCTCCCTGTGAAGGGTTGTTTCAAGGCCTCCGACAACCCTCATATTGCTTAATGTTACTTGACAGTTGTTCCATAAAAATATACACTTACACTTTACAACTTAAAAACTGCTTACAGGCTTTGGAAAGCATTGCGTTTATGACAGAAATAATAAAGTCTTCAGTGGATTTAAATGGAGCTTCCTGAAATGTGACAAAGCACATAAAGTGCTCCCTGGAGTTAAAAAGTCAAATAAAATTAACTCAAGGTCATCATCGGAAAAAACCCACAAAATATTTACACACCAGATACCTCATATAGTGAACTGCAGTTAGCACTGTAGCACCATGTTTATTTTCACACAGGAAGTGCTGTTGGAGTCGTTGGATCAAGCTGGGTTCTGCTATAGTGGATAGTCGACCATTAGATTTTATGACAAACTTTTAAATTATTTCCAATACCACACATTTTTTCATTCCAATTCAGCTAAACTGCCACAGATGATATTCAATCCCAGCCTTGTCTATCGCAAAAGTGTTTTCAGTAACATGGAAACATTTTGAAGAACAAAAAGTTTTATGGCGTTTTACCTTCTCTGAATACAACAAAAAGAAAAATGTGTGTTTGTCCAATAATGCTGATATTTTATCCATAAATGAATCACGTGGCAAGGCTCTGTATATGATTGTGGACTATTGCCTCCACCAAAGGCAATAGTCTGAATGCCATTCTAGTTTACAAATGATTCAGACTGTGCATCAGGCTGTAAGAATTTCACTCTTTTGGTAACGAATGCTTTTAATGAACATATTTCAGGCAACAACAGCAGCAGGAAAACATGGCGATTCACCCAGACCTCAACACAAGTAAAAATTAATTATTTAGTCATGTGTCTGAGTTGGTAACAGAACAGCTGTGCTGGATGTGCGGCTTTCAGTAATGAGTCCAGAGAAAGATTCCACAAAACTTTACTGTGTATGAAAGAAATGTCTGACCTCGAGAACTCTTACACTGATAGATCTGTAATGTTTGGATACTTCTGGGAGGCACTGATTTTGCGATGTAAATGTTCTAGATGTATCTTTCCATTGTCCTTCAACCTGATTTACCTGCTTTATGTCTGCTTTTACATTTAGTAGAACAGCTATGAACTTTGCATAAAGTTGCATAAAGGGCTAAAAGAAGCAAATGCCGAAGACAAGCTGACAGAGAATTTCTCTCTAATGGCTGATGTAGCTACAGTCTCTCACTGGAGCTAAACGGGGGATTGCAGTGACAGAATATAATCAGTATCATTATATCCAGATGTTGCCTCTGAAAAGAATGCTGGTTGTAGGTGAAGTTCGGACTTGGAGTTAGGGTTGGATGATTGGGGTTGAAAAGTTAACTCAAGTAATAGAGACAGACAATCAGTTTAGACAAACATATATGTATCATTTTCTTTTTTTACTTTGTGGAACACAGAGAACTCTTAGGAGTTTCTGTCTGGTGTTCCAGACAGATCACAGCTTTTGATAAAGCTCATTACTGCAGAGTAGCTCTATTACTTTTAGTTCAGGCACCAACATCTTAAAAATATATCTGCATATATATCCAGGGGTTACGGTGGGATTTAGCAGGTGGGGAACCATATGGTCTGGTGTAGCAGTGCACTATGTGAAGAATTACTCAGAAATAAGTCACATTAATAGCTTGTTTTATCACCTATATATACTTGTGTGTGTGTGTGTGTGTGTGTGTGTGTGTGTGTGTGTGTGTGTGTGTGTGTGTGTGTGTGTGTGTGTGTGTGTGTGTGTGTGTGCTGGGAGAGGCATAACCAAGTGGCTGGGATTCTCCCCAAGGACAAAGTGGGACATGCCACCAAAAGTGGTTGAGAACAACAGGGCTAAGATCCTGTGGGACTTTGAGTTCCAGACAGAGAAGCAGCTGCCAAAGAACCAACCAGACAGAGTGGTGGTTCACAAGGAGCAGAATACAAGAACAGAACATCACAGTGTGATAGATGTTGCAGTCCCTGGAGACAGCAACATCAGGAAGAAGGTGCACAAGGAAATTGTACTAGGGAGCTGAAGGAACCACTGGAGCAGATGTGGAAGGTAAAGTCCAAAGTGGTCCCTAGTGGTACTAGGAGCATTTCACTGCTACCCTTGATGTAAGCTAACATTGCTTGCACTGTACCAGTCCAACAAGATCAGCCCTTAATTTTGAAAATAAACTCTCCTATTTCTCTCCTGTCATCTCTTTCATAAATCTTTCTCCAGCTCTCACTGTTGTACATTAAGGTATTTTCCCTTCTCCTATGAAATACAGCAGCTCTAGCATGACGTGGCTATGTGCAGTCTGTGCAGTTTGTCACACACTTTCTGACCTCTTGCCCTCATTTCTTTGCTAGGAAAAATGGGAAACGCCTGCAGAAATATATTCAAACATGTGGAAACATACATGGAAATACAGTATATAAGGCAAAAACAGTTTAAAAAGTCAATATTTAGTATGGCCATCTTTATTCTCCCACACAGCCTGAACGCCCTTTTTTGTCATTTCTTTAAGTAGTCTTCAGGAATAGTTCTCCAGGCTTCTTGAAGGACATTCAAACCTCTTCTTTGGATGTTGGCTGTCTTTTGTTCTTTTCTCTGTCACGATGATCTCACTGCTTCAATAATGTTGAGGTCTGGGCTCTGGGGAGGCCAATCCATGACTGCTCCATTATGTGTTTTTCTATTCAGGTGTGCTTTTACTGTATTTTCAGTGTGTTTAGAATAATTTTCATGCTGAAAATTGAAGCTGTTGCCAATCAAATGCTTTCCACATGCTATTGGAGGGTGGATCAAATTTTGGTAATACTTTTCTGGGTTTTGCTACTGATTTTAAACATACTTCAGCTTTTACATGCTTTCTAATGAGCCTTTGATAAACAATAGATGGATCAATTGAAGCGCCAGATGCATCTCTCAGGTCCTGCGTCAGATCTTGTTGGAGTTTTTGCTCTTTCCTAAAAACATGATTTTCAGATACAGTTCATCCTCTTTCAGTGTTTTTTTTTTTTTCAAGCCTGCTGCTTCTTCCTTTAGCCTGCATTTGTCCAATTTCCTTTATTTATTTATTTATTTTTTTGATGATACTATGCACACCATGCTGACAAAGTTCTCGGCTAATATCTCTTTTGAAATCACCTTTTTGGTGTAAAAATACCACTTTATGCATGTCAGACTATGTTATCTTTGTCATGTTTCATAAATTTGGTCACAATTTTGGTCACAAATTATGCATTTTTGCAACTAAAGGAAAAAAGTGCCTAAAGATAAAATTTGAAATTGGTTCTTTGTGAAGTTGAACTTTTTGCATAGTTTAATTTGATGACTTGGGTTTCTTTTGATGCTTGACTGATTCACAGGTCAGAGCTAAATGGCTTAAAAAGGAAAGAAATCATTCATTTGAAAAGGATAAGGTACAAAAACTGGACTGAAAATGACTGAAAAAACAGCCAGTGTCCAAAGAAAAACTCTGAAAGGTCTCCAGAAAGCCTGGAGGCCTCAAGATGATTAAAAAATTACAAGAAAGTCTGGCTCCTTGGAAGCAGAATATGAAGAAATGAGGGCTGATCCAAGATCTGTGCACAGTATTGTGTATATTGCATGTGTACAGATTCTGCACAGAGACATGGTAACAACAACAGAAAAATAAAAACCTGTTTCCAATGTCATGACTTTTGAATGAATCCTATGACCCTCTCTTATCACTCTCAAGCTTCCTTTCTCTTCCTATTTTGTCTCTAAACAGAATCTTATGAAGCAGAAATGTCACAAAAAATTTCCTTAAAACAGCAAGCCTAGTATTCCCTGGGACTTTCTTCAAGGGTTGAGTGAAAAGTCACCCAAATGAAGAATGGCAGCGATATCAAGCCAGAGGACAGCTTCTTCACTCTCCTTGTTTTTCTGAGCTCGATAAATCAGCTCAAGGTTCCTCAGTGATCCTCTGCGTGGCAGTGGAGAGGGATTTATCATTCTCAGATAAAGGTTCAGTCCTCGTCAACGTTCACTCTCACCCTCGGCTGGGAATTTATGAGAACCGGTGGCATTGTGTGTGCAGTCTACCTAGTTGCACAGCAGAGTGCAAAGGGTTACACAAGACAATCTATTAGCAGTGCTCTCGCTATTAATTTCAACCCCAAGGATGTCGTCTACACACGTGAAAAATTGTGTTTTTCACAGCTATTTGCAGCAGTGCAAATACAACGTGAAGCAGTTTCACAACAGTACAGTTCATCTTTCAAAGACAAGTACAATTAAAATCTATTTAATAGAAACAAATGGCGGCATTGCATTGTGAAACAATGTGATTTGATTGGTATTTTTAAATGAATTTGCAAAAAGCACTTTACAGAGTAAAAGTTATCAAGGAGTTACTGCTGTGGAATAAAAAATGTTATTTTCCTCACTTACCACAGAGCTCAAAACCCTAGTCTAACACTGTCCCCTATGTCTCACCTATCTGCTGTTACCTCTTTTCTGCAGTGTAAATACAATAAATGCTGGCTACACATCTGAAAAAGAAGCAAATAAACAAAAAAGAACATTAAATGAACCTATAGCTGTTGTCAGAACTTTACATTCACTCGTTATGACCATGAATGTCATGTTAATTATGAAAGTTTTATTAGGGATGTTCCTGGCGACTAATTCCTTAGTCAAATAAACAAGGAACAACAATTAGACAAACTGACTAGTCTTACAGTCAGATTTAAGTTAAATTTCAGAACCATCAGTTCTTTGCCAGTCCGTCATCTACCTATGGTGGTAACCAGGCCCTACACTCTGTCTGCCTCGCAATCAGTTTGTTGTACTTACCACGTTTCCCTGTGTCCGTATTTTCTTCATCGTGCCTTCACTACCATCCTGCAGTCTACAACCTACGCACTGGTCTCCCGACAATAATCTCAAGCAGCTCCGCTGTTCCACTTCTGGAAATTGGATATTCACCGTTTTCACCTGCCCGTCCTCCTGCCTGCCGTCTTCTCTGGAACATCAGTAACTCAAGGTTGGAAACACACTCACCTGTTGAACGCTCACTCAGCATCCCCCCCACCAAACTTGAATGACTTCCACCTGCAGGTAAGCCCTTCAACCCAGCATTCCTCTCAGTGTTCTGGTGCTCACTCCTCATCCGTCTTTAACCTCCTCAGACACAGGATGTGCGGAAGGGCTTCAGGAAGGTGAACGGATGCAAAGCTACTGGTCCGGACGGGTGTCCTCAAGTCAGCTGGCTGGAGTGTTTACACACATCTTCAATCTTTCGCTTTCTCTGTCTGTAGTCCCAGCCTGCTTCAAAATGGCCACCATCGTCTCTGTACCCAAATCCTCCACCATCTCCTTATTGAACGACTGGCGACCTGTAGCCCTGACCCCCATCGTGAGCAAATGCTTCGAGAAGCTGGTCAGGGACATCTGCTCTTCACTACCCGACTCACTGGACCCTCTACAATTCGCATACCGCCACAACAGGTCCACTGATGATGCCATCACCAGTGTGTGAATGGGTGGATGACTGGATATGTAAAGCGCTTTGGGGTCCTTAGGGACTAGTAAAGCGCTATATAAATACAGGCCATTTACCATTTGCCATAGCCCTGACACTACACACTGCCCTGTCACACCTGGAGAAGACAGACACGTATGTGAGAATGCTGTTTGTAGATCACAGCTCAGCATTCAATACCATCGTTCCCTCGAAGCTGGACAGGAAACTGCAGGATCTAGGACTGAGCAGCTCCCTCTGCAGCTGGATCCTTAACTTCCTGTCTGACAGACGCCAAGTGGTCAGACTGGGCAGCATCACCTCATCCCCCATCACAATGAACACTGGTGCTCCACAGGGGTGTGTACTGAGCCCTCTCCTATACTCACTCTACACCTACGACTGCACGGCCACTAGCAACTCCAACATCACTGTGAAGTTTGCGGATGACACTACAGTGGTGGGTCTTATCACCAAAGGTGATGAGACGGCCTACAGGGAGGAGGTCAGCGCCCTGACCCACTGGTGTCAAGACAACCATCTCACCCTCAACGTCGCAAAGACAAAGGAGTTGATAGTGGACTTCCGGAGGTGCAGAGAAGTACACACCCCCATCACCATCAACGGCGCTGCTGTGGAGAGAGTGAGCAGCTTCCAGTTCCTTGGTGTACATCTGGCTGAGGATCTTACGTGGTCAGTACACATAAACAAAACAGTGAAGAAGGCGCAACAGCGCCTCTTCTTTCTCAGGAGACTGAAAAGATTCGGCATGAGCCCCCGCATCCTCAGGACCTTCAATCGCTGTGCCATTGAGAGCATCCTCACTGGATGCATCACCACCTGGTATGGCAACAGCACCGCCTACAACTGCAAAGCTCTCCAGCGAGTAGTGCGGTGCTCTGAACGGATAATTGGAGGTGAGCTTCCCTCCCTGCAGGACATCTACAGGAAGCGGTGCCTGAGGAAAGCGGGGAGGATCATCAAGGACTCCAGTCACCCCAGCCATTAACTGTTCAGACTACTTCCATCAGGAAGGAGGTTCTGCAGCATCTGATCCCGAACCAGCAGACTGAGAGACAGCTTTTTCCATCAGGCCATCAGACTGCTGAGCACTTCATAAACACCTCACCTTCTCTTACCGGAACTTCAACATTATGCACTCCACACTGTATATAAATGCCACTTGTTTTGCACATGTCCAACTACCAACCTATGTATATTTTATTTTATTATTTATTCTATTTAATTTTTAAAATACATACACACACACGCGTAGATATACATATTTAGTATACACATTCAGTAATGCGCATATACTCTTATATTGTACATATATTTATTCATATAACTCTCAGATTTACCCATTCTTATATTTTGCTTGTTCTTATGTTATTGTATTTTTGCACACCCCTGTTGCTTGTGAAGCTCACACACAAGAATTTCCCTCGCATGTACTGTACCAGTGTACCTGCACATGTGATGTGACAATGAAAGTGATTTGATTTGATTTAACCACCTCTCCCTCTGTTGCAGTGCGTCACGCCAAGTGATTCCCTGCTCAGGGCTCCCTTGTTATTTTCCTCCAGTGTTTACAGTAACATCTGTAAATCTAATCACTGTCTTGTTTTGGTGTCTTTGGGTCCACCTTCATGTACCACTCTCTGGGCTTTCTGACAAAAAGTGAATCATGCTGCTTAGCTTTGAGCCACCTCGCATTGTGAACAATGCATTGCTTTGCATTGTCGTGTTGGAATTGCATCCAAGTTTCAATCATCTAGCTGTTGATTTGAGGTAAGGTTGAAGAATCCTTCTTCATGTATCCTTCCCCTTCTGCTATAATGTAATGTATTGCACTGTTACCAGCAGCAAAACAGCCCTAGAGCATGATGCTACCACCACCATACTTGATAGTAGGTACAGCGTTTGAGTCTCACCTTACACCTCCAAACATACCATAGCTTAACCTTTGTCTCCTCTGACAAAGTTTAAAAACTAAAGGCATTTGGTGCATGTTGGTAGCTGTAAATCTGAGTCGAGCTTGAAGGTGTAAAGTTTCAAACTTCTCGGACAGCACCCTCTTTGTTTATGCTAATGTCCTACCCAATTTACTCTCACCTGAGGACAGTTGGGATCTTCTTTTAAACCAGATCCAAACAAATAAACTGAACTGATGATCTTAGAAACTGCATTTGTTTAGAAATGGCCACAAGAGACCTTTTCAACTTGTGCAAATCTACATTTCTCCTTTGTAGATCTTCATGGAGTTCATTGGTCTTTCCCATTGTTCTGCGTATTGGTCAATCCAATGCTTGAACTTCTGACCACAACTGTAAGTCACACATCGGATGATGATGCTTATTCATGTTGGAAATGTTTAAAGGTACCCACTGTGGGTTTTTTTTTTTTAACAAAATAACAATGATCAGTGGAAATCAAAAGTAAACCTACATTCAAAAATACCCCAAAAATCAAGTATTTAGCATTTTGAGCAACAGTTAATATCACTATATCATCTGCCAGTGCTATTACTGGAATACAATGATATACATAAAATGTACATTCATTATTATAAAGCTGAACTAAATAGTTTCAATGTAAACTAAGACAATCAATTAATATAATAAAAATTTAAGATAGGAGATGATTAGACAAAGCTGAACCAAGGCCAGTCCAACAGGGGCCAGGTAGTGTTAACAGATAAAATAGATATGTATATAGGAGTCACATATTCAGTTCTTCGCAGCCATTGTCATTTATATTTCTAATAACTTTTTTGTGTGTTTGTTTTTCTGTGGAAATCACTTGCATGCTTAGATTAATAATGAAGGGATTTGAGTTTTGAGTCTACTGCAAAATTAAACACACTATTACTGGCAGATAAAAATGCACTTGCAGCAGTTGTGTTATTATGTTTAAAGACCTTTAATAAACACCTTAATATTAATATTTAATATTTCTCCTCTAAAATCCCAAATCCCTGCATCATAGACCTCTGCTGCTGTCCCATAATGTTTGCAAAAAACCTGCAGTGCCCACATGTTATATGATTTTTTTTCTGTTTGTTGTTTGTCTGTTTTGATACAATAACATAGTTAATTAACTGATTTTAAAGAATTATAACAATAACTTTCACTGGGTTAAAGTTTGAGTGCCAGCAGCTGGCTGGGAAGTTGATTATTAACAGCAATGCTGTGTGCAGGCCTTATCTTTTAAGTAAACATAAACTGGCTGCCTGTGGTGTATTTTAGAAAAGGGGCATGGGTACACAAACTTTTTTTCTTTTCTTTTTTTGCAGTGCGATGAGGTAATCACCCCCTAAACTGTAGTACACTCATACAAAATTTTTGCTGGCATGAAAGTCAAGGACATAATTAAAGCATTACTCAAGATTCTGCAAAGAAGCGGCTTTGATGATCACTTGTGCTTTTTCGATGTTGTGCTTATTTTATGATTAATGTAGTCTTGGAAATAAAACATTCCCCAAAATACATCTGTACTTTTGGCATTAAAGCCCTCATTTAAAAAACATTTGATTATTCATTATGGGTTTTTTTGTCTTTCTAATAATGATCATTTGCCACAGACCATCACCCGCTCCTATGTCCTCGACTTCATAACATGCGCTCCTGAATTCTTGAAAGAAATGCATTCCATGCTCATTAGTTGATATCCTGAGGCACAGCTGTCTCTATTTTTGCCCGTGAAGCGTTTGTTGTTGACCTCCGGGTGCTTTAGCCACCCCTGTCTTTTTATTCACTTACCATTCTTCTCCTCCGTCTCACATGCTCACTTCATCCCTTGATGCCTGTCGATTGCCTGTGGCCACACAGTGGATCTTTTTGTAGCTCTAATAAATTTCTATTTATGGTGCTGTGTTTTGAATGTTTAAAGTTGTATCCTTATTGGGTAAAACGCTGGTAAGGGAAACAGAGTGAATTCATTAGGTTTGTTCTCTCAGGATTCCCAGATCTGCTTTTGCTCGCACGTAACTTAATCTTTTTTATACAAGGTAATTTGTGAAATAAAGACAGTCTCCTGGGTGTACAGAGCATTTTATTCAGGATGTGTTACTGTAGCTGTCATCACTGTTTTCCTCGGGTTTGGTCAGCTATTGTTTAATTTTCCCTGCTGCTCCTGTCGTTATGACAGCAGAGTCTTTATTTTCAGCTGAGTCAGGTTACTCTCTGCCTCACTGAGTCATATCTGCTTAGTCACTATAGGACCGGAGGCCCTCGATTCATGTCTTATGATCAAAGAGGCTTGACCATCAGCAAAACAGCAACTTTGGTCAACTCCAGCAGGCTGACATAAGGTCGAGAGATCTCTTTAAACTTGTACTGACACCTCTGTGAGCGAGGATTGAGCGAGGATACAGTAGTGAAGCTAAATGCATAAAATCTGCTTCCTCGTCTTCTTTGTGGGAATGTCAAAACTCTGCCACAGCTCTGGTTCTCTAAGGTTTTGCTTTGTCTGCTTTTCATTCTGTTAATTAACTTTAGTTTTAATACTATAGGGCAATTCAGTCAAATTTCAATTCAAGTGTGATGTGAGATCTCAGAGGTGAAATAAAATCTGCTTGCTCGACGGGTACAGCTAAACACATAATCTTGTGCTTTTTTTAATGGATTTTTGTTCATATTAACACCTCACCTATATTAATGTAATGTAATAACCAGAGGTGGGACCAAGTCATTGTTTTGCAAGTCTCAAGTAAGTCTCAAGTCTTTATCCTCAAGTCTCAAGTCAAGTCTCAAGTAATGTCAGGCAAGTCAGAGTCGAGTCTCAAGTCACTGGTGTAAAAGTCCGAGTCAAGTCACAAGTCTGAAACTTTGAATTTCAAGTCCTTTCGAGTCTTTAAAAAAAAACAAAAAAACGAAAAAAGCATGTTGCAGTTATGTGCTAAATGTAAATATTAGACCATGTAATTTTAAAATCTGTGTTTTTCTCAACACATGACAAAATAGTGAACTTAGAAAATATACACAAATTGTGAAATTGCACCTCTTTAAAATGCAGCTCAATTAAACCTAGCTCCAAGAATAATTTTCACCGACAGTTCTGAGATAAGCTGCATGTTATTCTTGGATGCGGTTGTAGGACCGGCTTTAAAATCGCATGACAAAAATATCATACATAAATAAATGATATTTTTTAAAAAATATCATTTAAATAAAAAACTGCATCACCAACTTAGCCTGGACAACATTTGCTAGTTAGATGAAGTCAGCTATCTCATTGTAGCATATTTATATGCATATTTATAATCATACGGTTCTTGGAGTGAGTGCATACACTCATGAAGTTTAGTAACTTTCGGTCACTGCAACAAGCCCAGGTACAGTTTACCGACGGATGGGTGCAGGACCTTGAAATGCACCGTGTAGAACGAAAGACCATCGTACGTATCATAAGTTTACCAGTCTCACAAATTGTCGTCATAAATACACATTCCTTAACGAGCTCAACGGTAATTAATTAGTAGTGAAAATAATTTCTGGTAGCATTACAGAAATGTAGCAGTGACAACAATATTGTATGCTGTAATCGTACTGGGCAATTAGTGATACAAAAAACCTGTTTTATCCTGTGAATAAAAGTATATGTTTTTGTCAATGTACCATAATAACAGAAGCGAAACGCAATATTGTGTCAGGACAATTCACTATTTATGCACAATAAACAAAGGAGCATAGCGCGACAATTTCTGTTCAGCGCCAGACTTGCTTGTAACCTATATCACCAATTATGTTATGAAAATGACGTATTAACTACTAAAAAACACTGACCTTCGTGTAAATGCTTGGAGCAGACTAACCTGTGAGCTGGAGTGTTCTGGGACGTTATATTTGATCTTTGAATGGCTGCAATCCAGGCAATCCGTTGCCTCTTTGTTACTTCGGAAACATGGCCTGAACAATTTCTCTTCAACGACATAATCCGATAACAACCGATCTCTTTACCCGTCGGCTTCCCGTGGCTGTCATGCGACCGGCTATTGCAGTTAATAATACAACAGCTTCTTGACATTTTTGTGTTTCTTTTTATCGCTGTGTGACTGATTTTAATTGAAAGCCTGCGTGCGCTAGTACCGCTTGCCACGAGTTCCCAGAATCCTTTGCGGTTCTACCCGTGAATGACGTCACATTTTCAATCTCCATATAATATGCATGTTAAATTTTATATTTGGGGTGAAATATCAAGTCTTTTCAAGTAAACCGGTTCAAGTCCAATTCAAGTCCCAAGTCATTGCTGTAAAAGTCCAAGTCAAGTCACAAGTCTTAGAACATTTTTTCAAGTCAAGTCTAAAGTCATAAAATTAATGACTCGAGTCTGACTCGAGTCCAAGTCATGTGACTCGAGTCCACACCTCTGGTAATAACCTCAAGGGATCTAACATAAATGATGCCTGAGCTAAAAAAGTGCATTGTGACCTTTAAGCTGTTGTAAAAAGGATCACTTTGAAATGAGATTCAGTGATGAGCGAGCTCTCATTTACTCTTATCGTTCTTTCTTTACCTTGAAATACCTTGAAACATTTCACTGCACAGCAACTAACTAGCTAGAAACATTTACCTAACTATTCAGTCCGTTGCCATGTTTGAGTCACTTGACTCTATCACTTGACACGAAGGCTGGTGTACTTTCATTACTCCGTGAAAGCTGATGTAAGTAGACCTTGGTGCTAACAACGTTTTTCAAAAGCTATTAGGAGTTAGGCATTCCAATTAAAAGAGATGAGATTGGAAGTACTGGTTGTAGACATTTCCCTATATCAGAAATAAATTCATACAAACTGTGGTTATCGTTAAGTCTGCTCTTGTTGAGAAACATTGACTGCAGTCTGGAGAAATTCAGGAATGCTGCACCACTCTCCCTGGATGACCTGACTTTCTCGAAAGAGCACAGTCTGCAGTCTTGAGAGTTTGACAGAACCCAAGAGTAACTGTAAGTGTAACACAAAGTAACAGCCTTAGAAATCTCTAAAACTTGCAGAAGTCTTCACATCTGCCTACAATAAACAAGTTGCAACCAAACAAGGAGAAATTCAGCTTAGGTGATGATATTTTTCCTACTTTCTAAAAGGCCACTTTCAGATGGTATGATATTGGCCTGTTTTTTGTTTTAAAGAGATAAGTATAAGTGTTAGCACTTAAGGGGATGTCAAGTAAGCGATAACAGTCACTGGAATTGACATTATTAAAAGATGTCTCTACCATGACATGACAATTGTGTCTGACTTCCAGGATATTCTGTCAACACACACTGAACTCTAATATAGAACAACAGGATGACTCTAATAATTTTTAAAAAAGAATGCATTACAACATGGGAGTCACTATACTAAATTGTGTATCCATACATACTGTAACTTTACTCAGCCAATTCTCCGGGAATGCTTCCCTCCGCTTTCCTCTTCTCTTGCTCTCTGATACCTTCAGAGTAAGAATTGTGTTATTTTTCTCTTTGTGCGTCTTGGATGTTTATGTACTTAACTCTATATGACTTTATTGACATCAAACCAAATTAAATGTGAGCAAATGCCAAGCTAACTAGCAAGAGCCCAGTGTGGTCAACTCCCCAGTAAGGAAAATCGTTATTGGTTGTCCTAAAAGTCGCTAAAAGTCCCTAAATGACATCAATTTGCATAATTGGTCATGCTAATGTAATTGTAACCTACGTTGTTGGAGAGAGAAATAACATCGTGGAAGAGACATAAAGTGAGTAAAAAACATCCTAAATGCATTTAGAGTTTTTTTTAGAACTACAAATTAAATTTATTTTAGCAATTATTGTTTTTTTTAATGTCACAATTCCAACCCTGCTCCTTTACCCGGGTTTGGACACTTTTCTTTCGAAAAAACATCGGTGCAAATTATAAGTCTGTATCATGATGTCTGGTGTTTTCGTGTTTGTTGGTTTGTTTTTATTTTGTTTTATTTTGCGAGTTGGTTATTAGACGCTGCTCCAGCCAGCCAGAGAATCCCCCGCCGCCCCGCCCTCTCCTCCCTGTGCCGCAAGCAGCAGGCACACCTCGCAAACGGAGGGCGCCCTTACTCCCAGCAAATGGGCGGTAGAAAACCGATCGGTGCCTATGCCATTCCCAATATGAGTACGAGCAAATTTTTTTTTTTGCCGATGCTCGTGATGCCGCCCCCCACCACGATGCCGCCCTGGGCAACCGCCCGTGTCGCCCGTATCAAAAACCGCTATCGTGTACATGTTTCTACAGTAAAGTTGTGGTGGTGATATTCGTGAAGAAAAATGTATTTGTTGATTATGTGTTCATAACGTGTTTCTTCTTTAAGATTGAGTTTCATGACAGTTTGTGGGAATCAGCTAATTTCCAGCATCCTCAGCTGTGACCAGGAAGTTAGCATGATGTATTTTCAATAATGAACCAGTCCATTTCACAATGCGCACAACTGCACAGGCAAATATGCGAGCTCACAGCAACAGGCTAACATGTTGTTAGCTCGTTGTTAGCATAGAGCATTCTTAAATTACCCTCACCTAGCTGAACATGGACATTTTAAAGAAGCAAATGAAAAGATTTTTTTTTTTTAAAGTAGCTTTTTGTATACGGTGTGTATGTTATAGTTCTAAAGAAAATTTGCGGCAGGTCACACTTAAAAACAAAACTGGAAATGCCTTTACGTGACAATGCATCTCACCATGTTACAGAGTAACACAAAAGTCATCAAACGAGTGAAGAAAGAAATGAATTTCTCATAGTCCTGTTTCCCTGGTCAGAAATTTTAAACCAGCAACTTTCAAGCAACAAGCCCATTGTTCTCACCTTCAGGTTACTTCTGCCCTCATTTAATGACCCAGTGCTATTTGTAGCTCTGTTCATACCCACTGTCAGCCACAGTAAATGGGAATATATTGGCCTGGGGATGATGAGGGCATATAAAGGAGATAGCGAGATAGGAGACAGAGGATAAGGTGGTGTGGGAAGGGCAGACCTGACTCAGCTGAACGGACCAACAGTGACACAGACTCCAGCGACTGGGTCAAGAATCTCCACCTCTACCCAAACAATGCAGTCGGAGCTTATTAATTCACAAAAGCGAACAAGGAAAGCGCCATATGACTCACAAATTATCATAATATGTAAATTGATCTCAAGTAATTCTGGTAGGCCAAAGGAGTGCAGCATTTTAAACCAGCTTTACTTTAGTTACTAACATTAGCTCAGTACGGCATTCCCCCCAGCTCATGATAATAATAATGACAATAAATAATTCCTCCCCATTAGATTCAGAAACTTTCTTCCTCTGGCAATTCTAAAACAGGTAACAGACTCAGCTGTTAATCCGTTAAACGTTAGGAAGAGGTGCTTACATACATATTCATGCATATAAATGCACTGCTGCACCCCAACCTGACAGTGGAGCTTATTAAATTCAGTTCTTTAAAGCCGTCATGACATTCAGCAGGAGTCTAAATTCTGTCCTAACCTTGTTAGCTTGCGTAAATAACAAGGATGTTAGGGAATCGTAACGCCGCGCTCCTCGTCAGAACAGGCAAAATGAAGATATTTTTGACATTTTCACAAGGGACAATATATCAAACCCTAAGGGGGAGGGTGTAGCTGCACCCATGAAAATCAGCCAGCAAATACAAATAGTAAAAGCAATACTGGCTCCTCTCGGTAGAGTAGAAAATGGTGCTGAAATGGTAATGTTCTGATAATATAATAATATTACAAAATGTTATCAACAGCTGAAACACAACACAAATGAAGAACCAAGCACTCATCCAGAAACTGAACTTCACAGACTCTCCTCTCACTCCTGAAGATGAGGTCACTGAGTTTCAAGGAGCTGTATGAGTCACACATGCTTAAACTTAATGGAAGACATTAAAGAGAGACTGTGTGTCCCACTAGTTTGTTTTGTGTAAGCCATGTTATCAGGCAGCGCACACAAAGACCCTGATTCTGAACCTAATAAACCATAATAACATGCTTTGTAATGAGGAGGAACTTCCTGAGGGCACTTCATAAATTATGCAAATCTGCAGGCCAATAAAGCCCCAACGTTTAATTGAGATAGTGTGAGGTCAAGAGCAACTAGGGAAGTTTGCGCCCCCATTTCACTTTGATCCCCCAGATACCGCAGTTGAGCTTCTTCGCTGGCTCTAAAGCAACTAATGATAAAGATATTGTGGTTAAATTTGATGAAATGTGCTGGGGTGAGTCCAAAGCAAAGCGCTTTACACAAATAAATCTTTACGTGCAAGGCTGGAGGAACTGCTCACAGCGAAGTAATTACATTCACCGAGACTTCTGCCGCATTCTTTTGCTCCACAAGGTCAAAAGGCTTTGCAAAGCCTACGGGGGATCTTCAGATTGCAATTGTACACTTCCAAATCTCCACATTCATCAGGGCACTGAAATCCAAACTGAGTCAATGAGTATGTGAGTTGTCCTCCCCAACTAGAAAATACAAGCAGTGGTTTATTTCAACTTACACTTTGCACAGCACTGTGGCTTTTAGGAACTCTTAGGTTGAGCCAATGCTCAAAAGCATTTATGTAACTAGAAATAAGAAGAGAAAGAAAACCTTGAGGGCATACTAGTGAATTAGGAGGTTCAAATTAGAGGCCTTTAAATTAGACTTATAATTTGCATACTGAGAACATTCGCAATCTAGTTATTTTGTGCTGGACTCACTGTTATCTCTGATCACATGACACGCTATTTCTTTTTTTTCTTCATCAATGACTCAGAGTATTTATGTCAATATCTAGGTTAGGTTATTTGGTGGAGCACCATTTCTTTGCTACTCTTAGATCTGTTTGGATCAGCTGCATTTGCACTATATTCTGCAGTAGCTTCCTGGTAGTTCAACTTCACCTGTGCTTATTCTACTACCGCTTTGGGGGCCGGCCTGCCTCCCTAAAGGTAAGTGGAAGCAGTTCAGAGTACTTTTACAACATAACTGCTCAGCAGCTTTGAAAGTAAGTGTGCCATAGTTCAGCTTCTTTCAGTGTGAAGTCAGTGGTTTACAAAGCTATGCTTTTAGTGAAACACTGTCCAACACAGTGTTGGTCTTTGTGTACCTTTTAGAGCAGGTTTTATAATAACATTAGATTAGTCTATATTCTTAGAGGTGCAGCTCTGAATGGGCAAAATCTTGTGGTTAGGACGGAGGGAAGTCTTTTTTTCTATACATGGCACCACCTTTCCACTCTCTGGTAAATATTCCTAAAGGTGTTTTGCAGTCAGATGGTGGTTTTAATTTAAATGTTTGTTTTTGTCTTCCAAGCTTTAGCTTGACCTCCACCTTTCTTGTTAATTACTATTGTTACAAGGTGGTATAGTGGTGTGGTAGTGGTGCCGCTTCATGGCAAAAACCAGTCCTCCCACAACTTAGACATTCACATTACTCACACTCTCATTACACATACATATAGGATCTTGAAGTCCAAAGTACCATCAGGGTGTACACCTCACCCCTGGCGTCGTTGCCCACCTCTCAATTTTGAATACACGTAGACATTGAGGGCTAGCAGGAGGGACTATGCGCTTACCTGCTGCTCTCTGGCAGGTAGCTCCATGCCCTCCTGGGCTTTAAATGCACCTTAGAACACACATGCATCAACACTACAATGAGCGGGTGGAGGGAGGTTTGGAGTCTTCTCTCACCCCCGTTCTCTGCGGCCTGCTGGAGCGGGGGGGCTAGGAGGAGGAGTTGGCCGTCCGACTGCGGTCTGGAGTGTGGGGCCTCCCTCCTGCTGCGGAGTCGGGGCGGTCTGCCTCTCCCCACCGCAGGGAAAAGGGTAACACCACCTGGGTCTGGGTGCAGTTCCCCCCTCCAGGGGCAAGGGTACCTAGACCCGGTTCGTAGAGTACGCTTGGGGAGTGTGATCGTGTGTACAGCGTCTCTTTATGTCTGTCTCCACGTTGGTTGAGTGTGGAGTAAGTGCATATGAGAGCATGAGGGTGGGGATGGATGTTTGTGTCTGTGTGTGCCTGTATGTCTGTGTCTATATGTCAGGTTGGGTATCAGACGCCACCTCTCTGGGGACATCTCAGGCCCTCCAAGGTTTGGAGGCCTATCTCCCCCACCACCACTTCCCCTGCCAGTGGCGGACTCCCTCAGGTGTCGGTGCGTTGGTGGTTCTTTGTGTCCGGGGATGGGCGTCCGGGTACACACCGGCTCACTCCTTGGCGGCCGCTTATCGGGGCCTGGAGCCTGGGGCTAGCTCGGGCCACTTCGGAGGTGGGGTGCCCTCGGCCTCTCGGCCTGGGGCTCGGTCACTCAGGCACAGCTGGCTGCCGGCGGAGCTCACGGGCACGTCACTGCAACTCCCCCTGGCTTCTGCTCCGCGGCTGCTGAGTGAGCCCTCATCTGGGACTCTCCTCAGCTCTTACTGGGCCAGTGGCGCGGCTGCCCCTCTGTTGGTCTTCCTTGGTCTCTTGTGTTCTGGGGGCCTCTGGATGTCTGGAGTTTTGATCTCCTCCATACCTGCTTCATACCCTGGAGGACGGGGCTGTGGCTCCCCACACTCCCTAGCAGATCGTTACATGGAGAAACCTTTGGAATGCAAGCATGCTGATCCACACAGGTATGCACACAGGTGTACACACGGGTATTCACAGACGCAGACTACAGCTTTCTTGGCTGCTGCCTCAAAGCACATTGTGCGCTGTCTATCTTGCGTGCTGCACAATATCGTTTATTATTTAGTATCTACTGATATCTACTGCTAGCTAGTTTATTGTGATGGTGCCGTTTTTTTATTATGTTGTTCTTTGTTGTTTGCTTTCTCTTCTGTTTTTTTTCTCCATACAGGTGACCCAGGTGTTTTTTTTTTTTTTTTTTTTTTTTTCTTTCTTCCCCCCCTTCTCACCGTCTCTTCTCCCCTTTGGTTTTCTTTCTCTCCCTCTCTTTCTTTCATTCTTTCTCCCTGTCCTATCCCCCAGTCATGTCTGTCCCGTTTGTAGCAACTGAAAATAAAATAAATTCATAATTATAATAAAGGTCAATCAAATGGACCAATATGGCAAGGCCATGACGATCCACTTGGTAAAATAAATCCGCTTGGCATCTTTCTTGGCCTTAAGACAACAATTCTGATGGCTAAAGATCCAAACGGGACACAAAAAAGGAAAAAAAACAAAAACAAAAAAAAAAACAGTCCTGGGTTGAATATTCTTCTTTGCGGACTTTGCCTGTTCTTCCTATGCCTGCGTGGGTACTGCAGCATCCTCCCAAAGACATGCTAGTTAGGTTAACTGTTGATTTTAAATTGCCCATAGTTATGAATGTGATCGTGAATGGCTATCTGTCGATAGGAAGCTGGTAAGGTTAAGGAAGCTTTTTAACGGAACCCACTGGGTGTTAATTATTTTTATTTCCTTCCACTTTAGGATCGCAGGTGGTTGGAGCCTATCCTAACTACCGTACAACGAGAGGCAGGGTACACCCTTGACAGGCCTGTTGCGGGGGTAAAACAGAGAGACCCACAATCACTCACATTCACACCAGTGTCCAATTTAGACTCACCAGTTAATCCAACTCTACTAACTGCATGTGTTTGGACTATAAGAAGAAAACAAAGTACGTGGAGAGAACCCATGCAGACACTGGGGGAATATTCACACAGAAAGGCCCTTGAACCCAGGACCCTCTTGCTGTGAGGCAAAAGTGCAACCCACTGCTCCACTGTGATGCAGTGGGTACTAATAGTTAATCAATATTTCTTACTGACAATAACAAACTAGAGAATGTCACCAGGCTTGTGATTTAAAAACATATTTGGTGACATTGTGACAAAAACATCTAAATCACGTTGGGCTAGTTCTTGCTATTGTACTCCCCAGAGACACATGTTTTCTTAAAAATCCCTTTTGTGCAGGCTTTGTAAACTCTGTCTGAACTTCTACGAACCTCTAACATACAGAGCGCCTTTCTTTTCTTTCTTTTTTTTTGCAGTGAGGCATCCTCAGGCATCCTTGCTTTGTTGGGATCAATAAAAAAAGGAAAAAGAGGCTCCCAGTGAAGCCCTCGCTTTGAAAATGCCAAATCAAGACACATCTGCAATCATGGTATCTACAAATGAAATACAATAGTTGTCCCAGTAGCTCAAGAATCATTACAGTTTGTAATTTGCAGACTATAATTGCATTTTGCAGGGGGGGTTTGCTTTCATTACTCCTGTTAAAGCCACATTTGACATGCCTGTGAAACAAAAAGGGATTTGTACAACTTCACAATGAAAAGAATATTAACTATTCAGTGGATTTGATGGCTGTTACGCTATAATGAGCCCAATTTTAGTAGGCAAATTGAGAGCCGAAGCATTACATTTGTCCCAGTCCGGTGTCATTCCTACAGCCAATTCTCAGGACATCTGTAACACAGTGTTGCATAATGTGACACCTTGTTGAGCACTGAATTACCTTACTAAGAATCTCACAAGCAGCATTACTGATTCTGCTTTCATAAGATATTCAGCTGCACTACCCACATCTTCGCTTCGGCTTAAAAAATAATCAGCTGTTTATTTATTGAGACTTACAAAAAATAAATAAACAAATGCCAAGCAGTCCTACGTTCAGGGTCCGCCTGAAGTCAGCCGAACTGTAGTTTACATTAAAGCTGATCTAGGAAACAGGATATCTCTGACAGATATCCACAGCAGCGACCTCTCAGCAAAATTCCCTGCTGCCGAGTCTGAAAATCGCTGACTTACAGAACATTTAACTGTTATTTAGCATGGTAGGTTGACTCAGAACACATTCTAATTTACAACATTATGGCCTAAGGGAGAAACACGTTTACAGACACATACTCACAGCTACGGGCTGTGTAGCACGATAGAAGCATTATAATGTTAGCGGCCAAGCACGAACTCACTATAGTGTCATTTCAGGGCTTTTTGAAACAAAACAATTGTTCATGAGTAACCGATCAATATTATTTGATATTTTCCTTTCCTTAAATTAAAGAAAATTTCACATTTACTCATGTGTGTAAGACCACAGTTTGATGTCAAACTTTTTCCTTCTTTACCTGAACCACAGTCCTTGTCTCAGAGCATAAAACATTTATTGAAGCCAGAGCCTTGAATTTTTTTAAAAACTATTATCACTTGTAGGTAAAGAAGTGCCTGCTCAGACATCATTTTTTAGTTTTTTCAGTTTGACAGTCTGTATTTTGCAGTGGAGGCTTCTACCTAAGAATGACTTCATGGCTTTCTTCACTGTACCTTGAGGTAAACGTGTTTCCTTAAACAGAAAAATGGGCGTGGCAATATGCAGATTGCAGTGTTTACAATGTCGACGACAGAAATGTGTCATGTGCACAGTTTGTGACTCAAATTTTTACACTGGCTCTTCTTTTTGTGAAAAACGTGGATGTTGTGATTCAAAAACATAAACTAAGATTTACAAATGTTTACAATGTGTAATTTGGAGAATTCACAAATGGGTGCACACACAAATGCAAAGTAATGTGAGGACATGTATAACATGTGAGACATGTTTTGTTTTTGGTTTTTTTAACGAACTTACATGTTAAAACCAGATATAGTAATTGTTTACAGGCAACTTTTTAAGTTTGGTATTTTAGTATCAGAACTAATCTCTTGTATTTTTGCTTTGTATTTAGCTGACAGCAGAAAGCTGTTAACCTGGTGTTGAATTCAGATGACAAAATGCTGATGGTTCAGGAACAGCAGGCACTCGCTTAATAAGACTGTACAAAACTGTACTGCTTGAGTAAAATTTGAGAAGGATGAGCACTGATACCAACTGTTTATTAGTCCTCAAGCAAACATTAATGTTGGTCTGTTGATACCAAACAATTGTAAGATGGCAATTGTCAGATGTAGTTATCCCAAATTATCTGGATTATATCTATATTAAAAGTGGACAAGAGATTATTTAGCATATACTCTCTTCAGAGGATGAGCCACAGGGATGTATGACCATGGTTTTCTTTCATCTGCACGCTCTGTTTTCCAAACAGAAGAATGGCCACCATATATTTAAATCATATATTAAACTTCATGTGCTACTGTATCATCTATATACACTGAAGTTGAAATAACAAAGGAATGTTCTGGAAAATCAGATGTCCCAGTTTTCAACTAGCAGCTGAACACAGGTTACATCTGTGGAGCTTTGTGAAGAATCTCAAAACTCCACATCTACATGTGATGTGATGTGAACTGTGCATTTCAGGCAATTTGTGCACCTTTATTCATATTTCTGTTAGTGAGCAAAAACGTTTTAGGCATTTGTACATAAAGGAACCTTTATGAAAGTGAAAACGATTAAATTTGTTGAACTGAAAAATCTGTTTGTAAATGATTATTGTTCATGGCAAGATCCTGTCATGGAAATCACTGCATGGCCTTCAAGGACACTTCCAGTCAACACAGTTTGCCGTGCCATCCGTATGCAAGTTTAAGCTCTGTTGTGCAAAGAAAAAACAATGTGTGAATATGGAAAAGTGGAAAACAGACAAATCAAAAATTTCATGAAACAAAAAATATGATAAAGAAGACCCATGAATGTTGAGCAGCTGTAACACAGAAAAACGGGACAACATCCCCCCCCCCTAAAAAATGTCCAGCAGCTCGTCTCCTGTGTGACCAGAGATTTACAGATCATTGTTAAAAGAAGAGGGGATACTCCACAGTGGTAAAAAAGACACTCTCCTAACATTTTTTTTAGACAGGTGGCTGCTATCAAATATAAAATTAGCCAATACTTTTCTTAAAATGCTTTCCAAGTTATTTTTCTATTGTGAATAAAATATGAAATACTAGATTTGCTAATCATCATGTTCTGATCTTATATAGAGTTTACATATCTTCCCATTGCTTTTGGAATTGGGTTTGCATGTTAGTGCAGATGCACAATATAACTCTGCCAAACAATGCAGAGAAGCATATGAGGTTTTAATCATAATAGCTCATCCATGTTTTCTTCCTTTGCACTTCCTTGTACAAACTGTAAAGTCCAGAAAGTTGGTGTTTCCTACTGTACCTGGAAAACAAGAAACTGGTAAATGGATTAGTACTTACATAGCACTTCTCTAATCAATTAAAACTGCTTGTAGTAAGAAAACGCATTCAATGTGCTTTCTTACTACAAGCCTCATTCAACCACTCACACGTGTGTTTTTTTTTCTTTTCTACACTAAACACCTTAACCTAACATTCACTCACCCACTGCTGTGGATACATTGGGGGCAACTCTGGGGTTCAGTATCAAACCACAGACCTTCTGATTAGCAGACTTATAAAGCAACAGACTTCTTTCTTTTACTATCTACAAATTCCCTATAGCAGTAGGGACATATGACATATAAATGAGTGAGTGTAACTTTTTCCCCTATAATAAATAAAACTTTTTGAACCAGTTTTTTTGTCTTCTTCTTGTTGAACTGACACTACAGTATGTCAGAAAATGTCATGATATGAGACGTTTTTGATCAGATTCCCGCTATGACATGCTGTCTTGCATAATCAGATGCTTACCCTCTGTTACCTGTAACATCTTCCGTTACTTCCTGTGCATAGGAGACAAAGATTCATGGAAACGTTTCGCTGGCAAACCAAAAAGCCTGACTGTTCTCAGATCCATTAGGCACCTCATTAGGCATAAACAGCCATGGGTTGCCTCAGCTTCACAAATGCTGCAGAGGCAAATTCATACATTTATGACAGTAAACAAGAATGTTTGCATCCCACTATTGTTCTTGAAAAATATTAGTACTGGATTAGGTACAGTCCTACTTCATCACAGCTTCGACCAAGCCAGTATTATGCTGGGTCAACAAACTGATTTAAATACTTGTCACTGATTATTTGATGCATTAGGTTGTTGGATGGGTGCCAGTGGCTTTATACACTTGTTTAAGTTATACAGAGCTTGATGTACTTAGACATAAACATACTGTAAAGTGGCCATGCTAAATGCTAAATGTTTAAAACACAACCACAGTTTTATTGGAATTTATGTTTTATTACCTTCATCAAAGAGGTTAACGTTTTTGGTAATGTTTGTGTGCATCTTTTTCTGTCTAAACATGATAGCTTGAAAATTTTTGAACTAATTCTCATAAAACTTTGTAGGGGTTTAGAGTGGAGTCATATGTTAAGGTGGACTGTTAACAATCCTTGATAATTTGCCTTCAAGGTCAGCTTAATGACAAATAACAAAAGCCTGCAGTTTGCACTTCTTTTTACTGCACCACAAGCCTCTTAAGGTATGTTTGAAAAGACCAAAGAAAACAAAATGAATATATAATGATGACTATATGAATGAATATATAAAAACCACAATACCATTCCTTCAAAAGTAAATACTGTACATAGAGTGAGCTTCCTTGTCGGAGGTTTGCACTCTCGGATTCCTTCTTGTCCTTTCTTTGGCATTTCCTTGGTATTGCTAAGAGTCAAGCTGCCAAATCATTGCTGTGTTAAAAGAAAAGCGCAAAAATGTAACAACTAAAAAGAGGTTAGTTCAAAAAGAATGTTCAGTCATCTGTCATGACACAGCAAATCATTTAGTGCCCAGAAACTCAGCAAGGTCAGCAGCTCGTGTATGAACTGGGAAGTCAAAGGTCCAATCTGGATGTGGACCAAAGTCTCCATGCTGATAAACCTGTGAGTAATGCCAGTGCCACCCAGCCAACAACCTAATGTATCAAATGATCCATCACAATAGACACCTTGTGTGTAACCGCAAGATGCATACAGCACCTGACAAACAGTGAGATCGGAGTGGGATGAGCACTTCGTCCTCTTCTGTAGTCTTAAGTGGTCTGCTGCCAAATTAATATTTGTGAAAATAGACCTGTATTTACTAGAACTTTGTTACTATAGACGTCACAGAGGAGCCATACACTTTCTATACACTAATGCGCTGTGAGAAATTTCACATAAATGGATCTACCTGTAAACCAGTTGGTATTGTAGTATGAGATTCCAAAAGAATCCCCTCCTGACTGCCAATTACAGGACTTTCCAGATTTTATCTAATGGTTCATTCAGGCATACAATGCTCAGGGAAATACATTTGAACTTCATGCATCATAATGGAAGAATCCAACACAAGTGTTCCAATGGGGCAAGGTGAAAAAATTGAAAACAGATGCAAATCATCTGTTAAAATGCAACAGACATAGCTGTGCAGAATCCAACTGGGTATTTGCACTTTATTCTTTTCAGTGATGCAGTTTGCAGCAATAACCCCCACGCTCCAAACCAGCCTCCACAGTGTTAAATCTGCCTTGGTTTTCTGCATTGGCGAAACCTTGACTGTCTTGATGTGGTAACATCCCTCAGTTTGAATCTCCAGTCTGAAACAAGTGCAAGTATTTAACCTGCCTTTATCCACGTCTGTTATTCTATCATTAAATCCGCTGTCTGCTTTGAATTTTTCTCCTTGGCTGTGTATTTAAAAAGCTGGTAGCCCAAGCTTAGCGAGATATGGTCTGATAGCCTATTGAGAAGCACTTATAAGCACATAATTATAAACTGTGTGCTCTTCTCGAATCAGAACTTTTTGAATTTTTGCACAGGAGCATTTTTTTTGCCTATAAAGCTATAAAGTCCCAATTTCATTGCAAACATGAAAATCAGGGTACCTACACCAACCCCCTACCCCCCCCAAAAAATAGAATTGCATTTGTCACAGCCAGACCCCAACCCAGGGCTCTAGACTAACTTTTTGCCATGGGCGTACCGGTACGCCTAACTTTTTAAAGTTAGGCGTACCGGCACAAAAGTTAGGCGCACACAAATTTTATAATAATTTATATAATATAATGTGTTTTTCTGGATACACTGTGCTTTTTCAGCATTCAAAGATTGATGACACCGTGTCAGAGCACTGGCTATGAATTTCAGAAGGATCAGGCCTTAACTTAACAGAAAAGTTAGCAATAGTTCTTTTCCTATTACAGCTACATCCACTTCTGTCGTGCCTAGGCTGCTCACTAGGGCTGGGTATCATCACTGATTTCTATAATCCATTCGATTCCTGTTTTCAAAGTCCCGATTCGATTCAACTTGGCCTCAGACAGTCAGAAATATTATAATTCTGATCATTTATCAGTACTGACTTCTTCAGAATTGTGAACATCACAGCAGATGCCTTTGTGTGAAAGTAACTGAGAATAAAACACAGAAAAACATAAAGTTTAAATTTCTTCAGTATTGAACAACAGAAAAAATAGGCTTTCTTGTCTGAGGTCATTTAAGTGAAAAAAAGAAAAAGAAAAGAAAAAGACAGCAGCGCTGTAAACAACCGTAGACTGGTGGGTAATAAGCGAATGAATAATACAGAAAACAGAGATTGGAGACGGGAAACTGTTCTTGAAGTACAGAGAGAGAGATAGAGAGAGAGCTAGCTGTGCATGAAGTGTGATTTTAATAGTCATGGAAGCAAAACAGCAAAATTCATGACGACATTGATCAAATGTGAAGCGCAGTTTGCTGCTTCCTTTGCTGCTGGCTCGGTGGATTTTGGTTGGAGAGAGACAGAACCTGCAGCTCAGAATCAGCGCAAAAAGAGGTAATCACAGCGCGGACCGGACGCATCAGAATCGCTAAGCTCCGACAGCGTGTCCGTCTACGGGCCGTCGGGTGAGAAAGCCGAGAAAGACAAAGTTGATTCTGATGCGTCGGTCCGTTCTGTGTTCACGTCTTTGTGTGGAATCCGTGTACCTGCTCTCATTTGCTGTTTGGTTGTTGTTGAAATGGTTTTGTGAGCTTTAATCTGAGAATCTGGCGTTTCTGGCAAAACACAGTTATATTTAAAAGTCGATTCAGGATTTAATGAATTGATATCGCTTTATTCAAGCTACTCACCTCCCACTTCCACCTGCACTTTCAACTGGACCATGGCCAATCAGAGGTCCTGCCCCTTACTATCTCTGATTGGTTTAGTCCACGATAGGGGCATAATGTGTGTCTGTTGTTGACCACAGGGAAGGTTGCAGATTTTTTTTTTTTTTTGCTACCCGAACATTTGGTCGCACAGGTGCAACCAAATTTTTTTTTTGTAGTCGCACCACTGAAAAATTTGGTCGCATTTGCGACCAAATTGGTCGCACTCTAGAGCCCTGCAACCTCTTTCAGGGTGCCAGATCAAGACTGCGATGTTCATAGTTTCTGGGCAAGGCAGAGCCGGGGAAGATGAATAAATCAATCAGATGTCACAAACATCAGTGGAACACCAACGCATTCATTCAGCAGCAGTCAGCTCCATTTCCACACAGAACGTTTGCTTTGGAGATTCGGGAACACAAAGAGTGGCAGTGTGGTGATGCACATGAAGCCATGCATTTTTAAAAATGCAGCAGCCCTGTTTTGCAACTGATGACAAGAAATTTCTTCACCTATTCTCCTGCAGATTTTATGATATTCTTAATAAGGTTTTGGGGAAAAAACATACAAGAGGAAATGTACTCAGCAACACTCCTGAAATCTTTTTCTCCAAGTTACTTCGACACTAAAAAGCATTAATTATAAACAGGACTGGCAAGATGGCGCCTGTGTTTGGCTGTGCCGCTGCCTTCGTCCGTGTGTTTGTTTACTTTATATGTTATGCAAATGTTCTTGCTTCAGTCTTGTCCGGTGTCATCTCCCTTCGGATTTATGATCGCCAGGCGTTACTGGCGATCAAATCTGCTATGGATAACTTTCAGAGTCAACGATACGACGTTGTTTTCCCACCGCCGCTTGAGCGCGACGCAGCACCCGGTTTACCTCCACTCTTGCCGGTCAGCTCAATTTTGCTTCAGAGGCCTCGTCGGAGGAAGTGGTCCTGCTCCGTCGTCTTCGGAAAGAGGCAGATCTTCGGGGGCTTTATTCCTGGGCTGCTAGCGGTAAGATCCGCCTGAGACTTGTCAGAGCTGGATTAATCGCCACAACCCACTGTGTTTACCACCCAGGCTTCCACCTAAAAGCATGGAAAGCAATGCCTCATCGCGGCAGGAACCCTGTTTTGCTGCACAGCTTACCGCATAGTACTAACTCTGTTCCTGGAAACTCTACCCCTGTCCCGGTGGGTCGCAGCGTTAAGTGGATGTTAATTAATGCCCGCTTAATTGCCAACAAGTCTTATATCTTAAATGAGTTGTTCTGTACGGAGAAGCTTGATTTCATGTTTATCTCTGAGACGTGGCAGCGTGAGAATGAAGGCTCACATCTTTTAGAGCTGTGTCCCGCTGACTGTTCATTTCTCAGTGCACCTCTGATATCTGGACGAGGAGGTGGAACAGCGGTAATTTTCAAAAAGACATTTTTATGCCAGATGATCTCCTCAAGCTGTTACAACTCTTTTGAGATGATTATGATGAAAATCGGACGAGAACAGCCCATATACGGCATTTTAATTTATCGTTCACCTGGGTCTGCTGCACCTTTTCTGTCAGACCTACAAGAATTTTTAACTTCCACGATTAAACTGGGCAAGGTCATCATTGTTGGTGACTTCAACATTCATGCAGAGGACTCATCAAATAGTACCACTAAGGAGTTCCTGAGCATTATGGACTCTTTCAATTTTGTTCAACATGTATCAGGTCCTACTCACACAGCTGGGCATGCTCTGGACTTGGTCTTCACCTGTGGTGTTTCCCTTGACCACATGAACTTAAATGATGTGTCTTTTAGCGACCATAAGTCAGTCTTTTTTAATGTATCTTTCAATTCAGAGTCTCTTCCCCAAAGTTTTATTAGGTGCAGGTGCTTTATTGATGACTTTGTCATTTTAAAGTTTTCTTCTCTTTTTAATTTTAAACCTTCTTCTGACGATGTCGACATCCCTATTAATTCTTTTAATGAACACTGTCTTGCCATTCTTAATCAGGTTGCTCCTTTCAAAAGTAGTCATTGCACTGTTAGTTCCTGCACACCATGGTTAAATAATCAAACCCGTGGTCTTCGACGCTCCTGTCGAAAAGCAGAGTGTCTCTGGAAGTCCACTGGGCTGGTTGTCCATCGAGAACACTTCAAAGAACTTCTTCACTTATATAATGAGTCAGTCAAACAGGCCAGATCCTCTTACTTCAATAATCTCATAAATCGTCATAAAACTAACCCAAGAATTCTATTTGATACTATCAACAGTATTGTTTCTCCTCCAACTCAGCATGCTGTGTTACTTTCTGACGAAGACTGTAGCACTTTCCTCTAGTGATGTGTCCGTCACGAACGAAATGGCTCTTAGAGCCGGATCTTTGACGCAAACGACGCGAGCCGGCTCCTTATCGCGAGCTGTGGGTTGTTTTGTTTTTTTCTCTCACCCTCTCTCTCGCACTTTTTTTCCGCTTCACTCCGCATGCGAGCCTTGTGCTTTACGCTGGGAAGAGGTGGGAGGGGCAGAAGTTACACTCAGTAGCACAGGAATAGAGCGGGAGGGAGAGAGAGAGAAAGAGAGCCAGGGACAACAACGTCACATTAGAAAGGTATAGTAATCATCCACAACTATTTTCAGTTGCAGATGATAAAGGATTCAGAAAGTTTATTCATGCAGGCTCATATGACAGAGAATATGCATGTTCTTTTTGTTTTCATATTATAATTTATATTTAATTGTGTTGTGGTTTGCAGTGTTTTGTGTTGTTTCACTTTAAATTTTTTAAAGGAAAAAGCTGAAAATTTAAATAGTTAAAAGTTGAAATGTGAATAGTTGGTTTTTGTATTATATGATTTATTTATTACATTTTATGTGGAGTGAATAAATAAAAGTATATTTACGGTGGCCCCTAGAGACAAAGCACATACAAACTCCAAAGCACGTAAAAACTCAGAAGCACATAAAAACTCAGAAGCACATAAAAACTCAAAACACGTACAAAAGACAACAGAAGTGCTCCAGGACGCTGGGCGCAGAGTTGAGCTTTTGTTACCTAGTGGCTACACAAGCCAGCAAGTACCAACGACCGGATTTGGTGTGTGGTAGTAACAGGTAAATGAACTTTTTTTTAAAAATTATTTGAATATATATGAGTGCTTGTGTATAAACACACAACCAACACACACATGCTTTCAATTGTATAATTTAAGTGATCTAGGTAGCTCTGTTTTGAAGTTCAGTTCATGCTAGAAAAGTCTTTTGGAGTTTGTACGTGCTTTGTCTCTAGGGGCCACTGTACATATTTACATATAAACATATATAAATAAAACCACTTTTTTTTTACATTAGTAATTCCTTTTGTGCATAATTTTATATTATTGTTAATAACAAATTAATTAAAGCAACAAAACGACCTGAAGAGCCGGCTCTTTTTAGTGAGCCGAACCGAAAGAGTCGGTTCTCTAAAAAGAGCCGGAAATCCCATCACTACTTTCCTCAGTTACTTTGTAAATAAGGTGATGGACTTGAGATCCAAAATCTCCTCAAGTGCCTCCCCTTATGAAGATGCCCCTTGTTGTCCCGGGTCATTTACTTCTTTTTCTCCAATCACACTCAATGACTTAATTGCAGTAATAGGTAAAATGAAATCCTCATCATGCTCCTTAGATATATTACCTCCCTCTGTCCTGTCTGGGACTCTCACCAGCATTGGTCCCACACTACTATCCATCATCAACAATTCACTGAGGCAAGGCTGTGTCCCGTCCTATTTTAAACATGCTGAGGTAACCCCTCTGTTAAAAAAAAACAGAATCTAGATCCTACCTCCCCTAGTAGTTATCGTCCTATTTCAAGATTGCCATTTATAAGTAAATTACTAGAAAAAATTGTAGAAAATCAGTTCAGGTCCTTACTATGCCGATTGCAGATTTTTGACCCTTTTCAGTCTGGCTTTCAAAAGCAGCACTCTATGGAGACCGCTCTCTTAAGGGTCTATAATGATCTACTAATGGCATCTGATGCAGGAAATTGTTCCGTGATCATTTTGCTAGATCTTAGCGCAGCCTTCGATACCATTGACCACAAAATCCTACTCAACAGGCTGAAGGTTCTGGCTGGTATATCTGGCACCGCCTTAGACTGGTTTTCTTCCTACTTATCAGACAGGACCTTTTCTGTTAGGACTGATAGGTTCTCTAACACTGCTGCCCTAACCTGCGGGGTTCCACAGGGTTCAGTATTGGGTCCATTATTATTTTCTTTTTATATGCTTCCTTTAGCTGGCATTATTTAGTCTTTTAGTGACCTGTCTTATCATTTCTATGCCGATGACATTCAGCTGTATATGTCCTGGATGTCAGCTGGATAGGCTGTCCACCCTAGTCCAGGCTTTAACTCAAATCTCTGATTGGCTTTCTTACAATTACCTCGTTTTAAACATGAACAAGACAGAGACCATGATCATTGCTCCTCCTGATCTATATTCTAAAATCAGTCAGGTTCTTGCCCCTTTCTGTTCTTCTGCTAAGCCAAATATTCAAAATCTTGGAGTAATATTTGACTCTTCTTTGGGCCTTGACTCACACGTGAAATCTCTGTCTCGTTCCTGTTTCTTCCATTTAAGGAATATTTCTAAATTGCGACATGTGGTCTCCTTAGCTGAACTGGAAAAAATTGTCCATGCATTTGTGTCATCGCATTTAGATTATTGTAATTCCCTGTTTACCAGCTTGGATAAATCATCTCTTTCTCGCGTCCAAGCTATACAAAACGCAGCAGCCAGACTACTAACACGCTCTAGCAAGCGAGCTCACATCACTCCTATTTTATGTTCTTTACATTGGCTCCCAATAGATTTTAGAATTCATTTTAAAATTATTGTTTTAACGTACAGAGCACTAAATGGCCAAGCCCCAGATTATTTATCCAAGCTTCTCACTCGCCGTCTCCGTTCACAGACTCAGAGTTTGTTGGTTGCTCCCAGAACACGTCTGAAGACGAAAGGGGACAGAGCTTTTCAGTCTGTGGCACCAAGGCTGTGGAACAGTCTACCTCTACAACTACGTTTGGTTGACTCTGTGGAATCCTTTAAAAAACAGTTAAAAACTTTACTGTTTAAACAAGCTTTCTGTTGACCAATGCGTTTTATATTTTTAATTTACATTTAAACTCTATATTGTGTATACTGTGCATTTTGCTAGTTATCGTACTGTTTATTTTAATCTCTGTGTGCAGCGCTTTGTGACTACCTGTCTATGAAAAGCGCTTAATAAATAAACTTTACTTACTTTACTTACTTACTAAACACAAACTAAAAGTAGAATTTTTTTATTTAACTGAATGTAAGATCCAATCACTTCTCTCATACTGTAACTTTGTGTGGTACACATTGCATTGACATTTATTTTCAATTCCAATTATGCATTTGCAAGAAATGAAAGTAGACATGACCTGTTTTAACAGTACATGTCTACTTGCATCAGAAAAACATACCATAAGTAATAACTTTCATATCTACCTGTTGTGTAGACACTGACTTGCCCGCCTCGAGCTGGAGCTAATATAAGAGTGAAGTACACACAAAAGCAAACATGCTATATACCTGTATAAAAGGAACAGCCAGAGCAAATACAGTGTGTTGTAGTGGAAATATAATAATACTTCTATTGTGTTTTCTACTATACATACATAATAAGGAACTGCTGGTGATTAAGGTATCTAGCAAGTTACATATTTCAACCATCTGTTTAATAATGCAGCGCAACATCTGCGAATGCTGAGTGCATGACGGGGCTGATGTTGTTTTCGCACACCTTTATATGACTGTTTGAGGATACCTAATTCCAAGACCTGGTATTAGATTTGATGTTTTTTTGGGTTAACTACTGACTGAAAATGGCTAATGGTAGGATAGGGGGGCTGGGGATTTGATATGCCAATGAATGTTCTCACAAGGATGCACAGTTTAACCAACCACTTGTGTGTGTGTGTGTGTGTGTGCGCGTGTGTCTGTGCAAGAGAGTGGGAGATGGGTCAAGGGTGGTCTGACTCATCAAAAGCATAGGGCCTTGGACTTTATGCGATTGGCACACTCTTGTTAATATTCATAACACTGCATTTGAGCCATCTTTATCAGTGTTTCATTTTATGAACCTTTTAATGTCAAATGAGTCAAAAAAAATTTCTCCAGAGGAATCAAAATAAATACATACACAATACATTTTTAAGTAATAAATTGCACAAAAATGTTGGATATAGCAAAAAAACTGATAAAAATGTACATGTGCAAATTTGTATTTAATTTATTTCTTTAATTTTAAAGAAAATATAAACATATATAAGCACCCCAGTGTCAAAAACTTTGGCTTTTCTGTCAGTTATTTCATGGTTCAGGCTTTACAGGGTTAAAATGTTCAAAGATAAGTATGGTGGCTCATTGATGCAATGACTGGTGCAATCTCACTGTAAGACGGTCTCAAGTTTTGAAACCACAGCTCTCAATTAAGGTCAGTAAGGGAATATGATTTTGATTTACTACAGGATAAAAAAATACCCCAGTGGTTTGAAACCTGATGTCACGTTACTGTTCAAATCATGAATGCGAAAGTCAACAAATGTTCACTCTTGCATGTCATTCAAGGTTTGATCAAGCCATGTACAAATCATGCTGATGTTTTGAGTTACTCGTTTTACCATGTAGTAGCAGGTCTGTAGTAGAAAGTTTATTTCCATCCATCCATCCAAAAATGTTGCTGTCACATTATTTATATAGGAATACAATCACAACACAACCAGTTGACAACTAGTTGAGTTGAGAGCCCAACTGCAAAGAGACACAGTGACGGATTTTTCCGAGTTAGAAGAAGAGTCCTGTTTATACTCTAGTCTCACTGAGCCATTAAGCAAACGCATATATTTTCTATACATAGTGTATAACATGAATATGTTTGTTGTGAGAAAGATAGTTGCAGTTTAGTTCATTCTTTAAGTGTGTTTTGGATTAAATAGACCAGAATCTTCATGTATTATTCCTTATTGCTTTCAGAAAACAGCTTGAAAGCACCCTCTACTACTTGTACACACACCGTGCATTCAAACGATCTGATTCATGTCTTTGGTTTGGTGGCTGTTAGCTGACAATCACTGCACCATAATTACTAGGCCAGATGTGTTTGTGCTTTCCAAGCTTCCTATTAGATATTCAAAAACAAATGATCGCCTGCACGACCACAACTATGAAAGCAGATTCTGATCTGCGTCCTCAAGGGTCCTGGAGGTCCAGCCATGATTTAGCTTTAATTCTGTGACCTTGAGTAGCCATCCAGCTTTGGGTTATGTCAAAGCTGTAAACCCACAGAATTATGCTTACAAGTCTACGAGAAGTTTTCAGTAGCACTGGTCATTAGGGATGGGTATTAATTTTCACCATTCCGATTCCATTTTCGATTCTGTTTAACAATTCGATTATTTATCGATTCTTATTTTTAAAAAAGGAGAACACACGGGTCGATTAGCTTTGAACTTTGTTTTATATCTTACCTTTGAACAGACAGAAATGTAGGAGTAGCATGACCTTACAAACCCAACAGTGAGATCTTAAGAGATCCACAGCCTACTGCTCCTCGATGCCACGAGGACCCCAGAAAAAAAAAGGTTGTAAATGTAAAATATTAATAAAATAAATATTCTGTTGTAGCAATAACAAAGTATAACATAAATTATTCAGTGGCAATTACACAAGAATGTCCAGCAACATTTACACTCTCCTTTTTAAAAGTATATATGAGCTGGGCACTCAACAATAAAACTATATCAGCCAGCAAAAAATACAATCAACTCAAGTCCAATGGAACTGTGCTCTGTGCAATTCTGCATCCATCAACTATGGAGAATAAAAAATATAAGCATATCTGCTTTTTCAGGAAGGATACGTGATCTTTCTGGACTTATGGTCTCTCCAGCTGTGGAGAACACCCTCTCAGACGGGGTGGAGGATGCCTGCACACACAGGAACCTTTCAGCCAGTGCTGACAGCAGGGGCAGAGTCTCTCTCTTGCTCCACCACCATAGGGCAGCGTTATCCTTGCAGGGGATGGGGGTTAGGCTTCTATACAGCTGGATCTCCTAATCCACTCTGTGGCCCAGGGAAAGAACGGGATGCCGTTGTTGGAATGACTGCAGCTCGTTGTCCTCTTCTTCAAAGAATTCCTCCAAGGCCGTTTTTCTTTGCTTTACTGGTGGCGCCTGAAATTAAATGGACATGATAAAAAAATAAGCAAAAAATGAACAATCCATGACATTTAAATTACCATCACAATGAACTAAACTTACATAGTCTTCTTCATCCTCATCTTCGAACAGCTCTCCCTGTGTGTCTCCTTGTTCCAGGTGCTTGAGTAGAAAGTGACAAATAAACAAACAAATCAAACTAAGTACCACAGATCCATAGATGAAAGGTCTCACTCTCACAATGGAAATGTGCAACAATGAAAAACACTGTCATATTGAAATACCTCATCTGCTCCTGCCTCTGTCTTTGCTGCAATTGCTGCTTCCCTGATCCTGTGTCAGACTTCATCCTTCTCCACTTTGGATTTAAATCGGGGGTCCAAGATGGTGGCCTCCTCCAGGAAGCTCTTGATATCAGCGTCCTTAAATTTTTAAGAGGGAGGAAAATGTGACATCATGACTATCATTTTATTTATGATAAATAAATCATCAATTGTACCTGGTATCGTTTGGAAAGATCTTTCCAAATGTTCTCCTTTATGCTCCTTGTGAAGGCAGAGTCATCTTCTTGTACGGTGTAGTGTTGCTGTAGCTTTTGCAGGATGGGCAAAATCTCACCACAGGTCGGACTTTTGTCACTGGACACTGCTAGTGTGGAGGTGTAGTGCTTCCGCATGAGTACCACAAACTCCTCTGCTTTTCTTAAGTCATCATTGCCCATTTTAGCCAGTCTGCAAAATCAACAAAACAAAAATACAACAGATATGTTGCATAAAACAAACAAAAATAAAACCTGAGTCCATTTTACTTTTCCCTGCCTCCGTGAAAGGAAAAGCCACCTGTAGACTGCAGCGAAAACTGCCAGCATCTGAGCCAGACAGACTCTGTCTGTCTCTCTCGTCATGGTCATCTAAATGCAGCGCACAGTAATGGCAGGTTTTGTAATAAGGCAAAACGTGCTAACATAATATGCAATGCTAGTTGATTAGTTACCTGCAGTATTAACGGGAGAGGACGTGCAAACGATACCGCTGCTGCTGGGTTGAGCTTTGCTAGTCCGGAGCGGATCAAAAACACGACATTCATTTAAAGCAATCACGTGTTTTTTGAGCAAATGCTTTTGCATATTCGTAGTGTTTCCTCTCTTTGATGAAATCTCTACGTTGCAAGTATTGCACGTTGCCCTGTTGTCATCCTTTCTCATAAAGGGTAACCAAACTTTTGAGCGTTTGTGCCGCTTAGGCGCCGCATTTCCAACTGGGTAAAAGACGCTACGCAATGTGGTGACGTCATTCGGGGCGACTGGAATCGATAAGGGAATCGTTTGTAAAAATGGCAAACAATTCCAAGGAATTGAAACAGTGGGAACCAGTTCTCAACAAGAACCGGTTTTCGATACCCATCCCTACGGGTCATCCTTATATTGCTTGGTGTGCCTGAAATCTAGAAATGTCATTGTTAAAAACTGTCGGTAACTAATATTCTGTGATTGGTCTTATTTAAAATGACGTGTTTTTTTTGTTGGTGTGGAAATGGCCTCATCATGGACATAAATGGAATGGAGCGGAGTTCACAATGTCATTATAGTAGAAAATACATGTAGGTCATCATAGCTGAAGCAAATAGCAAACAGGTATCAGCTGCTCAATTGTTGAGTTTAATAACAACTGAAGTAAAAAAGGTTTTCCATCCCTCTGTAGAGCTTCAGGCTTGCTGAATCAATGCAATGATCTATGTTTTCTCAGCATGTGGTGACATGTCAAAACCTTTGTTTTTATTAAACATGAGTGAACGCTAAACTTCATTTGGTTAATTCATATCAAAACTTACTGTTATGTTGGTAATGTTATAAAAAATTGAAGCTAATGTGATAGCCAACATTTTATGTATTATAAGACTGGAACATGTTATCTGGAATTTCACAATCATTTAAGTATTGGATTCAGACTGCTATTATGACAAGATGGCAAATGATTCTCAGGAACTGGAAGGCGCAGAGAGAGCCTCCTTATCAACACTGGGTGATTGAATTCTAGTGATGGGTCGTTCGCGAACGAAATGGCTCTTAGAGCCGGATCTTTGACGTGAACGACGCGAGCCGATAAGGAGCTTCTTTTTTTCCGCTTCACTCTGCACGCGAGCCTTGTGCTTTATGCTGGGCAGAGGGGGGAGGGGCGGTAGTTACACTCAGTAGCACAGGAACAGAGCCAGGGACAACAACGTCACATTAGAAAGGTATAGTAATCGTGGATGAAGGATTCAGAAAGTTTATTCATGCAGGCTAATATGACAGAGAATGTGCATGTTCTTTTTGTTTTCATATTATAATTTATATTTAATTGTGTTGTGGTTTGCAGTGTTTTGTGTTGTTTTCACTTTAAATTTTTTAAAGGAAAAAGCTGAAAATTTAAATAGTTAAAAGTTGAAATGTGAATAGTTGATTTTTGTATTATATGATTTATTTATTACATTTTATGTGAAGTGAATAAATAAAAGTATATTTACGGTGGCCCCTAGAGACAAAGCACATACAAACTTCAAATCACGTACAAACTCTGAAGCATGTACAAACTTCAAAACACGTAAAAACTCAGAAGCACATAAAAACTCAAAACACGTACAAAACACAACAGAAGTGCTCCAGGATGCTGGGCGCAGTGTTGAGCTTTGTTACCTAGTGGCTACACAAGCCAGCAAGTACCAACGACCGGATTTGGTGTGTGGTAGTAACAGGTAAATGAACTTTTTTATAAATTATTTGAATATATATGAGTGCCTGTGTATAAATACACAAACAATACACACATGCTTTCAATTGTGTAATTTAAGTGATCTAGTAGCTCTGCTTTGGAAGTTCAGTTCATGCTAGAAATGTGTTTTGGAGTTTGTACGTGCTTTGTCTCTAGGGGCCACCGCATATATTTATATATAAAGATATATAAATAAAACCACTTTTTTTTACGTTAGTAATTCCTTTTGTGCATAATTTTATATTATTGTTAATAATAGATTAATTAAAGCAACAAAACAACCTGAAGAGCCGGTTCGGAGCCAAAAGAACCGGCTCTTTTTAGTGAGCCGAACCGAAATCCCATCACTATTGAATTCAGAAAAGTAGCAGCACATGAAAAAAATGTCATATGATGCAGGATGTGAAAAACATGAGTACTGTTTGATTATTTTTTTTTTCTCTCTTTTTCATTCGTAATTATTTTCTTGGTAAAAGCTGTTGGAGTGACTCTACATGGAACCTGACCCCTCCTGTTGTCCATGTTGGGTGGGGAAAAGAGGGCATTTGAGCTATCATCTGTTGTGTGACTGTGGAACAGGAACACAGCTGCTAAATGGAAAGAAGCCATTTGGTGTGCACTTTTTTTTTCAGACATTTTAGCTGTGTGAAACAGACGGAAATGTCCACTGATTAGCTAACTCTACATGGCTGACCAGGGAAGTGTGAGTATTACGCTAAATGATAACCATTGCTTAGTTTATGGGCTTTTCAGCCTGCTGAGATACATTGGCATGACATACCATGCTACCAAAACGTAGCCTGTACATTCCAGTAAAGACAGAAAAATCTGAGCATGTCGTGTTTAAAATGTAGTGTTGTAGCAATATTTCTGTCTGGGCCACAACAGCAGGTGCCAGTGCATTCACAGCAATTCACAGTGCATTTGAGAGTGAGTTGCTAGCTGGTGTTCAGAACAGTAAAAGGGATCTCTCACGTCTCTCTGTATCCACGCATCTGTGCTCCCGTCACTGTCAGAACTCTTGTTACTTCTTCTGTCTGTAAATGGGTGTTTTCAGAACTCAATGTTGCACCCGTGAGCAAAGCACCACCAAAAGGAAGTTTGTATAAGACTGAAAAATTGTAAAAAGGTTAGTGCATTGATCCAAATACAGGGAGTGCAGAATTATTAGGCAAGTTGTATTTTTGAGGAATAATTTTATTATTGAACAACAACCATGTTCTCAATGAACCCAAAAAACTCATTAATATCAAAGCTGAATGTTTGTGGAAGTAGTTTTTAGTTTGTTTTTAGTTTTAGCTATTTTAGGGGGATATCTGTGTGTGCAGGTGACTATTACTGTGCATAATTATTAGGCAACTTAACAAAAAACAAATATATACCCATTTCAATTATTTATTTTTACCAGTGAAACCAATATAACATCTCCACATTCACAAATATACATTTCTGACATTCAAAAACAAAACAAAAACAAATCAGCGAACAATATAGCCACCTTTCTTTGCAAGGACACTCAAAAGCCTGCCATCCATGGATTCTGTCAGTGTTTTGATCTGTTCACCATCAACATTGCGTGCAGCAGCAACCACAGCCTCCCAGACACTGTTCAGAGAGGTGTACTGTTTTCCCTCCTTGTAAATCTCACATTTGATGATGGACCACAGGTTCTCAATGGGGTTCAGATCAGGTGAACAAGGTGGCCATGTCATTAGTTTTTCTTCTTTTATACCCTTTCTTGCCAGCCACGCTGTGGAGTACTTGGACGCGTGTGATGGAGCATTGTCCTGCATGAAAATCATGTTTTTCTTGAAGGATGCAGACTTCTTCCTGTACCACTGCTTGAAGAAGGTGTCTTCCAGAAACTGGCAGTAGGACTGGGAGTTGAGCTTGACTCCATCCTCAACCCGAAAAGGCCCCACAAGCTCATCTTTGATGATACCAGCCCAAACCAGTACTCCACCTCCACCTTGCTGGCGTCTGAGTCGGACTGGAGCTCTCTGCCCTTTACCAATCCAGCCACGGGCCCATCCATCTGGCCCATCAAGACTCACTCTCATTTCATCAGTCCATAAAACCTTAGAAAAATCAGTCTTAAGATATTTCTTGGCCCAGTCTTGACGTTTCAGCTTGTGTGTCTTGTTCAGTGGTGGTCGTCTTTCAGCCTTTCTTACCTTGGCCATGTCTCTGAGTATTGCACACCTTGTGCTTTTGGGCACTCCAGTGATGTTGCAGCTCTGAAATATGGCCAAACTGGTGGCAAGTGGCATCTTGGCAGCTGCACGCTTGACTTTTCTCAGTTCATGGGCAGTTATTTGGCGCCTTGGTTTTTCCACACGCTTCTTGCGACCCTGTTGACTATTTTGAATGAAACGCTTGATTGTTCGATGATCACGCTTCAGAAGCTTTGCAATTTTGAGACTGCTGCATCCCTCTGCAAGATATCTCACTATTTTTGACTTTTCTGAGCCTGTCAAGTCCTTCTTTTGACCCATTTTGCCAAAGGAAAGGACGTTGCCAAATAATTATGCACACCTGATATAGGGTGTTGATGTCATTAGACCACACCCCTTCTCATTACAGAGATGCACATCACCTAATATGCTTAATTGGTAGTAGGCTTTCGAGCCTATACAGCTTGGAGTAAGACAACATGCATGAAGAGGATGATGTGGACAAAATACTCATTTGCCTAATAATTCTGCACTCCCTGTATCAATAGTATAGATACCAATGCTGGTAATAGTGTCAATACTATTGATTGATAGTAGTATGACTCTGTTTATTTCCCTTTAGTTTGGTATGCAGCCCACTGAATTGTGTGAATATTTGCATCTGCAATACTAACCAATTATTTAATAACAAAATGTAGTTTCCACATTTGCACTGTTGCACAGCACTGCTGCATACGGGTTATGTTTCAGTTGGTGCCAATAAATACCTGTGCTTACTGCGTAGTCGGTTCACCTGGAAATGAATGCCAACACTTTGCTGCTGATGAGAAAAGGGCGGATGTTTGTGTGGTATACGTTGGTGGATTTTTTTTTTGTCCAGTGGAAAACCTGGAGCTTAAATCTACTTCTTAGTCCCTGACAGCTTGAGTGATGCTGTCTATGTCTTGACTCAGTGAGCTGAACCCACCTGGGTAAAAAGGATGAGAGGAAATGTTTAAAAAAAAGTATTTGTCACTACCTTGGCTTCATGCACACATGTGCTTCTCAGAGTGGTCGTCTCACTGCAATCCAAAAAAGTCATATATCGAGGCACTCTCCAGGTCACCATTACAGTTTAGGATAAAACAGTCCTTTGAATAACTTTGTTCAACAATTTCTGCGAGTATCAGGACACTGCTCCTTCAACATCAACAACATCCTAAAAATAGCTCTGATTTCCACCAAACATTTACTCACCATATGTGTGAATAATCCACGGAACTGCTCGGGGTGATAGTTGGAGATATAGAGGCAATTACACAGTAATAGATTCAATCTCAGGCCAAGAGAAACATAATTGGAGAGAGAGCTCTCGCCTACGGGCCAGAATATTGTATACTGTCACTGTGATTATAGACACTTGGCACAGCATGGTGCTGTAGCAATTTAAAATCAGCATATGAATGGCTGACGTTAAATAGAACACTTTAGATCATGGCTTCGATTGCGCCGTAATGTTTGTCTGTGTCAATTTAAAAATACCCTATTTGTTTTCCTGCACGGCCAGTTGGCTGTGATTAAAAGAAAAGAACAATCTACGCTATGATGTTGTGTTTGTACGAAAATGCAAATGTGATAGACGGGTTGCATAGCCAAAAGAAAATGAGGTATTCAAAGAAAACACTGAGGGCTTTGGTACATTTTAATTTCACATACCAAGCACTTAACTGATGTTGTCCAGCGGCCCTGCGCAAGATAAGAAGATTTGCAATTTTGAAATGATTGATTATTCAAACAAGCAGAGAAGAAGAAGACTTGGTGTTAAGAAAACCGAGGTTTACCTAAAGTTTCAGATAAGGATCCGGAAAATCTGTTATCCAGGAAATGTGATGAAGATTTAAACTTTAGAGTCTACAGAAGCGAGACTGAGGTAAGGTCATGCTACAACCCCGTCTCATAGAAGTTCATGAAATAGTCACCTTTGGTTGCTCACACCAGAAACCCAAGTTTGTCTCATCATCAGTTTTGAATACATTATTCATTAAAGGTATCTCTCTTGGTGACATTTAAGCAGTGCAATTAATTGTTTGAAAAAACGAAATCATGGTTTGGGTTAAATACACATTTAAAAGTGTTCTTCCTGCTTTCTCGACACAAAAAAGTGCAAACATGCTCACTCAACATGATCAGTCGAATTGGGATTTATGTTAATAAATAAAAGTCGAAAAGTGTGTGAACCTGAGCAACAATCGGTCTGCATATGCACAACCTAGCATGCATGTTTTTGGGAGGAGGTTGGTGAAAGTACCCAAGGAGAATCCCATGCACTTAAGCTGGGCATACACTGTTTTTGGCCCATTTTGAACCGATTTTTCAGTCGTGTGACTGTTTTGGGGATTGGCCTGAGTTTTGCCTTAATCATGTGTCGTGCATTGTGTAGTATACATGGGGTAATGAGAAGCGATTAACACCTCACGACCAGCTTCCAATCATCAATCATATGGTCGCAACAAAATCAAACCTGTTTGAAATCCAGTCGCCCCTCGTGAGGGTGTCAACGCAGCCTCTCACACTGCGCACGCGCAAACACAGGAATGGAAGTGAAAAAGATGGAGTAGCACGGCAGTGCAGCGTGTGATCTCGACACAAACGATGGAGGCACAACTTGTAGAACTTTGGCAAGCTCCTCCGAGCCTTTTCGATGTGGCCTCACAAAATTATCACGACCACAACAACCGTGAAAAGAGTTGGATGGACATTGCTGCTCAATTGCAGCTGCCTGGTCAATGTTTTTCATTAGCAATTTAGCAAAGTTGATGGTGGTGTGTGTGTGTCTGTGTGAGTGAAAGACAGAGAGGGAGAGCGAGAGACAGATTTTGTGTTATAAGCCTCGTGTTATGGATGCACAGTGTGAGCACTCAGGTCACATCAGGGCATCGGGCCGTATAGTGTGAGACCCTGCATCGTGACCTACGAACTTCTAACCCCTGCGATTCAGTAATACAGTTTAAGCAGGAGCTGAAAAACGCGACTGAAGAAATCACACAGTGTTTGCCCAGCTTTAGGTACAAAACATTCAAACTCCACACAGAAATGTAGCAATTGCTGGCAGGCATCTTCTGCATTAATATGGAATTGCTAATATATCCCTGAATAACTAGAAGCTGCATTTACTTGTGTTCAATATCAGTGCCCAAGTAAAGAACATCTAAAAATATCTACCCTTGGACAAAGAGACTGTAAGTGCACCTCAGCAGAAGTAAAAACTGTTTCTTTTCTCGTACAAAAAAAGAAAACCGTCACCCACACACTACTTTCATTCTGCAAAGAGAAGTGCTTGCAGACCACACTGTGCAACACTGCATATTGTGAGAAAGCAACAGCATGACAATCAGCGAGTAGTGCAGGCAACATTGCCACAGGATCAGTGTACACACAGCTGCGGGATAGTTGTTTCCTAGAGTTCACGGCGGCGTACGGTGCAGAAGAGAAAGACGTGACAGACTGCGGAGGTGGAGAAGGAGAACAGATGGATTTTGCGTTGCCCTTGTGTTTCAAGTTGTCTTTCCTCGTGGCTATGCAGTATATTCGGCTCTGAATGGGCATCATTAACCTAAATTACTATTTTGTTTTGTATTTGACGGCCAACAGCAGGACAGCTGGTCAACATCAGAGCAACCCGCTGAGAATCTCAATGTAATACTAATAATAAACATGTGTTCAGGTGGACTGTAACATTAAAGGTGGCGTGCTCTTAAATAACACAAACAGCACATTAAGAAAAGCACAAAAAACACTCTTGTTACAATTCAATCTGTTTTGTTACTTTCATAGACCGTCAAACTGAAACTACTCTGTGTGTGTGTGTGTGTGTGTGTGTGTGTGTGGGTTGAAGGTGCAGTTTGTGCAGCTGACCTGATTGGTAGTTGCAAAGCGCCAGAATATTGCGGTGTGAAATAACATACCCCGTTGAGAAAATTACAGCCTTATGGCATCCTTGGTGGGGAACATTACATTTTTGATACTTACTGTTTATGTAATATTTATGCTGTATTTGCCCAGCCCTGATTCCAGCATTGCGAGTCACGAGAGTTACATTAGAGCTACAACAACAATAAAACACAAAATTAAAGATCCCACTTGTAAGTCGTTTGTATTAGGCGTGCATCTGTGGCAGCCACCTGATAACGAGACAGTTGAGATGTATTTTTTCTTGTGTGCGACTGTGTTAAATAGATAATGCCTAATCATATCCCCCATGTATATTTGGAAGTCTTCCAACACTTGGATGGACATGAAAGTCTGCTCTGAGAAATTAAGGCTGCTTGAAGTAAATCAAAAGGACAAGGCTGTGGACATAACTGAGAGAAACTACACAGGAAGCATCCAGCCATCTAATGTGTCTAAAGGTGGCGTTAAGCTTTGTAGAAATAAGTGGATACTGTTAGTTTTAGTTGTTGTTGTTTTTTAAATATCTCTCTGATATGTTTATTTTTGTTTTCAGCCTAATAAAGTTCTGCTTCACTTACATTTTTGCATCTTGTTGGACTCCATAGAAGTAAGTGTCAGTACCACAATCTTATGGACCTACTTACATTTAGTCGGCCTATAAGAAAAAATATGATAACAGCAGAGAAATTAGCATTATTGTTTAATACCGGGATCATCAGTCAATTTTAAAGATGTTGTGACTGATCTGAGGGACATTTGAGGGACATTCCTGGAACATGTATTTCCCCTGGAAAAGGTGCTGTTGCCTCAATTAACAATGTTTACGATTTCTCCGCTGAGATGATACAACCGAGTGCCAGATTAAACAATTTTTGAGAAGAACATGTTTACAGTGAAGCTACTAACATGCACGCTGTTGCCCAGAAGGATTGTCTGTCTGTCTAGATAGAGATAAATGCTAGTGTTGCCCAGAGAGAGGTGGCCTACTGACTGATAAAGCCTGTGTTTAGGATGAAGCTTGGCTGTTAGTGTTTACTGTAATTGTCCTGTAATCACCAGGTTTCCGGAGGAAGGAGAAATTTCCTGCTGAGTTGCACCTGGACCCTGTTACGGACAGACAGTTTTTTTTTTTTTTTTCAAAAAATAGCCTCAAGTGATTGAGGTGCAAAACATACCACAAGCTTCAATTACTGACTGTGCCATTAGGGAGGTTTTCCACACGCCATCTAACGAGCTACGGCAGTGGCGTCAATTGTTAAATTCAAAATCAAACTTAAAGACTTATAAGCAAAAATATCTGCAAAAAATAAAAAAAATCAAACAAACTGCTGGTTTTGGACAAATAAAAAAAATCTTAATCAGTATTAATTCATACTAATAGACTGTGAAGTCATCATTTAGCATATCTGACAACCATTTAAAAACATATGATCTATGTGAAGCCTGTATTCAAAGATTTACTGTCAGTGTTATTAATGTCTAAATAACTCTGCACTGACATATACATGTGAATTGATTTTATATAGCTTAATAAAAAATACAGAATGACAGACTTTTCAGTTCACTTACAGATATGCATTTTGTTTTGTTTTTGACACTCAAATATAAGCTTAAAATTTCAGATTGATATCCCAGAGTTCCTAAAGTATTGCTAGCTTTTCTAAATCACCATGTTAGTTAAAATTAATTGACTTGGAAAATAAAATCCCATTAATAACTTGTAGAGTGTTGAGGAACCTGAGTCCGTTTTCAGTAGACTGGTAAGCAACTTGGAGTCCAAAGAATTTTAGGCTAATAATAGTTTAAATTGCTAATGGTTCCGTGGCACCAGTTAAAATAGGGAAGCAACCTGCTTTCAAAAAAACAAAACAAAATAACTGTATAAATGCAGACAGACTGCCAACATGTTGCCAACTCAAGGGGACTTGAACCCCTCGACTGGCCGTCAGCTAGTAGTCTTCTGGTTATATACCTATAGAACAGGAAGTTTGCTAAGTATAAATGTAATAGTTCGATTCAAATCCATTTTATTTATACAGCGCCAAATCACAACAACAGTTGCCTCAAGGTGTTTTATGTTGTAAGGTAAAGACACTACAATAATACAAAGAAAACCTTAAGAATCATATGGACCCTGTAAGCAAGCGCTTTGGCGACAGTGGGACGGAAAACTCCCTTTTAACAGGAAGAAACAGGTTGGGGTGACACTTGAACTTCTTCTGTTAAATGTTAAATTTTTGTCTATGTAAACAGCAGATATGATACCCCATTCAATCACAGACCGACATCAGACTGACTCAGTGTCGTGTTACTGACAGTTTCAGTTTGCAGCAACAAATAAGTGACGTGAGATCATGTATTTTGGGTTGTTTTCACACCTCCAGTGTTTAGTCCATCGAAATCAAACTCTGGTTCCCACTTACTGCTGTTTGCCGTATGTGCAGGTTTGAACACAGTAATTGCACTCAGGTGCCAACATAAACCACCACACCGAGACCCTTTGGAGGACGTGGTCTCAGTATGGTTCCAAACAAACTCCAGAGCATTTCGTTTATGGTGTGAACGTGACCTGACCCCGACCAAAACCAACAATCAGGTGTATGTTTTTAGCTTGAGCTTAAGTTTGAGTTACCTTTGTTGCTCCTGCCCCAGACACTTCTGGCCAGAGAGCGGACTGAGCACGTGGTTTGTAGTGACGTATTTAAATTCACCTGGAGTTGACCTGGATTTTTCTCTGTATGAAAACAAACCGAGTTTGCGAACTCATCAACTGATTCAGATTCGGATTCCCTTATTGGATAAAACAGAACTTTGGGGACATAATTTGCAGTTGACAAAAGACAGTAAATGGCAATATATGTTATGGCAATAATCAGCTTATTGCAGAATGTTAAAAACTGTAATAATATCATATCTTGAATAAAGTATTGTAAAAATGTTGCATCAATGACTTCAACTTCTAATACTTTCACAAACATATAATTAAAGTTTACACCACCATTTATGGGTGCTTTACCTCAGGTTTGGGGTCGTAAGAGAACTTTGAAACCACATCCAGGTCTCACCTTTGCTTTTATAAGTGTTTTAGTATGAAGAAAATGAATAATAATAGAAAAGAAACATAAATAAGGACTTACGACAGGGTCCCTGCCTCACCCTTAAAAAACCTACACATGCACAGTCAAACAAAAGCAAGTTGACAGTGGGAGAGCTGCGGAAAAGAGTTGGAGAAAAATAAATTCAGCGTTAATACAGTATACTGACATTGATATGTTTGCAAAAGAAAGCGACCTAGTGAGATTAAAAGAAAGCTGTGGGTATGATTTATGCAAACACAGAAAAGAGCGAATGTGTTCATGTATTTGACAGGGAAAAGTAATAAATAATGAATTGACTGCTTAATTGAAGGCCCTACATTTAACATCAATAAATCATCACAAAAAGAATTTTTAGTGTCACTATAATTACAGTAAACAAACATGTCAGTCACACGGAGAATTAGCGCCTGTGACAGCCTCGTCCTTACCTTGTGAGCACCAGGGTTAGATTTGACAGGAAATATGAAAGATGCTTTTGCGGCACAAAAATGGTAGAAGGGTGTTATTCACTGCGAAGTCACAATTTCTCACTTTTGATCAACATCATTCTTATTATAGCTCCTCACTTGTCACCAAGCGGCAAGTGTGAGTTTTCAATCCAGTGAAATGTCTCAACATCAGTTGGACAGATTAGCACAAACACTGGTACACAAAAGTTTCTTCCCAACAAAGTAAAGCTCGCGCAACTTTTTGTGCTGCACCCAGAAAACATGTTTTTTGAACCATGCATTTTTCAAAAGCGGCTCTTGCAGACTATAGTGCAGTAAAATGATAGCTTACATGCTAATTTCTAGCATTTGCTGTATTAGGGAAAATGTGAATGTAGCTTTACAAAACACCAGCGTTTAGCAAAGTTCTTGACAAAATAAAATATTAAACCTGAGAAAAGTAAAGGAGTCAGCTGCAGTGATCTCAAAATAGAGTGGAAACTATTATTTGGCTGCACTTACCAGTTACCAGAACTTGATTGCTTTAGTTGCACATGCAAAATCAAGGAAAACTGACCTGAAGTCATCTGAAACACCTGATGTTTTTTAGTGCAAAGTGCAAGTAAACCAACCTGTTACACCACCTGTGGAGACAGCTGGTTTTAATAGTGTGTATCTGTTCGCCTGATGGCCGATCAAAAAAATCTAAAATGTGTTATGCAAGCAGGCGCAAAGCAGGCTTTATCGTCAAGGCACCGGTGATGTTTACACATATTTGTATCTTAATTCATCTAACAGTTTGAAGTGGGCAACCAACCACCTGACTGACCTATAAAAAAACAGAAACTGCCATCACTGAAGCCCTGCTGCTTATGAATAAAAATTCAAATGTATAACATTTGATGAATCAAGTGTATTGGCTAAAGCAGTATATTACTAATTCAGCTTCTAACAGAAGAAAATGGACATTTGTGGGGAACTGCCACAAATATTAATTTAAAAGAATAATCAAGAGCCAGTATATTCTAGAAATCACACAGCAGAGACATGAGTGCAACGCTTCCTAGGCCAGGCCCAGCCCTCTAAGGGTATCATGTGACTTCATTTTTGGATGCATGAGCTGACAACATGCTTTAAATTAATTTTGAATGCAATTTCATGAAGGCAGCATAGTGTGATCAAAATGAAATGCACAAAAAATGCTTTGAACTACAACTAATGTGAATAATTAATGAATGTAATGAATGCCAGATGAACACATATCTAACATTTCTATCTTGAGGTGAATTATTCACTTGTGTGTGTGTGTGTGTGTGTGTGTGTGTGTGTGTGTGTGTGTGTGTGTGTGTGTGTGTGTGTGTGTGTTTGTTCTGCTTGTGAATGTTAAGTATTGTCTCCTGTGCCTACAGAACAACAAGTGCACTACTTTGTATTTATCATTTGTATTTATTTGTATCCACATTTCATGTTTTGGCGATTTTGATAATGTTCACACATTAGTGTAGTGAAAAGATTTGCAGCCTTCTGTATTCTTACGTATTTTGCTTCAGCCAAACCTTTTGTAATACAGACATTTGATCTTTTTAAATCTTAATTTCAGATGAGTGGGTCTATATGGATGCTTCTCTGTAGCTGCCAAATGATGCAAGTTGTCCTGTGCACCCCATTGAATCACTGATACACATTTTGCAAACATGCATCTGAATTATTCCTTTCAAGGCAAAAGCTTGCACTGTACATCCCCTCTCATACATGTGTAGTCTCTTAATCTCTGCAATGCTTCTTTGCCCAGCAAACACCCAGGTAGTTCTCATCTGGTTTCACTGTAAGAAATACTGCTTTTAAAGATTAAAGTCCATGCATTATGTAACACATTAACATAAAGGCTTCTATTCGTCTTCCCTACTTGACAGGTGGAACAGTGAGAGCTGCGTTCACTTATTGAATAAGCTGTTTAACAACACATTCAACACACTTATATTCAGGCCTCACATTATTGACACTGTGAAAGTTATTGCCCTTTGTACACTCCGCTCTATGTATGTTTCATGTTGTTCATTTAACTGCTCACTTGTTGCATTCTATAATTGTCCCACTGATTTCTCACTGGCTTTACCTGATCTGATGACAAGTCCCCAGCAGATCAGTCTTGCATAGAAATGAGGGGCTTAGAAAGTTCATTCTGTATTCCGTTTCTGATACATCATCTGTTTTGTGAAGTAAGCTGGCCTGCATGCAAATGCCCGCATGACTGGGGATGTTAATACCTATAGCCTGTTCAAAAACTAGATCATGGCAACACATCCAGAATCCAGTGTTTTGCATTTGGAATTTTGGATGCATGCAATAGTTAACAAAGCATCTTTGCGTTATACATCCCTTATAGCTCAACAGACTACAGCCAGTGTTTTGCCCTCAACTGCAAAGCATTTTGTTGGGGTCTTCAATTTTTTTCAGGTTAACACTTTTTGGACATATTCAACAAAAATAGAGAAGTTTAAAAAAAATCAACAGTAAGTGTAAATATTTCTGTTGCACATGAAACTCGATTTCCTGTTTTATTGTTGTTATATGGTATAAGCAATATTTTGTACAGACCAGAAACATCAGACTTCTAGCTTTGGGTTTTTAAGAAAGTAGCATTCAGTTCAACACGGAGAACCGCTAGCATCACTTTTGTGGTTGCAAACTATTTAACCTAATCTAATCTAAACCCAACAATTATTCAGCACTTGAGCTGTTCCCATCTGGAATGTGAATTTGTGAAAAGACCTTGCAGTCTAGCTACACAGCAGGAAATGGTATAAGATCTTCAGCTGGAGATGGTTGCCCCACTCTTCAGAAGGAATTGCTGCCCCAAAGAGTTTAAGTATCTCTGGGTCTTCCTCACGGGTGAGGGAAGGAGAGAGACGAACAAAGAGACTGATAGGTACAGTGTCGGCAGTAATACGGATGCTGTTTCGGTCTGTTGTGGTGAAGGGAGAGCTTAGTGTGAAACAAAGCTGTCGAGCTACATTCCTGCCCTCACATATGGTCACTTTCCTCCACGTCGATAGAGCCAGCGTAGGTGGTTTGGGCATTTGAATAGGATGCCTCCTGGGTGCCTCATAGGTGAGGTGTTTCAGACATGTCCAACTGGAACGATGCCCTGGGGCAGACCAAGAACACACTGGAGAGATTATGTCTCCTGGCTGGCCTGGGAACACTTTGGTGTGCCCTCAGAAGTGCCTGAGTAAGTATCCAGGGAGAAAGTGATCTAAGAATCTCTGCCTAAAATGCTGCCCTGCTGCCCAGACCCGGATAAGCAGCAGAAAATAGATGAACAGATGGATTCAATTATACTAACTGCCACACAAATTCTAAAAGGACAAAAATATTCATATGAATGAAGTGTTGAAAGCTTGCTTTCAGTATGTAGTGTGTTATATTTTTGCTGTACAGCACTTTGGTCGGCCATGTGCTTCTTTTTAAGTGCTATACGAAGAAATTATGGTATTGAATGGTAACTGCAACAGAACATTTGAATTTAGCAAAGATCAAATCAGATTTGAGGTTACTTAGGGTTGTCTTCTTGCTGCCTTACCCATTGTCCTCAGAGATTCAGTTCATGATCAGACGTTCTGACATTTTTCTTAAGAATTTGCTGCTAATAATTCAACATTCATTCCTCTGTCACTGATGACAAGCCTTCCTGGCCCAGACGCAGCAAAACAAGTCCAGATCATGACACTTCCCCCACAGTTTCTGAAAGATAGGATAAAGTTCTTAGGTTGGCCTGTAGTGTTTTCATTTCTCCAGCCTATAATATTTCTCTTTTAAACAAAAACATAACAGAGCATCCTGGTTTGCCCATATCATACACAGCAAACTGCAGATGGACAGTAGTTTTCTCTTTGTGGAGAAACCATCAATCCTTGTTGATTGATTACTGGAGTGCAAACTTATGATTTTGTAATCTTTTACAACCTTATTAAGCATAAAGAACTATTTTTCTGATGTCCTCCCATCTTCACCTTGTGGCATGATTTACTTTTTCACATGTGTTTAGGTGATCCATCTTTCATAATCCCCCATTCTTTTCTTCAGACTGGCTGCGCACCTGATTGTCATCCCATCAATAGATAACATCTAAGGTTCAAAGTTCATGCTTTTCTCCTCACGTGTTTTATTAAATAAAAGTATATTTTTGTGTGATTTTTTTTAACTGGGCTAGTTTGAAACTTGGTGTAATGAGTAAAAAACGATAGGCTTGTTGAGTGTTAGCACTCAGATTCATGCTAAAGGGCTACAGAGGACAGGCCTTAATGGTAAAACCACCGGGCTACTCTCAGAAGTGCATCTGGTGTGATGGATGAGGTTGTCCATACTAAAATTAATGGCTGGAAATTTAAGTGCAGGGGAAGCGTGTGTGAGGTGTGGGAGTAGCTGTTTACCCGCAACAGTTCATCTCTGACAGGTTACATTTCCCCCCTCTGTCCCCTGTCTTATCGACATTTTCACGCAGTCAGATGAATCTAAAGCCTCTGTTATAGCAAAGGGTCAAAAGAACAACATCAAATCTGAAGCTAATTACCATCTGATGGCAGTGTTCTAACAGAGCCTGTCCACCTAATTTTGAAATGAGGTGATCTTTGACATCTGCTCTGACTGTAGAAAGTTCATGTAATTGTGCTCTACTCAGTCCCACACTCAAGAGGCACACTTACAGTGCCCCTCAGGGGAGTCATAGCACTGAATGAGAAAAGAAATCAGAGACGTTGGAGAAACCACGAAGAAGCAGAGGGTAAAAATAGGGCTTTAGCAAAGAGCTAGAATACAAGGTAATTGCTGGAGTCAGACAGAAAGATAAATGAAGACAAAAGAGTGACAAAGAACATGGGAATCATGGAGCACTGAGCCCTAATTTTATACTGCACATGAACATGATCTGTGTGAATAACACTGTTTCTCTGCAACACACTGTATGTGGGTTATAGCTATATTTGTCTTACTCAGTCAGTTCATCTAATTAAGTTTTACTAGAGAACTTACAAGCATGAAACAAAGGCATGCACTACCAGAGGTCCTCTAGAGCAGGTCAAAAGCTACAGCGAGGGAAGAGCCAGGGCACAACAGGAGGGCTGGTAGTAAAGACGAGGAAGGAAGATGGTAATAAAAACTGGTTTAAAAAGCAGAGAAAACAATGGAAAAATACACCTGTTTGTAAAATATATGTCCATCCAACTTAAATCTGTTATTGAAAAAAAAGATTCCCTGAAAGGTTGAGGTGGTGGGCTGTTGTTCTCTATAACTAATTATCTTTTTTTTTCTTTTTAAAGGTTATTCAAGTGCAGTTCATTATCTGTAAGATAACGACTTTAAGTTTTTTTCATGGCTAAAAGTGGAACACCTTTTAAAACATCTTGAATAACTTTGATTAAACTATTCAATTCAATTCAATGTTATTTATACAGCTCCAAAACACAACAACAGTCGCCTCAAGGCGCTTTATGTTGTAAGGTACACTCTACATTAATACATACAGAGAAAAAACCCCTATGAGCAAGCACTTTGGGGACAGTGGGAAGGAAAAACTCCCTTTTAACAGGAAGAAACCTCCGGCAGAACCAGGCTCAGGGAGGGGCGGGGCCATCTGCTGCAACCGGTTGGGGTGAGAGAAGGAAGACAGGATACAAGACATTGTACATTGTACCTTAAGGGTTGCTGTGGTGGTCTTTTGCCCAGTATATCAGCTACCTTTCTTCTGCACATGTGCAAACTATCTCAGCCTTGCCTTGGTTATGAAAACTGCACTCTTGGTCACACCCAGTGAAAACCAATGTTCCCAAACTATACTGTACATGCAGGTCTCACCGCCACCTTGTAAACCTTCCCTTTGTCTCCACTCTGTCCACCTTTCTTGTGCACTGTCCCTTTCTTTGGATAGTTGACACCTGTTATTCAAACTCACCTTTACTACCACTGCTCCATGCAATCTTCCTTTCGACCCTTCTCCCACGCATTCAGACATGTATTCTGCTTTGCTTCTGCTTACTTTGATGCTCTGTGGAACCCCTACACCTATCCAAGCTCTATTCCACCTGCTCTCTACTCTCACTACAGATCACAATGCCATCTGCAAACATCATGCATGGAGACTCCTGCCCGACCTAATCTGTTAACTTGTTCCAGTATGGAAATGTTATTCTTGGTGATCACATGTTTAATTTGGCAAAGATTTTTCCATCAGGTACCCTTCCGGTGGACCACTCCCCATTTATCCAGGCGTGTGACAGCACTAGGACTACATTTGTTTGTACCTCATATTGTCTGGGTAATTCAAATAACTTCCCGAAGTTTTGTGATCTGAAAATAAATTACTGGCAAGACACAAAAATAAATGTTTTCAAGTCTTTCTCTTGCAAAATAGACACTGTGCCTAGTTAGTAAATAGCTTTTTAAGAATTCTTTTAAGGAACAACAAAGTGCACATTTGTGGGAAGAGGATCTCACAAGTTTGCCAGTCAGGAGTGCTTGATTTTTGTCCCCTTTGTTGACTTTGTTTTTACTTAGTGCTTCACTCCACTTTCATCCCCTTTTACTTTCCTTACTTTCCAGTTAGGTTTAGTGACTAAAAGCGGCTTCAATAAGTTCTGGAAAAGTTTGGCGTTGGATTAAAATTTGCCCCTTTACTGCATTATGCACTGTTGGTCATGAATGAAGTGCAGGTGTTAAAACAAAGACATATACAACATTGTGTTCACATAAATATAACACCACATCTGAACAATGAATGTTGCTTGACTGAGATATAAAACAATGGTCTTCCCTTTCATTTGGACTGTTTGCAAGGTCACTCTACCTTTTTCTCCAGCTGCACTGCAATCTAATTGTGCTTGTCTCTGAACCTTGCAGAGATACACCCAAGAGGCTGACTCCTTAGGGACTTTGAGGGAGGGACAGGAGGTACCGAGGAAGGCAGAAAGTGGGACTGCTTTAGAAGCAACAAAGAAAGACAAAAAGGCAGGAAAGGGGTTGTGTTGAAAGGAAAGAGCTTTAGCAAGGAGCTACAAAGCTTATGGGAATAAAAAAAGAAGAGGAAATGATGATAAGGGCATGTGGAATTGTTGACTCTGTATATTTTTGTAGTTTGGTGTGTTACTTATATGTTTTCTGTGTCCCTTTGCACTGCATGCAAGGTTCCATGAGCTTCATCTAATTAAGTTCCACTTGATATATCCTGCAAGCAGACGGACTCTGCCCGGTCCTTTGGAGGAGGCCAAGTGGGATGACAGGGGAGGGGGACATTCTTGATTTCAAAAAGGAAAAGGCCCTTAGTTGGAAGCTGGAAAGCATATAATTGCTTCAACCAGACAGAAAAAAGGAACGAGAGACAGAAAGGAAAGAGAAGGAGCGATAAAGAGATAAAGAGGGAGAAGGAGAGGAATTAAAGAGAAAAGGGGAGATCTAGTGTATTTATTGAACTGGTGAGGGCAAAGTGTTTCTGATCGCGAGCGAAAAGTGAGATGGGAGTCGTGAGATAGAGACAGATAGAAAAACAAAGGGAAATAAGACAGAAGGGAAAAGGAGCCAAGTCAAAGACAATAGGAGCCCGACGAAAGCCAGCGAGCTTGTTCTATTACCAGGTCCTCTCTAACGGGAGGGGAGGCTAGACTGGAACAAATGGACTGTAATTGCACACAATCTGTCCTCAGAGCTCAATCACTTGGCACTGTAGGGACCATTGGTGAAACACTTCTCCCACACTAATCTAATAACCTTCTCCCTCAACCTCCCTTCACCATGGAGATGTTACCTTTCACCTTCAACACAGACGTTACGCTGACCGAGAAGTGTGAAGTTAATGTGATCACTGGTCACCATAAGCTGCCTGCATAATCAGCCTTGCGCAGATTTGCATGCAATACTAATTACAGCTTACAAAATCAAGCTGTTTGCTGACTCTATAATTCACCTCTACCAAGCTCTTTTTCCAGACAGACTTTTTAAATAATCACATTGCTCTAATTGTCTGTTTTGTTTCATAATTAACCCAGTGGATAATGAACACTGCACGTATTTACATGCAATTTATCAATCAAAACATCTTCTGAAAACTCAGGGGAGTTGTTTTTCTGTCTAGAAATCACCTCCTACACCATATTTTTACACACATGTATTTATACATTGCTGTCTCTCAGGTACCCCACATTTACCTTTTTCCTTGATTTTCCTTGTTTTTTTTCTTTTATTAACACTATTGTTTTTAAGGCACTTCAGTTATATTATATAGAACGTTAAAACAAATTCCAGCCTTAAGTTTGTTTGTTGTTGAAATAAACACTTTTAAAAAATGTAAATTTAAAAAACTGTCTTGAAAAAAAAAGTTAAGGTTTCAAGTGTTTTAATTTCAAGTTTTTAAAACTTGAGATTATTTAAAAAAAAATTTAAAAATGGATATCACTCTGTTTAGACACTTCTATACAAAAATATGCACGTCAAAACTTTTATTATAAAAACTATTTAAAATTGGAATATCTGGACTTCCCCATCAAACTCTCTTAGTAGGTCAATAAATTTGTAGCATTGGCTGACAACAAAAACATGTAATTTGTAAAGACATTTAAAGTCATTTCAACAAATTATACACGTTTCATGTGGTACTTCACATAAACCTTTCCCTCTTTATGAACAGTTAAATTTCAGTTGCAAAGCTGGTACTGCCATTTGTGAAACAGCCACTTTCAACACATAGCAGTCACTTTAAGTTTACCTGTAGCTCTGAAGGAAGAACTTCATTTAGCATTTAATATTTTAGCATTTAGCTAACTACCAAATAATGAGTATAGTTACTTGATACTTGTAGGGTTTGGTTAGTAAAACAGAAACAACACGCACTATTTTGTCCCACCTCTATGAAAAAACTAGCAATTGAGTTAGCATTTAGCTTATCGATGAACTGAAATTAAATTCAAATAAATTCATCAAATCTGTGCAATACTATTTGTTTCTCACTAAGAATAACATCAAGCAAAACAAGATGCAGCTATAATTTTTTTTAAGTGTACCAATATCGGAAAAGAAAAAATGTCATATTTGCCATATTTGTGTTTTCACAGTTGCACCAGCATATCTGTTACTGTTTCCAGAACCAGAGTGAAACAGACAGTTAATCTGCATGTCTGTTTCTCTGCCATTCATATGACAAAAAAAACCCCAACGTCATCTACGCAAGATGCGGTGTGCGGCTTGACATGCATTGAAGGGTGATTTAAAATATTGTTGTAACCGGAGAGAGTCAACTGGTACCACAGCAGATCCCAGTGCAAGATGGTCTCTAGTTTAGATTTCAATTTAATTTAATTTCCTGCGTGGTTCAATATCATTTATTACAAATGATATTATCAGCATTTTGAGCGGACTTTCTTGTTGTTAATCTTCCTGCCTGCTGTGCATCACTGTCAGTTCCTTGCTGGGTGAGGGTTGATATGTACGCGCACATCCATCTGTCCCGTTTTTGACTGTGAACGTGCATGCGAACATAATTTGTGTTTGCTTTTCTGTGCCTGCACCTCTGTGTGTATGTGTGCAAACCTCCTATTATGCGCCTGCACATGTTAACATGAGTGTGTTTTTGATTTTATGTGTATGTAGGCATGTTTGAGAGATACAGGTACATCCAGAGTACAGTCTGTCTGCATCTGTTTATGTTGTTTCTGCATCTGTCTGTTTTCTGCTTTTCAATTGTCATTTCTTTCTGTCTACTAGGCGAAAAGGTCTGAGGAGCATCTCCTTGCACGGAGCCCAGGTACTCAGGACATTAGAAGCAGTGAACCAGTGAAGTCCACTCATGCGTGCTCACTACAGAGACAAACATGCATAGCGCTCCAATAACAATCTATTGAAAATCCCTTGATGTTGTTTTCTTTGAAGGGCTGAGCAGAGTTGTCTCTTTGGACCAAATCTGTCTTTCTGCATCAAATATGCACAATTTTATTGCTTGGGCTAAGAGACTTTAGTTATATTCTGTGTCTTTACAGAACATTTTTGTATAGTGAGGAAAACAGCTTTTTTAGCAATGTAATCCAGGAACAACGGAAACAAGTGACATGGGGGTTTCTCCGTTTCTAGAATATAAAAATGGATCTAGTCTCTTCAGATATGAATTCATTCTATAGTCAGGGACAACTTTTTATTAAGGACCTATTCCCAAAATCAATATCTACTGGAAGATTCAGCAATTTGCATTAAAAGATGTATACAGAACACCTTTCATATCAAAAAAGATAAAAAGCAGCGCAAGAATTGTCTTATACAGTACCAAACATTACTTGAAACATGTCACATGTTTGTGAAAAAGTGAATCCCAGTAAGTTAGGTGGCAAACTGAAGCAAGTTAATAAGGTATCTTAGATTCACATAAACTAGTGTTAAATTTAAACCCAACATAAAGCAACTTAAGGTTATTTCCACCACGTGCCCCAGAGCGCCTTCAGTGTACCCTGGGTTTAATTCTTCTGGTCTTAATTCTCTACTGCAGGGAAGACACACTGATCTTCCAGAAGACTGTTTTAATTATAGTGAAATAAAGCCAATCCAAATGATCCCATAGGTGTTCTGCTGCAAAAAGTCATACCACATATCATATTGATATTGGCCAACCCTATGGACTGAGGTATGGTCATCCAGGGAAAGACAGAAATGTTCCATTAATGCCAGCAAAATGCTGTCAACAGCAGAACAATCAACAGATCTGCTTTCCCTTTGTCGCTAGGGATGGGAATTCATCAGAGTTGGGTGATTCAGAATCCATTATCGATATTAGTTATCAGGATTAGATTCATGCAAATTAACTGTATGCTATGTGGTCACATTTTTATTTTTATATGTTTGAGGTATTTCTACTCTTTGTAAAAGTAATGTGTTACACAAATTACACAGAAGACTTTAAAGTAATGCAGTATGGTACATTAAAAATGATTTGAAGCACATTGTGTCATAATTAACAATATAAACCTATAGGCTACAGTCCCACACACCAACACTAATCTCTGTTCTAATGAGGCACACATATGATCTTTCTCCTAATATTTAGGTATGAACACAAAGCAAAGATGAAAACCAGCACAAGGAGACTTTAAAGCAGTCACTATGCTGATTCTACTTTAGAAACATGAACAGGCTGCAGCCTGACTGCTCATCCCTGTGTCACTGTTGACGTTAAGGGTCTGCCTGCTGGGCCGCATTCACTCAGCTTTAACGTAACTCCGTACATGTTTTTTTAATTGAAAATTATGCAGTTTAATGTCTAATTACACTCTGAAATGAAAGCATAGTATAAATAAGCAATTGGAGTTAAGAAAATAAATGTATTCTAGACTTCTAAGCTGAACACAGTGGCTGAAGCACTAAACTATAAGCAAATGTATTGTGCATAATGTGCAAATAAACCTTTGTTTTTCTTTGGTGAAAAGCTCACTCGGGCACTTCATGATTTTTTCATCCAACACTAACGATGGCATGCTTGAAGCTACGAGGTCATGTGTGACGTGTTGCTCCACTTTCATCACTTCATCATCATGTTAAAGACTCTACTGTAGCCAAAGCTAATAATAGCATATGTGAATTTTTGAGGACATATTAAAGTTTTACAACTGTGCTATAGATTCCTTTTCAGCAGTATTTATTAGGATAGTTCCCCAAACACCGCTACTCCAGCAGCCTGATCATCAAAACCACAAACATGCCAAGTACATGCACAAAACAATTGTGAGTTTTGTTGCGTGTGAATACAGACTAATTACAGAGAGACATGATTTCTTTTCATCCCAAAGTATCTTCACATTGATTTGCGATATCTGAGTAGTCTCTCTTCTCTCTGAAGGTAGGCGTGCGGATGAATCTCAGTCGCAGTGTAGGTCTCAGATGGAATGCTGATTAGAGACACTAATCTGTGATGAGGAATATTCATGTGTCTGTAAGTGATCGCAGGAGCGAAGCAGAGCTGCTGCTACAGGTACAAGTGAACAGCACGGCAGCCATTGTTTTTGTGGTTACTGGTAGAAGCGTACTCATTAGGATTCAGCGAGTTGCCGAGTACAGATGTCTGTGCACGTTGTGTGGAGATTGAAGACTCCTGACTGTCAAATTAACTCCTACTAAATAATGTTTGGATTATTGCTTTGCAGGCGTACGAGTATTTTTTTAACAGTCATGCATTAGTTTAGCTAAGCAGGCAGAATTATTTTAGTTGTTAAGAAAGCACACTGGGACTGAGGGGGCTTTTGAAGAGTAGCTTTTTTGTAATAAATGACATTTATATTTAAAATTGTTTTAGGAAATTATGTTTTTCCACTCAGAAAAAGGAGAAAAGTATGAACACACAAACACTGTCGTTCAGAATAAAGCTCATTGCTGCATCACCCAGGATGTGAGTTTCGAGGCGGATGTGTGATTTAGCGTGCTTGCTGTACAGTGTTTGTAAAAATGGGGCACCAAAGGAGCTGCAAGTATAAAAGAGACTCAATATAATGTATATTCACAAAAAAATCTGAATCAACGTTGCACACTTTTGACTTTGTTAGGAAAGTGGAAGAGGAAATTTGACAGCTGCCCTGAAGTCAAAGTTGGGTTGAAAGTTACTGATCTCAAATGCGAACACAATACATCACGGTACCTTTGTTATCGAGTGTTTTTCTTTGAAACAAAGGCACACAAGTTAAATGTGAGACAATTTTTTCATGCTTTACAAATGTCAAAATAATTATTAGGTAGTTACATATTTAATATGTAACTATAAATGCACCTTGCCGTAACATTTCTCACGTTATTCTGCTGTATGAGTAGCAAATTACCAAATAAAAAAGAGAAACAACAGTCTTGAGGTTTTTAAAAGTATTTAGCGTGGTTGCTGAACTGCCTCTCTCTCAGGTGCCTGCAGGAAGGGAGCATTCTCACATACTTGGGGGCGTGGGGTTTTCTCTTTGGCTTGTGCTAAAGGCTGGCCATTTCTGCAATGGTCAGCTTCTAGTGGTCTTCTATGGCTCTTGTCCTTTGGCCTCCCTCTTCCTTCTGCTGGAGCGGGCACACAATTGTCATTGGGACACGTGGCCTCAGGTCTACTTTTTTTTAATTCTCACTTTCTTCTCCTTTCCTCTTACATGTCAGCGCTGGCATTACTAAACAATATAAAATAATGTGAATGATAACAATTAATATAATAAAAAGAAACTGGCTACTTTATAAAGAGGAACCTACACAGAGTTTATAGAGCTAAGCTTGGCAAAGCGAAATGTGTCTGGCACATCAGTGCATTCAGATCATGATTCTGTTCGCTAAAGCTGCTGGAGAGGAGAGTAAAGCGTAAAGCTCTGAGTTTTACAGCAAATCATATGTAAATTAACTCAGATGTAATAAGAAACAGGGAATGAGAAGAAAGAACAAATGTAAGGAATTCGGTTGAAGTGAGACAGAGCGGACATAGCTGGGATATGGCTCTGCAGTAGGTTTATGCCATGTTGGTCATATTGGTCTGAAAATTGACTTAACTTTCTGCTCCCGTTGGTCCTGGCCCAGTCATGATGTGCACACAGGCAAGTGGAGCTCAAAAAACCTTTTGCATTACTGTAATGACCTTCATGACTGAACACCTTTGGGAAGGAGGTACAGGACTGCTGCCATGGCCTGACCATTAAGTCTCTCCACGTGAGCCTGCTAAGATCAGATCAGTGTAAGCAGAGGCAGCACAGCCTCAACTGATCACTACATCAGGACAAGAACAAAGAACCCAATTCAGGCAGAACGGTCATGATACACCGCGAACAGGTTGATGTTTTTTCTATTCAGTTCAATTCAATTTTATTTATATAGCACCAAATCACAACAGCAGTCGCCTCAAGGCGCTTTATATTTTAAGGTAGAGCCTACAGTGATACATACAGAAAAAAAACAACAATCATATGACTCCCTATGAGCACTTTGGCGACAGTGGGAAGAAAAAAACTCCCTTTTAACAGGAAGAAACGTCCAGCAGAACCAGGCTTAGGGAGGGGCGGGGCCATCTGCCTTGACCGGCTGACTGTCTTTGCTCTAACTCAGTGGTTCCCAAACTTTTTTTGCTGGGCCCCCCTTTGTTTTACAAGAAAAATGTTCGCGCCCCCCCTCGCGCGCACGCGCACACACACATCCTCCAACCACACACACCCATATTTTGCTCCATTGCAGTTTATTTCACACCTCAAACATTTAGTAAACAATTAAGCAAATACAAGTAATCTGCAATAAATTACAGGTAGTAAGAAACTACTAACTCTTTTACACTATGTCCGCACCTACACGGGTATTTTTGAAAACGCAGCTGTGTCGTCCACACGTAAACGGCGTTTCGAATCACCGAAAACTGAGATTTTTTAAAACTCCTTTTTTGCGTTTATGTGTGGACGAGGAATACAGAGTTCATCACGCAAGGTCAAAGGTATATGTGCCTTTTTTCACGTCACGCTGTGCGCACGTTATTTTTTACATGAGATGAATTGCAGAATAGCAGATAGAGACAAAATACTGTTAATCTGACTATCTTCAGGTTTTACACACTTACATATAAACACGCAGCTACTGTCCCTCCATTTACAAAGGCAGAGGCGTCACGGTGTAATTATTTTACACGTAGTTGTTTTTTTTCATGTGCTATAATATTCAACATTGCTATCAATAAATTTTTCAATCCCTCTGCAAAAATGGGTTCAAAAACATAAACAACTGTGGGATACTGTTTGTCCGTGATTTGAACCGAGGGAACAAATCGTGGCAGGATCAGCCTGATATTATTTGTATCCCGCTGTAACTTTACTGTATAAAGAGCTAACATCTCCAAAATGTCAGGAGTAGTTAGTCAAGTGTTTGTGAACTAAAAATCACGAATGTGGGATACTGTTTGTCCGTGATTTAAGCAGTCCAGCGCTGCTCCCGACGAAGGGAAAGCCAATTCTGCAGGGGAGACCTACCTCGGACTTGTGCAGGTGAAGCCAAAGGAAAGATTTGCTTCACCATATTTTCTAGTCTTTGGCTTAGAATGAAGTTGGTTTGGAAACATATTCAGCGATGCTTCATCTCCTGCTTTGCGTTTGTGGAGGCGCCCCGTGCTAGCAGTGTCCAAGCGTTGTTTTTTTTGTTTTGTTTTTTCCTTTTCATACCGCGCCCCGCCTGCAATGGCTCTGCGCCCCCCCTAGGGCCCCACACTTTGGGAAGGTCTGCTCTAACTGATTACTTGGACATTATTAATTAATTAAGTTAAATGCTACTACTAAAATGACTAACCCAAGCACCTTGTTTCTGATCAGATAATTGTTTGTTAGTGAAAAATATTCCTCACAAAGACTTACAAATATTTTTTTTTCAAACAGAGAGCATGTGATACGTAGCGTGGATAGAGAATTTGATTAAACAAGATATGTATTTGTGAAAATAAACATGAACCTCTTGCACTGGGATCACACTACAAGATGCCTGCCAGCAAATTGACCTATGACACGAGCAGTCATTACTTACAAATGAGAGGTGAAATGAAGCTAACGTGGTCATGTTTTACAGCCATGACTATTAGTAGTTTAAATGCTCTTCTGGCCACAGCACAACCAGCTCTCATGCTGGTAATATTACATTTATATATATATATATTATATATTTTTTTTTTTCTTTTTGTCTGTCCCGTTTGGCTCTTTTGCCATCAGAATTATTGTCTAAAGGCAAAGAAAGATGCCCAACGGATTTACTTTACCAAATTGACCATCCCAGCCTTGCCATAATGGTCCATTTGATTCACCTTTTATTGTTTATTTTATTTTCACTTGCTGAATACGGGACAGACTTGACTGGGGGAAAGAAGGGGAGAAAGAAAGAGGGAAAGAGAAACAGCTGAGAAGAGGGACGGGGGAGAAGGGCAAAAAACAAAAACCAACAGAATGGGCAGAAAAAAATAAAAATTAAAAAAAAAAAAAAAAAGAGAAAAAAAAATGCATGTATCAATCACCTGGGTCACCTGATCACCTCTGGCAGGTAGCTCCATGCCCTCCTGGGTTTTAAATGCACCTTAGAACACACATGCATCAACACTACAATGAGCGGGTGGAGGGAGGTTTGGAGTCTTCTCTCACCCCCGTTCTCTGCGGCCTGCTGAAGCGGGGGGGCTAGGAGGAGGAGTTGGCCGTCCGACTGCGGTCTGGAGTGTGGGGCCTCCCTGCTGCTGCGGAGTCGGGGCGGTCTGCCTCTCCCCACCGCAGGGAAAAGGGTAACACCACCTGGGTCTGGGTGCAGTTCCCCCCTCCAGGGGCAAGGGTACCTAGACCCGGTTCGTAGAGTACGCTTGGGGAGTGTGATCGTGTGTACAGCGTCTCTTTACGTCTGTCTCCACGTTGGGTGAGTGTGGAGTAAGTGCATATGAGAGCATGAGGGTGGGAATGGATGTTTGTATCTGTGTGTGCCTGTATGTCTGTGTCTATATGTCAGGTTGGGTATCAGACGCCACCTCTCTGGGGACATCTCAGGCCCTCCAAGGTATGGAGGCCTATCTCCCCCCACCATTTCCCCTGCCGGTGGCGGACTCCCTCAGACATCGGTGCGTTGGTGGTTCTTTGTGTCCGGGGATGGGCGTCCGGGTACACACCGGCTCACTCCTTGGCGGCCGCTTATCGGGGCCTGGAGCCTGGGGCTAGCTCGGGCCACTCCGGAGGTGGGGTGCCCCCGGCCTCTCGGCCTGGGGCTCGGTCACTCAGGCGCAGCTGGCTGCCGGCGGAGCTCACGGGCGCGTCACTGCAACCCCCCCCCCCCCCCGGCTTCTGCTCCGCGGCTGCTGAGTGACCCCTCATCTGGGACTCTCCTCAGCTCTTTCTGGGACAGTGGCGCGGCTGCCCCTCTGTTAGTCTTCCTTGGTCTCTTGTGTTCTGAGGGCCTCTGGAAGTCTGGAGTTTTGATCTCCTCCATACCTGCTTCATGCCCTGGAGGACGGGGCTGTGGCCCCCCACACACCCTCTAGCAGATCATTACATGAAGGAACCTTTTAAAAACAAGCGCGTCCATGCTCACAGGTGTACACACGGGTGATCACACCCACAAACTACACCCTTTTTGGCTCCTACCTTAAAGCACACTGTGTTCTGTTGATCTTATGTGCTGCACAATAATGTTTAATATTTAGTATTTACTGTCATATTCCTATATATCATTGTGATGTTGTTTATTCTATTACTCTTGTTCTCTTCTGCTTGTTTTCTTTTTTCTTTCTCAGCAGGTAATATTATAGCTGCAGTATGTCTAGGAACATATTTTGCCTGAATTTAACATTAATGATACATTAACCACACTCTATTTAACTTACTTTAAACACCTTCAGATAAAGTTTTAGCAAGCTGTCCTCCTAACGCCTACAGTTTTTTACATTAGGCCTCTTTATTTATCCGATAATGCTGAAGGATGTGGTTTTTGGTGATGATACACACTTAACTTATGAAAAATCCATTAAAATTATTTAATGTGGTCACCGGTTTTCTCCTGTTTTGAGTTAGTTAAGGAGGTCAGACTCTGTCTTTATTTTTGACTTTGTTTTGGTAAGGTCAGGGGTGCGGGATTTGTGTAGATTTGTTTTGTTTATTGCTTTGGCCTTGGCTCACCCTACATTAAGTTTTTAAGGATTCTGCACAATGCAGGCCTTCTATGCAATTGGACTGCACTGTTTACTAGGAATACCCCAGAAGGTCAGATTTTTATGAGACCCTATGTGTTAATAGACCACTCTGATTTGACCTATACTTGTTATTTATCTCTGTCTCTCTCCCAAGGCATGTCTTTTATCCTGTCTTCCTTCTCTCTCCCCAGCCGATCAAGGCAGATGGCCCCGCCCCTCCCTGAGCCTGGTTCTGCCAGAGGTTTCTTCCTGTAAAAAGGGACTTTTTCCTTCCCACTGTTGCCAAAGTGCTTGCTCATAGGGGGTCATATGATTGTTGGGTTTTTCTTTGTATGTATTTTTGTAGGGTATACCTTAAAATATAAAGCGCCTTGAGGCAACTATTGTTGTGATTTGGTGCTGTATGAATAAAATTGAATTCAAATGAATTGGATCCTCATCCATTTTAAATGAACTCCTTACAGATCCATTGCCAGTTCTCATGTTTTCAACACATTACCTTCAGAATATTATTGTTGACTTGCTGAATATATCCCACCCTGCAAAGGTGTTACTGTAATGCTATAATCAGAAAAAAACTAAACCAAAACAGATGCTTGCTAGCATGTTGACTTATGACACAAGCAGTCATTACTTACAAATAAGAAGTGAAATGAAGCAAAAGTGGTCGTGTTTTACTACCACGACTATTTGTGTCATGGTACTAAGTGCTCTAAAATAAAAACAAAACAAAGCACAACATGAAAACTACTACATAGATTCACAGAAATGCTTGAGTATTTATATTTAAACCAATTTTTATTTGTGAGAAGAGGCAGTCTGTAAAGCATACTTTATATACACTAAATTCAGTGGTCCTGGGACTTGTTTATGTTATGGTTTTATACTCCTGAAAAGACTTGTTGGGTATGCATTTCTCTACTATAGAAACACCTTGCCTTGATACAGTAGTTACATCTCATTCCTGCCTGGTAGGTGCCAGCAAAACCACAACCTGCTGCTTTTCCATTGTTAACACCAAGACAATGGCACAGGAGCTGACATTTATAAAATATATGTAAGCTATCATAATCATAGTTATAATAGCTAAAAGCTGCCTACAGTACATTTGAGTGTGAGTTTTAATTTTCTTGAACCTTTTGTAAGGTTCAAGAAAAAAGGCCAGAAACTTTCTAAAAGGGCAAGAGGGAGATTTTGTCCTTATTATATATTATAAAGGGAACATTAGATGATAGCAGTTAAGCAGCAGATTAGAAAGTTAGACCATTTTTCTTCAGAGAAACTATTGTAAGGGCAAAACAGAGTAGATTACATACCTATGTAGCTTTAGCTACATTTACAGTGTTTGTAAAAATGGGGCACCAAATGAGCCGCGAGTATAAAAGAGACTCAATATAATGTATATTCACAAAAAATCTGAATCAACGTTGCACACTCTTGACTTTGTTAGTGGAAATTTGACAGCTGCTCTGAAGTCAAAGTTGGGTTGAAAGTTAATGATCTCAAATGCGAACACGATACATCACGGTACCTTTGCTATCTAGTGTTTTTCTGTGAAACACAAGCACACAAGTTAAATGTGAAACTTTTTTTACGTGCTTTACAAATGTCAAAAGAATTATTAGGTAGTTACATATTTAATATGTAACTATAAATGCACCTTGCCGTAACATTTCTCACGTTATTCTGCTGTATGAGTAGCAAATTACCAAATAAAAAACAGAAACAACAGTTTTGAGGTTTTTAAAAGTAGATTTCAGGACTGTGCACTAATCAAATGAAGTGGGTGCATATGCTTGGTATATCCAATAGGCCTCCACAAATTGTTTTGTGTCAGGCCAGGTTTGGTTGAGTCTTTTTTATTGCTATTTTGCATGTAGCTTTGGCTTCAGTTTGGATTGTTTTCTAATGTAACTTCAAAAAAATTATCTCCCTCTTGCTGTTCTATATTTCTGCCAACTGCCTGCATTGATGAGAGCATTGTGTTGTAAATTGTGCCTAATGCTCACTTTGAAACAGAAGGAGGGACAGGATAGACATTAGCATGGTAAGCAGCCAGTCAGTGCATAAACTAGACTGAAAAAGAAACAAAAGGATATCTTGAAGTCCTCAGTGATTCAAGGAAAACTGCTGTATTGAGGAAACATTATAATATATCCTGAAGGCAGAAAAGGTAAAGTTGATGCAACAACAAGTAATATGAATAAATGACACACAGAATGAGAGATATGACAATTTTCTACATACATTATACCCATCCATCCATCCATTTTCTTAGCTTTTTATGCAGGTTAGAGTCACGGTGCACTGGAGATTATCCCAGCTTTAATTGGGTGAATGACACTGTAAACTCTAAGTCACCCTTTCTTTGCAGTTCAAAATCCAGATATTTAATATAAGGTAAGAGATCACACAGAAAGAAGAGTGAGGCCAACAACACAGTCCAAAACCATAAGTCTGAGATTGAACAGAGAGACAGAGGATAGTACATTTACAGAGAGGACTGATGGGATGTTAAAAACAGGATATAGTAATTTGGGTTAGGGTAGGTAGGGTCCAAAAGCAGGAAATGAAACAGAGAGTGGGAAAACAACTATTAGGATTAAAACAAGATGAGTAATTCTAAAATGAACTTGGAAGTGGTGGAAAACAAACTTAAAATCATCATAACCTTTTTTCGTAACATGTAACAACGATTCTAGCAAGGAATAGGAAACAGGAAACACTCCATTGGATCGCTAAGTATGAATCAAAACATGTAATACTGGAAGATCAGCATATTAACTATCATATCTAACTATCACTACCATTGATAGTAGGTGATGAACCACTGTTATATAATACCCATGTCCAGTGTAGTTTTGCTCTCCCAAACAAATGTCTGCAGTGTTTACTGCTCAAAGAATTGTGTCGAATTTTATGAATCTGACTGTTGGTGCAAACCATCATATAGAACTTTGTAATTTGCACCTTTTCTGTGATTTTGGACCGCTAAAGCAGCACATTACAAAAAGTGTTTGGTGTGAGCAACCAGCCTTCATCCCCAGAGCCTCTCTGATTGCTATCAGAGCCTTGGCCTGCTGGCCAAACACAACTGTTAGGTTGTGTTAGGAATCAAACGTCAGTTTTTGCGGGAGGCATCGAAAGCCAAAAAGCTTCTCTCCACGGTTCCCCGTGGAGCCTGACGTGCTCTTACTTTGAACCAACAAACTCACACCAAGATGCTCTCTGAGAGATGTTATTTCTCTCTGCTGTGCTGCTTACATGCCATTTCTCTCTTGCTGGCTCAACCCCCTCTCTCCCTCCCTTTCCCCTGATTTAATTTCTGTCTCCTCTCCCCTCTTGATCTCTTTCTCTCTCTGGTTCTCCTGCTCTTTTTTTTTTTTTACCACCTTCATCCTATTGTCTTTCTCTCTGTATTTTTTCCTCCCTCTCTTCCTGCCTACCTCTCATTCCTCCAACTCTCCAAAACACTTACATTGCAATACACTCAGAGCCTCACAGACTCCAAGGGGAGGTGTTCAACTGGTACATTATGTCTCTTGAGTATTTGTCAGACTAATGGAAAACACTCAAAATGCCTTGGCATTCCATCATTCCACTGGTAAAAGAAACTCAGTCCACATATTGCCTTCGTAAGGGAAAGTTCTTACCAACAAGCTGCTGCAGCTGGTAGTTTTTCCAGGAGGACTGTGAGCTCTTTTCAAGTTTATTTTATTTATTTATTTAGGTTTTTGTGCTGTGAGCTGTCAAAGCAGGGCCAGTTCCCGCATAAAAATGCTTACGTCTGAAATTTGTAGTCATGCCCTAGTGGGGACACCAAAAACGATTATTGTCTGGTTAATATGTAACTAGTGCTCCTTTTATTTAGATCAAACAAGCACATTCCTATAATTTTGTCTAATCGCTGTAACAGCAAAGGTAATTTGTGAAATGTTAATGTTTCTTTTAAGTGAGTAATCAGTGTTTGCAGTTCATACTTTACAGAGCAACACACATGCAGCAGAGAGAGATGGTGAACTCAGTATCTGCATCATCACTGGCCTCAAGCAGGGAAAAGTCTAACGTTGTTTTTGCTTCAATTTTCCAGCTGCTTTCAGAAACCACAAAACAAACACTTTATCTGTCAATATAACAAGCAAACAAGGCAAGGTAATGGACAAATTATTACCATATGATTGTTGAGCATCCCTTGTTACACCATCCAGTCTGTGCACTCTAAGGGCTGGTCAGATAGAGATGAGAGCTGAGACTGGGGAATTTGAACATGAGACTACTAGGATAACTTTGGCTGGAGTCTTTAGAGTGAATTTAATTCTGGCGCTCTTGTTTTCCATGATCTGCTTTGGTATCTGCAGTGGAGGCTGTTTGTCTGTCTGTCGGCCTTCCCGGTCATTTTCAAGTGTGAATGCATTACATGCTTTTTCACTTAGTAGAGCCTAATGTGTACACAGAGTTTATTAAGAAGGAATTATTGGGATAAAAGTGGTTTAAATGCATTGTTCATTAACTTGAGTTACATATGGTGGAGATAGGGGAAAAGTGGGTTCTAACTTGCATTTATTTGCCTTAATTGAAAGTCTGGCTTGATGGTTGAACAACAGTTCAGTGCAGCATAGTTTTTTAATGCAATCATGCTGCTCTAAAGTTTTCTTTGCACAAGTTTTAACACACTTTAGAGAAAATGGGAAAATTTATTCTAACATTTATCTGTTAAGCTAAAAACAACATTGATGGTAAGCTGGTTAGCTAAGCTTAACTGACTGCCTATGACTGGTGGTAATTAAAATGTATTATTGCTTTATCTTGTTTACTTAATTGTTAACAAAATTGGGGTTTTACACTAGGTTATCTTAGTTCTTTCATAAGGTGTGCCAGAAAAATTTTCTTAAAGTCTTAAATGCCAAAATATATATTAGCTAAGTAGCTGACAATTGCTTTTCTTTAAGTGTCGTTCATTTGCTTTGAAACTGTATTTTACTTCTCAACATTCAATTTCAGTTCCAAACTTCAGTATTTTGGGACTTACATCTGGTTCCAGTTGCAGAGTAATCAAGCGCAGATTAATAGTGCTACGTTTACCAGCGTAATGAAAGTGTTACTGACGGGAATCTACAGCGTCTTAAGACTTCAGAAGTTATTCGTCATGTCATGTATGACCAGTTTCAAAGCAAATGAATTCATTTTCAAAATATAAAATTCAGTTTCAATTTAGTGATTATCATTTTCAAACCAATAAATTGAATTTCCAATGAATTCAAATTCAGTTTAAAAAAGCATTTATTCAAGTTACAATTCAGATTTGAATTTAACTTATTCAAATTCAGTTTCTGATGGCACAAAGTTCTACCCATATCACTGATGCCCAACTTTTTGATTACAACCTTACCAAGAAGTGGGACAAAGAGTATCACTAAAGTCACTTTATTTTCACTCTTTGAATTTAGTTGGCTCTTACAGGCTAACGAAACAGCACATTCTGCTGTTAGTTTATTTATTAAAAAAGAACAACAGGAAATCTGGACTGGAACTCATGGAAACATTAAATAACCAGGCACACACAAGCCAGTGATGGAAGATGACTGTATAGGCCAACTAGTTACAAATAGTTACTAGTTATAGTATATACATCTATCTATCTATATAAAAGGTAAAAAAAAAAAAAGGTAAGAAAAAATAAAGGACATCTGTTTACCTCAAACCAAGGAAACATGGAAGTTAAGTTTATGAGTAAAACTGGGCATGTTTTTATATTTTTCACTGTCACCTCTTTTTCTTAATACATATTACAGCCATGAATCACCATTTTTCATCTTTAGTGTTTTTAATGAAATTATCTAGAATCAGATGTGTATTTATACATTTGTATTTTCTTTTTCATATTTTCCAACTCATTTGTCAGATTTTGACCCTAGCTTTCACCTTGATCTTTTTGCAGTTTGCTGTTTTTAAGCTTTATTTAATTAGTCCGTGGAAGAAGGATGGCGAAGAAAAAAAAGGAATAAAATAAGCCATGTGACAAAGGTCCTGTTCCAGATTCAAACAAAGGACTGGATACACAACTGAGCCAACTGAGCCACGAGGATGCCTCAGTGCATCGCTTTGAAGATTACGTTTGACTTGGACACCATTTCTACAGGGGAAAAAGGAGGCTGTTTATCAGAAAGATAAAAGTGCTGCAGTGGTTGAAAGTTACTTTGATAAATGAAACATGCATGTCAAAGTGTTATGAAGATTCAATCTTTTCACAAATAACAGTGTATTTTGGTAGTTGTGCTGTGATGGAAAATGAGTTTTCACCTGTGTTTGGTTAAACAGGAAATAGTTTTGTCTAGTGTTAAACTCATTCTGCTGTGATTTTTCATAATAATTAGGTCAAAAAAGGAAATATTGTCGTCATAATAATATGAATCCAGAAGAAAGGCAACCAGAGAAACTACCAGCAAACTCCAACTATGACCACTCACCACCTGGGAATACCCATTTTCCCCTAGTCAGCAGTTGTAGGCTGGGGGCTATGTTGCTGTTTGCTCTCTAGGCCTTTGTGGCAGAGGCCTATGAGGCTAAATTTGTTTTTCTAAATGTTGTATACTTAACACACTGTGTTATCTGACCTATATATGATTTGACACCAGTGAATTGACACCAAGCTAATTGAAGTCTCATTAATCTTCACTATTTTTAAAATGAGTTCTGCTGTAACTGCAGCTTTAAAGCTACAACCATAAAATGTTTCACACATGAGCAGTGAAAATTTGTAAATAGCATAACAGTGCAAAAGCGATGGTAAAAGCTTGGTCCAGAAGTGCAAGACATAACAAATCTCCTCGACGCAAATGTATCAACATACTGTGTGTGCAAATTTTATCCATTTTCATCCTGTTAATGAGGCCCAGTGTACACAATGCAGCGCTCTCATGGCAATTGTGCTTGCATAAGCTTTCAGTTTCACCAGGTGACTCCTTCAAAATATTAATACATCTAAAGGAGCAAAGGACGGGCAGAGAATCAGGCCAGCGCACATTACTGCTAATGATCTCTCTCAGCAAAATCACACACCCAAGACCGATACACACATATATAAGCGGAAGTGCTATGACAGCCATATAGCCACGTGTACACAGACAAGAACAAGCATTTGCACGTGCAGAAACAAACACACACAAAACTGTATAAAACAAGCATACGCGCAAAAGCACTCAGGCACATACTGCTGATTAAAAATATGCAATACTTTTTTGTCATCAGCAACAGTGCATTAGCATATCCTTGTCTAATGGGGAAGCAACAGCAGTGTGCAGTCAGTTTTAGGTGTTAATGAGGGAGGGACTGAGTCTATGATTCAAGCCCAACAGAGCTGGCTCATCATAGCGTTCTTTAATAAAGAGCATGCTGGACTGTGGCAGAGCTCATTTATAATGCCGGCCTGTCACAAAATGGTAAGTGCAGTTTCTGGCAGAAATTTTACAACATGAGTAGAAAAGTAAATATTGGAAACTAGGCTCCGGAGATATGACAGTATTTACCACGAGACAATGAGATTGTGTTCATTTCAAGTTTCATTTCAAGTGTGAAAGCGCCTAATGTTGTTGGTTGTACTGGATGCAAACCTCAAATAAGTAAGCTGTTTAGATTACGCCAAGCGAGATGCGATTTCTGCAGCAATGTCACAAAGTCAATTTGCCAGACATTTCATTCTGTGCTGTAGCAAAGAAATAGAAATCAGTTCCTCAACTGAATTTAGTATGAAAAAGCGCAGATCGTTATGCATATCAAAATCAGAAATGTCATCATTGCTTTCCAGACGAGGCAACAGAAGTAAGTTTCCCCCTCAATAAATAATGCAGTCGAAATATTGGAGTAGATTTCTTGCACCACCACCCACCCCAGTGATGTGTGTTGAAAGACTTGGGTGTACCTGGAGTTGTGCTGACAGTTGACAAGTAGTTAGGATTTGGTAGTGGCACTTTCCTTGGCTACTCGTTAGACAGACAAGTGGGAGCAGAAGCTTGACAGCAACACTGAGGCTTCCAAAATGATTTTTTTTGTGTGTTTTTTTTTGCAGTCTGAAGTCTTGCACTGCTTGTTGCGAACATGTAATCACTTGTTTTATGGATGTTTTTCACATGGCTTTAGACATGGAAGCGATGACTTGCTGGTTACTTTGTTCCTGATTGGACCCCAATTAATTTTTATACCAGCCTTTGTGTTGACTGGGTTGACTTATCTAGTTTTTGTAAAATGGTACGTATATGTTTCTAAGATAAGAGAAAGAGACATTTACATCCCAGACAGGAAAAGTGGGACTAAGGTTGTCAGTATTGCATTATCTATGTCACCAAGCTAAATGAATCACGTTCCCATCTGTCTCAGCTGTTTAGTGCTAATTAGCACCAGATATCAAGCAAACACGCTGTACTCTTGCATTACTGATTGTATCCATATCAGTATTACTGTATTATCAATATTTCATTTTACTGTTTGATGTGACCAAAACCAACTACATGCTGAAATCCATCATACTCTAATGGGTGCATTGGATAGTAACTTGGAGTTACTAGACTAGGCTAGAGCAGGTGGTGACCTGCTTGACTTCCTGAGCTACAGCCGCTGATGAAACATGAAATAAAACATAAACATACTTTACATGCATGTGAAAGACAACTTTGAAGAATCATTCTAAAAGTTGGTGTCAGTCTTGGTGTCAGGCAATACAACTGATATTAGCAGAAGACAATATTGTTGCGAGGACGAAATAAATCCTTAGACATACAGTAGATTTTGCTATGAAGAAGCTTCAAATTCTAAAACATAGATACTTTCCAACTACAGTCAGACCAGTATAAGATTTTTAAGAACAATACTGGTATTTAACTATTTAGAAATCAGATCAGCTGATACTTATTACTTATTCATATATGTATACTTAAACATAATATGACAGTGTTAAAAATTAACAGGTCCTGGATTACCTGTTTATGCTCTGCTCAACTCTGCCAACAGATAACAGGTGCTTCTCCTGTCTCTTCTTTACTTTTAAATGATAATTTATCATCAGATAAATGAAAATTCTTCCCAATCCAGATACATCAGCACATAGGTAATGTCAGCCAGGAAGAAGAGCCCAAACCATATACTTCTCACATCTTAAACTAGGAAAAGCATCACTGTAAAAAAGCTACATCAGGGATGCAAAACTCATTTTACATCGTCTGCCACATACAGCCCACTTTGATCTTAAGTGGGCCAGTGTAAAGAAGTTTAACTACACATTTAATCCCTATGTCTCAATAAGACAAAGAAGTGCAATTTCAACTTTATGTCCCAGTTAAAGAACACGTTAAAGAAATACTGCCCTATTAAATGAAAGAAATCTGTCACCATGACTCTTTGGGCTTAAATTGAAAAATATGTAATAAAACTACAGAAAATGTTATGGTTGATTTTTGCCCAGACTGTCCTCTAATCATAATGCAGAAACTATTTTTCTTTTATATATTTGACTTTTGACAAATTGTAAAAAACAGAAATTCTTGTTGTAGATCATAAAAAAAACAGCACCTTCTTTCATTTAATAGTTTATTTATTACTTTTGTGCAGTGTGAATGGCTGTGGGGTAGGTCTTTATCAGTAGGAAAAGCTGTAAAATGTATGAAAATACAGTTACAAATTCTAAATTTATGCTTTTCTTCACATTAAAATCTTTACTGGGCTGATCCTGGCCCCCGGGAAGTATGTTTAACACCCTGATATATACAATCAACAGCTTAATTTTTCAAATTTAAGATTAGTCACATAAATTCATCAAGTTAACAAATTAAATATGATCACAATATCCGCTTCTCAGCTTTGGCCTTGGATAAAGTATTTTTGCTGAAGATATTTTGAGGTCAGGAAGCAACGATCAGCGAGCATCGGTATGATTTCATCCCAAGAAAGAGCACCACAGATGTGATGTTTACTTTGACTGTGTTGATGGAAAAGAATAGTGAGGAGAGTGGGTTGCACTTTGTCTTTGTTGATGTAGAGAAAGCATATGATGGGGGCGCCAAGAGAAACACTGTGGTACTGTATGAGGAAGTTAAGAGTGGCAAGAAAGTGTGTGAGGCTGGACGTGTGTGGGGACTCTGAGAAAGTATTGATGTGTGCAGTAGGAGTGACAGATGGGTTTAAGGTGGGCGTGAGATTAAATCAGGTGATGGACTGGTTAACAGATGAGGTCAGGCAGGAGTCTTTGTGGACTATGCTGTTTGCAGACTACATTGTGATATGTACTGAGAGCAGGAAGCAGGTGGAAGAGAGCCTGGAGAGGTGGAGGTATGCACTGTAGAGAAGAGGATTAAAAGTCAGTTCACTAGCTGGGCCCACGTCCTCATTTTAGATTTGACAGCGTTTTAGTAGGTAAAGGTGAACGCTTGGACATGAATTGAGCTGTGGTTTGGGGGCGGCGACGGCTCCCGGGCCTGGCAGATCACCGTGTACTAAATAGAAGTGAAGAAGTTAAAGAATTGAGAACAAGGACGGAGGGAGGGTGGGGCACGTAAATGAGAATGAACAGCTTGCAGAACTGGGGGAACCTATATAGATGACAACAGGAAGGAGCGTGTTTGGAGGTGTGGTCCCGCTCCTGAAATTCCCATACATAATCTCCAATAAAAGCAAGACAGAATGTGGTAGACGTGTGGGAGACGTGTTTAACAGCCAATTTGCGAGGAATAGTTGTAGAGAGGGTGAGATTAAATACCTGGGGTCAGCATTCAGCCAGCAAGAATGAAAGGGTAGTGAGACATGCTGTGATGCATGGTTTGGAAATGGTGGCGCTGACAAAAAAGGCAGGAGGCTTCGCTGGAGGTGGCAGAATTGAAGATGTTGAGATTTACATTGAGAATGACCAGGATGGAGAAAAGTAGAAATTACATCAGAGGGTTTTGAATGGTTTGGAGACAAAGTTAGAGAGACAAGAATTGTTTGGACAAGGACAAAGGATGGATAGTGGAGAGACTGGGGCCAGGGGGAAAAGAGGAAGAGCCCAGGGAAGATTCATTGATATTGCAAAGGAAGACATGCAGAGGGTTGGTGACAGAAGAGGCGTTTCAGACAGGGTGAGATGAAGACAGACGATGCACTGTGGCGAGCCATAAAGAAAGAGGAAGTGTATAAGCAAATATTTGTTGACGGCAGTCAGCAAATAAACAATAATTTAAAATAAATGCAGTAAAAAGCAGAATAAAATGATATGAAAGCAAACAGCTCTCACAACTGTTGCATGGATATAAACAAAGAGAAAGCAAATTAGAGTAAAGCAAGCAGAAAGATCTGAGTGAAATTTGTTGCGACCGTCCTGTCATTGCCATTATAACCTCCACATGATTTTCATTTAGAAGCCTTCATCTGGACCCTGCGAAAAAACAAGAACAACAAGGTGCACTTTTCTAATATGCTGTGGAAAATTAGCAGTAGGTGCGATCGAATCCCAAATAGCTACAATCAATATCAGGCAATAAGACAAGACGCACTTCTAATTAAAGCTGACTCTCGGGCCCAAGAAAATGGAACTTGAGCGTTTAATAAATGAGCAACACAGGAAAAGTTGGCAGTCAGAAGGCATACTTACAGGCTTTCATGAGACAACAGCTGTGATCAACAAATAAATGAGCTCTATAGGCATCTGAAACAAAACAAAAGCTGCAATCACAGAACGAGTGCATCAGCCAGTAATGATGCGTCACGGCAAGCAGAAGAAGCATTCGCATGAAAGCTGAGACTACGGCCATGTGTAACAGCATCTAGTTGAAATTGTTTCTCTTTTGCTGTCTTTGTTATTAACTCCCTGGCAACCCCACACAGACAGGCAAAATTGAAAAACAGCATTTCTCACAGTGGTCTTAAGATTGTTTTCTAGTGTGATAAGAGCAAAGATTTTATTAAAGGCATAGCGTAAAGTGGTTTCATATGAGTAGGAACTGGACAGATTTCAAGTTTGTTATTATCAGTAGAACACCTACTAACTCGAGCCAAGAGACATAGAGTGTACGTACGAGGTTGTGCCCTTTTCTTAACTTGGATCAGTTTTCAGTTCTGTTTCTTTTTTAAAACATAGCATGAATCCAAATTAACAATCACCCAACCGGACTGATTTTCAGCCACATTGCAACAAATTCTTTTTTCCAGACAGTGTTGCACATGTGATGCCTGCATGGTAACATTCTTCTTCTATTTGAGTGGAAGTTTTCACATTTTTGCTATAAATAGCAATGGAAACGTAGAGATATATTTGCAATGTATACAGTGGGGCAAAAAAGTATTTAGTCAGCCACCGATTGTGCAAGTTCCCCCACCTAAAATGATGACAGAGGTCAGTAATTTGCACCAGAGGTACACTTCAACTGTGAGAGACAGAATGTGAAAAAAAAAAAATCCATGAATCCACATGGTAGGATTTGTAAAGAAGTTATTCGTAAATCAGGGTGGAAAATAAGTATTTGGTCAATAACAAAAATACAACTCAATACTTTGTAACATAACCTTTGTTGGCAATAACAGAGGTCAAACGTTTACTATAGGTCTTTACCAGGTTTGCACACACAGTAGCTGGTATTTTGGCCCATTCCTCCATGCAGATCTTCTCGAGAGCAGTGATGTTTTGGGGCTGTCGCCGAGCAACACGGACTTTCAACTCCCGCCACAGATTTTCTATGGGGTTGAGGTCTGGAGACTGGCTAGGCCACTCCAGGACTTTCAAATGCTTCTTACGGAGCCACTCCATTGTTGCCCGGGCGGTGTGTTTTGGATCATTGTCATGTTGGAAGACCCAGCCTCGTTTCATCTTCAAAGTTCTCACTGATGGAAGGAGGTTTTGGCTCAAAATCTCACGATACATGGCCCCATTCATTCTGTCCTTAACACGGATCAGTCGTCCTGTCCCCTTGGCAGAAAAACAGCCCCATAGCATGATGTTTCCACCCCCATGCTTCACAGTAGGTATGGTGTTCTTGGGATGCAACTCAGTATTCTTCGTCCTCCAAACACGACGAGTTGAGTTTATACCAAAAAGTTCTACTTTGGTTTCATCTGACCACATGACATTCTCCCAATCCTCTGCTGTATCATCCATGTGCTCTCTGGCAAACTTCAGACGGGCCTGGACATGCACTGGCTTCAGCAGCGGAATACGTCTGGCACTGCGGGATTTGATTCCCTGCCGTTGTAGTGTGTTACTGATGGTGACCTTTGTTACTTTGGTCCCAGCTCTCTGCAGGTCATTCACCAGGTCCCCCCGTGTGGTTCTGGGATTTTTGCTCACCGTTCTCATGATCATTTTGACCCCACGGAATGAGATCTGGCGTGGAGCCCCAGATCGAGGGAGATTATCAGTGGTCTTGTATGTCTTCCATTTTCTGATGATTGCTCCCACAGTTGATTTTTTCACACCAAGCTGCTTGCCTATTGTAGATTCACTCTTCCCAGTCTGGTGCAGGTCTACAATACTTTTCCTGGTGTCCTTCGAAAGCTCTTTGGTCTTGGCCATGGCGGAGTTTGGAGTCTGACTGTTTGAGGCTGTGGACAGGTGTCTTTTATACAGATGATGAGTTCAAACAGGTGCCATTCATACAGGTAACGAGTGGGGGACAGAAAAGCTTCTTACAGAAGACGTTACAGGTCTGTGAGAGCCAGAGATTTTCCTTGTTTGAGGTGACCAAATACTTATTTTCCACCCTGATTTACGAATAAATTCTTTACAAATCCTACCATGTGAATTCATGGATTTTTTTTTTCACATTCTGTCTCTCACAGTTGAAGTGTACCTCTGGTGCAAATTACTGACCTCTGTCATCATTTTAAGTGGGGGAACTTGCACAATCGGTGGCTGACTAAATACTTTTTTGCCCCACTGTATTTACTGTGAGAACTATGCCATATGGTTAGCTTACAAATAGCTAGCAATGAGGGAACTGATACCCTTTTCTGCACAGTAATCCGGTCGTAAAGTCTGACGTCACTAGCCGTGTCTGGGCCTAAACTCCGCTGCAGGTCCATATATCAAACGATCACTATGGCATTACTGAGAGTTGAAAAACTGTCTAAAGTCTTTCATCTTTAATAAAATGATCAGCGTTCTGCTCTACCAGGTGTAACAATTGAGTTTAACATCCAGGCATCCATGAAAACGGAATTTATGACATTTAACGGAGTTAGAAGTTAGCAGGGAGTTAGCTCGCTAGCTTCTATCTAAATACAATATAGCATGTCCTGACTGCGGGGTTTTGGAAACAAATTAAAACGTACAGCTCTGTTATCACTTCCAGCATAAATGAAGACAGAAAACTAAACAGCAGTGACGTTTGTAGGGTTACTGAAGTTGGGCTAGCTGGTATATAATGATGTGCTACGTGACCGCTAGCGACACAGCTATGTTAGCATAATATAAACAAGCTAACTTTTTTCCACTCGATAAAAGTTAACGTGAGTGTTCTCGGTGGTCAGGAACAAATGTAATCGCATGGCAGGATGCTGTAAAAGGACCAAACTTCAGCCAGGAGAACAACTGAGATAATCCATCCACAATATGAGGTTAGTCATTCATATACTGCTGCATGGGCTGGGCTGTAATTACATCCTAAGGTTTTAAAAACTGAGCTTAAATAAATGATTAGCAGTAATAAAAGCCGAGGGAGGTCAACAGTGATCACTGACTGTTTTAGGAGCTTTTTGAGATCAAATAGAAGAAAATGCATAACATTAAACATGTTAACAACACAAAAGCCATATTAAACGCAGACTACTTTTGGCCCGGAAGTAGGATTCGTCGTGTCATCACTGAACAACCGGATTAGGGAAGCATGCAGCCAGACTGTAGATAACACATATGCAGCACATGCCTCTCTGCATGCATCTGCAGTATGTTGTTATCTAAATTAAGCTGCAGTCATGGAGAGAAGAAAGTACACCCTCTTTAAATTTCACATTTTTACATATCAGGAGATAATAAAAAATCTCTTATTGATTAAAAATGAGAGTTTATAAACAGCACTCATTCAATTCTGTATTTTCTAGAACAACTTTTAGTGTCAATCATTTTAAGTAACTTATTCTTTTTCTGTATGGCAATTTCAGCCTCACAACAGTGTGCAGCCTAGCTTCTGTTCACTGAGGTTTGCAGGTGTTCATTTATGCACAGCTCTCTTAAGGGTTTCAGCTGGATTGAAGTCTTGACTTTGCCACGCCTCGATTCTTTCGTTTTTTTTAGCCTTTCTGTTTAAGATTTGCTGCTGTCATCATCCAGATGGGCCTGGCTTTATATTCCTTTCTCTCTCCCTCAGATGGAGCAGTGAATTGCCATTTCTGCTTTGCTCTCTAGGTGGGCTTTACAGTTTTCTGCAGCTCCAGCCATCGCACTTGTGTGTCATCAACTCATCAAGCATGCAGTATTTAAAAACCGGCTCAAGCCTCTACACACAGATTGCTGAATGGTGGTAATCGGGCTCTCTAATGTTTTCTCTATGCTAAGCAAAGTCACCTCACCTTGTACACTCAAGCTGGTTGCCACCTGCCAAGGGACAGAATATCTAGTAGTTACTTACCTGCCTGCATGCTCTTCACTGCTCACCTCTGAGGTCTCTCCGGATCCCTCTTATCTGCCTCAAACTTGTCCTCCCCTCTTTGAGAGAAATCCTAACTACAAGGTCCCCAGATATGTGCTTGGTATGAGGAGTATGTGCTGTGATATGCTCTCTTTGGTTTTGCTGTGCGTATCCACTTTGATCTTATCCATCCAAGTGACACTGTTCAAGAAGTCTTGAGTGCATTTTTGTAAAGCTAGGCCATGCTGCTATGTTGTTTTTAGAGAGGCTTTCTCCTGGCAATCCTTCCAAACAAGTCATATTTATTCATTTAAAATTTAGCATTTAATCTGAGTCTGAGATTAAGTATTTGGGTTTTTTCTCTGACATTGTTCGGTCTGACTGTGGGATGGTTTTTTTGGAACATCAACTCTGGTGACAGTGGCATTTGACTTGAATGTTTCCAGCTGCTTTTTCTTTAGAATGATGAACTTCAGATTATTTGAAAATGACATTATAACCTTTCCCAGTTTGGTGGACAAAAATAATTGCTTCTTTGAGAGCAGTGCTGATGTCTGGATGCTCCAGACCTGCTAAAACCTCTGCTTTTATAGTTGATTTTAATTAGCATTTCCTGACTGCTTCTTACCCTCTCATACCCTGTGGAAGCAGCAAGGGTGTACTTAGTTTTTCTCATAAATGCATCTGCATTTTGGCTCAGGTTTTGTACAAAATGACATAATGTATCATATTTTGAGGTTATATTTGCCTAAATTTAAAATGAACACAGTATTTTTATTATGTCCAGATATGCAGAACCTTAAAACTAAAAGAGGGGGTACTTTCTTTAAATATGACTGTATGTGTGATACAATTTAATGCACAATAACATAAATCGAAGTGACAGGTGATTTTCCAACCAAAGAGTGTTTGGCTTCTAGGTGTGCTGTATAAATAAGATGGCATTTAGTTTGCACTGCACTGGTGACCCGTAAATATTCCTCAGACTTGAGCCTGTGTTGAGTTTGAGACTAGACAAAATTTTAAGATTGTCCATAATATGTGACGTTTCTGTTATTGGGATTACAAGAGCACCAGTTCCCAGGGAGAGTTTAAAGTGTCCTTTAAGTCTGCCACCTAGTCTTAGAGTGCCCACATTTTACAGAAAGCTTTCCAATTTGTTCATCGGTTTCAATCCAATCATTCAACTGTTGAATTTGATGCTATTGTTTCTTATGAAGTGAGTATTAGCAGTCAATAAAGTTTATGATATCACCTTGTGTTATATCTTTAGACTGTTCAGTAGATTTACAGAAAGAACTTAAAGGAAAAAAAACAATTATTTAGATTGTATAAGTAATTTTCACAAATTTAGGAAAATTTAAAATAAAATCAAGGTTAAAAAATGAATGATATTAGTCTGCACGCATTGTCTTTGCAAACTTGCTATACACCCAATCCAAATCACACGCCTTACAGTAGTGTAGTATGCAAGCAGAACACATATCTGTCTTGAGTCCAACACACCCACACAGAAGCACACACAGTTTTTCTCCAGACTCTAAACTGAATAGATTTCTAATACTGAGGGCAGGTCAGGAGATTGCAACATCACCACTACAAAGGCCAGGTCAATATGTACTGTATGAAACTCTTTTACTCCTCTCGCTCTCAAAAAATGTACTTCGTCCACGTCTCTCTGCCTCTCTCAGCCCTCTCATCATTACAAGCCTCAGGCGTCCTGCCTTCACTCTGCATGGACACCTCAGCAGCCATATGCCATTAGGGAAGAGCCCACAGCAGCAATACTCATAAATATTGACTTGGTTTCAACATATCCCTCAGGAAGTGTTTGAAACAGCAGGTACTGCATTAGCACACCAACAGCAAACAACCCACAGTCAATACTGGGAAGCTGCCTTGGCTAAGCTAACTTTCTCACTCTTGCAGAAAGAACACAAGGCACTGCAGCAGGCCTGCGGGATGCAAGGTGTTGTTACGGAAAATATTTAATTAGCAGCTGCGATAAATGTCTCTTCGGTGAATGATCACAGTCAACAGTTAAGCATCTCGGAGGGCTCATGGATTTCTTTAGAGGAATGGTGCTTTTTGTCTTTACACGCTGGCAGGAAATGAATTGCTGTGACATCTGGAAAAACTGGGCTCGCACAATGAACCCTGAGCTCCTCAGCTGTGGCGTAATGCTATCAAGTGAAACACAACTCTTCATCACACCAGCACCTGAACACATTCAATACAGTGGATTGTATTCTACTCTCCCCTATAGATATGCTTAATTAAAGAGGGACTGTGTTTGCTCACTGAGTGCAGGTAGAGATTATACGCGGCCCTCTTTTAATCTGTCAGGGAAGTCTCTTGGTTTAGACTCGTAAATCAATCTTATTTGGGTGTTAGCTAATTGCATTCTCAGAAGGTTAGGAACTGTGAAGTATTCGAAGCAAGGCAGATTTAGTGAAAGCTGTGAGAATTAAGTCATTTGCTAATGAGAGAATATGAGAATTGCTACTACACTTAGATTTCTGCTAAGCAGTGGTGAATGGCTAATCTCTGAGAGTCCATGTCTGGACTCCAACTTGGAATTATAGGTCCCATTGTTAGTGTTACGTGATGAAAACTGCATGGACTTGGGTTTATGGCTTTATGAGATTTGCAAATCATTCCATTCTGTACATTTTACATATTTTCAGGGGGAATTGGGTCTATATATGAAATATATTGCATCTTGCACCTTGTGTCTGTAAGTTTCAAATCACAAGGGAACCAATAATGTGCAACTTCACACTGTCACGCCTTGTATAAGTGCCTGTCACTTTGCCTCATGATGGTCCTTGCTAGTATAGGCATGTATTTTTGGAAGCGTGATGTCCCAAAGTACAATGAGAGAGTAGAGAAATTGCAAAACAAAAAAACAAATCAAAAAAAGCAGACTTGTTAATCTGTCACTGTATATAAATGCAATAATAATCAACACTTTTACCTGTCTAGACTAATTGCAGTATTCTAAAAGAGATCCAGGCTTTGACAGTTTAATTAAATCTTTGCTTTTGACTATTAAAAATTTTTTCCAAGCAACGATCTGTTTTCTTACTTTCTTCCTTACTGGAGATTACTTTGAATATCATTATGAATTTAATAAAAAGCAGGAATGTTGTAAAGAAGCAGCCAGCAGGCAAAACATCAAACTGACAGTTTAGCCATTAGTGTTTGTTCCATCCAGATGATTTAGGTGATATCAAGCAAGCTGGGCTTTTTCTCCACACTATGATTCACTCCTTAATGGTTTCTTGCATAAATGACGGCTCATAAAAAAACATTTTAAAACTTCATGTGTTGACAAGGAACAACTCACTTCAAAAGTGCCATATTAGGGTTGGACGAGTCTCCCTCTTTGGAGTTAGCCAAAGTAAATGTTTAATGATATTTCTGATTGTGTTTGAGCATAGCAAGTGTTCTTGGACTCTTGAAGAGGATGACAGCTGGAATTTACAATGGCAGGCAGGGGCGCCACAATGATGTAGGAATGAACTGAAATAACAAGGACCATGAATAATTGATTATTGTACTTTTTATTTTATTTATTATTCAGGGACCATCCGACTTCACTTTGGGTTTTGGTCTTGCAGAAGCAGCAGGCTGTGTATTTTGTATATTTAATCATTAATAAGTGATTGAACAGCTGAGTATTACCTGCAATCAGAGCACATATCACACGCTCTAGAGAGAAGCTTGCGGTCGTCAAGGATTTCTTCTTCCTTAGAACAAAGTAAATAATATATCTTACTGGATGTGAGTGAAGAGCATCGCACTTTGCAGGAGAAAATCTCAATACATCGAATACAACAGGCCACGTCAGGATAAAAAAAGGGTGAAATAGTGGAGTTTCATGTTGTCATTACCAGCAGATAACGCTGCTGTCCTCTCTAGCCTAATAAATATTGTCATTGTTCCTCTGCTTCCTCTCCTGAGCAGTTTCAGCTGCTGCATAATTGAATGTGAAAACAGTATATTATTCTGTCTGCAGGGACAGAATTGAGAAACATCAGGAAGCTGGAGGATGAATAACATTTTGCGCCAGGCAATGTTATTTTATATTTTTCCTTTTTTTTTTATTTTTTATTTTGGTCACATCACTGAGCAAATGTTACCAAAGATCCAGAGGGTTTACCGCTGAAGCATGAAGACATCCTCCACTGTTTCTCCTATCCTGAGAACTGTCGTGATTTATTGTCATCCCCTGACTGCTAGGATCCAAAGACAGATATACACTTTTCACCCTCTGGGAAGGAGGTGAAGGAGTGGCGACAACATTGTTTGTGTCTGAGTCCAAATGTGACCACATATGACCAAGATAAATTAAATTAACGGGTCTCCCAATTCTCTCGTCATTTTATAAATGAGATGGCAACAAGACAGAATGGAGGAGGTCAGGACGGGTGAGACGAACCCCAAACTCCCTGAACTCATTTAAGTATTTAGACTGGCTGGCCTGGGTGTCCTGACTGCAGTGACTCCAGCTGGTGTGTGTGTGTTATTTAATTTTATAAGTAGTCTTTGAAACTACTTACGAAAGACTCCGTGGTGCATAGAAGGCCTGGATTCCTGTGGACACGGCATTCAGCAAAATGGTAATTATGGTTAATAAATAAAAAATTCTGTTGTTTTTTTATTAGTATTATTATTTTAATGGATTGACACATGCCTAGTTCTAAATTTTAAAGTGGGCTTTGAATGGGAGTGGAAGGAGCTTCTAGACTGTTTTTACATATTTATCATGTAAGAAAGTTTATAGTTTCCTGGTGAAGACTTAAGAAGCTCCAGGAGGGCCGTGGTTCTCAGTTTTAAAGCCACAGAGGACGGGAGAAGTCCTCCATTCTGCTTAGATGAAGGTCCCCATTCGCAACACTAGTGATTAAAAATTTCTGAGCCAGATGGTCATGAGTTTTTTTTAACTGTTCTCTTGGCAAAGATAGTTTTTTGACTTAATTTATTAGCAAAGGCAGAACCACAATCTGTGTTTTATACAACAGCAAGTAGCCTTAATTTTAGAAGAAGAAGAAAAAGTATATTATAAAAAGTATACTATATTATATAATATATATAAAAAAATATATATATATAATATATATAAAGTATACTATATTATATAATAATATAGTACTATTCAGAACAATGCAATGACCACCCGAAAGACAACAAAGAGCAGAATAAGGTAGAACTGAATTGTTGGACAGGCAGAAAGAGAGAGTTTCTGTGGTGATAGATGAGGAAAAGAAAGGTGGAAAAAGAAAATGACACAGATTTAAGCTGCGTTTGCAAAGTAAAAAGATTTTAAACCAAAAAACTCAATGATGTATTAGCTCACTATCCATTTTGATTCGCAGGTTACAGTGATGTTGGAAGAACCGAATGAGAGTGTTACATTTTACACGCATAAAATCTATGGAGAAGTCATAGAGGGTTGCAAACATTAAGATATCCAGGACAAATTCATCTTGTTTCACTAATGCTATCATCCCACTAGTGAAAAACAAGAATTATTGCTGCCACGTGCAGTGAATCTCATTACCGTTTTAACAGTTGTTGTAAAGCCGGAGACCAGGTCTGCAATAACTTGCAGCCAACTGGTGTTAAAAAACCAACAACTTTGGTTTGTCCACACACGGCCCAGTCCACTTCACACTTCGTCTGTCCAAAATGTGAAACAGACACAGTTGACCAAGGTGTCTATTTCACACTTTGCCGTGTTATCGGGTTGCAAGACTACGATAAATCGCCAATAGCACAAAGTCAGTTTGCAAATAAAAGGCATAAAGTTGGCAACTGCATGCAATCTCTTTGCAATTAGACAGTGTTAATGTGACGAAGATTGAATATCTGTTATCATCTACAGTGCTTAACAAATGTTTTAGTGATTAAATGTTGAGTTTCATTAACTTCCAACTTCTTAGAGTCTCAAATTTAGCTATAAAAACATGAATTTAGTTTAAGAAATAAAAAACATATTTTTTTGTTTTAAACAAGTTTTTGACAGATTTTAAAAATATTTGTGTTTTCTTGTTTTTACTGTATGCCAGGTGGTCTAAAGATGATTTTTTTCAGTTGATAGTTTATAGTCACATGGTTTGTGGTAACAGTAGAGATGTATACACTGACAATGTTTTTTATTCAGGAACAGAAAACTTGGTAATCCACTTTCCGCTCTGCAACGGATGAGTCATAGTTAATAAGTTGCAGAGGTTGAGTGGAAAGCAACAGCAAAACTCTGAGAAGTGAGCTTTTGGCTGACAGAACAGCATTCATTATTCAGAGCCTGATTTGCGCTTTAAATTAAAACATATTATTTGCTATGATTGAAATACCAGAGTGATGTAGAAATACATTAATGTAGATAATGTATAGGCGATGGCGAGGAGCTTTGCTGCAAACCTTTCACGCTCTTTTTAGCCATTAACACATCCGTGACTCACTGATGAGTGCGTGATTTATGTTTTATTTCCTTTTTACAAAGAATGGCAGGACACCGAAAATCCAATAAAATAGACTTTTTAAGGCATCAGTAGCACTGATGGAATTGCATCATATCCATAATAAAAATGTCATATAATATGAAAAGATCTGAATAATGTTTTTCCATGTGGTTCTTATCAAAGGTTAAAAGGGGGAGGTTGGGCAAAACAAACACAATGCTATCTGAAGACATTCAACTGTCACGCTTTAATCTTTCTTTCTTTTTTTTCTAAACAGCCCACGTGTAAGCTCTTTAACACCCCTCTATTCTCTCAGAAGAGCCATTTGCTCTTAGAACAACCAACCAAGCTACTAACAAGCCTTTAAGAGAACATTATGAATTATAATTCAAGAACATTATGTGCTAATTTCTCTGGGGGTAACTCGACTTGCTGGATAGTGCTGGGCTCTGTGTGAGGCCTTTTTTCATTGCCTCCCCTGCTCATATGCGCGGTCACAACAGAGTGAAACCATAACATTTCTCACTGTGCTGCTGCAGCCTATATTTTCATGCTGTGGTGAGTGGGAGCCCAGCGGACCATGCTGGCAAGTCTGAATCATTCCAGTCATTTTTAGTCTTAAGCATTATTCCAGCAAGGAAGACACTTATTACCACAGCTGAGCAGTTTCTTCTCAGTCAGATCCCCTGGCACCTGCCTGCCCTACAGGACATTATTCCATGAATGTGCCTTTGAAGGCTCATGCACACATGAGCACACACGCATCCATAAACATACATGCGTAAATGCAGTCCACACAAACACTTACTGAAAGACACACAGAGGCGAAAACACACATGCAAAATAAGCAACACCATTACAAAGCTATTCTTACTGCAGGCGGTGAGAATAGCTCACTGGGAAGGCTCAGTCATGGAGAAACACTGCACCGAGCAGTGCGTTGGCAGTAAAGCTAAATAATTTCAAACAGGGCTGTTTTCACACTGTTGATCACTTCTTTAGTGATCAACAGTGTGAAAATTTTAATTTATTGTATTTAATTAATTTATTTTATTTTATTTTTTATAAATGAACATGTTTTAGACTAAATATGATCTGTGTGAGTGGGGAGAAAGTTCACACCAAACCAGTTTTTTATCTCTTACAAAAGTTAAACAAAAGTTGAATCCTGAATACTTTCAAAGACCCCGAAGATATGATTGTAAAAGTGAACCTCTCCTCAGCTAAAAAAGAAAGAAAGATGATACAAATCTTTTCACAGAAGGAGTTATAATTCCCATTACAACTACTACAGTGAACTTCATATATATGGAAAAGTTGCAGAATCTATGTTATATGATTTGTATAACCACTTACTGGTTTATAATTTCCTGAATTACCTCTTTCTTTAGCATTCTTATACTAAACTCACCACATTAAATGCAGTGCCTCTTAAACTCCTTTGGGTAAGAAACATAAAACCTTGCGTGGTTCTTGTGAAAAGTGTTCAAATTTCATTAGACGTCTAAGGTTCATTTTCCTTCTTGCTGTTTTGCCTTGAGTTTTGAATACACCTGATCAAATTATTCGTCTTAATGAAGTCAGATCCTGTTTGCCTGCCCAGCTGGTTGAATGCTGTGAGGGAAGACTACTACACTGATAGCAGAGATGCATTTGCAGCCATGTTTTTAATGTTTTTTCCTCTGTCTATGAGAGCCTGTAGCAGTCATCAGGAAGTATCCATCCATCCGTCCATCCTTATGTAGAGAGATACAGTAGTTTGCAGTAAATATACTGAGACTTATAAGAAGAGACTTGTGTTCTTAGATATTCTTTATACAAATGTGTATGAACAGCAATAGCTAAGAACATTTCTCCTTAAGGGGTTTAAGTTTAGGTACATATCGTCAAAATACAAAACAGGTTAACTACATTTTACATTACATTTGGTGCGCTGGCTCCACCATCTCTTTTTAATCAAGACTGCCCAACAGCTTTTATAGCACTGAATAACAGGCTCCAAATAGTTCATCTAATCCCTTCCAAACAAGAGTTGGCAAATTAATAAAGTACCGATAACAGCAAAAAGTTTGAGGCTGTTTTTAAGGTTGGGTTTGATCAGAAGTCTGTGAGGTTCCTGCAGGCAACTTGTGCTAAAATGTGCAATTATCACAGCGAGAGAAGGATTTGAGAACTGGGGCTCAAGACTTTCGCATTATCTAAACATGCTCGCCAAAATAAAAGCCTCTCCTAGTCTGTCTAGCAGAGATGAAGGTTTTGTTTTATGATTTATTTTGAATCATGATTTGTATGCATGATAGATGATGATATATGCCTTTGCTCAAAGTAGTTGGTGATGGGAAAATATTTATCAGATGCACAGAAATATAAGTCCACACAGCCTCAGCTCAGATGCTGCCTTTCACAGATATTGTTGAAATATTTCAGAGATCTTGGCGTTATTGTGTATTCAAAATTCCGTGTTGCAAGTGGGCTAAAAATATAAATAGCTGGACTGAAACTCTCTGGACTGAAGCGAACCATGTAAAAAGCTGTTACACAATATTTGCCTGAAAGAGCCCAGATTCCAAGAATCTGCTCGCAGAGCTTCCTGTCTTTAGTTCTTTAAGATAATATTTGACTATGATAACCGATATGTTTGCAATAACATCTATCTGTTCCAGAGCAAACTCTAATGCCCCGTTACTCCTGCTGGGAGCTCGGATTTAAATGTGACTGATCTGGGAATTCAATGCTAGCTGGTGCCTGCTGGAACGATGGAAGCTTTCTTTTCAGAGGAACTTTTCTTTTTCTCTGTGAACAAGAGAAGCTGCACAGTTTGCAGCTACAGATAATACAGCCTAATGCGCACGGCTTTGGTTTGATGATTGCCTGTCTGTCAGTTGGATATCTGATGGAAGTTTCAGACTGAATCCAAGCATACACTGGTTTGTGCGACATATATCCTGTGATGTGTTTTAGACATTTTGTTGATCGTTATGCTTGTTTTAATGTGATGTTGAGCTGATCCAATCCTGCTTTTGTTCTCTAACTGTTTTTTGGGGGTTTTTTTGGTTACCATTCGTTGCTGCTTGTCTAACCCGACACTTGGACTAAAACAATTGCCTGCTTACTGCTTATCTACCCCCTCCCTCCTCCCTTTTCTGCCTTGTTAAATAATTTCCATATTAAGGCTTTTTTTAACAATACCCATGGTTTCCATTCAAACACAACTACCAAAGTGCGAGTTGAGGATTAGAATATAATCTCCGACTCCTTACAACTTCTGTGCAGCAGCATCATTTCCAATTGAACAGGAAAGGGTTTTTATTTTTTTATGGTTTTTTTGCAGTTGGTGGCGGGCCAAATCCATTGCGTTTCCATTTTTCAACTTCTCCTGCTGCCCTTATCCAATTCAGGGCTTATGATTGTAATACTAAAACAGAGCGAGTTGTCAAACCAGAAACAGCAATGATGAATGCCCCGCTGCTCCGTGTGCTTGTTTGTTTTGGGGTGGCACGGGCAGAGGGGGGGAGGTGGATGGGATGGGGGAGCAGTATTGAATTTTATGCTTACTTGTTGAGGTGCATTTTCTTGACCGCTGCTACACTGCTGTACTCTACCAGGCAGCATTGATTAAATGGAATAGTTCTGTTATCTGGATAAAAAGGGGCGAAACATGAGGACGATAGTGGGCAAGGGAAATAATGAGTTCTTTCATCTTGGCAGTGAGGGCGTCCGCGTCTTTCAGACTTCCCTGGGAGATGTACACAGCTTAAGGAAACGTTTAATTAGAAAATGTCAACCTTGTGTCTGTGCGCTGTGTGTGCAGAATAATAACATTTTTGATGTGAATATGACAGCACATTTCCTTTTAGCTGCTTTCAGACCAACTAAAAGACATGCAATCAACTGATTCTTAAGCAGGAAAGAAAATAATTAGGCTGATCTGTTACTGGAAAGGAGCTGGTAGTGATTCTATGGCCCTGGATGCTTAACATGTTTCATATCACATATCAGGCTAGGTGAATCCATTCCCATACATGTGCGTGTGGGTGAGCCAGGTACCTAGTGTGAAAGCTGAGGGAAGTAAACAAAACTAGTCAGAAGCCATTAGTCATAATGAGTCATGGGGTTGTGGTCTAAAACAGGATGAATGCCCAACCAACAATCGCTATCCCGCTGTGTATCAGGAAAATAACAAAATTAAAAATCTGGTGCATCATCATATTATTTCAAATATGACAGAACTAAGCAGCATGTATTTATATACATAAAGCTGATGATTGGTGGAATCCTTCTGCCTCAAGCGGTCCCCTTATTAAACAAAAAATAATAGTTTAGCCTGCACCTGCAGTACGGTTTGATCATAACCTGATGTGGCTAATTGTGCTGACTGCTGGCAAGCAAGATGCTTTTTCCTCAACATCAAAGCTAAATCTGTATAACCCGAAAAAGCACAAATGAAAGAAATATAAAATGAAGGAAAATAACTCATGGCATATTTGCCTAAGAAGATGGGTGAGCCTGCTAATGATTTAAGACTGCTATAAGCTAATATAGCTGTTCTTGTGATATAATTTCTTGGTTATGGTGTAGTTTGTCTTGTATATCTCAGTATATTTACAGAGCAGTACTACACAAGAAACAAATATATACACACACACACATATATATAAATAAAAACACCCAGCACGCCCCTGCGGGCGGTTTATCCTTCAAGCTCGGGTCCTCTACCAGAGGCCTGGGAGCTTGAGGGTCCTGCGCAGTATCTTAGCTGTTCCCAGGACTGCGCTCTTCTGGACAGAGATCTCCGATGTTGTTCCCGGGATCTGCTGGAGCCACTCGCCTAGCTTGGGAGTCACCGCACCTAGTGCTCCGATTACCACGGGGACCACCGTTACCTTCACCCTCCACATCCTCTCGAGCTCTTCTCTGAGCCCTTGGTATTTCTCCAGCTTCTCGTGTTCCTTCTTCCTGATGTTGCTGTCATTCGGAACCGCTACATCGATCACTACGGCCGTCTTCTTCTGTTTGTCTACCACCACTATGTCCGGTTGGTTAGCCACCACCATTTTGTCCGTCTGTATCTGGAAGTCCCACAGGATCTTAGCTCGGTCATTCTCCACCACCCTTGGGGGCATCTCCCATTTTGACCTCGGGACTTCCAGGTTATACTCGGCACAGATGTTCCTGTACACTATGCCGGCCACTTGGTTATGGCGTTCCATGTATGCCTTGCCTGCTAGCATCTTGCACCCTGCTGTTATGTGCTGGATTGTCTCTGGGGCATCTTTACACAGCCTGCACCTGGGGTCTTGCCTGGTGTGATAGACCCCAGCCTCTATGGATCTTGTACTCAGAGCTTGTTCTTGTGCTGCCATGATTAGTGCCTCTGTGCTGTCTTTCAGTCCAGCTTTGTCCAGCCACTGGTAGGATTTCTGGATATCAGCCACCTCCTCTATCTGCCGGTGGTACATACCGTGCAGGGGCCTGTCCTTCCATGATGGTTCCTCGTCTCCCTCCACTTTCTTGGGTTTCTGCTGCCTGAGGTATTCACTGAGCACTCGGTCAGTTGGGGCCATCTTCCCAATGTATTCTTGGATGTTCGTTGTCTCATCATGGACTGTGGTGCTGACACTCACCAGTCCCCGGCCCCCTTCCTTCCGCTTAGCGTACAGCCTCAGGGTGCTGGACTTGGGGTGAAACCCTCCATGCATGGTAAGGAGCTTTCTTGTCTTTATGTCAGTGGCTTCTATCTCCTCCTTTGGCCAGCCTATTACCCCAGCAGGGTACCTGATCACGGGCAGGGTGTACGTGTTGATGGCCCGGATCTTGTTCTTACCATTCAGCTGACTCCTCAGGACTTGCCTGACCCTCTGCAGGTACTTGGTGGTTGCAGCCTTTCTAGCGGCCTCTTCATGGTTCCCATTTGCCTGCGGGATCCCCAGGTACTTGTAACTGTCCTCTATGTCTGCAATGTTGCCTTCTGGTAGTTCAATCCCCTCAGTTCTGACTACCTTCCCTCTCTTTGTTACCATCCGACTACACTTCTGCAGTCCGAACGACATTCCAATGTCATTGCTGTATAGCCTGGTGGTGTGGATCAGTGAATCGATGTCTCGTTCACTCTTGGCATACAGCTTGATGTCATCCATGTACAAGAGGTGGCTGACAACTGCTCCGTAGACACTGAGGGCTATCAGGAGGGGCTATGTGCTTTCCTGCTGCTCTCTGGCAGGTAGCTCCATGCCCTCCTGGGTTTTAAATGCACCTTAGAACACACATGCATCAACACTACATATGAGCGGGCAGAGGGAGGTTTGGAGTCTTCACCTACACCCCCGTTCTCTGCGACCTGCTGGAGCGGGGGGCCGGGAGGAGGAGTTAGCTGTCCGACTGGGGTCTGGAATGTGGGGCCTCCCTGCTGCTGCGGAGTCGGGGCGGTCTGCTTCTCCCCACCGCAGGGAAAAGGGTAACACCACCTGGGTCTGGGTGCAGTTTCCCCCTCCAGGGGCAAGGGTACCTAGACCCGGTTTTTAGAGTACGCTTGGGGAGTGTGATCGTGTGTACAGCGTCTCTCTATGTCTGTCTCCACGTTGGGTGAGTGTGGAGTAAGTGCATATGAGAGCATGAGAGTGGGAATGGATGTTTGTGTCTGTGTGTGCCTGTATGTCTGTGTCTATATGTCAGGTTGGGTATCAGACGCCACCTCTCTGGGGACATCTCAGGCCCTCCAAGGTATGGAGGCCTATCTCCCCCCACCACCACTTCCCCTGCCAGTAGCAGACGCCCTCAGACATCGGTGCGTTGGTGGTTCTTTGTGTCCAGGGGATGGGCGTCCAGGTACACACCGGCTCACTCCTTGGTGGCTGCTTATCGGGGCCTGGAGCCTGGGGCTCGCTCGGGCCACTTCGGGGGTGGGGTGCCCTCGGCTTCTTGGCCTGGGGCTCGGTCACTCTGGCACAGCTGGCTGCCAGCGGAGCTCACGGGCACGTCACTGCAACCCCCCCTGGCTTCTGCTCCACGGCTGCTGAGTGAGCCCTCATCTGGGACTCTCCTCAGCTCTTTCTGGGACAGTGGCGCGGCTGCCCCTCTGTTGGTCTTCCTTGGTCTCTTGTGTTCTGAGGGCCTCTGGATGTCTGGAGTTTTGATCTCCTCCATACCTGCTTCATGCCCTGGAGGACGGGGCAGTGGCCCCCCCCACACCCTCTAGCAGATCATTACATGAAGGAACCTTTTAAATACAAGCGCGTCCATGCTCACAGGTGTACACACGGGTGATCACACACACACAAACTACACCCTTTTTGGCTCCTACCTCAAAGCACACTGTGCGCTGTTGATCTTATGTGCTGCATAATAATGTTTAATATTTAGTATTTACTGTTATATTCCCATATATCATTGTGATGTTGTTTATTATGTTGCTCTCGTTTTCTTCTGCTTGTTTTCTTTTTTCATTCTCAACAGGTGAAATTAAAAAAGAAAAAAGAAAAACAATAACATGTAATATTTAGTATCTACTGTTATCTATCGTTAGCTAGTCTATTGTGATGGTGTTGTTTTTATTATGTTGCTCTTTGTTGTTTGTTTTCTCTTCTAGTTTTTTTTTATCTCCATACAGGTGATCCAGGTGTTTTGTTTGGTTCCCCCCCCCCCCTTTCTCACCATCTCTTCTCCCCTCTATTTTTCTTTCTCTCCCTCTCTTTCTTTCATTCTTTCTCCCTGTCCTATCCCCCAGTCATGTCTGTTCCGTCCTTTAAAAAACAAAAATAAAATAAATACATAATTATAATAAAGGTCAATCAAATGGACCAATATGGCAAGGCCATGATGATCCACTTGGTAAAGTAAATCCACTTGGCATCTTTCTTGGCCTTCAGACAACAATTCTGATGGCTAAAGATCCAAACGGGACAGGCAAAAAAAAAGGAGAAAAAAACCCAATTTCATTCTTGATTATGATTTTGGCTTCCCACAAATGGTAAATGAACATGATCAAGCAATACTGAAAATGTGTGTTCCACCAACGGAACGCAAAGCAAAAGCCAATCAAGCGCTCCCTAAATCACTGCCTGACCACACGCCTGCATGTGCCAGTCACAGCTGTTCATTCAGACAGATATACAGCAAAACTGCAATGTCTGGCACGGCAGAAGGCGAAGAGTGTGTCCCTTGAAGCAGATCATCCGTTGTTTGGAAATACTGAAGATTTTGGGCAAGTGATGTTAACCAAGAACAAATTATATGCAAAGAGTGCTGTAAAGCAGAGCAATACAACCGACGGCTGCCTGAAAACACACCAACAGCAGTGTAATTAAAGCATGATGGCCAAGAAAAACAATCCAGTGGTTACTAATGTGAATTATCCAACATCAACTCAGATAAAAGCAGCTTACAAAAACGTGCTGTTCAATAAACATGAGTGAGTGAGCAATGAAGACTCCAGGAAAATGTTGAACATACAGACAAAGCCTTGTGTTATTTTTCCAAAGTGCAAAAACCTCGAGTATACTACGAGTATTATTCACCTCCATCACGCAGGTACTTAGAAAGGGGTGAACGAATTAGTATTTAACTTTAGGAGATGCACTTAGGTCTGAATCTGAATAAACACCTTCTAATTACCAGGAATATAAGAAGTAATTGATAGCGCACTGCAAAGGTAAAAACAGCGAACTGTTCCTTTATTCCTTTTTGTTCTTCTAAGAGATGCACTGAATTTATGTTTCTGCAAAATTTTGTAAATAAGCAGGAATGCAGCACCCGGGTGTAAAAGCATGATCGTGAAATGAAAACATTTTTGTCATTAAAAGTCAATGAACAGTCATGAGCTCAATATTACTATGGGCTACAGTCTAAGGTTGATAATATGAGGGTGTAAAACACAGTAACTACCTTGTATTAGACTCCAGTGAGCACAAAACATGTATAGCTGAATTATTTAACATATACTGAAGTCAGGGGAGATTCAACAATGGGGCAGGAAGTCCAGGATGAAACCATATATGGTGGTGGAAAAGCCTTACTCCCCTCCATTCTGGGATTCTGCTTGCAGCCCTCCAGTGTGGAAATTGTGTTTGCCTTTCAGATCCATGAGGGCTTTTAAATGATCACAGAAGTACACGCCACTTCCTTCATCTGCCTTGTTAATCCTTGCTAAAACACATATAGATCATAATTAATGGGAGTTGCCTCAGCTTTCTCCGGGTTTCGCGTTCACTTAGCTGTGCTGGTTTTCCATAAGGGTCTATCCATCTCAGGAACACTCCTTGTGTTTGTTTTAGCCTGGCTTAATCGAGTCTCTTTAAAAATAAAGGCCTTAGAGGAACCTTCAGGGGTTCTTCTAAGGGCAACCTTAAGAATTCCTTCATTAACTATTCATCAGATCCAAAGGGACTAATAACCTACATCTGGAAGAATCTAAAGAAGCTCTTTTTCTTGCCTGAAAACTCAGAAGGTACATTTTTAAGTGTTTTTTCTGTTGCTATACTAACTACTAACTATACTAACTATATACCAATACAAGGGCGTAGTAAGCCTAGTTTAAAATACCTTCTCAAGTTGTTGTTTAACTAAAAGAAAAATTCAGTTATTCTACTGACTTATCAGGTCATGTTGCTGGGTTCAAAATATCAGGATTGGATTTCTGTGTCAGGAATTTAAGAGGATAACATCAGATGATTAAGTAGGACATTAAAATTGATAACTGAATCAGCCTTGGAAATATTTGCTAACTTTAAGTTTAGTGTATTTTAGTTTGGCCTAACCCATCAGCTCCATGCATGCCAGATGCATGAAATCAACATTCAACGAAACTTTGCATGATTACACCTGATGTTTTAGAGGACGAGGGTAGTGCAGATGAACCGCTCACACCAACGTTTGTTGCTTTTTTTGTAAGGAACCATTTAGCACATTAAGCAGCAGACAGTACCTTCTTAATCACTTCCAGTCAAGCATCTCACTCATGCTCCTGTGTTTTTATACTGACGTATTTAAATCTACAGGTGTAAGCCTAGCGGTGCCACACTTCATTAACTCGCTGATGGTTGATTTCATCAAACAACACACCTTTCTCCCATTCCTGTAATCACAACATAATTCCAGTTAAGACTTGCAGCTGCAAAGAGCATTAATGGGAAATATGACCACCATTTACAACAACACAATATTTTTCTGACCAGAAGCCGTGAAGTATTTCAATTCTTTTGTAAAGCTGGTACAGTAGAAACAAAAATCCACAGACTAGATGCCCAGACATGAAATTTTCTTGTCTTTTGTCAAAAATGTTGATATTAAGTTGTTCTTAGATTTAGATTTAAGGATCTTTGATGGCCCGTTGATGAACCCTGCTTTTGTAAAGTGTAATGTTAAACGGAGCCCACTACACTGGCCTCTAAACCCTAAGTTAAACATGGAGACAGAGCAAGGTTATTTATTGCCTCCATAAAAGCTGGTGAGTGTGAAAGGAAAGAAGGGCGGAAGATGGAGGATAGCATGAGAGTCGGAGCAGCTGCGGGCTAGACTTTCTGAGAGGCTGTAGTTTTTTATCAGAAGAGGATCAAGTATCACACAAATCAAAGCAGGAGGGTAAAAAAAGAGGAAAGGATGCATTTGGCAAAACACAAAACCACACAGTCGCATTTAAGCGAGGTAGTCATCTAATATCTTTGCTTTTAGATGGCTACATACATAATCATTCATACACCCTGATTCATTCAGTGTTAACAAAAAAGCGTGTTAACGTTCACGCTTCTTTATGCCTCAGCCGCAGGTGAAAACGCATGAATACACATTCACATGCGTTGGCACAGGCAGACAACCAAGTGGAAACAGCCACGGAACAACAGTCACTCACGTGTTTGCACAAATACATTCACAAAGTGCTCAAAGTTTAACTCTCACATATTTTAACACTGCCAGTCTCGTGGCAAAACAGACAAGTCCCTGATTAGTAGCTGATAGTGAGAACATCAAAAAGCCTGAAGATGAAACTGTTCCTCTGAGGTTATTGGATGAATACCTTTGGTAACACAACAGTCGTGGTCCTGGATCCTTTGTTCCAGTGTTTCTGGTCTTATATTTCAGGCTGATTCTTGGTTTATTTAATGTTTAGTCTCATTTCATGTATTATTCCTAGAACTTTTGTTTAGTAGTTTCAGTGTCTGCTAGTTTAGTCACTCTGGTCTTTACTTCTTAGGCTCCTGGCTTAGTTATTTTCCTCTTGTTTTCTGTTCACCTTGGTCTTGTCTCTGTGTCCCCCCTAGTGTCCCCTGTATGTAGTCAGTTCTGTATCCCTTTCTGTCTGTGTATAGTCCGCGTCCTTTTTGTTCTGTACTTTACATCTTACTTTGCTAGTCCCTTATCTTGTGTGCCTGATGGTCATTAAGTTCTGTCACCCTCTGTGCGCCATTGTCTTGTATCAACTCCCTTGTATTAGTCTATTTGTGTGTATATTATCCTTATATTTAGTTATTTCTCCTACTGTTTCCTTTGTCTCTTGCATTTTTTTTGTCCTGTTGCGTCTCCTTGTGAAGTCAGTCGTTCGTATCTCCGTCTGAGTGTCCTAATCTCAGTCTCTGTGCTGTTACTTCCTGTTTTATTTGTAGCCTATGTTCCCTTGTGTTTTGTATTGAGTTTTGCTTCCTTTGTCTCGTTAACTACTATTGAGTTCATCTGTGTTCCCATGTGCCTCCACTCCCCCTCGTCACCTGCTTGTGTATTTATCTTCTGTCTCCCTTTATCTCTTGTCAGATCAACATTTTACTTTTCTTCTGTGTTTCTCAGTTGCAGTGCTCCTAGTGTTTCTTCCCAGTTTAGTTTTTGTAGATGCTTCCTAGTTGCCTTGTGCTTTTTGTGTTGTTGCCTTACTTTTGTAATAGCTTGTTTCTTGTTGATCTCCGCCTGCCTGCGAGTCTGCATTTGGGGCCTTTTCTTCACAACACACAATCTACGCCCTGCAGATCATAACAATAATGTCTAGGCAGCAGGTTTAACTTCCAAGTACAGTTTAGCTTATTATTATTTAGCTTATTAAAGCCTGATTATTAGATCACCAACACAAAACGCTGTATGAAAATAATATGTAAGTATCTCTGGCAAAGAGGTCGAGCATAGCTCAGTGTAGTGCAGCGTCCTGCAGGTAAGAGTCGAAAGCAATATGTCTTTATTGGACATTTAACAGGAGCTGCAAAATGGACTCAAAGAAAAGATTTTTATTTAAATAAAAAGTGTTTACCCATCATCTGAGCAAAAAGTAGTTCAATATCTTCTTACTGAACTGTTTAAATAAGTGTTTTTTTCCCTGGGTGTCATCCATATGTCACAGAGTAAATATGAGACATAAAAAATTTTGTCCCATTAAAAAATATTTAAAAAGGGCAAAATAGTAGCAAGCATGGCTGCTAATGTAAACTATACTCATGGTGTCATTTCTGAGTAAGAGACAGTGAGTGTTTTTGTAAAACTGGCCAAATTTCAGCATAAATATTGGCGCCTGTTTTTAGATCTGATAAGGCTTCAAATTCATGTTGCACTCAAACTGGACTTCTTATATTGCGCTTCATCATTTCATCATTCATCGTTTCAATAGCAGAAGCAGCAATTCATGGCAGCGCAGGCTTGTTGTCTTTTGGTTTTTGTGTTGATGTTTTTTTAAAATACAATACAATACACTTTCTATGTTAGCTGGCTGCGAGAACATTTTCACCTGGAAGACATTAAAGTTTAAGTTTGGACTGCTTCAAACATCTAGATGCATCTCACTCAATTCTGAAAGGTGTGGGGGCATGGGAGTTACAGACGCTGTCAGACAAACACCTTTTTTTCCCAAAAAATATGAAGCTTACTAAACATTCCTCTCAAGCCCCACGTACCCCATACTAAACTGAACTTTCGGTGTTCATGGTGATTATATTGAATGCACTCTAAGCAGCATGAGGTTCCTTCTGCTAGTCGATTTGAATAAAGTATTTCACTTGCATCTTCTGGGTTTTGGGTATGTGTGTATATGAAAAGTGTAGTTTGCTGAGCTGAAAAGAAAACACGCATACCAACCACATGCCTGTTTGAACATATAAGAACACAGAAAAATAGGCTGTACCAGCGTATATTAATAGAAAACATGACCTACTCAAAGAAAAGAGAAGAGAAAAATCTTTAATCAGAGTATAGCATTGACTCAGTTAAACTTCTGGGATACTGATCTGGTGAGTTAAGTAGCGGGGTCATAGAACACCAGAATTATCACTGGCGCCCTGCGCTTTTCACAGATGAGAACAGGCTCACCCAAAGTACAGGTGATAGATGTGAAAGGGTCTGGAGGAGCCATGGAGACCGTTATGTTGTCTGTAACAAGGTTCAGCATGAAGGGTTTGATCGTGGCTCACTGATGGTCTGGGGAGGCGTAGATCTCTACATGATCTCTGGTGACATGGTCAGACCCTACACTGGTGCGAGCTTGGGTTCCTCCTGGTGAACGGCCTCATGTGGCAAGCGGTTCCTGGAGCATGAAAGAACTGACTGGCCCCCCACACTCACTTGACTGAAATTAAATAGAACAACTGTTGGACTTTATGTTTCAGTCTATCCAACGCTGCCAGGTTGCATCTCAGACTGTCCAGGAGCTCAGTGATGGCCTAGTCCAGATGTGGGAGGACACCATCCATCATCTCATTAGGAGCATGCCCTGATGTTGTCAGTTATGCATACAAGCACGTGGGGGCCATACAAACTACTGAGTGCCACTTTGAGTTGCTGTAATGAAATTTAAACAAAACATAGTAGCCTCCTGCATCATTTTTTCAGCCCTCTGGAGGTTGATAATTTTCATTTCCATGAAACAGTGTGGCATCCTTTTACTCCTAACACATAACACCAGTACAGATATCCAGCATGACTTTTGCCCATTGAGATTAGATGTGTTTTTTTTAAGTGTTCTTTGGTTTTTGAGTGGTGTATATGCACCTATTAAAGTTTAAAAGTATAATCCCAGCAGAATCACACCCTACTACCTGTTTGAGTTTACATTTTTTCCACTGGTTTATTTAAAAAGACAACAAACAACCACTTCACATTCGAGCTTTGCTGTAATCCCACTATAATTCCAACTGGGGTGTTGAGGATGTTGATGGGAATGGGAAATGTGAGGAATATTGATATCAAGCTCTTTTTTGACCCAAAATGTATACTTAATGCATACTTAATTTAAACCTGTTGTCAAATGTTAGGTTGGAGACAAATCCTTTTTTTCTGTTGAAAACAGAGTAGCTGTACAGACTGAAGCTGTGGCTGGTGCAAAAACAAACATGAAGTGTTTTACAAGTTAAAGCAGAAAGAGAGGTCAAAGAGCCAAAACTAAATAACTGTTGTTGATTAGCTCCCACTCAGAAAAGCAAAATAAAGTTGTTACAGTCAGGCCGCACCACCGCTGTCTGACAGTTTGTCACAGATCGTAATGGCTTTCAGAAAAGAGCAACAGTTCAAATCAAGCAAGAGGAGCGCTGAGTGAAACACAGTAGTGATTGGTGTGCTAATGATGCGCCTTTTGTTTACCACATGACGACCTCACACAACCGCACACATCCATGCCCAGGAGCGCACACGCACCCATTGATATTTGCACAAAGGTCCTTAGATCCTTCCATCAAACACTGGCTTGTTTCATTTTCTTTTTTATTCAGTACATTTCTAGCTGGAATTTTAAGACAGAGATTTCTGACAGCCTTACCAACGTTCAATAAACAGCACAGTTTCAATCACAATGTATAACACGATAAAACGGGCCCACACGCTAATATTCTTTAAAGATTCCCTTCAGCAGCGACGTGAGGTTTTAAACACTTATTGCTCATCACTCTGCGATGTGGCTGACAGGTGTTTGGTTTTGTGACTATCATTTTTGCATCTATAAAATGTCATAAAATGCATCTCGTTATCGTTGGATTTCTGGCACAACGCGACATGAATCACGCCACTACCATTTTCGGCTTTCGCATCTGAACAGTCGATACATTTTCCAACAGGAATTCACACACTCAAGGAACATAAATACTGTACTACACCATGAGCCTGCTCTCTGTTTTGTTTCTTTTTACAGTTTGGACTTAAATGGTCAATTCTGTGCAATTGTCATTCCACGATTAGTGCGGCGTTAATGGATGACAGATGGACGTAAAAAGATGTCTTCCAAAAGGCAATTCTTTACTGCAATCATCCCAAATGCCGACACATAATATGATTACAAAAACTCTGAGTTTCCTGAAATCGTTTAGTTGGCACGATTAAAAAAAACAGTTACACGATGACATTTTTTAATCTTATGGGAAAAGGCAAAAGTGTTCCCAAAAGCGTTTGCAGTTTTCAGAACTCTAATAACCTCAACGTCCTGTTTAATTATGATTATTGACCAACAGCTTAGCCCAGGTTCTCTCTTTGATCAATACCACAGATGTGAGCTGCCCAGTGTAATTATGGCTATCATTATAAAAGGTTACATACTAGGAAAAACCCTCTTTGGCCTTATTATGCATGACAACAACAAAGCCATTTCAACAGAGGTATAAATTTTGCCTTTACAGTGAAACACTATTGTCCGCACAGAACCGTTAGCAGCTGATTTATCTGTTTAATTATTTTGACTGAGCTGCGGGTTCCCAGGCAGCTGTCACACTCTGAACATCATCTCACTATGGGCTGTAAGTCATTAACATGGCAGACGCCTCTTTTTAGATACAGAGAGCGAGCCAGCCTAAACCGCTTCACAGAAGGCCAATCTCTCTCCCTCCCGTTCTGCCACTGTAGCCCGTCACCTGCTGCAAAGAGTCCTTTCAAGGGGATTTTTCTTGCTCCAGTGATGCACGGTAAGGAGAACTTCCCTGTGGGGTTGCCTGCCCACTTTCCATGGTGTGGGATGTTTTATAAAGGAGCTATTCTGCAGAAAACTTCCCATCTTAACAAGAAGCCACTTGAAATAGCTGCATTTGTTTCATAATGCCGTGGCCATTTGGGAGAAAATAGGCCTGTTCGTAATATACAATACCTGAGATGATTTTTTCTGAAAACCATTTTCACTGCATGATACTGCAGCCCTTTGTGGGTTTGTGGAAGAAGTATTCAAATCCTTTGCTTAAAGGTTTCGAAAACCTATTTCCCCAATCAGCTCCTTGCTAAAAGAGATGTGGTCCTGCGTGAACACAATTTTCTCCAAAAGAAATCTCATATCAGCTGTTCTGTCAGAGCGTTTCTCTGTGGTTTAAAGTAGACAGGGCCTACTTAGGAAAAAGGTAATGCTACATACTTTTGAACTCCCCAAAAAGAACTTCAAATAAGGCTGTCAAATTACATGGTCGTAAATTACATGGACCATTAAATGGTCTGGATGATTATCTAAGAAATATATGCTAGGGATATTTAATTTCCACAACTTGTAAATGTGGCCCCATCGAAATAAAATAGATTTTCTGGATGTAATGATAATGAAACTATATTAAGTAAATTAAAGAAATCTTAATGCTTCGTGGTCATTTAACGGATTATAAACTAACAAAATCTTAAAATCAACATAACTCGTGATTTCAAAGCTTCTCTGTTGTTCTTTTGTTTATTAAATAAATCGTTTAAAAAAACAGCAGTACTTTATGGATTATGAAAGGTTAATCTAAATAACTGTACAAATCAATTTATGGATATATAAATGCACCTTACAACATTAATCCCTCATTTTATTGAACTTTCACACATTTAATAGACCCTGAAGTAAAAAATGCAAAAGGGAACGAGATCAATGTGAGTGTTTGTAGCTATCTTGGACTAGAGCACCTTAATTGTTAATGAATCCATGTTAATTAAGTGAATAACAGAGTTTGTTAAGGCAAAGTGACTTTGACCTGAAAACGAATGTGACTCTTTCCTTTAATTGAAAGTTTTCCTGATTCAGATTAAGCTCCCCGAGCTGCATGTCGGGGATATTTATTCCCCAGGAAAGGAATGGTGACCTCTTCTTCTAAATATGCAAACAGTTTTCATGAGAGTGTTTTTGGTGAAAGCTATGAGTCATTTTTCAAACACAGCTTTTAAGAATCAAGACTACTGACAGGGACTAGAAAGACACCATATTTCTCCGTTTAATCAGGATTTAAAATCCTTCTCCTCACCTACAAGGTCGTGAATAATCAGTCCTCATTTTATCCTTAAGGTCTCATAGTAGTGTTTGACCCCAATAGGGCACTTTGCTCTCAGACTGCTGGTTTACTTGTGCTTCCTAGGATATTAAAAAGTAGACTGGGAGGCAGACTCCAGCTTTTAGGCCCCTCTTCTGTGGAACCAGTCCCAGTTTGGGTTTTAAAGACATACAGCCTTTTAAGATCAGGCTTAAAACTTTGGTTTATGATAAAAACAATATAGATTAGTTAGTTAGGATTAGGTGACCCTAAACCCTCCCTTTGTTGTGTTCCAATAGACCTAGGCTGCTGGGGGTTTCCCATGATGCACTGGCTCTCTGTTTGCCTCGTCACCTCCCAACAAATGGCTGCCCCTCCTTAAACCTGGTTCTACTGGAGGTTTCTGCCTGTTAAAAGGGAGTTTTTCCTTCCCATTGACAATATAAAGCACCTTGAGGCAACTGTTGTTGTGATTTGGCACTATATAAATAAAACTGAAATTAAAATCGAATTGAATTAAAAGAATATTTTAGTGAGGGACTGCTGTATTCACCTAGTACAATGAGAAAAATGAAATGTGTCTTGTTGACACTGGTACACACAGAATTACAGAATTAGGGCTCTGACACATAACACACTGCATACTGGCACACTTTAAATGCTAGAGCCATTATAGGACTCTGAAAACAAGGAGACATGCCCTCCCACCTGAATGCAAAGAGATGTGTGGAGAAACATGTTAGCAGCAATTGTAGAAGCAACAGCAAATCACTAAGCCCCATGCATGTGTGTGTGTGTGTGTGCATTTGTGAGTGTGTATGATTTGAATGTATGTACAGGATCTGTGTGGGCTGTGCATTGGTGCCGTTTCATGTCTGACTCACTCCAAAGCCAAACATGATCAAAGCTGGGACAGACTGAGACGGACAATCGGAGGAGGACAGAATGAGCCAGAGATAATCCAGTCCAGTCCCCACACTAGATGCCTGTCTGTGAGGCATACAAATGGGCTAACAGCTGATAAGGTGCAAACTCCAACTGGGGTCTAGGTGCATCTAAATGCAATGACATCACTTAGCATTGCAAAACACCTGCTCTGGTATATTTCAAAACAGAAGGTGTGTTTTCCTTGCTTGCACTCCTTTGAACACCACACATCTGGGCATGTCTGTGCCCTGTTCATGCGCATACGTAGGGTTGTATAATTGTGGCCAACAGCTTGCCGAGCAGAGTGGAGAGAGGCTGAATAACATTAGGAACGTGTTTATTTCATTGACAGCAACAGCGGGAGACTTTATCCGAGCTGGTGAGTATTACACCTCTGTTAGAGATGGCATGTTGAACAAGACTGAATGTGCCCGTGTCCACGGACCTGTGCAAGGCCTTTAGTTTGTTTACACAGAAACACAATTAAACACATGAGCAACAGAGACACCTCCAGCTGAGAAACTCCTGCCCCTCAAAATGGATTCAGCTGGTGTGTTTGAGTAATTACACTGAGCAAGTAATCCATGCATTGTGCGACGCCTGTCAGAAACTGTGTGTTTGTTTTTTGTTTTGTTTGTTTTGTTTTTTTGCGGGGGGTAAATGCAGGAGCTCTTAAGAATGAGCAAAGAACCAAAATGTCATCTGAATCAGCACAGGTCAAAGCCCAGGTTTATAACTATGTGACTGCTGTTACTGCCCAAATACTGGTTTAAAACTGTACTGTGTATGTGTTTAAGTGTACACACACACACACACACACACATCATACAGAAACACCCACTGATCAGTGACAAAACTGGATGAAGTGAATAATATTGATTATTTTTATTATAAATGGGACCTGTCAAAGATTGGAATACATTAGGCAGCAAACGGACAGACAGTTCTTTGAGGTGATATGTGAGAAGTAAGAAAAATAGGGAAGAATAAGGATGTGGGTGACTTGATGACTTGGCTAGAAGACCACAGGTCCCAAGGAAGCAAAGGAGGAGAGCAGGAAACAGAAGTGTGCCCAAGCAAATAATAGGAAAATGCTTGTTATGAATAAAGGATATCAGACAACGTACAGCTTTCAGTGCATAGAGCTGAATGTGAATGTCCATGCCGACCCCTGCAACATTACTGCAGACAATGTCAGTGATATTCGTTGATGGTAGTGGGGTCTTTGAGAAGGGTACAACCTCAGTAAGACTCCCTCGTGGACACATAAAGTGCTTAACAAATTTATAACCTGTCATTACCAAAAAAGTTTTAAAAAGTGCCAAAAATGTAATTTTGGATTAAAGATTTGGCCTATTGGTGGATTATTTATTACAGAAACATACAAAATAATCCGTTTAACTAATACTGTTAATTTATTCCATAAATTTTACATTGGGTGGTGGTCTAAAAAAATGTACTGTACACTGACAGCTATGGCTATAACAGACAGATATTTTATGTTATTAAACCATTTACAGGACGCGCTCCATACGTGCACAATAAAATAGCTTCTACAAGAAGACAAGGACAGGGAGCCTCTTCAAACCATCCTCCAAAGGATAAATGGACATGGATGATGCTTTGTCTTGCCACAAAATGGTCTCATAGTTCCACATAATTAAAATACTAGATTTGTGATAAATGATTTTAATGCATAACCAGTTAATGTTTATGGCAGCCAATGTCGTCATTTATTCTTCCAAAAGAAGGGCTTAACACTCCGCTTTTCGACTGGGTTTTTAAAATGTTCATATAAAACACATTTTGGTTCAGAAATTAGAAGTTCAGCTATTTCTCGCTTGCAGAAATTCACCATGACTTGTGTTTTGGTACCTTTCAGGTCATTGATTTGAAATTTCACTTGACCTATACAACAATATACAACATATATATACATACACAACATTTGGAAGCTAAACTTTGAACAGCTTCCAGCTGAACAACTTTCAGTTAATTAGAGGCTTTGACAGCTTCTGAAAAGCTGCAATGACAGCTAAGTCACACCCCAACAATAGGTATGTAGCTAAATGACAATGCTTATTAATAGATATTTAACACAAGGGGAGACACTCTTCAGAAAAAAAAACAACATTCAATGATTGTATGGTAACTGATACATAAGTTATTTACTTAGTTAGTGTATAATAACTAATAAAAAAAAACCTAAAAGCCAAATTTTATATTCTGAAGGGACATTGTTAGCACTTTGGTAGTGTAGAGGGCCATGCAAACACCAACACAGGGGTGCTTCATCATGCCTTTACATAGTCGTTAATTTATTAAATACCAATTGTGATTGTTTTAGCATAATATATGGAACTTATGTGTGAACGGCAGATTTACACTTGCCTATTTGATATGTAAATTATTTAATAAAGAATGAAACGGCTTGAGCATAAAGTGGTGTAATTTTATGAAGCTTTATGAGAGCTTTGACATAAGTGTCAGTTAGTGATTTATATATATATACATAACACTTGTAAAACACACAAGTCACATTAACATTTGAAATGCTGTGCTAGCGTGGCTAAAAGACTCTACTTCACATAACCTATGTGACTTTCTCACCTTAAGTAATGTTCATGATGACGATGAGAGTCAAGGACAATCGCAGTTTGCTGTCAAACTCCAAATCACTTGACATTTAGAAAGCAGAGATAGTGTTTCATGGGTTAGTTTGTGAAACTCTGTGACCTGTGCTTTCGAGGTTGACGGCTATGTTATGAGAGTGTGTAAACCCCAGTTTTAGTGTGTGGGCTTGTGGCAGCTGCCTCATTCAGGTTTGATAGAGGCAAAACAATTGCCGCTGTTGTTGAAAAATTGGGATTTTTGCTACGATTTATCAGAGAGCAAGACCCCATGAGGGATTGGCGCTCACTGTGCCTGCTGAGTTAGCTCGGAAAGGTTTTCTGTTCAAAACACTGATCATTTTTATTTAAATGTATTTGAGAAGCAGCGCTAAAAATGAATTATTCAAGCGGGTAATAAATTAAATACAAGCAATAACACAAATGGATACTAACCCATACTGATTGTGCAGCAGACATGAGAGATGTGTGCATGTGTGTGTTGCTGTTTTGGCAGATGGATGAACTAAACTACAGGGGAGTCTTCACAGTGTGCTGACCCACAGACCTCTGTGTTCTTAATCTTTGTTAGTTTCTACAGTGCCTGACAGCAATACCACTGTGCCCTGTAGGGGGCGCTGTAAATGAAGCCCAGTAAAGGTGCGTGGGAGAAGACGAGTTTAAGTGATTGTCTCTGTTCTTTAAAAATGATTCGGCTGTACAAAAAAGTTTGTAGCACAGTACTTTGAAAGATGCAAGTGTAACCAACTTTAAGGTATAAAGGTGAATTACAGCGCAATAATTACTTGGGCTCGTAATAAGACCCTGGCCAGAATCAGAAGACACCAAATTCGTATGGAGCCAAAGTATTGAGCAGCAATAATGACCTGGACACAATGTTAACTTTTGAGTAGCCACTCTTGTATTGTTACAAAGTATAACAGGTATTTGTCCAATTTATACAGATAAAGTATAAAATAAAATAAATAGTGTGCACACTCAAACAAAATAAAAGTACTCGTTGGGGCCCTTTAAGAATTTAGAGTTAAGCTGGCGATAGCCAACTTCAAAGGTCCTTGTGAGTGTAACTGGAATGTATGAGTGTCTGGTGTGTATCTTCTTTGGGGTAGATCGTCCTCAAAGTGGTTGGCTCGCCATCTATCACAACCAGAATATCGTCCTGGTCCTTGGACTTTTCCGTCCTCTCCAAAAAACCTGACCTATAATCCAGGTCATAAAATGTACATTCTAATCAGTCTGTTTCAGATGCATTGTTTAAGGTTAAAATACAAAATCAAAATATTGCATCACCTCATATCCATTGCATCAACATCTTAAATCTTATCAAATCTCACAGTTCTGTTGTACAACATTCAATTTTCAAGCATATCAAATATGAGAACTAAACATCTAAGTTACTCAAATATTTCTCCATTAATGTAAACATTAATTAAACAATACTTATGGTAAGTAACCATTGACACTCAAAATACAATACACCATAACAAATTCAGAACTATGTGCAAATAAGCAACAAAATATACATGTGAGTTCAGTTCAGAGGCATTAAAGCAGTGTGCTTAATTTCTCCACACTATAGGCCTATTCGTGAGAGAGAAATGCACTAAAAATTACCCTCTAGATTACTTTAAACTCACAGTGAACTGACAAAAATTAGCTTTAGAGCAGCTAAGAACATGTTGCTCACCGTTGCTCTGTTTCACAAAAGCCCAACACACACTGGCGTTGGAATTGCAGCAGCTCTCCGGATGAAAGGTGAGTGGTTAGCCTGTGAGACACCGAGCTAGCATTAGCATGATCGCGACGGTAAGTCTCTACAAGTTTTTTTCATCAGAATAACACTCGTCTTACCGACGTTGCCTCTCTCCTTCATCCAGCCACTCGACTCCGGACTTCCAGCAGGTAAGTACGCTGGCTTTCCTTCCTCTCAATCCTGAGTTTTCCTCTCTTTTGTCCGTGGATTTCTCGGTTTGAGTAGTAGATGCCTCCACTCCTCTTGCTGAGATGAGAAAAACCCGGGAGCACCATGCACCTCCACTTCACTTCCTGGCTGACAGGGTCAATGCGGCCTGGGTAGGCTCTGATTGGTTGCTGAGCTAGGTGCCCTCACGTGGGGTGAACTGAGAGGTGCATTCAATGGTCATAGGAAATACGACGCTTGTTGATGTGGACAGTTAATATAAAGAGAATAAGTACGATTTTTTTTCATCTGGGCTACACCCTCCCCTCCTGAACTCATGCACGTCCCTGTGCATGGTAGACAGTTAAATGATGATTATTTGACGGGTCAAGGAAGAGGGCAAAACAGGCTCTTCACCATCACTGATGACATCGGCCCAAGCTGAAGACAGTCCTTGCAAGAATGATTTTGCTGCAGTGATCAGAGGATTGCCTAGCTCCGTATAGTCAAGCCGTCGTGGCGGACGACGGTTTCTCTCAGATCTCCTTACAGAATCATTTGTATCCATGTTTTCCCCTGTATCCACTGGGACCATCTCCTCCACTCTCTCCTCAGGATTCGCACCTCTGGTGCCAGCCTCCTGAAATGGAAGTTGCCTTTCTTGGACGTCTGGGTCATCAACAGGTGAGTCATTTTCAGTTAAGGTTATTTCATCCACTTGTTCGGTCGGTGTGACTCCATTGGTAGATAAGTACTCAGTATCATCTGTAGTACTGTTAGGCATATCAGGTATGTTGCCAAAATCAGATTGGCTGTCAAAAACAGGTGGGTTGTCAATATCAGGAACATTTACAGGACTCTCACTCACTGTGTGGACAGGGGAACTCAACCAAACAGGAATGAGCAAATCATCTTCTTTGTCTGAGGAGTTCTCTTCCTCTAGCGCTGGATTTGCACGGGTTCTTGGCCTGCGTGACACTGGCTTCTGTACATGCTCACTGCTTTCCTCCACAGGTAGGTAGCCACATGGTAGCAACAGATCCCGGTGTAGTGTTCTTAGGGGACCATCTTTGTTTTCAGGCTTAACTGTATATACTGGGAGGTTGCCTGCCCTTCTCACCACTACATGCACAGTGTGTTCCCACTTGTCTGAAATCTTATGTTTGCCCCGGATACGGACATCCCTGACCAATACCCGATCTCCAGCTTCCAAGTCTGAGGCAGTTACATGTCTGTCAAACCTCATTTTGTTCTTGTGAGCCATCTTTGCAGCCTTGTCCATAGCTAACTTGTAGCTTTCTTTGAGACGTGACTTGAGTTTTTGCACATATTCAGAGTGAGATGAGTGTTGTTCCTCTTGCACTGGCAGGTTGAATGCAAGGTCAACTGGCAACCGAGGTTGGCGTCCGAACATCAGTTCGTACGGGGTGAAACCAGTCACTTCATTCCTGGTGCAGTTATAAGCGTGAACCAGGGGTCTTACATGGTCACGCCAACAGGTCTTATCTTGATCACGGAGAGTGCCCAACATATCAAGCAAGGTACGATTAAATCGTTCCACAGGATTGCCCCTAGGATGGTATGGGGTTGTCCTCACCTTGTGGATACCAGCCACCTGACAGAGTTCCTTGATCGTGCGGGACTCGAAATCTGGACCCTGGTCACTATGCAATTTTTCTGGGATGCCATAGTGTACCATAAAGTTCTCCCACAGACACCTTGCCACTGTGCGAGCCTTTTGATTAGGTGTTGGGATAGCAACTGCAAACTTAGTGAAGTGGTCCGTGATCACCAATATATCCTTGGTTCCACTCTTGTCAGCTTCCAGGGACAAGAAGTCCATGCACAAGAGTTCAAGAGGTCGTGTCGTATTAATGTTGACCAAGGGGGCCGCTCTTTCAGGCCGTGCCTTCCTCCGCACGCACCTGCCACACGTCTTCACTTTCCTTTCCACGTCCAAAGCCATCCTTGGCCAATAAAATCTTGACCTTACAAGGTCCAGTGTACGGTCGACTCCCATGTGACCCATATGGTCATGCAGGCTGGTGAGAACTGTGTTGCGAAGCTCAGCTGGAAGTACAAGCTGGTAGGTTTTCTGGGACCCCTCTTGGCGTCGCCGGTACAAGACATTGTTGCGGAGCTCAAGACGGTTAAGCTCTCGGAGGAGCAGTGGAAGCTCAGGGAGCTGTGTGCGCACGGTTGGAGGTGGTGTGTCCCCATATTCGATCTGAGAAATAACATGCTTTATATACTGATCGGCTCTTTGCTCATCTGCCAGCTCTGCCTCAGTTAGATGGGGAATGGTTGGCAGACCTCCAAACTGTTCCTCTTGCCCATAGCTATCAGGTACAGCACTAGGAGACACAGCAAGCACCTCCACCAAGGCAACACAATCTGCATCTGCCTCTCTTTCATTGTCAGGACTGACGCTGTAGGTGAACTGCCTCTCACAGATTGCTTTCACCACAGACTGATTTACAGCATTGATGTTGTCTGGATCACAAAGGTGATCTTGAGTGAACTGTTGTATGCGTTCAATCTCTTTTTGTGATTTCAGGTCGTCCGCTAGCCCTCCGTGTGGTCTGCGTGATAATCCATCCGCATCTCCATTCTGCTTCCCTGGACGATAGAGGAGTTTGAAAGAGAATGTGGACAGTGCTGCTAGCCACCTATAGCTAGTTGCGTCAAGTTTTGCTGAAGTCAGAATGTAAGTCAGCGGATTACTATCCGTTACAACAGTGAAGTGGTTGCCGTAGAGATAGTCGCTGAACTTTTCTGTAACTGACCACTTGAGCGCCAGAAACTCCAACTTGTGCGCTGGATAGCGATTTTCGCTCCGTGACAGCCCTCTACTTGCATAGCCTATGACTCTAAGTTGTCCCTCTTGCTCCTGATACAATACAGCACCAAGCCCGATGGTACTGGCGTCGATGTGCAGTATATAGGGTTTCTGGGGGTCAGCGAAGGCAAGTACAGGGGCAGTGGTGAGACTTTGGATGACTGACTCGTAGGCTTCCTGGCAAGCTGGCGTCCAGCGACCTCCGAAAGGGTCTTTTGGGTCATGGTACTGATGTGCACTTTGTCTTGCGTTTACTTTTGATTTCTTGTGGCTAGGTGGGTACCCTGAAGTTAAGTTGTGGAGAGGTTTCACAATGCTGGAATACCCCTTAACGAACCTTCTATAATACCCAGCAAAACCAAGGAACGACTTTAACTCTCGCAGGGTCTGTGGGACAGGCCATGTTTTAAGGGCCGAAATCTTCTCAGGATCAGTCCGAACTCCATTTCTGGAGACCACATGTCCCAGATAACGGACTGAAGTCTGGAAGAAGACACATTTCTCTGGTGACAGTTTTAACCCAAACTCTTTTAGACGAGTGAGCACTTTCATGAGTCTTTCTTCGTGTTCCTCAAGGGTTCGGGAGAATACTATCACGTCATCAAGAAAGACCAATGCATCCTTCAAATGCATATCCCCCATGCACCGCTCCATTAACCGCTGGAATGTGCTGGGGGCGTTCGTTACACCCTGAGGCATTCTGTTGAACTCCCAGAAGCCGAGAGGGCACACAAAGGCCGTCTTCGGTTTGTCTGCTTCTTCGACCTCGATCTGGTAGTACCCTGATTTTAGATCAAGAACAGAGAACCACTGTGAACCATTGAGGGCTGAGAATGTGTCCTCTAGCTTCGGAAGGCTGTACGCATCTTTTATAGTCTGAAGGTTTAGACGCCTATAATCGATGCACAACCGGACTTGGCCGTTCTTTTTCCGGACTACCACTATGGGTGACGCAAATGGGGACTCTGACTCTCTAATAACTCCTGCATCAAGGAGTTCCTGAATGTGCTTCCGGACAGCCTCAATGTCCCGTGGGTGGATTGGCCGGGCACATAGTTTGAAAGGCATGTCGTCCGAAAGTTTTATATGATGTCGCACCTGGTCCGTCCGGCCAAAATCCAGGTCGTGCTGTGCAAACACCTCAGGCATGCCGCTGAGCTGCTGAGTGATGCGCTGTTTCCATTCCAATGGAACTGGGGAGTCACCAAAATTGAAGGTTATGGTGGGCTCTTGGAAAGACGGAGTCTCTGGAGTTCTCTGGGATGGTTCTGACTGTTTGGTCTTGTTGTGTTCCTTTAATAAGATGGTCTGATAAGCACTAACCTCTGCAATAGTACACTTGGCAGGGATGACAATGTCGTGGTCAGACTCGTTGCTTATAACAACTGGCAACTTGTGGGGCCGCCGCTGGGGAAAGTCAACCAGACCGGCTTTAAGAAGCAGGCCACCGGGCAAGGGGGACGATGACGGGTACTCAATGACAACTGATTTTTCATCCTGAAGGCCCTTGCCAAGGGCGACTCCCTCCACCACTACAGTTGAACCAGCTGGAATGACTTGAGGCATCTTGCCTAGTAGCTTCACTACCCCCTGATGGGTGTCACTTGTCTGCTTCCGTCTCAACTCAATGATTTTGAAGACTACTTTGTAGCCATGTGGGAGGGGTTGACGATTGGCTAAGTCAGTCTTTGAGTAGATGTCGAACAGTACATCTAGGGTGTTTGTGCCTATGAGCATGAGGGATTGTGAAGTGTCAGGGACAATTAAAGCAAGTGTGTTTACATCTACTGGAACACCTGTAAAGTCCTTTGGAAAAGTTATGGTCATTTCTATATAGCCAAAGTAAGGCACTAGCTGGCCATTAGCACCTTCCACTTCTAAGAGGTCATGTAGTGGCTTGATCTTTTGCTCTGAAAGGTGCTGCTGGTAAAATGACTCAGGAACAGTGGTAACTTGGGAGCCTGAGTCAAGAAGACAGTTGACTTCTTCACCTCTCACAGTCACTTGAGCTGTACTTCTGGCACCAATCAACTGTTTAGGGAGTTGGAAGGATTGGTTCTGCTCTGAATGGTTTAAGCCAGAACATGTTTGTGCTTTGACAGTCTTTTCTGGGGTACTTACTTTGTTAACCTCAGCTGTGATTTTGTCGCCACTGTTTACGTCTGAGGGACGTTGTTGACTCTCCTCAGCTCCTGTTTGTCCCACAACAGGAACTGTTAGATGTTTAAAGGCGAATCTGTACAATCTCGCGCTTCCCACTGGCGTTGTTTCTCCTCCAACTGCTTCTTTTTTTCTGCTACTAAGTTGGGGTTAGCAGGGTCAACACAGCATGGAGCGATATGTCCATCTTCACCGCAGTTGAAACAATACCAGGGCTTGGGTCTGCCCCTTTGCCTCTTTGAAGTCTGTCTTTGCATACGTCCATCTACATCATGTGGCTTTGACATCTTACTCTGCGGCTTCCCTGCAGAGCCCTTGCTGTTTGCAAACTTTGTTTTTTTTTTTTTTACATGAATGTAGTTAGTTGACTTTGCAGACTCGCCACCTGCTTTCGCAGATCCTCAATAGCAGCAATGCTACTCCCATGTTTCTCCTCTGGTTCACAACCATGTGCACCCTGGAACTGTAACTGAGTTCTCTGCTTTGTGGTGCCAATGTGTTTTCTCATACGGCTAGTTTTTGCTTGCTGTCGATCTTCCTCAGAGCGAATCATTAACAACAGGTCTGAGAATTGGGGTGGGCTGCTCTTCTTTTGCTCAAGTTGCAGGGCGCTGAGTAGGTCGTTGTCCCAACATCCCCTGCAGAACTGTTTAAGTAGATGTTTGTCCACTTCTTCACATGCGACTCCCCCCCTCTTCGTGGCTCTGTTTAATGCTAGCTGTAGCCGGTGAAGGTAAGTGGATGACTTCTCACCTGGATCTTGAAGGGTGTTCAGGAATTGAGCGAAAAGTTCCTCGCCATCTTCTACAGTGCCAAAGGCTGAATCTAGAAGCTGCAAATAAGTCACAGGTGGTGACTCAGGCCGCAAACTCTTAACTATATCAGCTGCTGGTGGGAGCAGGCTCTCATGGATCTTTCTGGATATTTGCAGGGGGGACATGCTGGGATCATTTTGGAGCAGTTCAATTTGTGTGCGCCATGTGTCATAATCAGTTTCGTTGTTAGGTCTGGGAACCTTACCGGAGAAGGAACGGAGTCTCACCTGGGACTGGATGTGTGGGACAACATCTTGCCTTCGTACGATATGCTCTACCACAACCTTCTGAATGTCAGGTGGGTTCAAGTCACTTACTGAGAGGGACGCTGCTCTCCTTCCATTAGTGAGGGGAACATCATCAGTGGCACCAGTATCACTTGGTGTAACATCTGAATGTGAGGTGTGACACTGTCGCTCTTTAGAAGCGGGCGGAGATACAACAGTGGTTTCGACATACGTGGGAGAAGGTTCTTCAGTGGTAGGTCGCATGGCTTCAACATCCTCCCCAATCTGACACATCATCTCCTTCAGCACCTCACCGTAGTCTTTGCCACTCAGCTTGGCTAGTTCCTTGAGTTCAGCCAAGTAGGTCTTTGTAACATTACTCCCAACCGTGGTAGTGTACATGCTACTGAGTGTTTTAATTTCATAGACAATGCTGGGATCAGCTTGTGCTGTGTATGTGTATGGCAACCGAGGTTCTAAACCTTCTAAGGCTGAACTGCTAGAGTATTCTACGATCAGGTTTTGGTAGAAGTTGGACAGTGAATCATCAACAAAAAGGACTCTTGTGATTTTACCATACTGTTTCAGAAAGTCAATAACCTGTTCATCTTTCTCAGATACCTGTGTTATCCCAGCGACAACAACCGCATTAGGTATTTTGACACCAGACTTTTGTATGAAATCCATGCTGGTCATTGCCTCAATATTGATGCTCAAATCAATTGGCTCCTGGCTGGCTCGCCACTTCTGTAACCAACTTTAAGGTATAAAGGTGAATTACAGCGCAATAATTACTTGGGCTCGTAATAAGACCCTGGCCAGAATCAGAAGACACCAAATTCGTATGGAGCCAAAGTATTGAGCAGCAATAATGACCTGGACACAATGTTAACTTTTGAGTAGCCACTCTTGTATTGTTACAAAGTATAACAGGTATTTGTCCAATTTATACAGATAAAGTATAAAATAAAATAAATAGTGTGCACACTCAAACAAAATAAAAGTACTCGTTGGGGCCCTTTAAGAATTTAGAGTTAAGCTGGCGATAGCCAACTTCAAAGGTCCTTGTGAGTGTAACTGGAATGTATGAGTGTCTGGTGTGTATCTTCTTTGGGGTAGATCGTCCTCAAAGTGGTTGGCTCGCCATCTATCACAACCAGAATATCGTCCTGGTCCTTGGACTTTTCCGTCCTCTCCAAAAAACCTGACCTATAATCCAGGTCATAAAATGTACATTCTAATCAGTCTGTTTCAGATGCATTGTTTAAGGTTAAAATACAAAATCAAAATATTGCATCACCTCATATCCATTGCATCAACATCTTAAATCTTATCAAATCTCACAGTTCTGTTGTACAACATTCAATTTTCAAGCATATCAAATATGAGAACTAAACATCTAAGTTGCTCAAATATTTCTCCATTAATGTAAACATTAATTAAACAATACTTATGGTAAGTAACCATTGACACTCAAAATACAATACACCATAACAAATTCAGAACTATGTGCAAATAAGCAACAAAATATACATGTGAGTTCAGTTCAGAGGCATTAAAGCAGTGTGCTTAATTTCTCCACACTATAGGCCTATTCGTGAGAGAGAAATGCACTAAAAATTACCCTCTAGATTACTTTAAACTCACAGTGAACTGACAAAAATTAGCTTTAGAGCAGCTAAGAACATGTTGCTCACCGTTGCTCTGTTTCACAAAAGCCCAACACACACTGGCGTTGGAATTGCAGCAGCTCTCCGGATGAAAGGTGAGTGGTTAGCCTGTGAGACACCGAGCTAGCATTAGCATGATCGCGACGGTAAGTCTCTACAAGTTTTTTTCATCAGAATAACACTCGTCTTACCGACGTTGCCTCTCTCCTTCATCCAGCCACTCGACTCCGGACTTCCAGCAGGTAAGTACGCTGGCTTTCCTTCCTCTCAATCCTGAGTTTTCCTCTCTTTTGTCCGTGGATTTCTCGGTTTGAGTAGTAGATGCCTCCACTCCTCTTGCTGAGATGAGAAAAACCCGGGAGCACCATGCACCTCCACTTCACTTCCTGGCTGACAGGGTCAATGCGGCCTGGGTAGGCTCTGATTGGTTGCTGAGCTAGGTGCCCTCACGTGGGGTGAACTGAGAGGTGCATTCAATGGTCATAGGAAATACGACGCTTGTTGATGTGGACAGTTAATATAAAGAGAATAAGTACGATTTTTTTTCATCTGGGCTACACGAGCATTATCACATTACACATTTTGGTCCAGAAAAGTTTGGACAGTGACAAATCTTCATAATTTTGTGCATGCCATCACACTAGATTTACAGAAACATGCAAAGATGCTTAAAAATGAAATTGGACAAACTAACAAAATTCATATTTTTGATACGTCAGTTGCAGCTTTGGTCCTTTGAGTTTTGTCTTTAGCGAGTGAACAGCTCAATGATGCTGAAATCAGGTGATCAGCTCGCCCCCTTGCGGAACCTTCCATTTCCCTTCACAAGTCCCAGGTTGCTTTCACAATATGTCGTGCGTCATTGTCCATCTGTACTGTGAAGCGCCGTCCAATCAGCTTTGCTGCATTTGGCTGAATCCGAGCAGAGATTATAGCTTTTCTGTCACATCATCAATAAACACTAGTGACCTGGTGACATTGGAAAGCGTGCATGTCCATGTCATTGCACTGCTTCCACTGTGTTTTACAGATGATTTCGTTTGCTCTGAATCAGTTCCAACATAGAGCCATATTTTCTTTTTTCATCTTTTTTCATTCTCCCAGCGTATGAATGGTTTGCACCTTCTGGTGAACTCTATGTTTTCTCTAGTGAATTCTTGTCTTTATGATAGACTTGGTTAATGATATGTCGTCCTCCTGGAGTGTTCTTCTGTTGGCTGTATGTTCTGAAGAGGCCGCGCGTGACCTCAGAAAGGGTTTTTCAATCATCCACCACTGATGTCTTTCCTGGCCTTTAGGCCTTTTTAAGTTGCCAAGCTCTTTCTGTTTTCCAGAATGTAACAAACTGTTGATTTGGCAACTCTTAAGATTTGTGCTATTTTTCTGATGGAGTTGCCTCGTTTTTTACAGCCTAAAGATGGGATGATTTACAATGAGAGCTCCTTCACCACATGTCTTGGGCTCACAGCCACAGAATTAGCTCAGACCTTTTAATGGCTTAATTTACGAACAACAAAGAAACAGTTATTTGCACAAAAATGCTTTCGACTAATGTCTCATAAATATTTAAATGATGTTTACAAATGCATTATACTGCATTTACAGACTTTAATGTACATAATAAGGTTACTTTGGTAACTGTTAAGGAGATTTGAGACTTTCTGCATCTATAATAGTAATTACTTTTAATTTTCGCATGAATTTGTATTCAATCGATGAGGAATATTTTTATTTCATATAACTCTGCTGTCAAGTTTTTTTCTTTTACATTGCTGGAACTGTAAGCGACTTTTGGCTGCTCTCTTATTCACCAGAGGTCACCAGATGAACTTGTAACGCCTCTCAGGATCGAACCAGGGAGCTCTCAATGTGTAAACCACATCACTAGCAGAAAACCAAACAGTCTGTTTTATAGGCTTTTCATCACCAAGAATACTCAATAGTTCAAATAATTGTCACTTTCATCTGGCAAGAAACGAAAGTGATTTCTACATCCCCTTCATTAAGCTACTGGCCAGTGTTCAGTCGTACCAGAAAAAACATAATCTTTAATGAAAATGGATCAAGTTTAAAGTTTTAGAGCCTTCCGTACACCTGTTGCATGAGCAATAGGCATCAGTACTGAATCATAGAACAAATACATTAACTTATGAATTTACATCATTAACAGTTTTCTGCCAGTCTTTCGTTCCTGGTTTATTTGCAGCCGTAGTGTTGTCTTCTGCTGTTGTATTTTTTATGTTCTTTATATATGTTTAATTCCTGCTCATCTGATAGTGTTCTGATTGCAAGATGGAGCCATATGGTGTGGAAGAAGAGTCAAGTGACAACATCCTTTTATGTAAGACAGCACAGAGACTACAGCAGAAGGCCTGATTACCTTTGCAGTGGTTATCACTGACTCGGGGTCTAGGGTCTGTCCAGCCAGCAGGCCCAAAAACCCTCACTATGTTGAACTTCACGTTACACCCCAGTGCTGAGTTTTATCTTCCACTTTGACAAGAGTAACATTTGGCTTTCCTCCCATGTAGCTGCATCATATCTGTTTTTGTTCAAAAACCTTATGTAATTTGTTATATTAGGAACTAATTGTTATGAGGCTTTTTGAAATCTGAGCCATGTGCGCTGGTGTGTGTCTGCATATGCTCTACGACTGAGTGTGATTTAATGTGTTTGGTTCATAATTTATCAACTGACACTGTGTGTGTGTGTGTGTGTGTGTGTGTGCACGCCCACATGTGTGTCTTTCTTCTAGATAGAAACTGACTCCAAAGCCATGGTGGCTGAACGCTTCTGGTGTTTGGATCCTCTGTCCCGTGTGTCATGTTTATTAGTGGAAACTTGGTTTTAATTTTCAACGTAGTGTGAATATACACAGAAGTGTAAGGAGCATGAGGGGTCGGGGTGGGTCAGGGTGGCTCTCCAGTGTAGGCCTCCCTTTCATTGTTAGCCCACCTGTCCATCACCAAACCCCTGCACTGAGCTCTAACTATTATTTGCCTTCTCAAATGATCTTTTTTGTGGTTTTGGAGAAAGTCATCATTTTTGTTAAGCTATAGCACGAAGAGTGCTGCTACTTTATATTTTAAGTAAAAATGAGCAATGAAGAAATGTGCAAAGGGAAAAGCTGTTGTGATGTAATATAGACAGACCTATGTCTTTACAGAAAGAAAAGCATGCAGGTGCTTCTGAGGGTTTCCTCTGCCAGTTTGACTTAACAGAGTCATTACTTCCAGAATTCTCATACTGGGGCTTATCAAATAAATGAGGGTAATGTGAACATGAGTTTCTGTGATTCCCATCCCAAGTAATAACATCTTTGGTGCCAATATTTTAGTCAGGATGCAGGAAACAATTTACATTCCTTGCACAAATCCCCCTTGGAGGCTTTGTTATACAGAGTCTGTCAAAGCAGACAAAGTTTGAAGCAAAGTTTGGTGGCTGCAAACAGCATCTGTTTATAGGGTGGAGCTGTGGGAGCTCATCGGTGTTGAAAGCTCTCTTAAAGGGGACACTAATGGCGGGAATATACAGGTAGATTGGTGAGCTTCGCTACACTTTGTTTCCATCGTGGGTCAGATAAAGCCCATTTTAATCTTTAGTGGGCCGGACCAGCGGCATCCCCATTCCTGCCAGTGTAAAGAAGATTAATGACACATTTAATCCATATGACATCTTAAAATTAGAAAAGGAAGTATAGGACATGTCTTTCTACATTATTAAAAAAAATGCTTATGTAGTTCATGAATCTGTCACCATGACTGTTTGTGCTTGTAAGAAAGAACTGTGCAAAACTGCAGAAAAATGTCTCACATTTTTCAAAGCTGTCCAGTGGGCCTGGATTGACGTCTTTGTTGAGCTGATTTTGTCACCTGGGCCTTATGTTTGACACCCCTGTTCTAAAGGGTTGGCATTATTATGGTTAACTTTCATGCTCTGCATGAAGCTCCTCAACTCGTCATTTATAGCCGCCTCCAGCTTTCAGCTGTGTTGTTTCTTTTTAAGAACTGTACAAGGTTTTTATTTTTTCTTCTTACCTCAGATTCTGCTGCTGCGAAAGCTCATGGGAGACTTGATCAAGTGAGAGTGTGTCTGCAGTGATTTGATCACTTCTGCTGCTCTAGCTTGTCACAAACCTTTTTTATTCTTGAAATGAGTCATTTTTAAAGGGGGGGGGGGTCTAAATAAAATAGCTCATGTCAGCCATTATGTAGGGCTTTTTATTATCTAGGTTTGAACAACTGTCTTAATCGCCACGGTCAGCTGAGAATCATTTTCTCCCTTGAAAATATTTTTATTGGCTTGAACAACGCGACCCTAACATTAGCATTCACCAGACCAGTGATTTGTCAACTACTGAAGAGCACTTAAAATTGTGCTCATTTCCTGTCACTGAGAACTTCTTTTCTCATCAGCTTTCAGCTCATGATTTACAGCTCTCGTCATTCTTTAGATCATCTTTTGTAGCAATCCCAGGCTAGCAGGTATCGCTGTTGTGAGCTGGTTCTTTGGCAAGCTGAGCAATAACGACGTCCTTCTTCTAGTTCCAGGAATATGAGATGACAGCAACATTTTTCATACACCAACTGCACTTTCTGTCTTGGCATCTTTTACAGCTCCCTGTAAAGAAATCAAACCATGCAACAATCTTTTGCTTTCACAGAAATGTTAAACCAGGAGAAATGCTGAAAACTTTGTTGAAAAACTTGGAAAAACCAGTTTGTCCAGTAGTTCCTCTTACTTCACTCAAGTCTTCACTACATATATTAGAAGCACCAAACTGTGACTTGGTTACCATTTAATTCCCAGCTAGTGTCCAGACCTTGGGAACCAAATTAGCAAATTTTAGTAACTTTTCAGGAATAATTTTAACCAGTAATTTCATTAATCCTGGAACTCTGCTGAAGTAACGCTTTTCCAACGCTGCTGATTGTAAGACCAATAAGAATTGGATTGGAGCATATAAATCGTCCAATCCATTAACCAATCATGCTACCTGGAGACCTTAGCACTGACTAAAGCAGGCAGTGTCAGACACTTATATAAAGTTGCAGTTAAAATTGTCCATCAGCTACACCTGGAAAACAAACTCACTTATGTTCACTGAAAATTTGTGACTGTGCACCCCGAGATAATACATCCAGACTGTGTGATTTAATCCTGTTTAAATGTCCCCCATAGACTAGTCCATTAACTCAATCTGTAGCACTTTTCATTGTTTAATTTAAATGTGCTTTGCATATCTGTACTTCATTGATTGCAATTACATATGATGTTGTTTGTCTTGCCAGAAGCCCAATTACCCACCAGAGACACTAAAGGCTTGAACTCTTTACTCCACACAACAGAAAGTCTGTTAATCTGTATGCTTATCTGCTTCAAAACACTTACTAATCTGCTTCAAACACCTTGGAGTTAGACTATGCAGTAACTCTCTACATTGTGCTCTTTTTGGCAGTTTTGGAAGGTGAGAGCGTTTTAGCAGACTGAAAACAGAGCCACCGCTCTCATTATCTGCCCTTCACTTTTCCGAGGCTCTTTGAGAGAATTTGTGTACGTGTTTGTGTGTCTTGGCCTATCTTCCTGTTGTTCGTGTTGGTGAACGGTAATCTGAATGAATAATTAATTTGGCTGCGAACCAGTTATAAATGAGAGGTTTGGTTTTCCTTTTGCTGAACTACAAATGCGCTTTGATGTTTCACACCAAGGCTGACTAAGAGCAAGAGGAATAAAAATAGAAGAGCGCTCTGTTACAGCAGGTTCAATGACGGCGCTCCCTACAGAGGATTTTAGAGAGGGAGAGGATTTGAAGCTAATCCCACCAACAGAGTACAGTATGAATGAGGGCAATGAAGTGATCCCCGCTGCATCCCGGAAAAGTTGCTCAATGACACTGCTGTCAAAAGCTCTTAACTGATCAAATGGGCAAATTGTTATTTAAGGCAAGAAGTATTTGTAAGAGCTGTAATCCTGATACAGACTGATAGAAACCGGCCTACAGCACAATGGACAGTGATTTTTGTAAATCTCCTGCAGAAGTAGCATATCCCTTTCAAATCAGCACTGGAGACAGTTCATTTGAATATGGCTTTTGTCAGCTAAAACCCATGCAGAGCTGTAATTCTTGCTAGATAAAAGAGAAAACTCATCGTTTGCTCCTGAAATGTGTTCAAGACATTAAACGTCGCTGTTTTTCATGTTCAGGTTCACTGATTTTAAGTGCTTATCTTCTGTTAACAGTGCGTGACTCTATTAGCTTAGAAGAAATTGCTGTGAAACTCTAACATTGGCATAAATTTTATGTAATTTTCACTCTATGGCCTTCAAAAAATCTAATATTCATTTTTAAAAGGTTACATTTAAAGCCCAGCTACAGTAAAAGACATGGTCGGGCTTTAATAACTGCATTAAACAAGACTAAACAGATATGGTAAACTCTTTCTGAGGGTTCATTTATTTTACAAAAGCTCCCTTTGGCAAGCTGCATCCACACCAAATGGAATTCCTCACATAAACAACTTGATTGATAATTATTAGGTTGACTTGAAAGACAAACTGAAACAGATTCTGAAGGATAATCAATCACACCGTTGACTGGTGACCTCTCTCCCTTCCTTTCCCCTGATGACCCAAGTCTTTCTGAACATCTGTTTTCAACAAAAGCTCATCATGGGACTTAATAATGGAACAGCTGATGATTGGTTGACGGACTGAATCTTATGGGCACAAGACCACTTGTTGAACTTTCAGTGTTTAATCATCTCCCATTAAAACAAACACACAGCTTGTTCAGCTTTTAGAAGTAACAAAAGTGAGCGTATAATATACAATACAGGGCAACGAATCAGCTCCTACAGTGTTCTAAATCTTTTTGTGAACATGCTTTGACAGAAAATACTTTTGCCACAATACTGATGTAGCACTCATTTATGGAAGCCCATTTCCGCCACTAAAAAAAAAAAGTATCCATAACTCGAAATTTCAAGTTAGTAACTTGAAATTTTGAGAAAAGTAACTCGAAATTTCGAATTAGCTCTGCCAATCAGTGATCTACATGGAATACGCACTCAAAACCGGATCACGATAAATTGGCGCTTTCGAGAGTACGCTTGGTGATAGCCTGGCTGTAATACTGGTAGCTTAGCTGTTGCATTTGTAGCTGAGGGCTTCAGCTTCTGGGTAAAAAGGAAATGACATCATTCACGTAGTTTACTGATTGGCAGAGCTAACTCGAAATTTCAAGTTATGGATGCTTTTTTTTTAGTGGCAGAATCGGGCTATGTTAGGATTGAAGCTTTCCTTTTTGACAAAGCTAATAGTTAAGGCTGGATCAGGTGACACTGAACTCTCCTTTAGTTATGTTGTAATAGGCCTAAGTGTATCCCCAAAATGATGATTTTTACTAATTTAATCATATGTAAGTTTTAAAGTAACGTTTTAAATGTTACATTTAATAGAATTTACTCCAATGCAACTGGGGAATAAAGGAGAAGTTGACATTTATAGGTTAGCCTGAGCCTGCACAAAAAATAAAGAAAAGTGTTTAAGGAGAACAGAGTGGTACGGTGGTTAGCACTGTTGCCTCACAGCAAGAAGATTCTCGGCCAGCTGGAGCCTTTCTGTGTTTGCTACTCGGGCTTCTGGTTTTCTGTGTCTCTGTGATAAACTGGTGACCTGTCCAGGGCATACCTCGCTGTAGCCCCATGACATAAGAGTTGAATAACTGGAAGAAAATGTACAGATGGATAATGTTTTATTGTAATATGTGATATATCCACAACGTTTTTCTAAAACTATAAGAGTAGGAAGGAAAACTATGTTTTGTTACCAATATTTCCATATAAATCTTGACTGCTTATCCATTTCATGGTCGTGAGCAGGCTGGAACCTATCTCTGCTCTTGCTTTCATAACGTGAGAGGCGGGGTACGCCCTGGACAGGCTGCCAGTCTATCACAGGGCTCACACAGAGAGATGAGAGACAGACAGCCATTCATGCTCACATTCACACCTACAGGCAATTTACAATCACCAGCTAACCTAACAAGCATGTCTTTGGACTGTGGGAGGAAGCCAGAGCACCCAGAGAGAACCCGTGCAGTCACGAGGAGAACAATGTTTATTTTTTTCTGTAGCGAATTCTAATTTTGCCCTGTAAAGAATGGTAAGACTTTCATCATCTTTGTAGATTATTAAAAAAACAGTGACACAGTGTCATATGTGAAGTAAAGACAGATGTACTAGGAGACTCGATGCGATCGTCCTGAAGGGCAGGAAGCTTAACACTGTAATGTAATAGTTCTGTTCTGCTTCTATTTCACTTCAAAGTCTTTTAGTGCTCTGATTTCTCAGGCCTGTTAGTTATTATTGTTCTTTTAAGAGATTTCGCGTCGCCACAAAACATCAAATAACAGTAAGACTTATAATGAGTAAGCAGGCTGCAGCGACTCGGTAACTTTAGTTTCACTAAACAAAAATAAGAATATTATATTCTAGTCTAGTCTTTGATTTTTCATTTTTATTTCTTCTAATGAGTGTGTGTGTGTGCGCAGCTTTTTTCATTGTATCTTTGTTCTGTTGTGTTACTATGGATACTGGTGTTTTTGCAAGGTTAGCGGGAACGGCGGAGAATTTTTGTTTGTTGACAGAACAGGTAAGCTGTGAGACAGTGGTGGAAAGGAAAAAAGATAGTCAACAAATATCTTTCATCCTGTATTTGCTGACAAACAAGCTCTGGTATGGAGATTGTGGTTACAGAGCTGGTGTTTCTCTAGCACTCAGCATAGAATGACACACACACATAAAAATAAAAACTCGGAGGCTGAGGTGTTTGTGGGTATAAAACAGTAAAACAGGTGCTTGAGTTTTTTCAGAGGGCCTGTCCAAGTGTTTTGGGACTAGACTCTAAACTAAATACTCGCAAGTCACTTTATTGTTTAATTCTAGTAAGCTCCAGGAGTGCTGCAAATTGTACCTCCTCTTTAACAGTGTATTGAGTCTACACCTAAGCGATGACCCGCGGGATAGAGAAGTCATGACGAGCCACAGGGAGACCCAGTGATGATGGGGGGTGCTATTATTGCTCTGATCCCGCACTTCCTTCCTTCCTCTCAACACTTCTTTAGCCCTTGACACCCATCACCTTGAGTTGCCAGCAATGTCTGACACTGATGATACATTCCCTGGGCAGGGGGATCCTGGGAATAGACTTTATCCATCACACCGCTTCTATCCAATAAAATCCTTTGCCGGAAAACAAAACAACATGCGGCGCTGGAGAGAAGAGATTTAACACCCAAGATTCAAGGATAACTAACCACATATGGAGCTCTGGGCATGTTGAAGTCATTAAGGTCAGAGAGAGGAAACAAAAATAGGGGCTGACTATTTTAAGACAATATGCAGCAAGCATAGGAAAGAAACACAAGTTTGGCATTGTGGATTCTGATCTAGTAACCTGCTTCTTTCCAGGTAGCGAGCAGAAAATGCTAGCAAGATAGAATTAAACCCTAATTTCACAAGGAATCCCCCTAAGTTAGACTAAAGGCCAACTACTGGGCTGTGGAGGCTGTAATAGTAATTATCATTACATACTATATAAAAAGGTCAAGCAACAAAAACTCATACTGATTATTCTGCTAATAGCACCGCTATGCCAGCAGTGATCAGAGAATTGCAACACAAGAGGAATCACCCCAGGGTCACTGAAATCAAATGCTTAGTCTTTACAAAGCATAAAGGAGGTTTCATAACGCTATCTGTTCCATCCATCCATCGTCGGCTGCTTATTCAATTTGTGGTGACAGCAGCTTAAATGTAGCAGCAGACACATAGCCACATATTTTAGCTTCTCCTGGGGAACCCAAGGTGTTTCCTTTCCTTGCCAGATGTATTATGTAATAATTCCAGCATGTTTCTGCTGCCTGAGGGAAAAAGGAATCAACAGTGGAGTGAAGGGAGCCCAAGAGTCCTGATCAGATGAAGAGAAGAAAAAAAACAACCTAGCTGGCTTGCTATTATGTAAAGGAGCAGTCGTTCCGCTGAGGGCTCTTTCCAGAATGCACGCTGTATGTAAGGCCCAAATTATACTTTACACATCTGGGTGATTTTTGAGATGCTGCACGGATATTCAGACAAAACATTTTCACCATCTGTCCATGTCCACAAGGCTCTAACCCTAATCACTACTGGCCAGAATGTGCAACAGAAACACACAGACTGTGCATGTAGAAACACATGTCCATATTTGCAGACTACACTGCATGCATTTGTGAATTTTGCAGTAATTTCATTCTCTAAGAACAATGAAAAAATTATACATAGTTCTCTGCCATAATCTAACCATGACACTAATGAACTTGTTTTAAACTATCCAAAAAGTTAATTAGAGCCTCCAGAGCACAAATGTACCAATTTTCAGGATGCCATCTGCTATATTAAACTTGTCTTGCAAACTTAATGAAATTACTACTTGTGGTCTCAAATCAGGCCAGCCAGAGAATGAGGGGCTCTCTTGGTTTGAAGGAAAATTAGATGCTATCCTCACAGCAGATTGTGAGGAGTGCAGCAATGCATTAGGGGCACCCTTCTTCCATTAGAGGGCTTAAAAGACGTTTGAAAGAATCTTTTAATAATGATACAGTAACTGTGCATAATTGAGGAGGTTGGGCACTAATGGCTTAAGTGTTAACATAACTTTCTGAGCTGCATGAAATATAGTTTCTCAAAGGCCATAGTATAATGAACCTGAAAGCCATTTCGTGTCGTTAATTCTTAAGACACATATTTAAAATCCTAAAGTGACACGTTTAGTCAGAATGGATTGCTCGCAGTGTGAAGGTGTCATGAGCCACAATGGCAAAACAGAGACAATAACACACAAAGATGTAAAACAATTCCAGAATAACATAAAAAAAACATGCAAATAACATAGGTAAGATAAGAGATAAGATAGGATAACTCTCTATTGTCATTGCACAGTCATACATAGTACAGGGTGGGCCATTTATATGGATACACCGTAATAACATGGGAATGGTTGGTGATATTAAAGTCCTGTTTGTGGCGCATTAGTATATGTGAGGGGGCAAACTCCTCAAGATGGGTGGTGACCATGGTGGCCATTTAGAAGTCGGCCATCTTGGATACAACTTTTGTTTTTTCAGTAGGAAGAGGGCCATGTGACACATCAAACTTATTGGTAATGTCACAAGAAAAACAATGGTGTGCTTGGTTTCAACGTAGCTTTATTCTTTCCTGAGTTATTTACACGTTTCTGACCACTCATAAAATGTGCTCAATGTGCTGCCCATTGTGTTGGATTGTCAATGCAACCCTCTTCTCCCACTCTTCACACACTGATAGCAACACCGCAGGAGAAATGCCAGCACAGCCATCCAGTATCCGTAGTTTCAGGTGCTGCACATCTCGTATCTTCACACCATAGACAATTGCCTTCAGATGACCCCAAAGATAAAAGTCTAAGGGGGTCCGATCGGGAGACCTTGGGGGCCATTCAACTGGCCCACGACGACCAATCCACTTTCCAGGAAACTGTTCATCTAGGAATGCTCGGACCTGGCACCCATAATGTGGTGGTGCACCATCTTGCTGGAAAAACTCAGGGAAAGTTCCAGCTTCAGTGTATAAAGAGGGAAACACATCATCATGTAGCAATTTCAAATATCCAGTGGCCTTGAGGTTTCCATTGATGAAGAATGGACCCACTATCGTTGTACCCCATATTCCACACCAAGCCATCACTTTTGTTGTTCCAACAGTCTTGGAGGGATCCGTCCAATGTGGGTTAGTGTCAGACCAATAGCGGTGGTTTTGTTTGTTAACTTCACCATTCACATAAAAGTTTGCCTCATCACTGAACAAAATCTTCTGCGTGAACTGAGGGTCCTGTTCCTATTTTTGTTTTGCCTGTTCTGCAAATTCTGTGCGCCGATCTGGGTCATCCTCGTTGAGATGCTGCAGCAGCTGGAGTTTGTAAGGGTGCCATTTGTGAGTAGGTAATATCCGCCGAAGGGATGTTCGACTAATGCCACTCTCCAGTGACATGCGGCGAGTGCTACGCTGTGGGCTCTTGCTGAATGAAGCTAGGACAGCCACTGATGTTTCTTCATTAGTGACAGTTTTCTTGCGTCCACATTTTGGCAAATCCAACACTGAACCAGTTTCACGAAACTTAGCAAGCAGTTTGCTAACTGTAGCATGGGAGATGGGTGGTCTCGTACGGTGTCTTGCATTGAAATCTGCCTCAATGACCCGGTTACTGCGTTCACCAGATATCAACACAATTTCGATCCGCTCCTCACGTCTTAACCTCTTCGACATGTCAATGGCTGTGAACAAAGAGAAACTGCTAAATAACTCATGAAAGAATGAAGTTACGTTGAAACCAAGCACACCATTGTTTTACTTGTGACATTACCAATAAGTTTGATGTGTCACATGGCCCTCTTCTTATTGAAAAAACAAAAGTTGTATCCAAGATGGTCGACTTCTAAATGGCCACCATGGTCACCACCCATCTTGAGGAGTTTGCCCCCTCACATATACTAATGTGCCACAAATTTATTTATCAACCCCCCAACAGCCTTTTTGAATGTCTCCCTAATTCTGAGGTCTCAAGGTTGGCAAGTATGGCCACAACACCTCACTTTTTGCCACATGTATCGCAAACCACGTCTCGGCTGTTTGTGGATGTAAAATATGTCCACAAATTACTCCAATTACGCTCAGCCATTGTTGTGAGTGCACACGCCAGCGGCTGCGAGACATTTATACAGCCGTATTTCGCACATGACTATGAAAGGCGGAAGAGGAAGTAGAGCCTTTGAATGTAGACAATCCGAATGTTATAGTTTCTTTCCACTGTGTTCCTGTTAATGATAAACTACAAATTTACTCTAAACTACTAAAATATCGATATTTTAATGTGAGAATCGATTCTAGAACATAAATGATTGGTATCGGAGGAATTGATATTTCAGGATCGATCCGCACATCACTACTGCATAGCAGCATAGAAAACAGTTGTGAAGTAACATCATAGCTGAAGCAGATGTAGGTCTTGAATGTAGGACTAATGTTAGGCTGTACACACCATAAAATGAGAGCAAACCTGAGGAGTCTAAAACTATGTAGAGTATGACTATAGAAAGAAAAAACTGAACCCTACAAACAGAGCATTGTTATTAGCAAGGCTGGACTGGGACACAAAATCGGCCCGGGCATTTTGACTAGAGACCGGCCCACCAGCATAAAGATTGAAAATGTGACGTCATTCAGGGGTAAAACCGCAAAGGATTCTGGGAACTTGTGGCAAGAGGTACTAGCGCACGCAGGCTTTCAATTGAACTCAGTTACACAGCGATAAAAAGAAACACAAAAAATGGCAAGAAGCTGTTGTATTATTAACTGCAACAGCCGGTCGCATGACAGCCACGGAAAGCCGATCGTTTTTTTTAATCGGATTACGTCGTTGAAGAGAAATGTTTTAAGCCATGTTTCCGAAGTAAGAGCCGACGGATGGTCTGGATATACCAAATATAACGTCTCAGAACACTCCAGCTCACGTTAGTCTGCTCCAAGCATTCGCACAGAGGTCAGTCTTCTGTTGTAGTTAATGCGTCATTTTCATAACATAATTGGTGATATAGGTTACAAGCAAGTCTGGCACTGAACAGAAATTGTCGCGCTATGCTCCTTTATTTATTGTGTTTATTGTGCATAAATAGTGAATTGTCCTGACACAATATTGCGTTTCGCTTCTGTTATTATGGTACATTGACAAAAACATATACTTTTATTCACAGGATAAAACAGTTGTTTTGTATCACTAATTGTCCAGTGCGATTACAGCATACAATATTATTGTCACTGCTACATTTCTGTAATGAACCAGAAATTATTTCCACTGCTAATTAATTACCGCTGAGCTCAAAGTCCTATTAAGAAACGGTTTAACGAAGTGTATTTAGGAAGACGATTTGTGAGACTGGTAACTTTTGATACGTAACGATGGTCGTCGTTCTAACACGGGGCATTGCAAGTCCTGTATCCCATCCGTCGGTAAACTGTACCTGGGCTTGTTGCAGTGACCTGAAGTTACTAAACTTCATGAGTGTATGCACTCACTCCAAGAACCGTGTAATTATAAATATGAGCGTGGTGAAAGTTGGGCAGCACGCTAACGTCTTTTGTCCACTCTGTGCTCGTAAGGGTCTGACACTTTCACACCTTTGATTTTTTCCTCGTATCTTTTCTTTGTCTTTTCGTCGAGTCTGTCTTTGTACGGACCGGCATTGTTCTCCTTTTGTTTTGTACATTCCTTTTTTGTGCGGCAAAGAAAAAACAAGAAGGTATTGGAACCGGAGAATGAACGTTTTGCGGTGCTGCAAATGCTTGCATTTGATGCGGTACTTGGATTGTTTTGCCACGAGTTCACGGCATGCAATGCGCGAAAATCACGTGATTGCTAAACAAGGGGGCGGGTGCATTCAGCCTCCTCGGCTGTAATTGGTCCAGCCCAGAGTCGATCATGACCAATTGGCCAATCCAACACCTTTCATTATATATACCCTTCCTAAAAAAAAAAAAATCCATCGGCCCATAAAAACAAAAAATCGCCAGCGGCCCACCGGGCTTTCGCCCGGTGGGCCCGCTGGCCAGTCCAGCTATGGTTATTAGGAACTAATGTTACTACTGAGACCTTCGTTGCTTTGTTTCTTGTCTTTCAGCAGTTCAGACTTTTTCTTGCAAGCTTTAATTACAGCATCATTGCATTGATTAGATGTTTTTATTGTTATTATCATTTTATTATGTTTTTGTTATTATAATAGTACTATGTATTTCAAAATTAGTTGTTATTTTTACCTAATTTTGACTTGTTTGTTTTTCATTCAGTTTAGTTTCAGTTAGTTTCCAGAGTGAGTTTTCTTCTTTCACTTTACTTTTTATTGTTTGAAAATGTTTGGTTTATTTTTTTAATTTCGGTGTTTGCGTTAGACTTTTTAATCATTATTGTATGTACATGCCAGAGGCAGGATTCAGGCAAATCACTACCGGTGTTTAAAACAAATAGCTTTTTTAAAAGCAGTTGACTCGCTGTTTTGCAAGAAAGTCACAAAAAATATGTCCATCAAAGCCTCGTTAGACAAAATTTGCTAAAATGTTTTTACAAAATGTACAAATTATAAAACTAAGGTTGTTTCATCTAAATTGTTATTTTATTGTGTTTTCCAAATTCACAAAATCGTTTCAGTTCATTTTATTAAATTTCAAAAGTCCAGTTTTTATTTTTATTTTAGTTATTTAAAAGGTCTTTTTTTCAAATGTACACTTAGCTTTTACTTTAGTCTAGTTAATTACAATGACCCACAAAAACGGAACGACATGATTTACAAATCGCATAAACTAAGATTTTACACACAACAGAAAATAGAAAACTGAAAATGTACCATTTTTAAAAAAATGTAATTCAGAACTTGATGGAACCAACATATCTAAAACAAAATTTCAGGGTCATATTAACAACTGTACAGAATTCCCTCTTCTTTTAACATCTGTTGATGTCCGTTGATTTTCAGGAACTGAGGAGACCGGTTGTTGGACTTGTTGTCTCACCCTTCTCCCTTCTGTAGGATTCCAGCTACTTAACAATCTCGGGTTGTCTTTCATTTAATGAAGTGCTAAATGTTTCCAACTTGTGACAGGTCTCGACTGCAGGCGGGCTCACTCAGCACCTGAGCTCCACTCTGCTATGAAACCATGCTACTTCATAAATGCAGCGTGTGGTGTAACTGTCATAAACGCTGGAGTTTAGTCTGGTTTTTTGGATTCTGAATTCTTTTTATTTTGAGTTTTGTATTTTTACTCTCAGCAATTATTTCCTGATTGGTTTCTTTGTGTTTAAGTCCTCAGACCTTAGTTTTAGTGTAACTTTCTGAATTCTGTTCATGATTATAATCTATTTATATTTAATGCTACCTACCAGTTGTTCCTCGTGCTTTGTGTTAAGTCTAAGTATCTGTGTCTGGTGTTCTCGTAATTTGGTTATTTCTTGTTTTATTTTAGTAACCTTTGTCTTTTATGTTTAGGATTTTCATCTGTGTCTTGTAACCTGTTTTTTTTTTCTTAAAATGATGTCATCTGGATGGGAGCATACAGGTACGTTGATCTAAAATCTGTATATACTGTTAAGCAAATGTGCAAGCTACAAATTCTGTAGGCACCGATGCACCCCCATACAATCAGAGATGCGGGCTTTTGAACCGAGCAATGATTTTCATGACAGAATCATGTCTGTTTTTAATGCAGTACTATTGGTGGGCCCCAAAGATCACGGGCATCCAATAATCATGCTTTGCGCCTGTCCCTTGCGCACAGAGATTTCTCCAAAACTCTCAGATTCTCAGAATCGTATTATGTACAGTAGATGATACTTAAAGTCTTTGCAATTTTACATTCAAGAACATCAATTTTAAACTAATCCACAATTTGTAGACTGTTCCCCCCGCCCCGCCCCATCTTTAAACCTTTAAACTCTGCCTTTCTAAGATGCTCTTTTAATACCAATCGTATCACTGACCTGTTGCCAGTTAACCTAATTAGTTGGACAATTTTCCTCCAGCTGTTTCTTTTTAATACCACTCACTTTTTTTACTTTTTAGCTTTTTTTTGAGACACTTGCGGCCATCAAGTTGAAAATAAGCAAAGACATTTTAATGAAAAGATAAAATGTTTCAGTTTAAACATTTAGTGTGTTTTCTGTGAATAAAATATGGGTTTACAAGAATCGCAGATCATCATTTTTTGCTTTTATTTACATTTTTAACAGCAACTTATTTTTCAACAATCTTTTGTTAGTTTGGGTTGTAGGTAGAAGGGTTTATTTACCACTGTTTTCCAAACCTCTTCTCATAAAAACAATGCATAAGCCTTTGGGAACTAAGGATGTTTGTTTTTCCATTTTGGGTAAAGAGAGAATATCAGCAGGTCAACATTTTGCGGTCTCCTTTGTCGTATTCGTGGTTTCATAATGCAGTAAATGGTTTTAATGAGTGATAAATGTGGATTTCAGGCAGGACAGATTAGCGGCGAGTCTGTTACCGCATAACTATGCTGAAATAAATAATGCCTTAGGTGATAATAGGTTGTAGAGTCCTGAGAAGGTTGAAGGGTTGTTTGTTTTCTGCATGGTAGAGTTTCAGCCTAAATTTGACCTTGACTTTGTGGAATCTGCAACAAAGCGTTCACTAAAAGTGGTGTGCATGTGTGACCCTGAGCCCATGCAAAAAATGTGTCTGTTTTTAATGTAGCACCTTGTTTTCAGCCTTTGCACCTTTCTCTCAGTCTTGTACTTATAATACTATACGTACCATAGATATTTACAGCCCAGAATTCTTGACAATTTTACGATTACATTTATGCCCACTCTGTTAATATGATATCATATTATTTGATAAATACAGTTTTAATTTTTTGTTGCTTCTGTGTCAACTTAAAAAAAAAATTAAATTTTGAAATGTTGTTCCAAAGGGACCATATTCATCTGAGTTTATAGTACACAGCTCAAAGAGAGAAGTTGTTAATTAAACAGATCAGTATGGGTTTCAATGCATTAGAGAAAAAGCAATAAACAGACTGCAAATAAAAGTTCGGTTGATTTGATTTCATCATTACTTCAGACATTTGTTATCAGTGTTAACACAAAAATACACTAGAATAATGACTTCTACTAAAACAGGGTAGAGAAACTCACAAAATTGTCATCCAGAAAAGAGGGTGAAACACAACAAAAAGTAAACACAAGGCAGCCACGTTAGATTTAAAGTCTGATCATCTGTATTAATTTTTAAAATCCCACCAGTATTCAACTGGGATTTTCTGTGCATTTTTAACATTTTTATCTCTAAACCCTGTGGCAGAATTTGTTTTAAAGGATGCTCCACTGCTTCTGCTCATCGTCAAATTGTTAGATTGCCGGTGGATAGGCATCAGTTATTCCAAGAGTGCTGTTATCTGTGAACTTTGAATTAATAAGGCTTGAGTGTAGTGCTTATACCATGATAATTTGTGTTTTGGGGATATTGTGACTGCATCTTTAATAGTAAAAATAATTTGATTACATAATAATTTCATAAGTTAGGCCTCATGTGAGATCCCAGTGAAATTATGATGAAATCCAATGAAAAACACAAACTGTGGTCCCGGTTGCCACCATCAATTTGAATATCAGTCAAGTTTCTTGACGGCACAGTTGGTGCACCTACAATGGATTATGATGTTGCCACTGTTCCATTTTAACATTTGTTAAAAAATAAACACTTTTACAAACATGTCAAAGTGTGACGCTTACAAACCCATAAAATGTCAATAAAATACATTTCAATGTACCATGAAAGGCTCTGCAAAGTACCCAATGTATGCTTTAATGTCCTAATGTTTTTAGTCACAAAGGTGAAAAATGTCAGGAGCAAAGAGTAGAGCTGTTGTCACCCAACCCAGTCTCAGTCAGTCATGAACTCTATTGATTAATGTTGCTGAACAGGAATTTCCCATCATTATGTTGCGTCCCTAAACACAACTATTCATTAACCCACACTCATATGTACTGATTAAGAGGCAAATGAAGCTGACAGCTGGTTACTTGGAGATATTCCAGGATCTGGTTGCCTAGGTAACCATCTAACGTATTTACTATCAGGTCAAATGTCAATGAGTTGAATCCTGAACTCTCATTGATTCAGTCAGTTGCTTCAGTCATTCGACTGGAAATTGAGAAAAGTTTTTAAAGGACCTACTCACTTTGCATGATCAGTGGTTATTTTACCTTAAAGTAGCCAAATGTCATTCACTTTCTATGGTCTCATTTACACTGTGGACCAGGCTTTATGGGGAAATTAGGTTTAACGGTAGTAGCACACTGGCACTTTGTGGGTAGCTTCAAGCTGTTTGTCTACCTGCAGAGAGCACCTGTTGTCAGATTGGGGCAGTGTCAACAATATGTGGTACAACATGTCCGTGTGCTACTTCGTGGTCTATCAGCTGGCTGCAGGGAAGAGTGAAGTTGCAGCATGCAAAGAGCTAAAGTGAAACGAGTGTTGAAAACAATACAAAGAAACCATTGCAAGCCACTGCTGATTGCTTTTCATTGTTTATTTTGGATCTTCTGTTCTTAATCAATCAAACCTGCTGCAGCTCATTTCCTACTTGATCTCTCTGCCGAGCCATTTGATACAAGTCCCCTTGTCCTTCCTCAGGTGTCCAGTCTCACATACAACTTACTATGCACCAGCATCGCATAGCCACCTCTCTCTTTGCTGTATCCCAACCTTCCAAGTACTCCTGTATACTTCTTTGTTGTCTTTTCAGAAGATGTACCAAACACCTTCTTGGCAGTTTCCCACAGCACTCCTGCTATACATTCCCAGTCATCTGGTAACTATTGCCTACCACCAAGAGCCTGCCTCAACTCCTCCCTCAACTCTGTGCAGAATTAATCCCTGTCTCTGCCTCACTTTCTTGTCATTCTTTGAAGCTATATTTTGGGCCTTTCTGCTTTTATTGGACAGGAAGACATACAGTAGAGCACCGCGGGTCAGACTCCAACCTAGGCCACTGAATTTTAGCTGTAAGGCACATAGCACTCACTAAATTGGCACTCTAATTTTCTCCTCTTGATTTCCACAGTCATCTTACAGATTACTTTCCCCTGCAGACTACCATCTGAGCTGTTTCATCTAATTTTCTAGTTTATTAAACAGGAAAAGGAATTCAGACTAATCAACTAGTCAATAGTAAACATTCAGAAAATCCACAAAGCCATTGATCATATCCTTCAGTCTTTTAAATGCCAGTCACTGGCACTTCTCACTGTTTAAAACACTGCGCTCACATATTGTCAGATTGCTTTTTTGTGTGTGGCTACTGTTAGCTGTGCCAGCACCAGAAGCCAGTTTAAACTCCTCATGTCTCTCCTGAATATGGCTATGCATTGCTTCAGTCGAGTGGTTACTTGGCAGGTTGTTCTGACACAGCCCACATACAACCATATTTTAATTTTCTACATTCAAATACTGCCAAACTGCACTGATGATGTCATCTGTTCTACTTCCTCCCCATCCTGGTTTAAAACATGGAGCATGGAGAAAGAGAGGCTGGTGTCCTGGCAAGTGGCCATTCACAGAAGGCACATGTGTCCACTCATATGAAAGTTTTTGTCATTTGTTACATTTTTATTCATATCAGTGAATTGTTCATTTTCTGTGGTGGAATAATGTACTGAGAAAAGAGAACTCAAGAAAGCAGAGAAGAAGTTTTAAAAAGATTTAACGATGGATCAAAAATGATGCATACAGGGTCAAAAGTATACATAAACCCACTTGCATTATTAACATGCTGCGGAAAGTACAAAATAAAATGTTTTAAGTTTCAAGGCCAAGACCTCTTCATTATTTTGTATGTGATCATGTTTGACTACAGATTCTTCTGTGCCATCAGAAAAAGGGTTTGTTTCACAGCACTCCCTGAACCCAAACACAGCATATTGGCAAAGTCTAAGGAGCTCAGTGCAGCTCTAGGAACAGCATCAAAGATTTAAACAAGTCAGGAATGTGTTTCAGAGCCATTTCTTTAAAACTGTATATGCCAAGAGTACCAGTTGAGTTTCAAAAGAGACCCAACACTGTTATCCTCAGCTGAGAGGAAGTCAGTTTAGATCATCAGAAACAACCCAGAGAACCACAAGGGCGCAGGCCTGTCATGGACTCGGTGTCATCTACCTTCAAATATATTTTATATTACTGACTGAAAGTGTAGCATCCTTGCTCCAGAAACTGAACTAAAGTGTGTTGCTGAACATGTGAACAAAGAAACGGCCCTGTGGAGGAGATTTTTTATGGCCAGATTAGACAACTAGTGATGTGTGGTACCACTGATTTCCTTTCCAATCTGATACCAAGTAGAATTTAGGCTGTTATTGGCAATACTGATCCGATCTGATATTTTGTTGCAAATACCCCTGTATTAAACTATTGTCACACCTTATTAACAGCATCCAGAGGGATGTGGTTTATAAAAGATTAGATTATAGCCAATCTACAACATATGCTTTTCAGAGTATGAGTTGTAAAATCCAGAAGTTGTGTATCTAGTACAACTTCATGATGAATACAAGACATCAGACTACTTGTTCTGATTGTTTAATTATGAAGAATTATCATACAAGAAATCAATAAACCCTTAAAAGTCAATACCTACAACGGCTGTACTGCAAGTACACTGTGTATTTTAAAGATGCCTAGTCTATATAATCCACTTTAAAGTTCAACAAATGGGATTGTGTGTTGCCACATGTGTCACAAACTGCCTCTTGTCTGTTTGTGGAGCTGCAATAGCGCCACACATGACTCCCTGACAATCATCAGTGAGCACACGTGACAGCCATATTTGGCATATCACTATTACAGGCGGAAGAAGAAGTAGTTCCTACCAATCATTTAGACAATCCAAGTAATATATTCACTTTCCAATGTGTCTTCCTGTTAGTCATAAAGAACAAATTTTAAAATATTGATATTTTAATATGAGAATTAATTCTAGAACATATCTGGCATTGAAAGAATCGATATTTCAGCATTGCACCACACATCATAGCTACAACTTGCAGAGGTATGTTTGGAGCAGTATTGGCATTCAATGATAAGAAAACTGGGGAGGGGTCGAATCGTGCTTCGAGGTTGCCCCAGTGGTACATCTGAAAGAATGGACGTAAAACTGCCACAGAAATCTAAAAGCTGGGTGTAGAATCGATAAACCAGGCTATGGTTGATTAACTATGGTTTCTGTTCCAATTCCGACCTTAAATGTGTCTAAAATGTGTAAAAAGTAAGGTATGTGCCGGTGAAACAACCATTTTTAACTGTATTTTGCAGTTCTACTTGTAAGAACGGGCAAATATTCAACCAGAATTGTATCAAAAGTTTGTTAAAGTTTTAGCAAAATATTAGGTGTGCAGTTTCTTTTGTATATTTGAATTCCAATCATGTTTCAGAGAGCCCCAAATATATGAAAATATGCTAATATGTGCAGAATTTCTTTTAACTTTTAAAGATGTATGTTATACAACCATTCTACCCCAGAAAAACAACAAATCACAGAGATGACTGAAAGCCCAGTAACGCCTTGACATTTATGTCCAGGATGATGTATATAACCTTTTGATCGCAGCTATAAAACTCTAATCATTCCTTTAGGTATGAAACATAAAGATTGCTATTATTAATGAAATGTTAGGTATGACTCATATGAATTTACCACATCCATGCAGAGAAGGTAAACAAACAGAAAGGGTAAAGATATGCCCGATATTGCATATAAATAAGGAGACGAATGCATTATGAAAACAAGCAAGCAGGGCCAGTGATAACAGCTCACTGCATCCATACGTAGACTGCCTTTTACCACCAGATCTGCCCAATTTGTCTAACAGTGGCAGAAAAAAAACTGTCACTGCTCACAGTGAGAGATCAGAAAATACCTGAGACATACAACATATACAATAAATACCAGCGGCTGCCTGGAAGCCACGGTAAAAGGATGGATCAGAATCAAAAGCCTTCTGCACAAGAACTTAATGTGCCCATGTTTCATGTTTTCAGACAGGAGGACATTTCATTTCAGATGGATTCACTGTGATAAGCTGTAGGTTACAGGAAAAGCCTGGTGTGTAATGAGCGTCCAGGCCTAATACACAGTTTGGTTGCGATGGGCTCTGATGCATTCATTCTCAAGGGCCGTCGTGCAAATAACTGGCTATTGATTATCAATAAGTTCTGGAGCAAAAATAAATCACTAGCAAGGTTGATAATTTGTTAATGATTTGAAGCCATTTATCAAATCAAAATCACAAAACTAGCTGCTTACAGCATTTGAAACATGGAGATTTGCTGCTATTCCCTCTGTAGTTCCACTGTAATTCAAATAGCATTAATAGTTTAGTCTAGAACTGACAGTCTGATGATATAACTTTGGGAGCAGAGCAAAAGGTAACTGAGCAAGGATCCAGCAGTAATAGAACCTTCAGTTATACTGGAGACTGGATTTTCCTCCATCCATCCATCCATCTTCCGGGACCGGGTCGCAGGAACAGCAGCCTAAGCAGAGAAGCCCAGACCTCCCTCTCCCCAGCCACCTCCTCCAGCTTATCCAGGGGGAACACCAAGGTGTTCCCAGGCCAGCCAAGAGATATAATCTCTCCAGCATGTCCTGGGTCTACCCCGGGGCCTCCTCCCAGTGGGACATACCGGGAACACCTCACCCAGGAGGCATCCTTGTCAGATCCCTGAGCAACCTCAGCTGGCTCCTTTCAATGTGGAGGAGCAGCGGCTCTGCTCTGAGCCCCTCAGGCTTTCTCTTTTTTAACCTGATTGGATTACCTGTTAAGAAAATTGAAGGGTGGATTCCTTGATAAAAAGTTCACAGTACAAAAAAACACTGGTGAGCCAAGGAGAACTGTATAACTGCTCTTTGACATCATTGTGTATTTATCATATTGAAAGTCTTACTTAAAGCACATTTAGAGTTGCACCTACTTGAACACAAAAAAAAACATGATTTAGGCTAACATTTATCTCTGTGTCCATGAAAAAAAACAAAACAGAAACAGCATACGAGCAAAGCTTCACCTTCAAATGAAATCTGCAGCTGGTGTCAGTCACGTGGTTTGAATTTTAAGTTTTTCCTAGGAGGGAAACATCTACAACCAACATCAGGCATTCATTTGGAAACAGGTGCGAACAGGCTCTCAGATGTTTATGCCAGAGTGATGCCAGAGACAGACGCACCATTTCCCATCTTTATGCTTTTCAAAAATAGTTGTGTTGCGCGTGGGGAACAGCGGTGATGATGCCCACTTTAGATGCTACACAGATGCTGTCAGTGAGCGCTGATAGAGATGGCACAGTGTTCTCCAAAAATGGGCTGTTTCTTTTCACAGCAAACTCTGGCTTAAATCTTCGCATTTTAGAAAATGGTCAGAAGTGTTTATGAAATAAACGTGTTTCCTTTGGATAGTTCTACATGAGAAGGTGACGACACCATACAAGGAGCGGGGAGCTTCAATGCAAATGGCATTTCATGTCCCACTTTAAGGGCATTTTTGCAGAAATGAATTCAGGCCCGCATTCGCCCATGCAGTGTTATTGACAGCTACCATGGGAACAGACCGGGGATTTAATGTAGTGTCGGATGCCGTGTAATCTCATATTTCTCTCTGCTGTCTAAAAATCCATCTGGATTCACACTGGGAAAGCAGTGTTTATTAATGTTAGACCTACAGGCCTTACACAGACACACCCACAGGCATGGGTTTAAAATGCATCCTCTAAGAGTTTGAAGTGTAATCTAAATCTAAAAATACAAAAAAAATCATTTTACAGCTTTAGCCCCCTCCCAAAATCATCCACATTCTTCAACAAAAGCCTGCCAGTGATGAAAATCCAGCTCCTTCCCCCCACTGTCACACAATGAGCAGATTTAGGTACGCTGTCACATCGCAGCTTGCCATTGGGCGTCACCTTGCTCCAGGAATTAAAAAGGAACAACAGACAAATCTGAGCGAGAGCTGGGAGGCCCTCCTGTGACGACGAGCTGTCTGATAGGAGCAGAAAATATCGTGACAGAAGCGTCGCCTTCTGCCCCTGTTACATTTTGTCTCAGGTAAATAGCAGAGAGGTTTGATCTCAGCGGGTGGGTTAACTCCACAGGCCTTAAAGCTTTATTCTGAATCACTTCTGCTTCAGGACCTGATTTGTAAGATTTCTATTTATCCCTTTTCTGGGATGTAACCCGTTGCTAAAACATTACTTGACACTAAAGAAAAGAAAAACAAACTTACAAAAAATAAAGGATGTGTTTTTATAGTCTCTTTTTTTTTAAGTCATTTTTTATTGTTTTCAAATAAACTTCACCCACAGTTCATATTCATTTGCGACTGAACAGAAATATTTCCTTTAATGCCATTGAAGTTGGCATTTTGGGGCACAAAAGACTTTTTGAAAAGTGTGCTTGATTATGAGATTAATGTGATGCCTTGCCAGAGCTTAAACCAGAACATATTTTGCTACAGTGTCTTAAAACTATTTCTTTGTATTTTGCAGCAACATTGTATTTAAATATACAATATATAAGGTAAAAGTAGAGTTCTAAGTAAATTCTAATAAGCTTGAAAGTCAATATTCGGTATGATTACTTTTATTCTTTAACACAGCCAGAACTCTTTGGGCAAGCTCTCTTGTAACTCCTTCCAGTAGTGTTTAGAAATAGCCTTGTTGAAGGACATTCAAAGCTTCTTTGCATGTTGGCTGTCTTTTGTTCTGTTCTCTGTTAAGACGATCAGGTATTTTTATTGCATTGGCAGTGTTTATGGGTTATTTATACTGCTAAAAAACAACAACAAAGCCAATCAGATGCTTTCTAGATGGTATTGCACGGTGGATTAATTCAAATCTGACAGCACTTTTCTGGGTTCATCCCTCACTGACATGTAACCCCAAACCATGATGGAGCCTCCACCGTGTTTTACAGATGACTGTAGACACTCATTGTTAGACCTTTCTTCTGTCCTCCTCCATACATATCGATGGCAATTTTAACCAAAGATTATTCATTTTGGTTCATTACTCCATGAGACTTGTCACTGATTTCAGTCCAGTTTTTGTATAATTTCACCTCGGCCCTTTCTCAGTTTCCCTACCTTAAGAATGGCCTCTTGATAGCCAACCATCCATCAAGACCAAGGCTTGATGAAATATCCACAGCCCCAAACAGTCATGATTTCACAAATGTGTGCACAAAAAAAGGTTGGCTAATGATGTGTCATTAGAATATTTATTGAGAGATGTCAGTTTGCTGCCTATTAACAGAACACCTGTCAATACTTTTCTGAGACCCCTAAAATAAATGGGGGAAAACCCAAACATTTCAGATGAGCCTCAACTACTCATCCACAACTGTAAAACATTTCCCTTTATTATTCTGACTTTTGTTGAACCCATTTAAAGCAATTTAAATAAAGTTAAGGTGGAAATATTGTTTTTTTGGCAATAAACAAAGGAAGGTTGGCAATCAGACTGCTGACCTTGATTCTAGGACACCCATGTCAACAGTCTTGGTGTAATCATTGATGCGACTTTAAATTTTTAGTGGCCACATCAAAGCTGTAGGAACAATCGTTCTGGCATCTCAAGATTATTATTATTAATACTGTGTCCAAGTAAATCTTCGTAAGAGTGAGTCCTGCAACATTTGCAGCTCTTTTCAAACCTTGCTACTCAAAAAGAAACCTAACAGAGACCACTCACTGCTCAGTTTTTGGTTGATAGTTTCTGATTTTCTAGTATATGAATTTAAATAGTAAAGGACTTAATTATCAAGCTCAGTGAGTCATAGTATTTTGGAATAATGTGAAAGTAACAGTTCCTACTGGAATATTCAATCATAGCAATAGTTTTACGTGATGTCACTTACATATAAATCTTGACTAGAAGCAGTAGTGCTTAATACTTCGTACTTAGTAGTACTTAGCTCAGGTCATCCCTTTTTAACTGGGAGGAAATTGAAAGATTGTGCAAAGAAAAATGTTGAACCAAGCATTTGGTCTGTAAGGTGTAATAAATGTTTACAGGAGCAAGTATGATAATAATTGTACAGATTATTGTTGTTGTGGGAGGCGTCTGTGGCTCAGGAGGTAGAGTGGTAATCTAACAATTGGAAGGTGGGTATTCCCTCCGCCAGTCTGCATGTCAATGTTTCTTTGGGCAACATACTAAACCCAAAGCTGCCCCAGATGCATCAGTCAGAGTGTGAGTGTATCTGAGAAAGTTAGAAAAGGTCCTCAGGTATACAAAAGATGTGTGAATGTGTGTGTAATTGGGTAAATGATGGTTGTAGTATAAAGTCCTCAGTTAGAGTAGAAAATCACTATATAAAAAGGTAAGTAATGTGCTGCTTGAATGTCTAGAACGATGATGTAAAAAAAAAAAAAAAGGTTTGCAGACCAGTTAAGGCCTGCCAAAATGTGTGATCTGGTCCACTAGATGGATGTGCAAAGAATGAATTGTGTCACAATAGTGGTTCAGTCATCATCAGCTCTGCACTTTCTGATAAAGAGATTTCCAATGGCCTACCATAGCACACAGCCATGGAGCTGCATTTCTAAGTAATGGCCATTAATACATATTTGACTGCTTGTCATCTATTTTGTATAGAGTTGATTCATTAATGTGAATGTTGAATGAGTGTTTTCAGAATGTGCTTCTTTGCACTAAAATTAATATGGGGGAAGAAATGTCCTTCATTCTACAGCGGAAACAATTCATTCACAAGTGGAAAACATTCAAGTCAACTGCCAATCTTCCCAGAAGTGTATGTCTTAGCAAAGACCTTACCACACAGTGCACAGTGATCACACAGCAAAAGAATCCAAGAGCTACATCTCAGAGGCCTCAAGCTTCTAAAAGGAACATGGAAGCAAAGCTTAAGTTTGCAGAGTAGCCTATGAATAAACTGCAGGACTTCTGGACTTGTGTCCTTTGTAGAGATGTTTGGCAATTGGCAAAAAACTACACACAGCATATTAGCACAAATGGGGGAAAGAGGGATGATGATTTTGACTTGTTTTGCAGTCATGGGGCCTGGCCACCTATATGGAGTCAGATGTGAGGCCAAAGTCCAGACCTTAACTGGATTGAAATGCTGCGTTGAGGCTTTAAGAAAGCTGTCAAAGCGAATAGCCACAAACCGCAACTAACTGAAGCAGCATTGTAAAGAAGAGTGGGCTAAAATTCCTCCACAATGATGTGAGAGTCTTACAACATAGGACTACTTAAAGATACCGTTGCTAATAGTGGTTCCACAAGTCACTGAATTATGATGTACATTGAGCACAGGACTACACAGAAAGACTGTGAAAACTTTCCTTTTTCCCCATGACTGTGTAACGTGAGGGTTCACTAGATGGTTTGGAATCTCTCTGAATAATTAGGAACAGCAAGATGGAGACGGATAACTTTTTAGCAGCCTCTTTACTCTCAGCACACCGCAACAACAACCCACACTTCCTGTGTGCCGCCCTCATGAATACTTCACTGGCCTCTCAGAAGCCAGGAAATCTTATACTCAGATCAAAACAGGGAAAACAACCAGGTAGATATAACACATACTTACTACTGGTTTGAACATGCATGTCTAAACATTCAAACATGTAAACATGTAAATATCAAAACACGTAACCACCAAATAGCTACATAACTAGCTTTATAACCTTTGTAAACACCTCTTTGTATATCAAATTAGATTTAAATTTACTTCTACACTTTACAACTGTATAATTACCCTTCCACAACCGCTGTGTCACTTTTACAGATGCTGAAGTCACACATGTGTTGTCATTTTCTCAGACTGTTGGACCAAAGACTTCAACTTTACAGCTCCAAAAAGCCTCCATCAACCCGCATTATTCTCTTAACCTTCAGCTCCACAAACACAGAAGATCACATAGAGACGGAGACGCTCCATACACGCTGCATAAATATTTTTAGAATCTGCACTGTGGATCATACTGTATAAAAATCTTCAATATGTACTAACAGTACCCAAACTGCTATTATGCTCTTCAGGTGTGATGAAATCTGGCACATCAGAATACATTAGCGATAATGAATTTCCCTGGTCTGTTTTTTCACGGCGAACAGAGCTGGCCGAGGGAAGAAAAGGCAGTGGAGTGATGAGGCTTACAGTTCGATGCGTTTCGCTTTTTCCTTTTCATGTGGGAAGTGACACTGTCACGCTCGTGCCTCACTGACAAATGAAAAATATCAGGTTGATGACTGCTTTTTTTTTTTTTTTTTCATTTGTTTCTCCACGCTTCCTGTCAAGATTTTGGAGATGTCTTTTCTGAGCCCTTGTGTTCGGTACCTGCTCGTTATTACTGCTTCCCCACATTTCCGGAAGATTACAGGTTTCTCATGCAAACAAGACAACAACACAATGCAGACAGACGTGCTAAAAGAAAGAGTGAAGTTAATGGGTGCTCAGCCACACTCAGACAGAAACACAAGCGCCTCAAGTCTGCCATCTATTTTGTCCCTTTTCTCCCTCACACACGCACACACACACACACACACACACACACACACACACACGTACTGACAGTCAGCCACAGCAGGAAAGCCAGACACGCTGGCCCCCAGCTTTTTTTCCTGCTTCAGCCCTGAAAATGCTGAATCAAACATAACACCATCTCCTTCACAGCGGCCTTGCCCACCACCAAAAGCACCTAAAAGCTGCAGACACATTTTGGGTTTCTTTTCCTAAAGTGTTTTTTTTTACCAAGGGGGTTAGCTCATGCATGAGTATTTGTTTTCCTTTCCACCGTTTGGTGTGAGTGTGCTGTGGATTTGTATGTTTTTGCACGTGCATGCATATTTTTGTGACAAGGCTATTCATCTCAAACAGTCCCATCTGCGAGCAACAGCCTTGTTTACTTATCCCTCGACCAGAGAGCAGCAGCAGTCCTGTCCACAGGTAAGCGTGCAGCCAGAGCCCAGGACAAGCGGGAGGGATGTGATTCTGTCTTCATCCGGGGATAAATCATCCTTTACACAAGCGCCAAACTTCCAAACCTTTGTCTCTGCCCATGCTGTCTGCTCGTCGCTGCAGAGTCATCCTTTTCTGCTCTCCATTTTGCTGCATCGTTTGCCACTTTCTCACACCAGTTTAATTTACTCATCTTTCCAGAGCAATCTCTTTCACTTCCTCTCAGTCCTCCTCTCGTTGTCCTCTCTGAGCTCCACCCCCACCCCCTCCTTTTTATACCCTTTGCCATTTTTTACCCCTTCTCTCTTCTCCCACACCTTTTCCTTTGTTGAGTGGCTGTCTAGTTATCTTTCTAAAGCCATCCTTTCCCATACCTAAGCCTTTCTCTCTTTCCTCCTCTCCCTTCACTTACTGTTCACCCATCCAACTTGTCTTTCTCATCTGGTGGTCAAAGGCATCTTTCAAAACATAGTCATTTCTTCCCTCAGTCTGCTTCTCATCAGTCTCGGCTCTGATTCTCATCAACATATTCTTAGCCCCATTCTCTCTTTCAGTCCCTGACAGAGGACAGGGAACAGCCGGCACGGGCTGATGGGGTGAAATAGCACCCAGTGATGAATATTCATCTCGTCCCGCCAGTCGCTGTTCCCGGCCGCCGTGTCACAGAGGCCTGCAGAACACAGATGCCACTATGTATTTGTCTCAGCCAAGATGGGACCCACAGGAAGTTTTCTTCTCTTTAAGCCCGATGAGGGAAGAAAGATCAGTGATTCCCACCCATACTAACATCCAACTGATACTTTCCATGTTAAAGAGAAATGAAGAACGGGGACACATCCCAGAACTCAGAATCACAGATTTAGACAGATTTAGGCAGACAGCTAGAAAAACACTGGAAAAATGTTTCCTTATTTTGTTACAATTTTCACTTTTTATTTGTTTTTTTGGTTACACTTTAATCACAGTCTATATGATTGTAAATGTAATTCCTACTATTTTGGGTTCAAATCACCCAGCTGGCTTTCTGTGCATATTCTTCCTGTTCCTCATGTTCAGTGTACATCACCCATAACTTCTTCTGATTTAGACTTCCACAAAAATCTATTTCATAAACTACGATGTAATTAGAAACCTCTTTTAACCCTACGACATAACCCGAAAAATCACTACACATCAAATATATAACTGGTCAGTTCAGCACCATTTCCAGCTACTTTTTTGTTTTTTAACTTACCAGTGGCAGAATAGCAATCATCGCCTCAGCACAAAGAACAATAATCATAGCATATATATATATATATAAGGAATCGAATGTCAGCAGATTCCTGGAGGGAGATTGCTGAAACGACCAAAATGGACTTGAGTGAATACGAAGAAGTGGAAAAACCTGAGAGACTTTTTTATCAGCTGGCACCACATATGTAATACCACCCATTAATTAACACGTAATTACACACAAGCATGAATGTGGGCAATGACGTCAGCCAGTTATGTAGCTCACTAAAGTCTGTATCTGTGACAGAACTTGAAAAGGCGCTGTGGGCATATATAATAATTTAGACTTATTAATGTTAATCAGATTTTACAACTTCTTTCTTTCTTCCTCTTTTTGCAGTAAGGGATTGTAATCAACAATCAGTCTTTCTCAACAATCAACAACCTTTATTTCCCTGCTCACGTTCATTATTTTTCCTCCAGGCATCTCATTTAGATGACTGATTTTTGACTTTTGTGGCTTCTTAGACTTTGAAATGAAGCAAGGTGCTTTTTTTTTTTTTTTTTTTTTAAATGAGCATGAAAACAACTGTGTAAACATATGAAGAAAAAAAGCACTGTATCCCTGTATCAGTGCATCAAAATGTAATACAGTGACATTACAACAGGCTTGGCAAATACGTCACGATGCGCATGAAGCAACTGAAGCTTCTGCGCTGCTGTGGCGACTAAAAGTAGCAGCAGACAAAAGCGTCAGATCCATGTGGAGAGATTAAGGGACAATAACAGTATGTCCTCACCAAAAATACTGCATTTTTCCATTACCTTTTTTTTCACCTTTTGTGGTTTGACTACAGTTTAAAGCTTTTTCGTTTGCATCTGGAAAACAGAACGTGGCAGGAAAATTAGAGACATCAGCTCAAATGTGTATTTTCTGTATTTTCTGTCAGTATTGAGATATAAACCTAACATTAACTACTCACCCCTTGTGAATGCTTACACTTTTACAGTTTTCCCAATACTGTGCAGTATGTCATCACAAAAAAATACTATGAACGACACGAGGTAACTTTGATGATTGACTGTTTGAAGTCTAACTGTAAGGAAAAGCGATGCCATCTTGGTCCTTGTGGCATCACAAACCCCTTTGAATGTACTCACTGGTTTGATGATATAGTGACGCTTGAAGGGTGCTTAAAATCATTCTTTGTCTTTGATCGCATTCCCTGCCTTAGTGGACCAAAGCGGTATTATTTTCCTTTAATAGTGCTGCAAATTTTAAACACTCGCTTCGAGACCCTGCTTCAGACTCACAGATGATTTTCTCTGAAGGCTCCCTGTAAAATGTAGAAGAAAAATAAGGCTAATGGATTAAAAGAGAGCAGGGTCAGATGGGGCGAATGTGCCGACATGATTGGGGTTCCTGCCCAATTAACTGGAGATCACTTAAATGGTTGGCGAGCTGAAGAGGTCATTATCCTGAAGAGCTCTAAAGAAACCCATTAGGGCTTTTCAAAGCTGGACCCATGACTCTCCCACTTTAGTTTTACATTTCTCCAATAAAGAAAACACATGGCTGATTCTGCTTTATGGAGGCTGTTGGCCTTTTTGTTAAATTCTTTACCTTGATTGAATCTGGGGAACAGGTGCAGTCATGCATGTCATGTGTCCGTAAATTCAATCCTCAACACACTCTATCAGACATCCACTGCTATAAGCTGTGACGCATTGTATAAGCTATAGAGCAACTTTATCCTTTTTACGCCAAGCTAAGCCAAAAGGAAAAAAGACCAAAGAACAAATCAATGTTTTCCACAAACTGAGCACTGCACACAAAACAAATCCAAGAAATATTGACTTTCACGTTAGCCCTGAAAAAGAGATGGTAAACTAAACAAAGTACAAATGTTTCCCTGAACAGCCACAGAAACATGAATTGCAACATCAATATATACAACTGCAAAGGGACCGGGTGTATAAAAGTCTTTTTCAACTGGATTCCACATGCACGTTGTGTTGGAATCATTCATTCACGCACAGCAGCTCTACATAATCACACTCTAACTGTGAACATCACAGCAGCATCTCCTGTATTAGTCATGCAGTCCCACCAGCACGTTAAACATGAAGCAGTCTGTTTCAGCCTCCTCCGAATCCCCATCATCCCTTAACTGACTTCTGGATTAAAACTACATTTATTTAAAAGGGCTTTTTTCAAATGATGTCTGTAGAAAGTGGTTAAAAGTAGAGCATAAAATTCTGATGAGATTGGAAGACCAGGGTACGACTGAATTGTAAGAGTGTTACTAGTTTCTCACTTTGCTTATATAGAGTGACTCTAATTTATTAAGACTGTTACACACAATGAAAGTAAATTCAGCATCAGTGATAAACAGCTAAATTAATCTCAGTTACTTTTCATTTCTGAATGGATTATGTTTTACCTATTTTTGGTCATCCTATGTACAAATAATCCAGATGAGCTGAGGGCTCATCAGGCTCAAAATGTTCTGTTTCAAACGGATTTTTCAATATGTTCATCACACACTGTGATATTATTACTTTTATTTAAGTGCATAATTGCTTCTTATTAACATTTAAACCTGTCTTTTATTGTTTAACTGTTAAAGAGTACAAATTAAGTCTGCAATGTGAAAATGCAGAGAAAAGCTATTTCAGCTTGATGCCAAATTAGTCAAGAAAAAACACAAGGAGCACAATTAACTCGAAACAGATCCACCAGATACAGTCATGTGAAAAAAACGAGAGTTTCGCAGGACTCAGTGCAGCATTGCAAATAACTAACTCGACTCTCAGAGTCAGTAGCATGTAGAACCACCTTTATTAGCAATTACATGAAGCACTTATTTTCTGCAAGAGCTGATCATTCTCTCATGTTATTGTGAAGAATTTTGGCCTACTCGTCATGTTGTTTCATTTCGTTGCAAGTTTTGGGCATTTGTTCATGCACGGCTCTCTTAGGATCCAACTTCTCCGATTGCTGCTGTTGCATGACTCGGTTTCAGTCACTCTTCAGCTCTTGGACAGATCTAGAACAAGTTGGTACACAGAGTTCATGGTTGACTCGATGACTGGAAGGTGTCCAGGTCCTGTGGCTGCAGAACAAAGCCAAATCAGGATATCTCCCCATTTTGCTTGACAGTTGGCATGAGGTGTTTGCGATGCTATGCAGGGATTGGAATTGAGATCCAGTCCTTGGTAAGAACTTGTTCCTTTTAGTTCAGTTCCTTGGAATTCTTAGTCTGCCGCTTATCAATCGTACAATCACCTGATTTCAGTTCTTGTACCAGAAGAGGACATTAGCAGTACAGTCTACAGCACTGATGTGGATAATTTATTTGTGTTTTATTGCAAAAAAGGACAAGAGCACAATGGTGAAGTGGTAAACTGCATCCAGAACAGAAACAGCTGCATTATGCTGCTAACACAACTTCAAGCCTGCAAGCATCTGCACAGCAGCATTCTGATACTAAGCTAGCCAAGAAAGCCAGAGTGATGTTAAAGCTGAGTGAATGCTGACTCCAGGCCAGCAGCCTGAAACTGAACTTCAACGGGTATCAAAAGCACTGACGAGCATTGAGGCTGCAACCTCTGTTTCTACCTGTTTCTAAAGTGGAATCACCATGGCGATCGCTTTAAAGTCTCTGCGCTGGTTTCCATCTTTATTTTCTGTTGTCAGCTTTGTGTTCATACCTAAATACTAAGAGAAAGATCATAGTGTGTCCTCATTAGCATAGGTGTTTGTGTTGGTGTGTGGAACCACACAGCATGCAATTACTTTGCACAAATACCTTTGATCTGCTGCTTAGCAATAGTGGTGAATCTCAAAGGGGAGCCAGTGAGAATCGGATAAGAAAATCGATAATGGAACCGGAATCGCTAAATTCTTATCAATTTCCATCCCTACTGATATGCTAGCATGTGGTGTTGTTCAATATGAGCAAACATCTCCATTTTGGTCGTATCTACCCAAGGGGCGTTATTCCAGAGGTCTTGTGGTTTGTTGAAATACAATTTTTCAACACCAAGCTGTCCTGTCATGTTCTTTTCACAGTGAAGAGACTGTCTCCTGACAAACACTTCAAACAAACCTTACTTTTTCCATTTTTTCTAATTTCAATAAGTCCTCTGAAACTGCTCTTTTTCACACGACTGGATAGAAATTTTGCATATTCTCTATCAGGTCCTTACTATCATTTTGGGCGCAAAAATCTACTTTACTCCCTTGCATCTCTTGCCAGGTGTGTAGCGTGGCTTCTTGTAGAATTCACTCTGCTGATGATGAAAAAGAGCATAACTTATTGCTACTAATGAACTGCTCATTTGTAATGGTGGTACATAATGGTGATGAGCAACAGGAGTTCATAGTTTTTCCCACCTTTTTATTCCTAACCGCATCTCTTGCAGCACAGCCCCAGTAGAGACATTGCCATATGACCTAATTATCTCTCATTAGTGGCCTCAGTAATTACAGGCCCTTTTACAGCTCCATCTCCTCTGTCTCACATAGGAGGGGATTTCAATTAGGCTTGCCTTGCAGCTCTGCCTGCCTTACTTTCACAGCTAAGCCACACTGTCACCTGTGTAGCCAAGCATAGCCAAGCGGCATGAAGCCCAGTGCTCACAGAAAGCTCCCAGCAAGTGTTTCTGCATCTGAGTTTTATTCATTCCATATCATACCCCCATCAATGAGACATGACAACGAGACAGCTTGAGGAGGTATCTTCTTTCACTGAAGAGAAAAATAACCTTTTATGCCATCTTCTTCATGAAAAATACATAAGAAACAAACTATGTATTGCAGCAGATCTGCCTGTCACAGGTAAATAGCATGTGATATGCAAAATCTCAGACATCTGAGTGACAGAAAATGCCTCCATCAAGCCACATTCGTCAAACATAACTAGAAGGGGAGAAAAGAAGATTGAATCAGAGGCCCCTACGTTATTCAGCTAAAAGCACAGTCAGATTCATAAGTACAGGAAAGTGGGGCGGGGGGGGGGTATGAACAGGAGGAGGCCTGAAATTGTTGAGTGGAGGTGAGGAATTGCTGAACACACCTCTTCCCTCTACTCATGCTTATCATTTAACTCTCACTCCAACCTCAGCGCCAAATCATTCACCCTAATTAAAAGGCCAACGAGGAACACCAATCAATACTGCAGAGGGATAATTAACCCCTTGTGTTCTCAATTGTCTCTACAAAGGTGAAATTGAAATTGATTGAGATTCCCTTTTGTTGGCTAATTGTTGCCCTCAGCTGGGTGAAAGAGTGTCTGCTAATAGTGCATGCGCTGCTATCAAGAGCAAGTGGCATTTATGCAGGTTGCAGCAAAGACGCTTCATGACTACAGTAGAAGGGTTGCTTTTATTTTGAAAATACATTGGGGAGTAGCCACTTTGAAAAAGAAACACAGTACAGGAAAAGGATGAGTTTTATTACTTAATGAAGCAAACAGTATTACCTTTAAGCCTGCTTACCTTTTTACATATGTGCATCACTGCTGTGCAATATGGAAAATTTGGGTGTTGATCAGATACCAAGGAAATGCAAGGACAATACTGCCGATACTGATACCAGCACCAATACTATAAAGCCAGTTTATGTAGGAGAGAGTGTGTCGTGATTTATGAGATGAATCATTATTAGTTTGCAAATTCTGAACACATTTTAATGACCGCTAAATCACTTTGATTTTTACTTTCCACAATAATTAGTAAATGCAACAAATCACTCGTTTTGTTTTTTTGTAAATGTGCCTGTTTTTAAAGCACTTTGGGGAAACTTCTGTTGTTTAAATATGCTAAAATAGAGACAGTCAACACAAAAAGGTTCAGACATTTTTCATGGCGCATGTTTCAGTTATATTTTTTTTCATTTCCAAGAAAAAAATGCAACACAGTTCAGTGGGCTGCATAATGAACTTAGAGGATAAAAACAGAGGATCGATCACGGTAGTATTGATCCCATACAAATACCAGCGTCGACATTTGGATCAATCCGCCCACCTCTAATGTGCATACAGGTCAGCGCACTGCAAGCACATGTGTTAAATATACAAAACACAATATGCAAACATGTTTCAGCAGCCTTTTATTCACGATTCGTGTGTATGTGTCGCAGAGCAAACTGAGGAAATACAGCATTCTCATATTTTCATCATTTTAACAAGTCCTCTCTATTGGCACCCTCAGTGACCAGTGGATACTACTAGAGCCACAGAAACCCATTTCTCTTTTCACCACAACTTGAACAATGTCTGTCAAGCCCACACTCGGCTCAGCTTCATTTCATTTTCTTTTACCCGGCGTCGAGTCGCCTCAGGTGTCACAACCCCTAGAGAACACTTCGCCCAGCAGTCCTACTTCCTTTCTGCGCTCTTTTTCTCATCTGTTCTAAACCAACCACCTTCTTGCACCTGTGTCCATCTATCCTCGGCGACTAAAGGCTATCCCTGCACATTACTAACTTCATTTGTTCTGGCCTCATTTTGCCACCAAAGTTTGGGTTGTTTTTACCAACCTAGTCCACCATGACTTACACTGAAGTTGAATGACAGACGTTTCTTTCTTCTTCATTATGGGACTTCCTACTTTAGGGGCAGTGAACTGTACATACATGATCTCAGTAATAAAATTAGAAAATAGGGCAAGTCTGTAATTTCATTAGGGAGGTTAGGATGAAAGGTGTTGCTGTGCCCCAGCTTGCTGAATGAGGCTGAGCTGCAGGAACACAGAATTATTCCCATAATTCATTTTCTGGGACAGCTGAAGCTTGTGTCAGCACGCACTAAAACACCGAAACTCTACTTTTCCCATGATCTGGATTGGTGTGGACGTTTGGTCGTCAGTTTACTCAAACAAGGATTCTTTGAAATAAAAATGTTTAGATGCATTCACCTTTATAGATGCCCGAGGACAAAGTGAACCAAAAGCTGAACGAAAATCAGCATAAGCGACATGTAGCTTTAGTTTCTGTAATTAAAGAAATTAACATTAGTCATCAATACAACAGAAAATGTTTGAATTGGAGCTGCAGGGTCTCTCGAGGTTTAAATGTGGCGATCACCTGACTACCTTTTCTCTTTGAGAAGGAGGCAACAATGAAAAAAGGTCCAGTCTGAAAAGACATCAGACTTCAGGCAGGTATAGCTTTGAAACCTGCTGTAATGAGCTGTGACAGTTGGAAAGCCGTGGACAGAAATTTCCCTCATTAGCACTGAGAGTAAAGACCAGCTAGTTATTAAATATTGCTTTCTATCCTGGGCAGGACAAGGTAATTTGGGGTTGATGCATGCCACCCTCACTGTAGGTACATATAAATCCATCCTCGCTGCAGGGGAAACAATTTTAAGAAAGAAAAAAAACTGTGAAAACATAGCTTACCAGGTCATCATTCCTCCACTGTCACTGTGGCTATAACAGCCGCGCTAGATCAGAAATATCAGTTTTGTTCCAACAAAACAAAAAGTCTCATTGGTGTTCCAAAACCCCTCTGGGGGGGGGAAACTATTATTTCACAAAGATCAGGACGAGGAAAAGCAAATCCTTGAAGATATACGCTGCAATCGTATTAGCATTAGGTAATGATGCATAATTATTTGTATTTCAGCAAACTTTTTGAAAATCAATAAGCCTCTCTTCACAGTTTGAAGCCAGAGCTTTCCAGGTAAGAGAGGAGGACTCTGGGGAGTGGGCAGCTCTCTAACTGTTGAAACCGATAAAGGATCAAGGCGGGATAAGGCTAGGGATAAAAGTAGCTAAACAGAGATGGGAGAGAAAAAATTAATTGTGACTCTCTAGAGACATGGAGTGGAGGACGGACAACCTCTGGAAACCTTAAAACAGGACAGGTAGTCACAAAGGACTGTGAGAAAACTTCTGGAGTTCAGATGGAATGGGAAGAACAACTGTTTTTTACACTTCCTAACCTTTACCCATAGCAGGGCCCCTGTAGTGACAGAAACATGAATAAAATAGATCAGAGCAAGATTGTATCCGAAGTCATTCACTGCAAAGATATGGTAAAAAATGTCACCTTTTAGAAAGGATGGGTAAAAGGCCAGCTCCACCAGGAGGACCACCGGGGACTGCTAAGAGCCTTTGAGCTGCCCCTGACATTGTGTACAGCTTCATCTTCTGCTCCCAACGGGAACAAAACACCGCAACTGTAACATCGTAAACTATACAACATACCCACTAATAACACCACTAATCACACCTCGGGGTACCATTTAGCTTTTAATTTATAAATATTTTAGTCTTTTATTTGACACTATTTAACTGAAATACCCCAAATATGCTGCTGCTTTTGTGTTGCCTGAGACTCAAATTGGAAAACACATGGGTAAAATTTGGCAAGGATTGCGAAAAATGCTAATCTTCTTGCATACTTTGGCACGTACGTGCAAAGTTATTAGAAGGATAAAAAAAAAAAAACAGCCTAATTTCCATGTTCGAGAAAATCCACAGCAAATAATTGTTCAGTAAATAACACAGAGGCCTTTGTATGTGTCATTCACGTAAGTGTGCCAACGAATGTGGACGTGTCTCCGGAGATTATCGCTGGTAGAAATTATGGGTCTCCTCCAACCCTTGCATGCATACACCTTGTTGGTTTGCAGTAAATTATACATATACATGGCTGGACTCCAGCCAGAGCTGAAAAAAGGCATCAGTCAAAAGTGTAACGTGTGATGTGTTCAAATGAGGTCACAGCTATTTTCAAAGATCTTTTCAAAGTGCTTTAAATATCAAATAGGTGACAACAACACAGCTACCCACACACACAGGTAATTATTAGGCTGCCATTACAGAATAGGGATTCTACCATTTATCCGTCAGTATCCTAACATCGCCTTCAAGGCATATATGATGGTCTAAAATAGCTTTACTACCTACACACGGTGTTTCAAAAAATGTTACATTGACAACATTCCTATATCCAGTTAATCTAATCTCCTTATATGAGCCCAGTCCTTATGACAGCTGTATTGCAACATATTAGAGGCTCTTTCTGTGAGGGATAATGGCCAGTAAGGAGAAAATTGGACAGGCTTGCTTTTAGAGTGGATCCAACCTGCCCAAACTGACATCACTGACACTGGGGGCCGCTCCTGAGTGACTGCAGCTTAGTGAGAGATGACATGACAAGCACATAGTGCTTTCTGCTGCACATCCCTGGTGTCACAAGTGACCCACTTTCCCCCCTCTCTCTAATTGCAATTCCCTCTTTAAAACTGTATTACTATGCACACCCGAAGATGCATTGTGCAACTGCCTTCTGCAGTGACACGCATAAAATGCAAAGGGAATTAGTGTTTATTCTCACAGTAGTTCTGTGTCTTTAGTTTGCAAGTACAAGCACATACGTTATTATACACTTTGCAACCCTTGAACTCATGCGGTGTATTTGTATTATGCGATTTTATCCAGTGAATTAAAGGGTCGAGTCCAGAAATGTAAAAACTAATGTCTCATCAGGCAACTTTATACAGAGACAAGTTTGTTTCACACATCTGCCATAATCCTTATCAAACCATCCACACGGAAACATTAAAACCACAGGTTTACAACATATGTTGTGACAGTTTACCTGCGCTGTGAAAAGTGTTAATGAAAACGTAAAATGAATTTACTGTGATCAACAAATTGTTCAGAGTGCTAACAAGATACATTTCCATTGTTTCCGACTGGGACTGGGTTTTCATTTGTCTAGTTTAGGTGATATATTTACCAGAGTCATATCAAATGACAGCAGAAGAGGCAAAACAAAGCCTCAAAACATCTATTGCAGCTCACCAGACTGCAAAAAAAGTGATAAAGTGCAAGAATGCCCACAGACAAACATTTCAGTGTTACGTCTTCATCAGTGTCTCATCGTGCATCACAAGTCCTTGTACATACAATGTGGTTTTGTTATAAATCTCAACTACTGCGAGTTGATTAGGCTCTCCAGAATGCTTCATTAAACAACTTATCAGTGGACAATGGAGTGTAGCATGCCGGGGAGTCTAAAAGACCCGCCAGTATGTCCTCTAAATCAGCAGAAGAAGGGTGCATTGCTTTGAAATGAGACACTGAGCTGATACAGAATCCAGATGCTGAATTAGGCTGCAGTTTGAGTTTGTATTAAATGCCATTATAATTGAATGGAAAGTAAAAAACACTAGAGTCTGGCAAAGGAGAGATGCTATTATCAAGACCGAAGAAAAGCCAGCTCGTTTGATGAGGCCTCCTGGACATCCTGTAATTTATGTGAGCGAATGCTGCACGGCTTCCCCTGGGTTCCAAATGCAGAACTGGGTGTATCAACCAATTGGTTAATGGCTGGCAGAGAGAAAACCTCCCACACTTCCTGTTTTCCTGTTGGGTCTCACTCACAGGGGATTTTCCAAAAATGAATAATACATCTTCTCCATTTAACTTGGAAAGCAGTCATAATGAGGCATTTCCCATCTCCAGGCTCTCACGTGCCACGAGCACTGTGCGGTTGAATTCAAAGCTGTGGTGAACCAACGTAAGGATGAGGCTCTTAAGACATGCGCAGAGTCATATTTTAAATGGGTGCAATATTGCTCGAGTTATTTACTGGTGCATTTTATCTCAGAAGATCAGAAAAATGATTTTGGGAAAGGCCCAGTTAAATATTTTAGCACAACTCAAGTGAAGAACCTGGTACCTAGTCTAATCAAACCCTGTCCTTATTGATATAATGAGATGTCAAAACCTGTCTCTAAGGGTGCTGGGAGATGGTGATATCTAGTCTTTATGGGAGAAAGAGTTAAAGTTTCCAAGTTATCATTTTAAATATCAATTAATCATTTTTTAAATTAAATATAAGTTAAATTAGTTCATTTAACAGTAAATGACGCATATTTTGAATGGTATTACTGTCAGTAAATCTGTATTAAATTAAATATATAATGCTTGCCTATAGGGCCACATGGCATTAAGTCAATTAAACACAAGCTGGCAAAAGCAGAATAACAAGCTGTGGTTAAAAATCAACAATCTGAGCTGCTTTATAGATAAGATTAAGAATTAAATCCTCAGCTAGTTTTTTGTTTTTTTTAATAATTTTGACATTTGTGATAAGTAGTAACATGACAACGACCCCAAACTGGGAACAACTGTGTGAATATGCAGTTCTTTGCTAACATGTGGCCAGTAAGAACTTTAGAGCCTTGTCAGAGGTCTTCTGCCCCCTAGTGGCCAAAAATCAATAAACGTTGCTTTACGCGCTTAACTGAAAACTACATTGCTCAACAAAAGTTAAGAAAACACTTGTTTAATCACAGTATCGTGGAAATCCATTTGTCCAGTTAGAAAGGACTAACAAGTGTGAATCTATTTCCCCATTTCTTCAGTTGTGTTTTTTTGTTAGTGTCCTTATCACTGCTGGCATGAGATGGTGCCTGCAGCCCAAAGGTCAGGTTGCACAGATAGTCCAGCTCCTCCAGGATGTCATACATGCAGCAATATGGAGCGACCTACTCATGTGCATGTTTCTGACCAAACACTCTAAAACAGATTCCATGAGCACAGCACAAGACTCAGCATCCTTTGATGGGACCTGTGCTCACACACCTGGGCTTGGCAGCTCAATTGGCATTCACCACAGCACATCAGAACTTGCAGGTCCTCTGGCCACGGCCCACGTGTGACAGGCACGAAAGAATTTGGAGATGCTGTGGATGGACGATAAAATCCTCACGCCCATTATCAGAAATTGTGCTTGTGTCATGGGCCCTGAGTTCCTGCTGCTTCAAAAGAACATCCAGTGTCCAACAAGAGTGTATAGGAAGTTCCCAGGGTGATGACAGATATTAGAAACCATTAACTATTGACAGCCCTTCACATTCTCCAGGCCTAAATCGAACTGAGAACCTTTGGGATGTGTCAGTGAATCTGAAGCCATCAAATAGCACTTGTCCAGGAGCTTACTGATGGCTTGACCCAGGTCTGGAAGGAAATTCCTTGACCCGATCTATCATCTTATCAGGAGTGACACTGTCAGGAGTGAACATGGCCTGTGATTTCAAATTTCAAACCCTCAAGCCGTTTGTGATTTTTGTTTCCATTGACCATATTGCTCTCAACAAATTACAAAATGTATACCATTAAAGGATTTCAACTTGGATATTTCATTCATTAAAAGCCAATTTGTGATTGAAGCACTCCCTTATTTCACTGAGTGAATTTGCTTCATAGATGTCCTGATATATTCAGTTAAAATCAAAGAGGAAAGGTGAATTGTATGTGGCTGTATTTCTAAAACATAAACATAATACAGACAGCTTTTTTCTGATCTGAATGAAGAAAAGTGCATCATGAGGAGCAGGGAGGAGACATAGGGGAGTATTAATGTGATAAAGGGGCATGACCCATTAAAAAAACTCCAGGCCCGACTATGACACAGTGACACGCACTCTCACTGTAATTTTACCATAAAGGAGTCAACCATTCCCCGGATGTAAATTTATTGGGGAGGCTGTAACATTTTATAGCCGGTACTCTGTAGTGGATGTGACCACATTTGTTCAGAGCTGTTGAAATTATGATCCCAGACATACTGCTGAGGAGCTTCCAGCCTCGCTGAAATTATTTTCATTACTGCTGAAAATTGCAATTAATGGCTAATTGCAAGCTGTAAAGCAGCAGAAGGTTTTCTGCGTGATAAAGACACGAGTGTGTTTTTGCTACAATTCTTGGAACTTATTAGGAGTTTATACGGAGCCGTGCGTGCACAGCCTGTCGCTGTGATTTTAAGAGAAAAGCGAAAAGTAAGTGAAAGTATCTCTATCTGTGATTTAGACAGTGGTGACAAATATTAAGAGCGTCTCCCGTGCAGAAACAGATGGCATCCAGTTTGCTATATAATCCCCTCTGAGTCACTATCAGAGCATCCGGAGCATGTGGCCTTTATCAGTCTAGACTACTTTATCGCTTAGCTTATTTACAGATCAACAAATCAATTTGGTGTGAAAAACAAAAAAGAACACAAAAAGAAAGCAGAAAAATCAACGACATAAAAGTCCCCGTTTTCATTTCTTGGTGTGAAGTTATTTACTCGACTTGTTTCCCCGCAGACCCACGCGCTGCCTTTTCATTGGTAATGAGCAAAAACAGAAATCCTACAGAGGCATCCCGCAGCAGAGGGAGCTTAATTAAGAAATAATTGACTTATATTTTCAATTAATGGGGTTGTTTGAAGTCTGCCTCTGACAAACCGTACCTTTAGAAAGCAGGCACCTTGCGCGCATGTTGGTTGAAATGTGGAAAAGATGTTTTTTCAGAGACTGGGGAGAAAAAAGCTATGAAATAAAGGGCTTGAAATTGGAAATCTAACGCGATTTGAGATGCTAAGAGAGAACGTCTCACTTGTGATGCCCGATAGACTGGATGAGAGAGAATGCGATACTCCCTCTGCATATGTGTGTGTGTTTTTAAAGATGATTCCAGGTATAATATACAGAATTATGGGGGAAGGAAATCATCATGACAAATTTATGTTTATTACATTCCAGCCATTAATTCAGGCTTGGCATGTGCGCACCCACGCACTCCACTTCAAACATGTAATCTCCCTCCTACGGATTCTGCGGAGAATGCAGAAATTTACAGATCACGCAGATCTGTTGTGACATCTAATATGAGTGGCGTTTAGCTGTTAGCACTGAGCATTCCTCCACCTCCACTCCAATAGAAACTCCACTTAGCTGTGGCCCAGGAGCAGAGGAACGTTTGAAATTCTAGCGATGCACGCGTGAAAGGGAATAGAAATGATGCCTAATGTATATGAATGGAAGCCATGGCGTTCAGGTATTTCACACTGCATGCCCTGACAGAGGCTAAAGTGAATAAGTCGTCAACTCGCATTGAAATTCATATTGTATCTCTGGCTGGGGCTGAGCCCATTTTCTCCACTGCGCTCTCGCCATGAGCCATACAATAGTCAGGGAGACATCTAATGAGGCAGGAGAAAAAATATTAAGAGCAAAATCCTTAAACTCAGGAGTTGGCATACTCAATGACCACACTCTAAATTCAATGAGAAAATCTTTTTTTGGTTTTTTGTTTTTTGTTAGGAGCTTGAGGCCGGTGGGAGGGAGAGAACAAAACGCGGGGAGAAGGAAAGATTGAGTGAGTGACTGAGATGGGCTGTGACAATGTCAGCTTTGGTCTGGTCAGCCCGCACAGATGATGAGTGAATATGAGGGAAGCTGGAAGAAGAAAGGCAGGAGGGGAGAGCCGGAGCACATAACCAGAGCAGGAGGGAGCTGCCAAGTGGATAAGAATATTGTAAAAGGAGTGAAAAATCTGTGTAGGACAGCCACTCTGCTCGCTGCTACAGAGTATCAGGTGCTCTGGGAAACACCTTCTTTCTTGACTTGGTGGGTCAGCAGTGCAGTCCAGCTCGTGTACAAAGCAGATACCCAGATTTTGCCTTTGATCCACTGGCTCTGCTGCTTCATGCAGCTTGACCTTTGGGTCTTCTTTATAACCTTGCCCCACTCACCATCTGCTTGCCATTCTCAGTGCTCAGGGTTTTGTTAGCTATGAGAATTTTCTGTACTTCAGTTAATGGCCTTCAATTTATTCCCTCTGTAAGTGCTATTGAAGCCAGAGAGTGTTGAAGTTTTCATTTCAGCAACACATTAAAGCAGCCGGCTCGCGCCTTGTGCTAATCAGGGAGCGATCGCCTCCAGTTTTTAGCCGGAGTTCTTGAGCTTTTGATAGCACTCAGTAGAAAAACCTCTTCATGACCTTCCTCCATTTAAACTTTGACCTGAGAGCGCCCTCCTTTCAAAGTCAAGACAACCTGCGCATGCTCATTTTGTGGCATCATTGCATTTTCTGTCCCTGGGATTTTTTTTGTGCAATTATGCTGAGCGTCTCCTTCGCCCTTCTGACTTCCACGTGTTTATTTGTACACTCTGCTGCGTAACATGTCCTTTTTAATAGTCCCTGTTTTTAAACCGAGCTGTGCTGTAATTAAATGTAGCTAGGCCATTACAATCACAGGCTTTGAAAGCACAACATACATGCTAAAATATCTGCAGCAGATACTGTAAATTTAATCTCCACTTGACACCAAGTCATGCATTTTATCAAACAGCTGCTTGTTGGCAAAGATCAACTTCTGATTTTCCGAGCTTCCCTAATTAGACGTAATCACAAACAGGATCCACACACATGAAAACAATTTGAGCGCCTGCTTGTTTTGATGTCTATCATATTGTTTTAAATGGTTTCAAATAAGTAGCATTTGTGATTTTATGGCCGGTTCTGCTATTACTGTTTGTCTTCCATTAGAAGAAACACAGGGAGCAGCTGCTTGGATCGTCTTTGGCTACATACTGCCCCCTAGTGGTGAGGTGCTGCATTGTCAGTCCTTATGCTGCACCTGGTTGTTTAACACAACTTTTTAAAGATGCCAAGTAACTGGATGGAGGCCAGCTTCCACATTTGAATCAACTAAATGTTTTGTTGGGAGATTATAAAATGAAGTAAACTAAATTTGCTAAACAATTTAAAGAACTCAGAAACTACCTGAAGTTAAGTTTGAATACAATTAAAGACAGTTAAGAACACTTTGAATGAGTTTTATGATTTTAACACACAAAGTCTGAATTCTTCTTCCTCAAAAGAACCAGACTCAACAAACATGCTAATGTTTTTCATTTAAGATGTAAATGCTATAAAAAAAAAAAAAAAACCTAACAATTGTTGAAAAGTTTTCCATTTCAAAAATAAAAATATGCCACTGGAAACCCACTAGCTGCTCCACAGATAAAACCCTACTGACAAATGCGTCATGCATCTGCGCCTCCTTGTGAGTGCATGGCATGGCAGTAGCGCCCAATCATACTGATTGTTAATAAAACATGAGTGAATGTACAAGTTTTGCTTTTAGTATGCATGCCCTGAAAAACACATTTGTAGCAATATTAATTTGCACAACACTGACGTTCAGTTGTGCCACCCATGCAAGAGCTGCATTCAAGGATTTGTGATAACTGCTAATGAGCCTTTTATATCACTGTGGAGAAATTGTAGCCCACTCTTCTCTGCAGAATTGTTTTAATTCAGTCACACTAAAATGTTTCAAGCATGAACAGCCTGTTTAAGGTCATGCCGGAGCATCTCAACCAGAATTAAGTCCAGACTTTGACTCGGTCACTCAAAGACATCAAGTTTGACTTTTTGAGACTTTCAGAGGAGGACTTGCTGTTGTGTTTTGGATCATTGTCCTACTGCATAACCCAAGTGCCTTTAAGCTTCAGGGCATGAGCTGATATCCAGATATTCTTTTTCATGATTTTCTGGTAGCGAGCACAATTCATGGTTTCATCAATTACAGCAACTCGTCCAGGGCCTGAAGCAGCAAAGCAGACCGAGACCACCATGCTTGACTGGTGGTATGAAGTTCAACTGACTTTCATCAGTCCACAGAATATTTTCCCAAAGATTTCAGTGATCATCGAGATGTTTTTCTTTTCTTTTTGTGGGGCCAGTAGTGGATTTGGGCTTGGAACTCTTCCCATGGACACAATTTCTTATTGTTGAATCATGAGTTCTGACCTTAACTCTGGCAAGTGGAGGTCTTTAGATGTTGTTCTAAGTTCTTCCTTCTGGGTGAGTCATCCATCACTCTTAGAGTAATTTCAGTAAGATGGCCACTCCTTTCAAAGGTTCTCAATTGGGCTTCACTGGAGTCCCAAAGCCTTAGAAATGGTTTTAGAATCCTTTCCAGCCGGTAACATGTCAATGACTTTGTTTTGTCAGTTGTTTCTTTAGATCATGGCATGGTGTGTTGCTTTATGAGCCTGCTTCACTTTGTGACAAGGTTCTATTAAAGTCATTTCTTGATTCAGCAGGTCTGACAGTGATCAGGCCTGGGTGTGACTAGTGAAACTGAACTGAGCTTTCCAAAAATTCTGGTTATTTATCTTTCCTAATATGTTTTTTAAATTATCTGAAATATGTTAGTGTGATAAGTGTTATACATTTTCACTGAAACTCAAATTTTGGGCCATAGTTTTTGTTGATACTGCAATATTCCTGAAACAATCATTTTATCCACAGATTTGATCATTTGATCATGAACACAACAAAAACAAAAATAAACTTTATTATTCTGATGCATTTCCTGTTGTTGTGAACAATCAGCAGAAATTACAATTTTCACCAGACTAGCACCAGACTAACAAGAAGAATTTCTGTTTTTAAAGGTAGAAATGCATGAAGTTAAAGCTAGAATTATTGTAATTAGTCGAACAAGAAGATGCCAGAACTTAGTGCTCAGCCTGTGAATATTAGTAAAGTCAATAAAAACGCTCAAAAGTAGAGAAAAAATCAAAAAATCTATTGAATTGAAATCAGTTGATATTTTAAGTTTAATGGCCTTTTTCTTTCTTACAGTGTGCATGTCAAAAGATGTCTCCTACTTAAAATCTCCTGCTTCGGATTTGTATAAATAATGTTATTGAACAATAACAAGACTTCCAGTCTTTTAAAGCTAATTGCTCCAAAGAAAAAGTGTTGCTCTCATTAGATTAGATCTACAAAATCTACAAGATCTCACATGCAGATAACACTCTAAGCAAGACTGGAGGGTTTTGTTTGGGGGGGGAGACAAGAGCACCCATAGAAAGGTTTGGGCACCCCTATAGTTCTGAGCTTAATGAACTTTTAAGAGGTGGTGTGGCTTGTTCACATTCATTCATTCATAATAAAGGTCAGGTAGAGCACATTTTAAAGCTTTATAAACACTCCTTAAACCTTGCTCAAGTAATCAGTAGAGAACACAGCTGCACTGCACTTGGAAAATTAGAGTAATTGATGCCCCCAAAGCAGGAGAAGGCTGCAAGAAGACAGTAGGAAGATGGATGTTTCCTCAGTTAGAAGTGCAATTAAGAAATGTTAGTTAACAGGAACGGTGGAGGCCAGGCTGCGGTCAGGAAGACCTGGAAAACTTTGAGAAAATTGCTCATAGAATCGCTAGAGAAGCAAATCAAAAGCACAGTCTGAGTGCAAAAGACCTTCATGAAGATTTAGAGTGGTGCCACTGCATTCTGCTGTGTTCAAACAACAACTGTAAATCCCCCCAAACAAGAACTGAAAGACTCATAGCACCACAGAAAGCACCTTCATGCTGTGATCCTTGCCAAAGGACACACTGCTAAGCGCTGACCTATCTTTGCTGAGGGCCATTTTTCCTTTTTTATGTTGAAATTGTGGAATATGCAAATTAAAGAAAAGCAATTTGCGTGAAATATTAAATCAAATGTATCCTCTTTAACTCGGTGCCTTTTACAAATCAGGACATCTTTATTGGCCATTCAGAGTCATTTTGACGAGCACTACTGCCCAAACGTCTGCACGGCACTGCACGCAGAGAGAAAAGCAGGCCATGCGAGTGCAGCAGAGGACCTGCGCTGCCTGTCTGAACCAGCTCTGAGTTATTCATAAGGTCGCTCACTGATGTTGGATGATGAGTTCTGGCTTGCAGTCAATGTTCTAGCTCATCTCAAAGGTTTTGGATGGGGTTGAAGTCAGGTCTCTGTGCGGGCCAGTTCTACACAACTTCTTTATATTTCTTTATATGGCTGTTTTTGTTGGTTGGGAAAAAGGGAAATGTAACAATTTCTTGACTGAAAGAACTCTTGAGTTCCGTTTGACGTCTTCTATTTAGTGGATCTGTCCTTAGAAAATGTTCCCCTGGAGTCAGATACTTTTTCTGTGTTTTACACGCTATTAGTAGAGACGCTGTTATTGGAAAGTTGATGGACCAACACTTACTTAGCTGATGTCTCCACTGGCATTATTTATAATAGCTTCAGGAAGGAAAGATGAGCATTCTCAAAACAGATAAAATACAGTACCGCCCCTCATTTCTTTATATTTTGCTATATATGTGTGTATGTATATATATATATATATATATACATATATAAGGCAAAAACAATTTGTACAAGCTGGAAAGTTAATATTCAGTATGACCACCTTACCAACTTTCTAAGGCAAGCTTTCTTGTCATCTCCGTAAGGACTCTTCAGTAATACTTCTTCTTGTCTTGTACTTGTCCTTTTTATTTTGCAATTATGTGGAAGTCTCCCTCAGTCCAGCATCCATCTTTTTAACAAGTTCTTTCTCTACAAAGAGAGCTCCAAGTAAGATTTCCCCTCCAACGTCCTTCATGGCACACTGAAAGTCACAGTAACAGCTCCCTCTCCTGGTCATACCATGAAATGACTTGTCACGATCAGTGTAAAGGTGTTTATGGTGGTTCTTTTTTTTCAGTAATTTTTGCTCAGCATATCAAATTCTCCTCTTGTGTGCTACATCTCATTTAAGGTGCAATCCCCAGCTCCTCGCTGATATCTTCTTTTTTTTTTTTCCTTTTTTTGGGTGGGGGAGATGTGCCGCATGCTTGATTGCAGACTACACAAGTTTCAAAGCATACGCCTTGGGTAATACAAGAAATTAGTTTTATTTTTAATACAGGGGGAAAAAAAGAAGAAGATCAAAGCAATCAATGTTGGCATCCACACAATCTCCCTTCCACACACACAGACACACGCCTAAAAACACAGCTCTGGTTTTGGTTGCCAGCACAAAAAGTGGGGTTTAAGAAGCTCTTAAGAGGCCAGAAGGAGGAGCAGGAGAGTCTGGCTCGATGTGAGGAGAGGCAGTCGGGGGGGAACAACAGATGTTCACAAGACACAGGTATACATTTTTTATTTGTTGAGTCAGGATGTTTGTGTTTGTAGGTCTACTTGTCATCATTTCCTCATGTTTTGTTCCATGTTCTGCATGCCAATGCATTTCTGCTTTCATTCATAATAGTTTATCCAAACGTCTCCTCACTTCCTGCCCCGTCCGTTGTCCTCAGCATCACTGGCATTGCGGCATTTCTGCTATAAATTGTCATAAAACAACTCAGATCTAGATCTTTTGTTCTTCCCTTTCTATTGTGCATTTCTTTAAGAGGATTTATACTGTGTTCTTGTTCTCCCAAAACATTCTTTTAAAACCCATTCGCTATCCCGATGAGTAGTAGGAAATGTAAGGTCTTATGAGGAGTTACTATAAGGCAATAACACTCCGAGATTTCATTTATACTCACTGAAATCTGAAAAAGCACAAAAAAGGGGCAAGTCTGGCTCCTCAAGGTCACACTGTGACATTTCGAGTATGGTGAATCAGATAAACAGCAGGCTTTAATGCTGACAAGTACGTCTTAACTGGCCTCTGCGACTGCACTCTTTAATCTGCCACATTTTTCTTTCCACTCTTCAATTTGACAAACAGGATTTGAAGTGAAGCCACCCACACAGTAAACAGCCAAGAGTGAGCTGCAAGTGGATGAGGCAGGTATTTACCACTCTGTGTGTTTACACATCATGCAATCTCTAACAACAGCAGCAGCACCAGCAGCAGCTGGTAGTCCGCTCTTCGTCTTCCAGCGTGGAAATGTCACCGGAGGTGAATGACAGAGGGCTTGTTTGCTTGGAAGCCAGCAGATATAGCTAGAAGTAGCTGTAAATGATAGCCCGCCCTCCCTGAAAATGGCAACCGTGGCTGCTCGGCTTTATTTGGCCATATAAGCCGCTACTTCCTTTTCCAAACTCTGGGCAAAGCGGTGGTTGAGGAAGAGCAGCTGCCCGTGAGGAAGCAGGCGACTGAGCAGGACGTCGATCCGGTTGCTCTTCAGCAGGACCTGGAGAGAAAAATGCCACAAGTGATGACCCCGAGCAGGCTTCTCGATTAATCAAGAGATGCTTAAAAGCTGGTAATAAGAATGCGCGCTGCTGCAATCTAGTTTCATTACTGCTGAATTTTGCTTTATTGATATTTTTCATAGCACGTAATGAGAGGCTGCTCTTGCGAGTCTCGATACCAGTGTTCGACAATCATCTTTCTTTGGGGAGGTAAACTGTTTAAGTTAATGGATTGCAGTCTGATGATGCCTTAGGACGCATATAGACACAAACACTCGCTACAGTTTCTGAATACAAATGCACTTTACAGCAGCCGGAAGATGCATGAGTCACAGTGATCTACTGTATGTTTGTGGTAAAGAAAAGATGTTTATGCAATTATTCCTGTCAGAAAAAAAGAAAAATTGGAGAAATGAAATAAAACAATACATTTTATCAACAGCTGGTCAGTGACTCATGGCTTCACTAGGTTTGTACAAGTCAAAAGGCTCAAGAGGTCTTTAAAGTTTCACTGTTGAGAATAACTTCAAAGCTAATGACATGTCTCAGTGTTCTTCACACACTTCTCACTGAAGCAGCCATCAGAGATAACACTTCTTTAATCTATGAAAGCCTTAAACAGTATATAAAAGAAGGCATTAACAAATGTGATGTTGCACTTCAGCTTGTGACATCCCCATGTTTAGCATTTTAGCTGACACCAAGATTAGCCAGAAGCAACTATATTTCGATGAGAGCGCTAAGCTATCAGCAGGTTTATCGCACAGGCGCTAAAAGTAAGTGCTGTGAAACACACAAACACATAAAACACCATAACTTCATTCATCAAAACTGAGAGAAAGACTTCTTGCATGGTCTGTCAGCACAATCAGTGACACATGGCCCCATATTACTTGTCAGATAATTGAACTGATGACACTCAAAAAGACATCAATGCCAGAGTTCTCGTTCAGTGACGTGAATTAACTGAGATGAAGCTCATGAAACTGCTGCTGGCTACAACCCCGCAGGCAGGCGTCCACTACTCAATCAAAGGGACAATACTCCTGATAATACAAAGTTTAAAGCCAATTTAAATGGGTTTAACATATGAAAATTCATACGGCACCAGACCATAGCCATTTACAAATTACGGTAACTGGAATTGGCAAGTTTGAACTATAGTAATATGGGCACTTATTATAACTCTGTCATATTTATGAAATCTAAACTGTATTTGTGAAAATAGATCCTGAATACTCCAGACCAGGTCCAAATTAAACACACATCTAGTGCAACAGAGTGAGTATGCTCACTCTAGAAGAAGTCCAGCTCTCCTAGAGTAGCTACCTGCCTGCTGGAATCTCCTGTGTGGTCTTGAGACTGTGCTGTGAGGCTCAGCAAACCTTCTGGCAATGGCACATATTGATGTGTCATCCTGAAGGAGTTGGAGTACCTGTGCAACCTCTGTAGGGTCCTGGTACCAGAAAACAATCAGAAAAGATGAGGCAGGAAAAAAATGTCAGGGGCCTCGACCTGTAAAACCCGTTTTGGGGGTTGTCTCATTGTTGCCCCTCTAGTGCACCTACTCTTAATTTCAAAGCAACTGAAACTTATTTACAACCTACTGCTACTTAGCTGACCAGCTCAGTATCCCAGAAACTTAACTGACTTGATGGTGTACGCTGATTAAAAAGTGTTCCTTTCATTTTTTTGAGCAGTAGAATGTATGTCCACAGCTCACCTCGCTCCCTTGCCCCAGCATGTGCAGGTGCTCCAGGCAGTGGCGGGTCAGGTTGCGCAGTGTTCCCTCAGCCAGCAGCAGGTTCTCGTGAGGCTCACAGACGAGCGTGAAGCCCAGACTCTGAACCCCCAGCCACAGAGCGCTCGTCTCCTCGGAGAACAGGTCTCCGGCTCTGAGCCGCACCACGCCGCAGTCGGCGTCCTGCAGAGCCAGATTCTCTTCGCCCGGCATCGTCTCCACTATCAGCCGACCCGAGGCTTCCCGGGACAGAGAGACAGCACTCCGGACTTGTCTGAGACACAAAAAGTGTTTTGCCATTAATTAGGATGCTTTCATAGTCACAATAACTGTGGGGCTCATTTTATTTTGAGCTATTTAACCAGTTTTACTGATAACATTAGAACAACCGTTGTCTTTGACAGTAGTAATCACTAGTTACAGGCTGGAACAGGAGAAAAACAAAACACACACACACAATGATTCATGAGTCACTGAAAAAAAATATTATTGTCTGGCATTTTACATTGTGTGTTCCCATCAAAATAGCAGGATGCTTTATATGAGAAAACAGAGAGATGATTGATGGTGAAAGAACTGCTATTATGAGTTATCAACAAGAATAAATCCTAAAAATCACTAGAAATAAAGCCAGGGTGCTATTTTCAGTATTTTTTTAAATTACCTTCATACAATTAGCAGTAAAAAAAAAAAAAATTGCTCAAAAGCCAAAAATGGCTCTAGGTACTCTGGCAGGTAAATTCATTTTTTTAAAGCATTGAGACTGAGGCCATCTCGGTGTCTGGCAGACCATCTGTATAACAAGTATTCCTGTGTTCTTGAGTCTAAACATAGCTCCTGTGCTCATCGCTGGATAGATCTTCATGACACTGCATGACGGATATGAATAGAGCATTCAAAGAGCCTTTTGAACAATACTGTATATGACAAACATCAACAGGCAATGCAGGGACACGAACAGACGCCACTCAACAGAATACACAGGCTGCATGTCTTTATCTGGACAGGTGTTAGTTCCAAAACAAGAAAAGAAAACGCACATCAGCTATCAGAGCTGACTGAGACATTTATTCAGGAGGAAACAAAAACATTTTTGCCCCCTGCAGTCTCTGCATGAACTGCTGAATCCTGTTGTAAACACGAGGGAATAGTGTACATCAGATGCATCCACAAAGCGGAATCAGAAGACTACCACAACAGGTCCACTGCGCAGGCCTGGGGCTCTCACTCTGTCTACCTGGTGGAAAATGAATGAAGCTCAAGTAATGGGACAGAGCCTTGGGCTGTCAAGTCATTTCCACTATGTTATTGTAATGCAAAAACACAGAAAGGTGATTAACTGAATTTAATTATGTCTGCTGTCCTTATCTCTTCACTCCTACAGGCAAAATTACACAAAAAGGGCTTAATTAAAGTGTCCACTTCTGTCCCAATCTGTGGATGTCCAGAAAAAAAATGACTTCGAATAATGATTTATTTTTAACTGTTAACCACAAACACCCACCTGGCTACTGCGGTCACCCTCTCCTTCTGCAGAAGCCTTCTTTCCTCCGGGCTGAGGTCTCGGTGCCGCTCGGACAGGACTCCGTCATCTGGACCGAAAACCCGGGAGTACAGAACACGGCTCTCCCCGGCAGACAGAGCACTCACCGGGCACACGGTGTGGATGAGGAAACACCGAACCATGCTGTCGTACTAGGGGAGAAAAGGTTATCCAAACAGAGCTTTTTACTTTATTTCTTCTGAATCGTTGTTTACACTGCTGATTTTAAGCACTTCCGCGTTGGTCAGCTGACCAGTCTCGTGCACTGTTGCTTTTCATAAATATAACCACCAGAGGTCGCTCGCAGTCAGCGACTCCCACACAGCAGTGTTATTCAGAGCCATACAGTATCTTTGAAGACTTGTTCGTTTGTTTGTTTGTTTGTTTGTTTGTTTACACTTACAAAAGATTGTTTTTAAACGGCAGCGTGGAGCTGTGTGGTGGCTGTGTGTAAAATCAGAATAGTTTAGCCAGAATAACATTGCTTTAGCTGACAGCCTATAGTACACTGATCATAGACAATATTGTCAGGAGAAATTTGGTACTCTGCAGATTTTAATCCAAAATTCTGACCGTAACATTCTATTGAACAGGTCACATGTGAAATTAAACACTCCTGCTTTCAGCTCAACATACCTCACTAACTCAATAGTCTCTTTCTTCCTAGTACAGCTCTCAGGACTGAGGGACAGGAGAGGCTGCAGAGAGGCTGAGTGAGAACAGAGGGTTTCGGGGTCTCAGCGGATAAACAGAGGCAGCTGGTAATCCAACAGCTGCTGCTGGTCATGCTTCTTTACACTGAGAGGCCCTCCTCTGTGTGTGTGCATGCGTCTGTCTGTGTGTGTGTGAAGAAGAAAGAGAGCATTCACTCTGCTTTGTTAGCATTCACTCCACCATCCTGTTAACCTCTTCACCCTCAGCCCTGAACTTACTTGGTGTAACTGAAACACAGTGTAACAAGACCTGGGGATAGTTCTAGCTCTTCATAGGATTTTATTTTATTTTATTTTATTAGAAGAACTGCTGATTTTATGACATTCAGAACTCCGTATGTCATTATTACAACTCTAACAGCTGGAAGAGAGTAGCATCATGAGGCTGTTAGCAGTCTGGCTTTATTATTAGGTAATAGGGACTCATGTTAGTTCACCACGTTGGTCCAGAATGAAACATCTCAGTAGGTATTTTAGGGATTTCTAGGCTAGACTAAACTAGACTCCTTAGCAACAGGCAGGAAATCCTGGAAATCCTTATTTTGATCCAAAAGGCCACAGCAAACAAGTAACATAGGCAAGAAAGAAGGACTGTATTTCTCCCATATTAGCTTCTCTTCATTGGTTCCAGGTAAAATCTAGAATGTCATTTTAAAACCCTTTAAAAAAATCTCTTCTCACATGCAATTTGACATGACGATGAGACCCTGTCATATGTTACAGATCGTTTAGTGTCATATTATCCCAATAAAGCACCCTGCTCTCAGAGTGAAGGCTTACGTGTTGTTCCTAGAGTTTTCAAAAGTAGAATGGGAGACAGAGCCTTCAGTTTTCAGGCCTCTCTTCTGTGGAAACAGCTTCCAGTTTGGATTTGGAAGACAGACACAATCTCTACTTTTAAGATTAGGTTTAAACCTTTCCTTTTTGCTAAAGCATATAGTTAGGGCTGGATCAGGTGACCCTGAATCCTCCCTTAGTTAGGCTACGATAAGTGTAGGCTGCTGGGGGATTCCCATGATGCATTGAGCCTTTCTTCTTGAGTCAGCTTTTCCACTCAAAGTGTGTTTATACACCTCTCTGCATTTAATCATTAGTTATTGTTCATCTCTGACTCTCTTCCACAGCATGTCTTCTATCCTGTCTTGCTCCCCTCTCTCCAGCCGGTTGTGGCAGATGGCCCCGCCCCTCCCTGAGTCTGGTTCTGTTGGAGGTTTCTTCCTGTGGAAGTTTCTCCTTCCAACTTTCGCCAAAGTGCTTGCGCCTAGGGGTCATACGATTGTTGGGGTTGGTTGTATTATTTTAGGGTCTACCTTACAATATAAAGCGCCTTGAGCGACTGTTGCTCTGATTTGGCGTTGCATAAATAAAATTGAATTGAATTGAATACAACAACTTCTCGCTGCTTTCGATAGGTTCCACAGTTTGGTGATTCATCTTCCTGAATTCAGTGGTACCCTGACTCTTCTTTTAGATATGCAGTTGGGTTTAGTTACCTCAGTCAGGTTTAACCTGAAATTAAGCTGTCTTGTTTCATTATTTAGCTAGGACACTCATGTCACCTTTGTTTCTATTGCACATTTAAAACAACAGGAGTTCTATCCAGTTAAAGCAGATGTATTTATACTCCAGGTCTACAAAAACTCAAGTACCACAATTCACATAAAAAACACCAGTCAAATAAAAGTAAGTCTTCAGATTTGATTTAAAAACAATCACCTGTTTGACAGGTTTTTATATGGGATGGCAAATTATTCCAGAGCCTGAGGGCTATAAAAACAAAGATGCGGTTGCTTTTAGGCTTTAGGCGAAAAGGGGACGCTGAGAGACGTTGCTGGAGGATGACCTCAGTGACCTCGAACCTGGAGGCAAAATTTGGGCTTAAAACATCCGTGAACTATTGTGGAGCTGATCCTCAGAGGGCTTTTAAAGTAAATAATAAAATTTTAAAAACAACTCTATGTTTCACAGGTAGACAGTGCAACTGAGCTAAAAAAGGAGGGATGTGTTGTCAGGCAGTTAGAAGTCAAGCAGCAGAGTTGTAAACCAACTACAACTGAGAAAGACACTAATACAGGGAGTTATTGTATTCTAACCAAAAAGTGATAAGGGCACGACTAACTGTTTTATGTTTAAGTCCTTATGATAAATATATAAATAAAGATTTGTAAAAAGACAGCTTATCTATCGTGAATCATATCTTTTTCTGTAACTCCACACAAAAATTACTATCTTTTATTTTGTTTGAGATGTCTCCATATAAGCATACAATATTGTATTGTAGCTTAAAATGACAGTGTGTAAAATCTTACTAGATGTCTGTAGATTGCAGACTGCAGTCAACACACATGGGATGCTTACCATTTGTTCCAGAAGACAGACCATTAATCTGTAGTGAGTGTACTCAGGCATTAAAGTGACTCTGGACCAAATCTGCCCTGGAGTCTTTTTGCTATCTGGGCAGGCCACTGTTTGCCTCAACTGTCAATATGCAGATGAGAGGCGTCCACGTCTATTTACTTTTAGGAGGCTGTAAAACTTGAATACGAGTTGATGTGTCAGCGATGTTCACTTCTGTTCAGTGGCACAGACACTATGATCAGTTTTTGAAGATATCCTGTTAGCTGTTAGCCACCATTAAACTCGGTTAGCCGCTGTTAACTGGTGTTAGAGAAAATTGGAACTTTGAAGTTAATATAACATTATTGGACGTTGGCACTTTGCAAATAAACTCATATGACGTGAGAATGTAATCAAACTGTTTATCAGAGGGAAAGTGTGATTTTTAGGAAACTCCATTAGCTTGCACAATGTTAGCTTATAAACAGCTGTTTTTAAGCTAGCTAGCCTTGAGCTGTCCAGATTCTCTTCTTCTTCCCTTTTGCAAGTCTCCAGACGCATACATAAGATGCGATTAGGTGGAACATGATGACCATCTTGGCCATTGTAGTCAAGATGATGGAGCAACACGGTAGCTGCCACAAACCGGTGTTAACTCCTGTGTATTTTTAATGGATGAATTCAAAGTTATGACAATGCATAAATTTGTTGGAACAATTACTGTACATTTATGAGAATAACATTCTTTGACTCTATTAAATAAATTTTTAAAAAAAAACAACTCTCTGTACTTTTAAGATGCGCATAAAAATTCCATGTTTAAAAGAACAGACATAAAAATGGCAAATATGAAGATAGTTGTAGCACTTCTCAAATCACTGGTTAACATATGAATGTTGTGCAGGTGAAATTATGTTCCACTTACAGAAAAGACAGAAAAGAATTGAATGAATGTAACTTAATAACTAACTATTCTTTAGACCAGTGTGTCAAACGTAAGAACAAGCCTAACAAAGAGCTTAATCTGTACGACTGCGTGGCTGGTGCATTTCTCTATGATGACAGTGAAATGACTGAACATGGAAAAAATTAGTCAGAGCGTTGAAGATGCATTTATTTTCTCAAGACTTCATTAGCTTTTCGTCATCAATTTTTCTGAATGGGTGGTTCATCAAATGTGAACGTTTCCACAATATAAATCTTGAGACTAAAAGAAAAATGATCCAATACTTTTGCGTCCCACTTGAGATCAAGTGGCCAGTGAACTAAAACGATTCTGCTGCTTTAAACACTGACTACTTTGGATTCAGTTCAAGTCTGGTTTTGATTCATGCTCGGAAACCAAGAGAGAATTTTCAGCCTACTTTTATGGAGCTTGTCATCAAAATAGACATAGGAGAGCAATATTTCTGCAACACACACATAAGGTAATGATCTACACATGCACACATTGCTCCTCAGCAATAAAGTAAAGGGTGGAGATCACTGCAGGTAATAATTAGACAAAATCATTGAGAGCAGTCAGTGTGAAAGTGAAGGCAGATTATGTTGTCATTGTGAAATTTCAGCTTCAAACACCAGCTGTTTGACGAGGATCGCGTTTTCAGCGTGGAGGAAAACAAAAAAGGAAAAGCAGCGAGCGTGACTGAAGTGCAGAAACTTGTGTCGAGATCACCACAAAAAAAAGTCAGAACACGTTTCGGTGTTTTTGACCTATGAGTCACATTTCCTTGTGATGAAATAAAAACCAGCTGAATATGAAGAACAACAGGATGTGGGGGATGGCAAGGGCAATCAGCCAGTCATACGGACCAATAATGATGAGACCCGCCAATTTGAATTAAAGGAAGCTGAAGACAACATGCAGCGAGTGACATAAAGAACATTTTGTCTGCTGCGCAGGGTGAAATCTTCTTAAATTGTGTGTATGCGTGCGTGTGTGTGTGTGCAGAAAGCAGAACTGTGAGTGAGACATTAAGAAGTTTCTAATCCTCAAAAACTTTGACTTCACCTTAGAAAACCACAATCTCCACCCTTTCCTTGAAACCACACTGTTACGCTTCAGAATTTCACCACCCTTGTTGGCCCGTGCGACCCTTTGATTTGCAGGCTGGTTTGTCAGTTTACTGACAATGTCGGCAGTCGCACAGCAAACAGAGGTTTATGGGTGACACCCAGGCTGGAGGTTTGTTTGAGGGCGCCTTTGATCGGCTTTGCAGAAAAGGAAAGACAGTCACAGGAAGGGTGGCGAGGTTTTAAGGGCAATTCTACAGAGTGCTGGCATGCTTTTTCATCCCATGTCAAGTCTTTACATATCTTCATCAGTCTTTGGCCATATTTGAATTAATTAAACCGATTTAACAGGAACATTGCTTCACACCACCAAGGGTCCACATTTAGTCATTTGACTAAATCCAAACCAAATTAATGAAAGGTCATCAAACAGCATCCACCATCAGAGAGTCACACACTGTATACGCAAAGTATAGGTAGTGGGTCTGTGAAGTGAGTGCCTTAAACATGCATTCAGAATTTCCCTTTGTTGCAAAAAGAAGTCCAACAATCTAGCAAGCTGTGGGAAAGCAGCCCTGGGCTCGCTTGAGCCATGTCCCCAGGAGACACTTTCCTCAAAGTTTAACAGACTCGATTGCTGTTTTCAAGTCTTCCTGAATGGAAAATGTCGTTTATTTTATTCTCTGTTGTGCCCAGAAGGTACCCTTTAGGGTATGTCTTTATAATATACACTGTTTTCACTATGGAAATATGGGATTCCTCCACTATACAGGGAGTGAGACCTCTATTGTGGGAGGGAAAAAAGGAAAACATACACATAAGATATTGTTTCTGTTTATGTTGTATACAGTTTAGAGTTTACATTCATTCAACTCTTTTGAAAGCCGTCAGATAAACAAAGCACACCTTTGAGAACAAGCCACTCGGTAATGCAGCATTCATTCGTGGAAATCAGTTTAAGTGTCCCACTGTTGCTTTGCTGAATTCTTGAATCTCCTAATTGGATGAGTCTAATTGTAAAACCTGGCTCCGTTTACTTTTTGAGGACCTGCCAAGGACTCATCTACATTTTAAAAACGACTATTGAGGTGGAGAAGGGAAGCTTGTATTGAAAGGATCTCACGAGTGTTGCATTATGTATGCCTCGTGTAAAGGTGTCAGGCCTCTCAAATCTAAGCAGCTGGCCTGGTATTTGCAAAAAAAAAGGTGAAAGATACCATAGACTCAGGGACCAGTATGTGTAAAGACTGTGGAAGCTAAATAGTCGTTTATAAAGATGTATAGTGTTTGCTCTTTAGTGCTGCTGTCAGTAATTTTTTAGAGGATTTAGGAGAGACTTGAAGCAGCTTCAGTTGCACAATTCAACCAACAGACATTAGTTTCGGCAATTTGCCACTGGCTGTAAATAAGTTAGACTTCACTCACTGGAATGCAAACAAAGCCTTGTCCTTTCGTTCCCACAGCCACATGGACATTGGGAAACTGTCTGATTTCAAACTTTGGTGAGGTGCCAGCAGGCTTGTGCTTTTACAACCTCTCCTCCCTTCATGTCACGTGTTTTCAGCACGTGGTGACTGTGATATTTTCCCTCCACTCCTTGTCCTGTAACAGGACAGTTAACCTCATGTCAGGACACGTCAAGCTGCCAGGTACTGCCTTCATAGAGAGGAATGTGTTTGTATGCGTGGACACGTGCTGGAAAGGAGAGGCCACTCCCACGGCCAACTCGAGAGGGAAAATTTGAAAAAACAGGAAGCAGCCTGTGGAAAGAAATCCTTCACCGTGCACAGCAGGCATGCTAAACAAAACGGCAGACGGGCTATTCTTAGAGATCAAATGTGGAAAACTGGCTTTGGGTGAACTCAGGCTGAAAGCTGAAGGAAGTTTAGGTCCAGGATGTGTACAAATAATGTGTATATCCCAGAATATGAATAAAGTTTCTCTAAACTGGTCTGTCAGTTCTTTCAGTTAGTTTTTGCCAGAAAGCAGTGAAAAAAAATTACAAAAACAAATCTTGTTTTGAGGCTCTAATGTGATTCGTGCAGCCATCAGAGAGCATTTCTTATATTATAAATCACTTTATTAATCAGAAACAACTCACTGTTCCGCTTGGAATGAAATTTCAATATCACAACTTGGTCAATATTAATATACAAAATCAGCATCTTTCTTTAATGTAGTTTTGTGTATTTAAGACTAAAGTTAATCCTGAGACGAGAAGAGGAAATAAGAATAGTGGCCCTGTTGACACATAGCATGTATATCAATGAATAAGATGTGAGATACACACATGCTAAAGTGACTTTACTTTGAACTGGTCATTGATTTTCAACACTAATCAGAAAAATAGTCAGGGGGGGGGAGAGAGACTCCCTCTGGGCAACCAATTAATTATTAATCATTGACAGGAAACCTGCTGCCTTTTCAAAGAAAGCAGTCAATTAGCAGGGTAATAAACTGACTACACTCACATATAAAGTATATTCAAATGCATCAAAGGCTAAAAATTGCATAAAAGTATTGATCTATTGAGCCTTTTGTACATTTTTAAATCTAGGCCTTATTAAAGACCGAGATAGATATATCTATGAACTGATAGTCCTAATTTTAAGTATGAATTTTAGTATTCGTACCTCACCAAAGCAGCTCAACTCCTTAGCAGGACATACATACTGAACATTGAGACTTTCTTATAGAACAACTGGTTTCAGCTCAAAGACGTGGCAATCATGAAGCCAGTGAGCACTTTTAGTCCCTTAAACTCTGCACGAGTGGTTGTGGCCATTAGAGCTCAACACTTTCGATCTTTGATGGTCTTGCCAAAACCATAAAGGTTTAAGTTTGTCAAGCTCAACTTAAACCTGATTTTATTAAATAATTCTGACAAACCATTTTTAAAGAATTTTAAGTTTATTTTAAAAAGTATTATTCATTCACAAACTACTTGCAAAGAAATATAATTTTAAAATCCTGCGTGATAAAACTCAGAAAGAAGAGGCTGCTATTCATCTCATTTCAACACACATCAGATCTTTATTTCAGCAGCTCCCCCGCGAGCCTGAACCAAAATACCAAAAGCACCCTGCTCATTATAAACCAACATTATTAGCTCGGCAGAGGGTTAGACAGTTCTCTCTGGATTTTAAAAGGTGTCAAAGCGAAACAAAAGACTTCTTATAAGACAGAAAAAGAAAAAGAAAAAAATCTGTCCACACTTGCTGACCTGCAGCATCAGAGAAATCTCACTGCAAAGTAAACAGGTAGCTTTGTTTGCTTTGGTATCTTCTGACTGAGGAAAATAATTATTGCAACAGATGTGGGTGGAGGTGATGGGGCAAAGCTCTGCATTGATCTTGTGCTTTCACATGTTATCATTAAGTATCCAATTTGCATTTTAGAATGATGGAGAAATGCACACTTCAAAGAATACTCAAATCATTCTTTAAAAAACAAAAAGTGTGTGTATGTATATATATATAAAAATCTTGGGGACAGGGACACCTCTCTAATTCAACTTTTTTTTTTCTTTAATTAAGTGCTGATATAATGTAGTACATGACATTAAAAGAAAAAAAAAAATAAATCCAGTGGGGGGACTGAAAGACAAAGTCCTGGCAGTGTGGTCTGTTTGTATATTGCAATATGGCATTGATTCATATCACTAATGCCAGCTTATATTTAAAAAAAAAAAAAAAAAAAAAGTAAAAGGAAAGGTAAAAAACAGGCAGTAGGTCCTAGTGGTTTGTTTTGTTAAAACATACAAATTGTTTAAAATCACCTTTATAAAATCTGTTCACTGCACTGCTGATTTCTTCAAGGATCAAGGATCCATCATTCCACATCCTTCCCTCTTTAACTCGCATAAATAACTAAATTGGCTATAAATGAAACTTTGTAGGAAATTTAAAAATCCCCTTTTCTGCTGGCGCAATCACAGAAGGCATTTCTCCTTGGTTAGAATGAGGCGTTAGACACATGAGGTTGCTGCACTGAGTCCGTTTCATGGAGAGGCAGTGTGTTTTAGCGGGAGGTTGGGAAGATGAGGACGTGCTCACAGCTTCTTCAGTCGTCCGTACATCTCCCTCTTACTGCGCTCTCCGGCCCAGGTGCGACTCTTGAGGCGGCACTTCCTCAGGTCCTCCTTGAAATCCTCATGGTGCATGGGTCGGTAAGACTGAGGTTCACATTGTGCCTGCACAAGAGAACGAGATGAGAGGATTCAGATGACTGAACAGCTGAGATTCATGTGGGTCTGTGATAACTGATATGCTAAAACATGAGCACGCAGTTCTTTGGACTAAAACCAAAGCATTATGGTCCAGATACACAAGGCCTCACCAGCATTTATATTTCACTCCTTGAGAATCAAATCAAACCCAACCTGAAAATGAGGGAAGAAGTCCTTGTAGCCGCCCTTGAGGATGTAGAGCTCGGGGTAGTGAAGTTTGGGATACTCGTTCATGGCGCGGTCTTGCTCTCTGACGAAACGGCACATTCGGGGGCCGCGCTCCGAGGAGAACTCGCAGTGGAAGATGATGACGATTCGCTTGTCTGGGCTGGATGGGACAATCGGGTTCTTGAGGAGGAAGTCCTTCACCTGGTCCTCCTGGTGTAGGTTTAGCGCTCCCTGGAACAAAAACAAATACCTTTAGAGCTCAGGGATGGATCACCTACAGAGAAGTCTTTAATTAAGCAGTTTTTACATCATCACCCCCCCCCCCACAGTTGTTACTGAAAACATCCATCACTGATTTTCACATCGTTCTGTGCGATTTTCCAACACAAATTAGGAAACACTCGAGTTTTATGTATACTGCAATGTCTGTCACTGACTCACCTTGATATGTCCTCCTTCAAACTCATAAGGATAGCGGCAGTCAATGACGATGACTTGTTCAACTACATGATCAAACTGGCCAGTGAGAGCTGCCACCATCTAAAGACCACACAGAACATACTTTTAATGTTTTCAAAAGGAGCAGTGATTACTGTGAAGGGACTGAGCGCTTTGACACAGTACGTCTACTCACCATGTCTGAGGTAATGTATTTGAGGTCTTGGTGTTTTCCATGCACTGTGGGTAGAACGAAAGGCTAAAAGACGAAAGAGGATTTCGTTATTCCACTTTTTCAAGCAACTAACTAACAAGCACACAGAAGAGTTTTCATTCTCCCTTACCTTGGTGAAATCACCTATTAGCTCATTAGAACCAGCCTCACCGTCCAACAGCTTTTCAATCTCTGCCTGGCAGAAGGACTTGGACCTCTGGAGCAGTGAGCAGCCCTGGAAAGAGAGGAGAGGGACACTTACCGAGGTAGCCAAGGAGAAAATGAAGCGATTTAAGATAAGCTTCAAAGCCTGGAACAATAGCCAGTAAGCCTCAGTGGATGTTTCAGAAGCTGGGTGACAGATGGTCAGTGGAGATTTTTTAAATCACGCCTACAGATCATTGCTGTCTGTTCAGAACAGCAGCTCCATGTTATCACTGGTTTTAAATGTTTCAATCAGAATAGAACTTAAGCTCGACAGCACGTTTTTTGAACACAAGACAGTTTTTATTAATCTTGCACCGTGTGGCTTAGACCTGAGCAATGCTGTAAGACCAATCTCAGCATGCATGCACTTCATTCTGTTTTCATTTAAAAGACGATGCTGCTACTTCCTCCCATTCACCTCAGCTCCTCATGTTATTGGCCAACATGTTAAAATGATCTCAAGTTATCCAACTAACTTGCATCAACTATCACAACAACAAAAGTGATGCATGTTGTCCAAGGCAGTATGGCCTTACCATTCTTGGGGATTCTGGGTTTTGTTCCAGGGTGGTTACTTGCGTTCCTGCAAGGCTACGCCGCCTCTTCACCCTGATGGGTGTATTTTCATCTCCGGGGCGGTCAGCGCGCTTCACAGAGAGACGGGAAACAGGACTGGGCATCGAAGGAGAGCGAAACAGGCTTCGTGGTCTGCACCGAATCACAGGCTAAAGAAATGCGAGAATAAGTACATTTTTAAATTCAACCCACATTTTGCGTGAGGTGCTACAACTTATGACAGCAAAGCATCAAAATTTATTCTGGGTGATTGCATCAAAATACATCAGGACTATTCTTTATACTATGCTGTGACATATTGTGTTTGTTGTAAAATGGTTGTCAAGATGGATAAGTCATCTGTGGCTACTGAGAAAACCAGGCACACACTTTACATACTGCACCTAAAGTACGCACACTTACAGAGTCTTCTCCTATACTGTCAGCCACCAGTGGGGCAGTGAGTAAGCTGGCCATGCCCATCGGTACCCCAGAGTCATTCTACAAACAACAAATGGGTGACGTTAAAAATCAAGTCTGACAAAAAGGAATTGCAGAAAAAAAATGAATCCATAAAAACATGAATGGCAGGGACTCACCTCCATGTTGTCATCAAGTACATCCAAAAAGCCATCGTCTTCATCATCATTTGAGGAGGTGAGGGAGGAACTTCTCAGAAACATGGGGCTGGAGTCATGAAAGTCAAGCTGCTGCACCGGAGGAGGTGAAGAAAGCTTTATATAAAAATGAAAAAAAAGTCAGTCAGCATCTTTCGAGAAGCAGATCACCCCTTTTTAACTTGCAGACAGATTCTTCACATACCATGAGGGCTGGGGCGGAGCTGGGACGGCAGGCAAAGGTATCCTTAGACTGCCCGTTGTTAAAGGATCGCCCACGACACCGCGAAGCAGGTTTGGTGGGTTTCTTGAATTCAAAGCTTTCCTGAAAGAACCGCCCCCCCCCAAAAAAAAAAAAAAAAAAAAAAACCACACAGGGCATTTTAAACAAGGAATGCCAACACAGACGTGACAGATTAATAAAAGCACCTGCTAATAACACTAATAATTTTCACTTACATAAAATGCAAATATCCCGTTTTTAACCCAAATGATGAAATGCCGTCTCCACAGTAATAAAAGCTCATATAGCATTGCCTTAGTTCTAAGGCAGTGAGACTTAAGTAAATGATTTTGGTCCAACTGACCTCTGGCATGTTCTCCTTATTCTCATCCTGAGAGGTGGATACTTGGGAAGGTTGCTGACCAAATACTCCATAGCGGTTTGGATCATTTTGCTGCCCCTTCAGAGCTGGACTGAAGGCCATGAGCTGGAGCTGAGTGGGGGAATAAAAGGGAATCAGTTAGCAACGCGTTTAGGCTTAACCTCCACTGTATGGTTTGTTTAAGTTGTGTTTTATGTGTACTGTCAACTCCTCTTTAAGATTAAATGCTATTCAAGCGCCAAAATCACAACTACAACAGGACATTATCTGTTATCTCTGGGGATAACAGATAATATGTGTACGCATAACGCACAAGCTGTAAAATACTTACGGGCAATGAGTTGATTCTTCGAATTGGCATTCTCCTATAATCAACAGATGGCAGAGAAAAGAATTGCAGTCAATAAAATAAGGAGATAAGATTTTTTTTTGGCTTGAAAATTAAACTGCTCTGCAATGTTGTTTTTTGGGGGGGGGGGGGGATAATACCAGGTACAAAACTTACTCATTGACAACTCTGCTTGACTCTCGAATGGCTTTTTCAAATCTGTAACAGAAAGAAGAGTAAGGAATGCTTCAAAAATTACAAAACTAATATATTCTTGCAATAAGATCTGCTAAGAAAAGAGACTAGGAAGGCCTCAACTGTCAGTCGAAACATTGCATACTCATAAACTACAAAGAATCTGGGACTCTATTGAGACACCGAGAGGAACGGTTGAACATGAGGAAGTTGGGTGAATGCATGGAGGCAAGACGTACTCTTTGCATTGGGAGTACGGCCCACCTGTATGCTAAATAAGTGGGCCTGAGAGCTCAGGCGGTGGGAGGGAGGTCAGGGGAAGGGATGCGGAAATCAGCTAATCTACCATATGCCTGCTGGAGCCGATGCTGCAAAGCCCCCTTTCTGCAAGAGCTCTTTTGTTTGTCGAGGGGGGAGCGTGTCCCATTCAGCGCAGACCACAAGAAGGGAGGGCAGCTGTTCTCTGGGGGTGCCCTGATTTCAATAGCTGATGCAGAGAAACTCCAGCCCTCAATTCCCTATTGAAACAAGGCTGCAGTAGAAGAGTGTGCCAAAGCTCAGAGGGGGTGGGTTATCAAACCAGAGCACGCACGCCACATCCTCCCCCGATCATGGAAAACTCCTAGCAACCTAACAGCTGTAAAAGGAGGTGAATGAAGTCTTGAGCACCAACTGCTGCAAAAGAACTCACATCAGACCTCGGCAGATGTCTGCAGGGCAGAGACTCACCCAACTGAGAATAAGGAAAAGGGCCACCCAAGATTAGGCAGCTGAGGGTATGCTAACAAACTGATCAAGATAATAACGCTGAGCACAAGTGCAACAGTATTTTCAGTGAGCAGCACTAGGGTTTCCAACTGATTTTACAGAGCATATTGTCCCAGTTGTATTACTTCCCACCTACAAAATTGCAATATTTAACTATTAAGTTAAGTCCATAATATGTCACACTACATTGATTTAGAAAGTAAAGCTCACATGGTGTATCAGCTAATCTGCTTTGTCTAGTAAAAGGAGCGAGGTCATCGTCTTAAAGTCAACGGCAGAAATATTAATCCCTCAGATGGGAAATGGTGCTTAGCGCTGCTGAACCCTAGCACTGGGGTGGGGGTGGAGGGTCGGGTGAAGGGGCAAAAGGGTAAGGAGACTCACTGCTCAAAGGCTGATAACAATAGTCAGAAGGAGGATAGTTTAACTTACGTGTCTTCCACTTCGATGGCATCTAGTGGGCTGGGGAGATCCATGCCCAGGCCTGAAGGAAGAGATATGTGTCACTAATAGATGATACTGACCTGCCACATGTATACACACATTTCTCATATTACAGTGCATAGGTGAACTGTCTGGTGGAGTAAGGACTTTACATTAGAAGACTGGAATTACAAATAAAAAAAATTTAAAAAAAAAGAATAAATAAAAGACTATACTTGAGACATTTGAGTCGTAACTGAGTTGTAAATTACAATGCATAAAATATTACTGCAGCTAAAATAAATAATACAATACTACATTCCGCATAACCGTATCGAATCTTGTGACTTGAAATCAAATTCAGTCCATGAACATTTGGCCTTATAGCATCAATTAGCACAGACAATAGCTTTAACGGGGTCTCACCAGCATCAGATGAGACGTCAGAGGCGAAGGAGGGAACCTTCTCGAGGGGTGCATGCTTTCTCCTTTTCGGGGTATCACATTGGCTGCACGACAAAGAAAGAAACAGAAAATTTTCCTTAATGTCAAGACTGAAACGTATTGTGCATTGCAAAAAAACGATCAAAAGGAATAAACAGATGACAGGGTAGTTAGTGGTTTGAAAAACGGGAACTGCAGTTACATGAAAATAATTAACAAATAAAAACGTCTTAGTAGTACCTTCCGAGTCCAGCTAAATTGTTCATGTCCATAGCCAAATTGGTAACAGGAGACAGCACAGCCGTGGGCCCAGGGGAAAACAGATTCCTGCAGTGCGAGGTCTTAGTGCTGTGCTCAGGCAGAGAGAGCAAGGAAAGCTCGGGGATCCGGTCGGGCCTGTTCGTCTTAACAGGACTAATCCTGCTAAAAAAAGATTCCATGTTGCTTTTTTCGCTGTCAAATCTGTGCAAAAGTCACGCGGGGGTACTACTGTATGATAGATTTGGTTTGAATTTCGAGTCGGAGAAAGCAAGACAGTCAAAGTTTCGAGCTAACCCGGAAGCTAAGCAGCTAGCTAGGCACAATTGAGATTACATTTCCAAAAATACGAAGCAAAACACCGGCCGTAAGTTAGACGGTGGTTCCGTGAGGTGTAAAACCTAGATTTGGTCTTTCCAAATCACTAAAGCCACATAGCTGTTGTTTATGCCGGAGAGTTACAGCATAAGGCACCTCCTCTCTGACAACCCCTGATTTGTGAGGAAAGGACTGAAGCTGCTCGTATTTATGTTCAAAATAGAAGCTCAGAAGCGGCAATATTTGAGCCAATCAGCGACGTTGTTACATCTGGAAAACCAATCAGAGCGCGAAAGGCGTCTCCGCTGTTGTCCTCTCACCGGATGAGGGAAAAAAGGAGGAGGATATGACACAATATTCATCTTTTTTCTTCCTCGCAATTCTTTTTTTCTGAGAAGAAATTTGAATTTTTTTATTTTTTATTATGTATTTACCGGGACTATACACTCAGAAAAACATGTCTTCAGAGTACTTTATTAGTTTTTCAATTTGTGGAGTAAGATTTACTTAACTGTAAATGATGGATTTGATAGGGAACTTTGAATATTTCGAACAACAATGGACAGTCTTGCAAACAAAATGCCCGTTTTTGCAAACCTGTACTCAAATCTACGATTAATAATCTAACCTCAAGTACAAACTGAAACAAAACGTTCTCCCTCACATTTTCATGAATATTTTTAGTGAAGGCAGAAATATCAAAGTACTTTTTAAGTGAAAGACACCGACAAAGTAAAAAAGCATAAAAATGCATGATTTTAAGTACAAAGCATTATCAACATTAGGTTTAAAACGTGAAATCAATTGCAGAAATTACAAAAATGCTTCAAGTGGGTGTTTTTGGTTGCGCATGTAACAAACTTGTCAAATACAGAAAACAGATATCCATTGTTGTTCAAAAGGCAGTGAAGAAGAATTGAAAAGCAAATGGAAAAACAAATTATAAGTACAGTACTTCAATAATAATTAAGCATAAAAGGCCCAAATATGTTACATAAATCTTACAGATGAACCGCAGGTTGTTCCTTAAGAGGACTGAGCTGCACAAAAATTTGGTAAATCCCATTGTAACACTGATTGTGTGCATGCTTAATGGCAGAGTGAGTCAGTCAAAGAAATCAGCTTCTCGCAGGGCGAACATGTATTAAGAACACCACGTTCTTTCTCTTGTGCTTTTCTTTCTGAAATCATGTTAAATGCATTAAACATTTTATTGATTAGATGAGAAAATAGAACTCATGTTCTAATGAATGCTCCTTGTTGATTGTGAATGCTGTGGGGTGACATGGGAGTTGTTAGGACTTTAACTAATTGTTTTAAAATTCATGTTATTTGAAATGAAACATCACAACCTGGCTCCTAAAATTACAACTAAATGTTTTAGAAAGCATCTCAAATAGAATGAACCCATTTTCACGCTGCTGGACAATAGAGTTTACCACACATATGTTTCAATTTAAAGCATGAACTTTTGACTGTACAATGTAATGATATTATAAACTGCAAAAAATGTAAATGGTTCATGATTTCTGTATTTGTACAGCAGGTTATTACGTAGGTTCTGGTTCTAGCTGGTTTCAGCACAGACTTTTTATTTCCTTTTATGCTTATCCCAATCTCCTATGTGCAGTGGGCTAACAGTCATAAAGTTTGTACATGCTCGCTGTTGACTGATATGCTACCATATATTGAACTGAAAGGCACACACCTTCCTGCAACTAGTTCAACCAGACAATTGAAGTTGTCCAACCGACAAAACCAGACAGATGTTCGTAAAACCACATCGGTATTCTGCCTGAGGTTAATGTCAGGCTTTGTTTTTTGCTTTCATCCATCTCTGCGTGATTCATTTCGAAACTTCTTCCACCAGCAGTCCAGGTTTCCCACATTTTGATTGCATTCACAAAGCTAAGGGCGCAGTGGTGTATAGTTGAAAATCTGATATCTTATCACTCATTTTAACATGACAACAGTGATTTAGTATTTCAGTGAGAAGATCCTCGGCTAACATTTTCAGCTAAGTCGGTGTGTTGATCCTGTGACCTTCTGGTTTTAATCGCTGTTCACTGGACTTCGCTCAGCTAAAGTATCCTTGTAACTGCCATCTCAAATGTAAATGAACTTTCTTTGGAAAGGTGTGAGCACAGCGGTACGACCCAAGGCTCCACACCCCGCGAGTGAAAAAGAGAGACAAAAGTGGGAGAGGGAAGGTGAATCATCCCAAATGAACCCCCTTCAAAACTACTGCTCCCACTTGATAGTGCTAGTGCACTCACACCACAACCTCAGCTGCACAAACATGCAAATAAGACTGAGATCACTGAGAATCATTCTACTGAAAACAAGACTCTATACCATTCAAGTAATCCGATACCATAAACATGTTGATTTTTTGGATTTATGAGAATTCATTTTCCTTCACACTTTAAAGAAACAATGTTGACATCAGTTTATGTATTTGTTGTTACTTTAAATAAGTGAATTGTAACCAAATACAGAATAATTGCAACATGTAACACATGTAACACATGTGTTACATGTTGCAATTGCAAAAGAAGCACACGTAGAAGGGTAGAATTGGCCAGAAGTATTACATTTTCCCAGAGTTAGCTATGATTGCACTTTCTGAGCTTCTGATCATACCAGGCTACAGTTTATTCATAATTGCAAAGATACACATCCACATACACAAACATTTGCAAAACCTCCGACTCGTTCGCCAAAATCACTCAAATGCCTCAAAACCATTCTTATCTATTTCAAAACCACACAATAATTTCAGATCACATGCACACACTCAGTCAAAATAACAACACTACTGAGCATTCAGTATTCAAACCAATCTCTGAACCAAATTTTCTGTCTTTTGTTTTTACCACTTTTACTTAATTAGATAAAGTTTGTAAATCTCATTTAGCCTTTTTGCTTATCTCTAAATATGTTCACATATCATTAAACACAACTGCAACACATCTGCGCTGTAGTTGTGTTTAACTTCTGCCTATTGCGATACCCATTACACATCACGAGTGAATTGGTGTGCAAAATGTGTGTCAGAGAGTGGTAAAGACTACTATGTTTTCTTTATTGTCTTTGGTTTTGTGCTCCATCCAATTTGCTGCAAATCACCTACACTTATGATTGCAGTACACCAAGTCAATACAGCTTTAAATATCACTGCAAGGGCAATGGCATTATGCAAAGCATGCTGCTGTGGAGTTTTTGCGCCATAATGTACAAAGTGAATCAGCAGACTCTTGAAATTTGCTTGACAACTGTAATCCATCACAGTCAGCTTATGTCAAAATAGCATCTTTATTATCAAGACTCAGCAAACACAACGTTTAACTCAAACCTTTCTACAGTTCTACACAGACGGGCTGACTAGGAGGGTCACACTGCGCCATAATTATAGATAAGACCCAAACAAATAAACAGTAAAATGATGATCCAGGGAGCTTTTAAAACGTTATAGTGATTATCTCGGTATACTGTTGTAAACTGTTGTAAAGCCCCTGTGCTACTTGGGGAAAAAACTAAAATCACAGTCTGTAAGTTTTAGTCTATAGCAACAAGTTGTTTGACACGGAGCTGTACTCAGTTTTATCTAATGTTTTATATACATTAATAACAGTTAAAGGCACATTTTGCTTCTTGTTCATTTCTGTCAGATCAGTTAGCAGGCTGTTATCTGTGGGCAGCTGTTTGTGTTACTGTGGAATCCTGCAAGTGTGAGTTCATCAGTGCTTTTCCACCAATTGTCCCCCGACTAAACCATCTGCACTCTTTTCAACCCCCTCTGCAGCTGTGTAACTACAAGGGAGCTGAGACACAGAGAGAAAGAGACACACACACGCACACATGCACACACACCTTGTAGTCTCATAGGTGTGAAACTGGACTTTCAAGGTGGTCTTTGTGAGTAACTTCTGAATTTGACTACCGAAGGTCATGGAGTTTGACAGATCTCTTGCCAAAGGCACCGGGGAGTTTAGACTTGTCACTGTGTGAAACTGCAGAGGGTGCATTTCGGCTATAAAAACGTGACCCACAAGTGTATCACAGATACTTCCAGCAAAATGAAAGCAACGCAATAGCACCCGTGGATCACTGAAACATTTCTATTATTACAGGAAGTGAGTTTAAAGGAAGTATCTTTAAATTATATGGAATATTTGGGAGCACCTAGTTAGGTTTAAATATTAATTTAGGGGGCTTTGACAACTAGCAGACAACCTCAGCAGAGGTTAAGAGCTGATAAAAGCTGGAGCGGTTGATTGGACACTTAGGTACGCATTTGAATTTGTCTTATCTGGAAATGAATCCTGGAAGGAGCATTTACATTCACACTAGTTCAAACAGGCCATTAGCACAGTGGCAGAGCACTCAGACTGTCATGTGGACAGAGGAGACAGTTTACCACCTCAGGCTGATGACACCAGAGGGTAATTAACATGGCAGACTGCTCACAAAACAACGTCTCTTGTAGCTGCTAATAATGATCTCTCTGCAGGTTGAACAGCACTGCTGTAGCTATGGCTTTGTTCCTTTACGAAGAAAGAATTAAACAATCAAATTAACTAAATTTATAGGCATGTTTTCTCACTGTTGTTGCAGTCCTCCGTGAGCCATTTGAGCTATCTTCGCAGCTTCAATCAATACAACAGAGATTAACCTGTAAATGCAAACTAATATAAGCCCTGTGTTTCCTAATAGGACAATTAAAATGTGCTGTGTGATAAAGAAATCTCAGCAGTGTTAAAAAAAAGTGGTACTATGAAAGAAATGCTGCAGTAAGTTAACATTTAACTGCTCCATATATTGTTCTTCTTTTCATTTGACCATTTTATTATGCTTATTTTCTTGCTTCCTCAGAGTTATTACATTTTAAACCTGAACAACCTGCTAATCGATTAGCTTATTTAGCTTTGCTTGAAGATGAAAAGGAGAGGGTAAAACAGCTAGCCTAGTCTGGCTCTCTGCAAAGCTTTAAAAAATGCATTCAATCCAGATTTATGACACAGATTCACAACATTTCTTCAAGATGGAGCAGCTTCTCCACCTAAAACACAACTTGTGGTATTTATAGCAGCACAAAGATATAGTTTGGGGGTTTGTTGTTGTTTCATTTGATAAACCCAGGCTAGCTGTTTCAACCTGCTTTCTATCCTTATGCTAAGCTAAGCAGTAGTTACTGGGTAGCTTCATGGCAGTAGTATAACATTTTCCCATCTATAAAATACAGTAGGCAAAACACCATATTCCTTATTGTGTTTCTTAACGTTCCCTATCACAGGATTTCTGGTTTCTCACCAGTGGACTTTTCACATAAGTGATAAGCATTTGCAAAGTAAGATGCATTTATGTTGCCAAAACACTTTCTTGTCATGGAAGCAAATTACGTGAGGTACTGTGCTGAAGTGTCTGTTGCTGTAAAATCCAATTTTAATAGACATTATGTAGAGGTGTTTTGGACTTGCACATTATATTGTTATATTAAACCTTTTAGGTCATTTTATAGTGATGAGATCATTTTGTGAGCAGAAATCCTGCGGTAGTCAAGACCCTTGAAAGCTTTAACTCGTCCTATGTATGCTCACAGCCCTCCGCTCTACAGAGGAATGAAGGCTTCATATGCATGGACACAGTCAGGCAGCTATGTTACCCCCATCCTCCTCCCTGGTGTCCTGCCTGGTGTCCATCCATACCATTGCTTTCGCTCATTGTCTCTACTAGTGTCAGTGTGTATAGGTCAGCCTTTCACTCGTAGATACCCCAGCTCCCTCCACATTTACCCACACCCGTAGGCGCGGGCCAATGCAACAGGAGTCAATATCAGCTCTTGGAGAAGGCTGACAGATGGACACGGGGGGAAAGAGCTCCAGCCTTTGGCCGGAAGTTCTGGAGGGAAAGACAGACAAAAGGCGAGGAGGGGGCAAAGATGGGAGGCTGCAGCGGGCGATTGAAGGGGTTAATGAAAGGGAGGAGGAGGAGATAGAGGTTAATAGAGTGAAATGACATCCTGATAAAGCTCAGTGTATTCTGTTAATACACAATATTAAAGCGAGAGAAAGCAGACATTTTTAAAAAAGGAGATATTATTACACATCTTCAGCTCCATTTTTGCTTGAAAGGTGCATATAAATGAAGTCAGTCCTTATTATTCTTAACATCATTATTTGAGAGTAGGAAGGAAATGAGCCTTTTCTTAAACAGCTGGAGCAACACAGTCTTCCTGTGTTAGTCTGCTCTTTTATGATTATAAAAATACAAAACAGAGCGGTTTAAAAATAGAAAAGAATAACAAACACAAGTTAAAAACACCACACAACTAACTGTTACAAAAGATATGAGCAGATCTATAGATGTGAAGCTACAAAAATAAAGCAATTAAAAAATGAAGGATCTCAAATATGTCTGAAAGTTTCTGAAAAGGATTTCAGAAACAAAGATGGAAGGACTTTTTACAAGATTGTGTACATTCATGTTTGTTTAGATGTTACATCTTTTTTTGTTTTCTGGTTTATGGTATTCATACCTGCATGTGTATGCATGGTTAACACTTTATTCCTGACTTATAATGGGTAGTTCCACATGTTTTCTACCATCTTTTTTAACCCCTTCCTGACCAGTGTTGGTCAAGTTACTTGAAAAAAGTAATCAGTAACTAATTACTGATTACTTCCCCAAAAAGTAATCCCGTTACTTTACTGATTACTTATTTTCAAAAGTAATTAATTACTTAGTTACTTTTTAAAAACACGATTTACAACCTGAAGAGGTGATAAAGCGATAGATCTTTCAGCCCAATTCTACTTTTTCTGCATAATCCATCATACAAAATGTAATCAAATGGAAAAGTCTCTTTTTTAACTTGTTTTATCAGTTTTAATCTTTTAACTTTATGCATCAAGCAAAAATTTAATTATATGCAACATTCTTTGACTTGAATAAATTAGTTTAACATTTAAACCTATTTTCTGCACATTCCAGCACATAAAATAAAATATTTTTTGTGTTTACACTCACTCTTTCAAATAGATGCAAGTAAAACACAGCAGAAAATAAATAAAGTCAAAGACTCAGCGGTCCTGTTGCTCTATTTTCACCTGTAAAGCAGGACTGCGGTAGGCGGAGGTTTACCCTGGTGCAGGCGTGCCGCGGTCAGTTGAAGAATCCGCGAGTTTCTCTGTGAGTTTCCCATTACGTGGTAGCGCACTCGGTGCTAGCTTGGAAGTTTAGGGGTTTTTTTCGCTGTAAAAAGAAGTTTTCTTCCCACGCGCGATGCTAACAGATGCTAATGTTTTTGTCACTTTTTATGGAATCAAACTCAAAGTAAGGTCAGTACTTCCACGCTTTAAACGCTGCACGCTCATACTCTCTCCCGCACTCGATATATTATCCATTGTTGATCTGCACACAGCTGTTGTCACGAACGTCGCACTTGCTTACGTCACTGTCATGAGACATTCTCGCAAAAAAAATCACGGTTTTAGTAACGCAGTAACGCAGCGTTCCTACGGGAAAGTAACTGTAATCTAATTACCGTTTTTACAATAGTAATCCCTTACTTTACTCGTTACTTGAAAAAAGTAATCAGATTACAGTAACGTGTTACCCATCTCTGTTCCTGACACAACACCTAAGCGATCGCCGCCTCCTCAGTTTGAACCAGCGATCTTTCACTTGTTAGGTTATTTACTTTTATTTTTACCTTTGGTTTATGTTATTTGTATATGGCACAAATACCATACCATAGATATGGTATCTGTGTTATATGTTTATTGTTTAGTGTAAATAACAGAATCCGTAAGGCAAAGAAGAAGAAATGTAGCCTTTAATAAATACAATCTTAGCTGCATTTAAATGTAAAAACAACAAAGATAAAGAAAAGTAAATCAGAAATGTATAGTTATAGAATAAAACAAACTGCTTTTAAGCCGAGCAAACGAGTGAGGCAAAGTTCATCATGTTGTGTTGAGCAGGCTGTTAAGTCAGGCTCCACACTGTGAGAAAAAAAAAACGACTTAAGTGGGAGAATTTGTGAGTGAATATCCTCGGCTGTTTACAGTTTCTGCTGAGCAGATCTTTATCTATGCAGCAGCTGGGGAAATGGATTTAGATACCATCATAGTGTTTTACAGGGACACCTCAGAACAAACTCCACATACTGGTGACATTTAAGTATCTCCCGCTTTTAGCATTTTTAATTACTGTATTCTTCAAAATTGCTATTGACGCGTTTATTATAAGCAGATAAAACCGTGTATGTAGGTCATCAGTAAGAGATGGATTTAAAACTTTTAAACTAAATGTGTTTATAATGCATTGTTTGCTTCAAAACATGAACAATTATCAGCTGAAGGACATGATTTTCCCCCAGAGCGCTCAGTCTTAGGCTGTTTCATGGCATTTGATAGACACTGCTCTGTTGTCTTAGAGAGCAAAGAAAAATATAATTTCTAAAAGGCTTCAGTGACAAAGTGTACACTTGTACTACACAGGAAACAGATAATCATATGCAGTACTACAGAGCATAGATCACACAGTTTAATGTGGTTTGTACATGAAGCAGATGCTTTTAGTCTTTGAAAATGTTCCTCACACATGTTTTTTGGTCAAAAACAGTTTTTTTACACACACACACACACACACACACACACACACACACACACACACACACACACACACACACATAAGAGAGAACAATGTGCTTTATATTGTTATATTATAAAGTAAAGACCCAACAATAATATAGCGAAAACACCACCGCATTCAGACGAACCCTATATGAGCGAACATTGGTGACAGTGGGAAGGAAAAACTCCCTTTTAACAGGAAGAAACCTCCAGCAGAACCAGGCTCAGGGACAGGCAGCCATCTGTAGGTGAGGGGAGGTAGACAGGACAAAAGACAAAAGGCTGTATAAGAGAGCCAGAGATTAACAATAACTTATGATTAAACACAAAGTGGTGAATAAACACAAAGAGAGTGGAAACAGGAGCCTTGGCCTGTTGCAGTGTAACTAAGGGAGGGTTCAGGGTCACCTGATTCAGGTCTAACTATAAGCTTTATCAAAAAGGAAAGTTTTAAGTCTAATCATAAAATAGTTAAGGTGTGTGTCTGTCAAATCCAAACTGGGAGCTGAGTCCATGCAATAGAGGCCTGGAAGCTGAAGGCACCATCCTTTGAACGCAGTTCCTCATTTTACCACCAAGTCTCTTCATCCTCTTTCTGTGGTGTTTGTATTCATCCTCTGGAGAGAGCATTTACCTTCTTGGAAGTTTCCCTCAGAACTGTAGCAGATATACATTTAGCCGATATAGTGAGATAGTGAGTATCACTTAGTATCAGGGATACTGAGTGATAACGCGAGACTCCCTTGGTCAGAAAAGGGACAAAACTAAAGGCAGAAAGAGCCACTAGCAAACACTGCACATAGCTGCAGTAAAGTGTCACAATGGCAGAAACGCATGTAAAAATAAACATGCGTCTTCAAGCCCTTGACTTGAAGCTCAGTTGCAACTTGATTATTTTATTTTGAAGTTATTACATTTGTAATACAGAAAAAAATGATGCATAAAAATAAAGTATGTTACAGATAGCTCTGAAAATTCCTCAACAGTCATCATTCTATGACATCTCCCAGTTTTTCTCAAATAGCCTAAATTATGTTGCTGTTGTCACCTTGATGGATAACTACAAGAAAAGAGGGGCAGCCTGTCTAGGAATAAAATCACCGTCCTTGTGATACTGAGACTGTCCTTTTGTTCAACTGCCAATGTGAGCCATGGGCACTGGTTGTGTGTGTATATGTGTGTCTGCGCGTGCACGCTCAGGCATATGCATCTTGAATATTGCATAGAAAGCAGCTGGCAGCAGTTGGGCTGCCCATCTGTCAGAGCCAGTGCGGGGCTTCATTTTCATAGGATCAGACAGAGAGTTATTAATCATGGATGAGGTCAGGGATTAAAAGTTAATAAGTTCCACAAGTATCGGAGGAAACGTTACTAAATATTCGCTCAACAATTAGGAGCTCTTGCCGATTATCACCCAAATGACTGATTCCTTATTATTACTGAATTAATTGGGATTAATGTCATCCATCTATGCAGGGATTAACTTCCTGTTCAGAAAACGTCCACTGTATTGGGGCAACACTGATTTAAAGAGTTCCCCACACTTTTTCTGACCAGCAACGTTTTAAAAACTCCTGTAATTTCACTTTTCACTCTACTGCTTATTCTTTTGCAGTTAGTAATTCCCCCCTCAAAAATAATCCACAGACAACTTTAACGTTGTGTTTGTTATTATTTATTATAAAGTAACTGATTCAACATGTGCTGCAACCAGCGGTGGTATGCTGCCACCTACTGGCGACGTTAGTGTAAGACAAAAACGGGAGTAAGAAAACCTTTGTTTTTCTTTCTCTCTTCTTTGGGAAATAAATGTCACATTCCAAATGAGGATTCACAAACTATCCAGATAATTATAATTTTTTTTTTGCATCATCTTCATGGAGATGAACTGAATTGATGATTAACTGTTCTTTTACTGACGGAGAGTTTATGTGAGAGGAGATATTTGGTTTCCATGGGCTCACTTTTAGCTTGCTTGGCACCTCCTTAACTTCTCCCAGCAAATAAAACTTCAGTTGAAGTTATAGGAAGTAGCTTACACTCTAGTTTTGTTCACTAATTTCCCCTGGCAGGGGGTGTTTAATGTGTAATAATATAATATAATATAATATAATATAATATAATATAATATAATATAATATTAAAGGTTTTCTTTGTTTGTTGTTTTATGTATTGACCATGTGGGTGTAGTGTCGGTGTCACTTGTAGTGTAACACCAGTCGAAGAGCACACGACGGTGTAGAAAAAGGTGCAGTTCCTTTAATGGCCTCTAGAGGCGAGCTCCAAAAGTGAATCAATCTCCTTTTTTTTATTTAAAAAAATTATTTTAACCTGATGTAAACAAAAACAAAACACAAAAAGATTTGGATCTCCAGAGGTAGTATCACTCTTTAAAGCAAACATATGGTGGGTGAATTTCTTTTTAACAACTCATAAATTGACTGGTACTCAATATAGCGCCTTTCTACTCAGTTAAAAACTCAAAGAGTCATTCACCAAATCACACACACATGCACCCACAAACGCACACATTTGTTGTACAGGTAATTATTAAAATTAGAGGCCTGGCTGCTGTGATCAATAAGCTGCAGGTCGTCTGTTTGCTAGCATCACCTCTTCACGTGCTTTTGGTCTTGCAGAAATTAGTGAGCAAACTGCAGAGCAAGGAGTTGAGGGAGGTGGTTTGAATGGCACCAATTCAGTGGACATACCAGGCATCTGGAGGCATCTAGACATTAATCTCTTAAGCCGGTTTAAAAGGTTGTTTGGCGACAAGAAGCCAGGAGATGCTGGCTGAAGTTGAAGCTGTCTAGGAGCTGCACAGAGTTTTCATTAACTCTGCCATAACTAACTAACTGACTGCAGAAGTTGAGGATGATGTAAAGAAATTCCAAACTCTTAAACGTCCCAGAGAGGTTTCCCTCTGAGACTTCACTTTGTTTATGGTGATTACAACTGTTACAGTTTATAACCTCATCTGTGTTATTTTAATTGAAAAATATATTTCGATACAAAATAAATATATTTAAGTTGAAAGTGTTCTGTTAATTCATTTCCTCTTTATCCCATTCCTACAGTCTCTAGCCCAACTTACATTTTACTAATCAATAAACCTCGGATGGGTTATTTTTTTTTATTTAACAATAAATCTTTGTTTGTTCCGCATCATTTTTGTGCTTTGCCTGTTTCCCTTTTCTGTTATGATGATAGCTGAGACTGTTTTGACTCTCAAGGTCATTCTGATCTTTGAGATTCATTTGCAAATGTTTTATAAGGCCTATAGTAGACGGTGTGCTGTAAAATACTTAATAAATATCCTGTAACCGCCTGAATTAGCCATGGATATAAATTTTGGTGACTGTTAAGTTATATATGTGTGACGTATGTTGAATCTAACATGAAAAAAATACAGAGAATGTCATATACACATTGCATTTGCAGAAATCCAAATGAAAAGAATAGAGATTTATAATACATTTAAAAAAACATATAGATGTTAATAATTGCTGTATGTATTAAGATGCTTCTGCAAAGTTTCGTTCATATAAGCCTACCTGTTGACGAGGATATGGGTACATATGTACATACATAAGCTAAGATCATTATAGTAAGATTAATTTGAATGCAGACATGATGTAACTCATGGAAAGTTAGCTCATATCTTAATCGTATGGAAAAATGTACATCTATAAACTTTCTTACTCATTTACTTAGATTTTCTAAATGATACCATGAGAAATAAAGAGCTCCTAAATCCTTTTTGTACATTATTTAGAAATGGTTAATCCATCATTTACAAATAAGAAAATGTTGTCATGTTATATATGAATTTATTAGGCCTGAACAAAGCGTTTAAAATGATATAAATGAGGTACAAGCCGTCCAAGAGGTTTGTGCTTCAGTTTTGATAAGTTTCTGGCAAATTAAATTCTATTATTTTACCTGTCTTTTACTGACTCTGACTGCTTTGTGTACTTTGAACAGCATGATATTGTGACAGTAGGATATTATAACCAGTTAATATTTTAATTTACTGTAAATGACAAAGGATCATGGGGAAAATGTTTGCGCAGAATGTTACAGTTTCTGAATACAGTAGATGATAACTCAGGACTCCACCAGTTCTTCAAGGACTGAGGAGAGCAACATTTTTTCCAAGGTGGCAATAAACTGGACAACTGAAACACGAATTGACTTTATGACTTTTTTTTTTTCCATGTGGATGTTTTTCATCACTTTAACAGCTTCTACCTCACTTGTCCACCAGATGTCACCAGATGCCGTCCCTGGTTCTACCTGTGAGCCTGTGTGTGGTCTTGTTTGAAGTGCTCAGTCTGCCCTTGTGAAAAAACACTAAATAAGCCATTGTGTCCCCTGACTCTTTGCATACTGGAGCAGACAGGGAAGTGAGATGTAGTGTGCCTCTAGGTGGGCCGTCCACTCTAATTATTGCACTCTGTCTATCATGGCCCACATAATCTGCAAATCTGTCTTTGTTTGTCATTTCTCCATGGAGACAGCTGCTTTGATCTGCTGTTTAAAGTCCCTGTTGCTCAGCTCAAAGTCAGGCTACATGACAGAAACAAAAGACTACAGCCAAGGTGAGCCAACTGTAAACTTTGAAGTTACGCGTCAAACCACAAGATTCATTTACAGTTTCCTTCTAAATGTAAACAAATGTTTATCCCATCACCAAAATTACAACATAAGAATGAAAGTAGTGCTTTCAGGTTAGATCTGCACAACCCTTTCAATCAAAGGTTCCTGAGGGTCAGTCCTTGTTCATTAGTCTTCAACCTTTACATGCTCCTGCTTGTAGTGCAGTGTCATAAAGAATTCTAATATATCCTACCGTTCTTATGCAGGTGATATTTCTATCATCTGTCTTTAAACTGCATTGAGCAACTCAGGAGTCATTCTGAACAGTGCTCAGAAAACAGTGGTTTGATAATCACATCAATAGTATTACATGAACTGCTTTCTGTCACTTAAAAATACATGTAAAGTTAGAAGACTCCTAACACAAAATGATTATAAAAAGGAATTGGTCGATACGTTCACATCAACCAGTTTACATTACTGCAATGCTGTATTTGCCTGATTATCCAAATTATCAATAGGACAACTTTAGCTCATTCAAAATGCACCATCCTTACGGCCACACGGACATTTTACCATATTACTCAGCATTAAAGGGACTTCACTGGCTCCCAGTGTAATGTGGAATTACCCCTAAAATATTTTTACTAGTTTATTGTAAAGAATTAGATTTAAGTGTGCTGAAGGTGCTTTCAGCTATCGTGGTTCTGTTCTTTGTAACAAGCTGCCTGAGGACCATCTGTGCATACACAAGAACAAACTAAAAACCTTTTTTATTTACACAGGCCCACAATCAATAGCTTTTTACATTTAATTTGTAATAAACTTGTACTTTTTTCACTGCCTTTATGCATGAGGCAAGGGGCTATGACTTAAATCCAATCCACTGCTTTTGTGGCTATGCAGCATGTGTTGCCTGTTCACCCAATGAGCTAAACCAGCACTTGCCCAGGTATTCTTCTGATACACTGAGCATATAGTTTGATTCAAGTATTTGGATAAAGACAACCATCTTCTCATTTTGGTTCTGTACACCACAATATGTTCTGGTTCATTGTCTGTATTATGAAATGCCTCCCAATCAATCTGAGTGCATTTAGCTGGATTTAAGCAGACAGTATGTCTCTGAACACTTCAGAATTCATTCAGCTGCTTCTGTCCTGTGTGTGCTGTGCTGGCTTTTTTAGAGTTTTGTTTTTTGTTTTAGCCAATCTAGCCTTTCTATTCCTGAGACTTATGAGTGGCTTCCACCTTGCAGTGAACCTTCTGTATTAAACTTCATGCAGTTTTCTCTTTATGATAGACTTGATGTAGATACGCCTACCTCCTGAAGAGTGCTGTTCACTTGGTTTGCTCCTGTGAAGGGATTTCTCTTCACCATGGAAATGATTCTGCGATTATCCACCGGTGTTGCCTTCCATGGATGTCCAGGTCTTTTTGCATTGCTGAGTTCACTATGACTTCTTTTTTCTTTGTTTTCTCAGGATGTCTTGATGCATGCTTAACCATCCAGGTAAGTAAATCCCAAAAGGTTGATTCAGTTCATCTGACAGCAGCATTTTCAGTGGGAAAACGCTCCCACTGAACAGAATCAACCTTTTGGCTCTTTCTCGGGATGCACCAAAATGTAGATTTTGCCACTCCTAATATTGTAGCATTTTCTTGGATGGGTTTTTTCTGTCTTCGCAGCTTAAGGATGGTTTGTTTCACTTGCAAAGAGAACTCATTTGACCGCATGTTGTCTGTTCACATCAAAATCTTCTAAATGGAAGATTTTAATGATCAAGCTGATGTTTTTGGTATTGCACGGTGGATCAAGATCTGACTGTACTTTTCTTGTTTCATATTTCCTTAAATTTTAACAGGATCCACTGACTTAAGTGCAGCTCCAAACCATGACAGAGCCTCAACCATGCTTTATAGATAGATGTAGACACTCACTTTTGTACTTCATTCCTAATTTCCTCTATGCCTGGTGACAGTAATCTAATTTGCTAATGCCGGTCACATATTCAATCAGCTTATGTGATTATTTTTCAGACAATTTCATACAAATTTAGATTCTTCACTACGTGAGACCTGTTGTCACCTGCTGTCATTTCTTGTGTATCTTCCCACACCAGTCTTTTTTCTCCGTTTCCCTTAATAATGGCTTCTTTAGAGCCACTTTTCTACTGAGAGCATTTCTGACAAGGCTCCAGTGAATAGTAGATGGTTTAACTCAGGTCCTGTGTCAGGTCTTTGCTGGATTTTTCCTTTCTTAAGAGCGTGACTTTTAGATATTTTTAATGATTGTTTTTTAGGCCTGCCACTTCTTCTTTTGTCTTCCACTTGTACAATTTCCTCCAGTTTCCACTGGAGACTACAAAACAGACTACAAAACAAAAATCTATTCAATTTAATTTCTATAGCATCAAATCACAACAAGGTTGCCTGAAGGTGGTTTATATTGTAAGGTAAAGACCCTAAAGACCCTGTTACTGGTTGGGGGTCAGTGGAGGAAGACAGGAGTTTTCTGATTTCTACCATTCATTAGATCTTTATTGTCATCCAGACAGTGACCTGAACAGTCAGGTTTGAATATGCAGGCTTGTCATCATTTCCTATAAAAGGCCTGAGTGTAGGGGGGGTGGAGGAAGTGTAGCAGTACCATAAGCAAACAGAGAATGTGAAGAGAGGAAATGGCTTGTCCCTATAATCACAGCCCAGGAGCAGCAGTGCATTGAGCTCGCAGCGCCAGGGTGCTTGGCCTCTCTCTGTCTTCTTTCAATGCTGCAAAACCCTGCAAGAAGTGCTTTATAGACAAGCTCTGACACCCACAGGAAGTGTAAACAGAGGTCAAGTGTTAAAGTCCAACCCGCCAATTCTCACCTCCATTAAAGATAGAGGGGGTCCCTCAAAGCACCTGGGAAGAGCCCACCCTTTTAAACACTGGAAAGACTGGTTTTAAAAAGAAGCCTTATGACTCAGTGAAGCTCTGAAAAGTCTATAATTTATGCATTTATCAAAAGACTAATGGGGATGCTAATTTGACTAGAGAGATAAGAAAAGGTAAAGTTTGTTATTAAATGTGGTATCTACGTCTGACCAAACTTTTCTCAAAAAGGTTATAATGATGCCACCTATAAGGCCTTTCACCAATCAGTGTGTTTCAGATCTCTGCCTTCACTTATTAATAAAAAAAATGCATGCTCTACTGGGTTGAGATCAGGTGACTGACTTGGCCATTAAATTAGCTGGTTGCTAGATGGGAACGCACCGTTAATCTTATTACATTTTAAAGACAGACACAGCAAAATTTTTGTATCACAGTTAAAACATGAAGCTCTCAGAGGCCATAAAGGCAGTTCACTCTCTGGGACGGATTTAGTTTTAAGCAAATAATATTATATATGATATTTAAAATCACCATATACCATTTTTCTAAATTTTGCCAATACGAACAAAGGCAGCAGATTTTTAAGGAAAATTTTAAAGATAAAAGACATTTTGTGGAAGTTTAACATTTTGAGGTCAAACATGACAAAACATTTTAAATCTTCATCCAGTAATTTCTATGCGTTGACAATACGCAGTACACTTGTAAGCCAAATTTTAATGGATTGTGAACAGGACCCCACTTTGCACCCCCATGAAGTTTAATCAAATGTCATTAAAAAAAATTGAACGATCATGTTTACAAACAGAATGATGACACACCTGCACGCAAATGCTAATGAAAACATAATGTCCTTGTCAGAGGTAATGCTGGCATCGGGAATTACAGTCAGTCCCCCATTTTCAGAGGCTTGAGATGAATTTGAAAGTTGACAAACAGTTTCATGGCTGTGTGAGACCTGTTCCCTTGTTATTACATGGCAAATGATGCAAACATAATATCAAAATTCAAGGTGTTGATTTTGCATTTTGCAGCTTTTGGCTGTCATTTTTACTACAGGGCACAAATAGGCCATTTAAAGCCATCACACACAGAAAAAACGTTAGGAGTGGACAAATGCATGATGACAGAATCATTTCCATCCTAAAGAAAAAGAACTTCACAAGGTCTAATCACGTCTCTGAAAATGGAGCACAAATGGGTACAACTTCTAGAAAAAGTATTTTTTTTTGGAAAAACCCTTGAATTAAAGCTGAAAGCTGGTATTTCAATCACATCTTGATTTTTTTTTTCATTTAAAATCCACTGCAGTGGTCAGAGCCATGCAGAGATGTTTGAAGGTGCTCAAAGTTAAAAAGGACCACACAGAACCAGGCTGACTAACAACAACACACATTCATCAAGAATCTAATATGGACTCACATCATACTATATCACTGTCATCAGGTGGGGACAATGCAAAGCAAACGTAGCCTATGTTTTACCTGATGGGTACGATGTTGCTGTGGAGGGGTTGCTGCTGCTCCTGCTGCTGATAGTGCTGGTGGGCAGGGCTGTGCTGATCTGAGACTGTAGACTGTAAAAGGTTCATAGGAGAGATGGTAGCTGATAAAACAAGTGTTATGAGATAATAATAAAATGCAAAGATTGGTGACAGTACTTGGAACCATAAGGCAAGAGATTTAAAAAACCGCTCTTCCTCCTTCCATCTCCTCATCTCATCCATCACTCTCCACTTGCTGTCCATCTGAGAACAAGGCACAGTTTGCTATTGCATTAAACTGTTATTCAGTTATCCACACTTAACAACTCTTGCACCTAATCCATGATAAAGTAATGATAGAAAAATGTTATAGAACCAAAATATTGTGTTTATTATTATTGTTTTTATACTTGAATACCTCTGCAATGCAACAACTGGTACATGTGTTATTGTGACCTGTGCTCTTTGTAGCCCAGCTGGTGAGGGATCCACTGCTTTTAGCCTCACACAGTTCCTTTGGCGACTGTTTCCTCCTCGTGTCCTTACAGGGCATGTCTGGACAATGTTATACCATGAGTAATAATTAGAAAAAATGCACACATGTGCATGTTTTCAGGGGATAAATGTAGGCACGGGAGAATAATTGGGTAACAATTGTCAGTATTAAAGTAAGTGATGAGTAAATTAGACTGCAACATTTTTAATTGACCAATGTTTTAATTAACGTCGACTTTTGAACAGAATAAACTGAATGTTAAACAAATAATAAATTATAATATTAAAAAGCAAAAGAACAAATTGTCTTGAACTAACTAATCCAACCCTTAATTTTAAATAAATTGAGATAATCAAAGCCTCTGGAATTAATTCTAATTTTTTTGTACTTTTCTTTTTTATTTATTTATTACTTCTGAAATCTTTTTGGAAACTAGCGCCACTTGAAAAACACAGTATCTGGAGGACTTTACAGCCCATTTCCCAAAGAAAATGCAATCACATTGTTTATACATGAAACTACTTATAGTATAATTTGTTTTTCCTATTAAAGCACTAGCTGTTACCTCTTGTCTGTGCCTACTGGTAAGCATTTTTAGGTACTGAAAGTAACCGGTAATATGAAGCACTACCAAAGCTTGTCGCTTACAATGGCTGCACATACATTTGACCACATCAGTGTGCCAGAACCATGCATGATGGAATTCAGTTCTAATAGACCAGGCAGATTTGCACCCACAATTATCTGCACAGGCTTCACGTACAGCAAGTGTCTCAGTTCATGGTGCAATTTTTTTTACATTGTATGCAACAATAAATACTTTATAAGGTCAGCAGCAGCAGCAGCATGAATTCCTGTAAGTAAGGGAAAATGTGCACAGCTGGAATACATGGTTGAAGCGCAATGTTGGGCTACACCTTGCTGTTATGTTTGCTAGGTTTAGCTTGTTAGCTTGCTAAATTTACACTGAATTGTGCTCTAAACACAAGTTTTGCTAATGGGACTTTAATCATTTCTGTAGGTCATTGTGTGGTCATAAAGTAAATTAGGAACAAAATTAAGTTTTGTTAAATGTAATCTGGGGTCAGATGATTAGCTGTTAGATCATGAAACTTATCAGAAATCCATAGAACGGGACATGAATTTAATGGCAAGCAGCATCTTTTAAAAAACGATCCACTAAAACCACAAATGTCCACCTTATAGCGGTCCTAAAGGAAAGACACTGGGGGTTTGTTGACTGAGGACAGAACTATATAATATATATATATTTCTGTAGCTGACAGATATGATAGCTAAGCTGCTAGCATGGCTGAAAAGGCTATCCTATTTAAATACTGAAATGTTGTTTTTATTGTGTCTCACCATCACCACTTTTCTCTATCAAATGACTTATTGAAATCCTTATTTTTTAAAAGTTACTGAGGGAATTGGCTCTTTATTTTGGATTTTGCTCTGCTGAAATCAGGGATTGACAGACTCTTTCTTTGGCCCAGTAGTGGTTTGTCTGTGTCTGGCAGCTTGAATACACTGATGCTCCGGTGCCTGTAAAGCCAGTGAACAGAAACTCCTCAGCAAGAAAGTTAATCCTTCATTAAGTTGACAGTATAGACGATTATTTAAGTGAATGGTGGCAGAAAGCAGCTCATACAGTCAGTTCACAGCTCCGGTGTCGACACTGAAGGACAGAGCTGCAGTGAGGCTGTTTCTGCCACCACACATATAAATGGAAAACACACAGAATATACATAGTCACATGCAAAAGAAGCTATTTCCAATACTGTAATTACTTTGTTCATTAGAGGAATAAAAAACATCGCTTTTATACCGATTTTTATTTCTCTCCAGCTCTTTTAATGAGATCAGGTCTTATAGAGCAGCGGTCTCCAACCTTTTTTGCGCCACGGACCGGTTTATGCCCAACAATATTTTCATGGACCGGATAAATACAACAAAATAAAACTAGTACCGGTACCGAAAAAAAGAAAATTTATTCATAACAGATGTGAAAAGACCCAGGAAAACCGAGTTAACGATAAAAACGATAACAAAATAACGCTGAAAACCGATAAAACCCCTGAAAACCATACATTTCACACCTGAGCCTCAACTCTCGCGGCCCGGTACCAAACGACTCACGGACCGGTACCGGTCCGAGGCCCGGGGGTTGGGGACCGCTGTTATAGAGCAAAATTAAACACATGTATGTTCACATACATTCTAGACAGCCAGTTTCTAACTGCTTTTAAATGACCTGCTGTATGATTACAGGTAAATATATTCAAGTTAATGATTTGGGCTAGTAAAACGCCAAAAGAACCAAATATATATAAGAAAGTTTCCCCAGGGCTAATCATAAATGTTATTTATATGTGATTGAAAGATTTTTATCTGAAACTAATGGTTGATGACACGGGTATAAAGTCTTTTACATTCAAAGACTCATTTGCAATTTAATAGCCTGTGACCCCCCCTCAGACTTATCATGAAAGTCTTGAGACATGTTGTGACAAGATCTGACTTATTTCTAAAAAAATATAGAACAATTATTAAGCTATCGACAGTATTTATTAGAAGTCACCATACAGAGACAGAGAATGATATGCACTGGTGTTTTTTTGTTTTTTGTTAATAGATCTCAATATTTCTGTGCCCTGCCTCTTCACACTTCCTTAAACAGTAACCCCTGAGGTTCAAGCACTGAAGCTGATTTTAAAGCTGTCCACTTCTAGCAGGTCAACTCGCTTTTTTAAGAAATTAAAAAAAAAAACACTTAGAAAGTAACAATTTTGAAAAACAGTCTCATGTTATGGTTTCATCTTTAGGGCGTGTGAGGTTCTTCATTGACCAACTACAGTCACAGCCCACAGCAGTCCCTGAATGTGTATTGGAGTCAGACGGCGTACCTGCCCATTCACTGGACTCTCATTCATAGTCAAGGTGAGGGCCAGAGCCCAGCAGGCCCCTGTAATACCTAATGACTCCCAGTGGCAAAGTGATAGAAACAAGTCGTTCTTGATCGTTTAGTAAGTAGCTTCATAAAGTCATTAGTGGGGAATGTGTGGAGACAGGAAAGACTGAGATTACAGTGTATGTTAAATATGTCGAGCAGGTGAGAAAAAAGATCCCTTTCACTGCAGCGGTAATAATGATGATGATGATGATGATAGTGTTTCTCTTTGCTTTTGTCTCATTCAGCTGCATGTGCACAGAACTAAACAGAGTTGTGTAGCTCTCACTCCTCTGTCATGTGCCCATGAGCTGGAGTAATATTTCTGACATCCATTGTTTTAAAATGACGGCTTTGATCCTGAAAACCTCGCAGTAACTTGTAACTGAAAGTAAAACAGGAAAACAGAAGCATGTAGGCAAGAGTAGGCTTACATCTCCAGTTGCCGTGTTTTGTTGGAACTTTTAATTCATTGTTTTATTTTATTTCATGCTACTTAAACTGTAGGTGAATTATCTTTCATACAAGTATTTATTACACAACATGATTGTATACCAAATGTGAGAATGTGAGGTTCATTTCTGCTGACAGCTCTTATGTTTTTTATGATTCTTGTATGCTTTTGATTAAAAACAGCACCTTTATTGTCTATGTTTGTGACTGCTCCTTGGGTAAACTTTCACAACTGACTGAATCGCAAATAAAATGAGAATCTAAATGCCACCCATCATTGACAGACTACTGTGATTTTTTTCTCCCTGTAGAAGCGAAGGCTTGCATGCTTGTTGGTTGTATTAACATAACATTAATGGCATCTGTCAGAGCAGCTAATGGATCTCTCATATTCCACAAACTGCTGTTAAAACTCTGATGTACGAAAATGTTTCACTTTCTATGAAATTTTAAGATTGTGTGTGAATGTGTGTGTGAATGGGTGGATGACTGGATGTGTAAAGCGCTATACAAATACAGGCCATTTACCATTTATGCATCATGTTAATTAGATGGAGTTTTGGTTGTTCACCAAGTGTGTGTGGAGGGTTGATTTTACTGTATGACCCTTTATCTTGGTAGAGTTTTGCATCACTCACAGAAGTAAAACAAATACCAAGAGGCGAGAGAAACATGAGCCATCACTACATGCAGCCAGATGCTGAATGACTAAGTGATGCTGATGAGTTTCAAGCTTCTGCTGAGAGCCTCATTTGGGAAGGGTGGCCCACGGAGCTATTAGAGAGCAGCCCTTAGTTGTCTTTCTTCTCTCGAGCCATGACTATGAAAGGGGAACTCCCCTGGACAAAGGCGCGTGTATTCCCTGTCTGGCTCCAATACACAAGCATGCTCTGTGACTACCTTGACCCAGAGAGGGTTTTTATTTCAGGTTAACTCTCAATATAAAGAAAAAGAGTGTTGTTGAAGATGAAGTAATGTTATTAGAATAAATATTTACAGCTGAAATATTGGAGGATTTGGCTGAAAATGAAAAAGAAATATATTAAACATAGTTCAGACTTAAAATTGAATTTATTCAATTCTCTTTTTTAGCCTAAATTGTCCAGAAAGTGCAGGAAATGTCCATCACCAGTCCCCACAGCTCAATGTGAATCCATCAAAGAATGTATTTATGTTCTATATTCCACTTTTGTCCATCTTAACAGAAAATAATCCTTGAAATATACACATTTACATATTATAACATAACTTTTGGATCTAAATGTCTCTTATATAGACCTAGACTATTTTTGTATTTGCTTATTAATTGTCTTGGCCTCACAGGAAGAATGTGAAGTTAATAATTTATGTATTTTTCACTTCTTTTGATAATTTTTTGACACTACAATAGTCCTTTTCTCCGCTTCAGAAAATAAGGCCTTAGTCGACAAATAATTTCCAACGCTGTTTTAACTCAGAAATGGCTTACATTTGCGCACCAGCTTAAAGCTTTTCCTTTTCAAGACTAAATGTGAATTAAAGGACTCGTCGGGGCAGAGGTTTTCCGCAGTACACGCCAGTAAACACCGGTCATGGGGTGGGTGGTCCGGTCGTAGGCATCAGAAGAAGGATCCTTTATTGTTCAGGCCTACTCGAGAAAGTCTGTGTTTGCCCTCTTCATTAGACATTCTAGTGTCAGCCAAAGAGAATAAACAGATCGAACGGAGGTCAAAGGGAATGAGCGTTTCGCCTCGGTGTTTAAATGTGTTTTAACAGTTACTTAAGGCTCGGGAGGCGCTCTCTGCCACGTCCAAATGATGGAAATGAGCCTGGAAAGTTTGCAGAGCTGGCAATAATCCGGGTTGAAAGAGAGGAAGTTTTTTTGTCCTAGAGTTAGTGTAAAATCACCCCCTTAAACAAAAAAGAAAGAAAAAACCTAACAACTTTTTTTTTAAAATAAAATAAATGTATGCAAAATAGCTGTGCAGTGATAACACTCCACATTTAGTATTTTTAGACCATAAACCAACCAGACCTCAGATTTAGGGCTCAGATTCAGAGCAACTTTAGATTGTTTGAGAAATCAACCAAAGCCTTGCCTTCTCTGAGGAGCTAAAGGACGGGACAGATCAGCATGTGGATTAACGGAGTAATTGAGATTAGCGGAGCTGCAGTTTGGTAAAACCTGCAGCGCTGCGCTCACCCGCTGAATTTGACGCCTCAATTACGCAGGGCTGTTATTCAGTTTCAAGAACCACACCGTTGCTGCTAAAATAAACACTTTGGGAATAGAGTGCATTCGTTTTATACAGGAAACGCATCACAAACTGTTAACACACAGACGCAGTGCTTGATTTACAACTGCAAACACGTATCTTAGCGTGGAATTCAGAATACAGGATACAAAAACAGAAAGCAACACAACATTCCCTTTCTCTGTAGCTTAAAGAAGGTTTCCAATTATGAAGTGCTTAAAGCATCTGTCGACCAGCCTGAACTTAAAGGACACAAAAATAAGATGATTTGGTAACATCAAGGCTTTCCCAGCGGTGATGATTACATTTGGACTTAAGATCCATGCAAGAATTTGTACTCTAGCAAATCTCTTGAGTCCCCCCCCCCAGCCTTCTTCAAAAGGCTGCTCATTCAAAGGGTTAGGATGTTTGACAATCCCAGTTTGTATTACTCCAGCAATTAATTGGATACCTTGTCGGGATGTTCGCCTCTCATCTGCTACTTAGAAAGACAAAGGGCTGGCGGGGGGCTGTTGACACCTCCGTGCGCCTCTGGACTATAAATTGAGACACTCCGCAGAGGAGCAGCATTCACCTTCCTGCTGGACTTGGAGAAGCAACTTTTTTTCAGCAGAGACCTTCATAAACTAATTTTAAACAACCGTCAGCATGCAGGTACCGATCGGAGCTTATGGATACTCCGTGCGTAATTGCGCACCTGCGTCGCTGCACCCGCACTACCAGGGAGGTCAGTGCGAGTCGAAACCACCCAGTGGGAAATCTTTTACTATTGAGGCTTTGCTAGCCAAACCGGAGGACAACACCAGCGGCCGCACGAGTCCTGCTAAGTGCGGAGTAAAATACGAGTCAGCAGCACCATCTCTGCCTTTTACCGGACACGTAGGCTTACCGATAGGACCAGCTCCGTGGGTCTACTCCTCACCCAACGTGTTACACTCAGCGATCCACACGCAACCTGGATATTCCGTCTACTGTTACTCACCTTTCACCTACCAGCCATCGTGTCGAGGCGCACTTTACGCTCAAGGTAAAAACAAACAATCAAACAAAAACATCCGAAAAGTAGTTTGTCTGTAGAAACGGAGACCTTTACGTGGCAGTGTGTGTGATTATATGCTTCATCTGTTCTGCAGCTGCAATGCCCAAAATCAACGTGGGGCTACATTCGCTCAAAACGAAAGGTGGGAAGTCAAAGAGGATGCGCACCAGCTTCACCAGCGAGCAGCTATCCCGCCTGGAGAAAGAGTTCGCCCGGCAGCAGTACATGGTCGGATCGGAGAGATTCCTCCTAGCGTCTTCTCTGCAGCTCACCGAAGCTCAGGTAATAAAATCTTACCGGAAAACACATAGTTTAGGTATTCTTTCAGACATCTCAACAACTTAGTCGTCCCAAGGTAAAGGAGCGATTTCTAAGTGTCTTCTTTCTTCTTTTTTTTTACCCCATAGGTCAAAGTCTGGTTTCAGAACAGACGCATCAAGTGGCGCAAACAGAGTCTGGAACAGCAGCAGGCCAAACTGGCCAAACTGGGCCTGGCTGCTCCACCGAAAAGCCCCGGATCTCAAGGGAACGGAGATGAGGGCGATGAGGATGAAGAGTTCTCCGATTCGGATGTGGATATTGACGTATCTGACGACTCCAATGAGCACTGCTGAACCAACCACCGGACTTTTGACTACAATAAAAAAAGAGGACTTTTTTTTATATATATGTACATATATATATCTGAGAAAAGAGGCTAATAGTCTCCAACTAAAAATATTTAATAGATTTATAGTTTTTTATTTAATTGTCTACATTTATTGCCCTTTTGATGAGTTTGTTTTTGTATATCTGAAATATTAAGAAAATATATTTTATGAAATGAATGCAAAACCTGTCCTGTTCCTTCCTTTATATCCAATTAGAGAGATTTTAGAAGTTTAAGGCAACAGCAGCAAACTCAGCAGCTTAAAGTTTGTTTGGGAAGCAGACATGTTACATCATGTTCTTCAAATCTGAATTTTTAATAGTTTGAGTGAATTTGCTGGATGTTTGCTGGGGTTCATTATTCATTGTCAGTGAAATGTGATCACACAGTTATGAAGAAGCAAATGAATTCATGTTTGAGGGGTTAAAAAAATAAATGGCACATTAACTTCAAATCTGGTTCACTTAGTGTTTTAGAGAAAGACTTGAAATCCTGTTTTCAGAGGCATCATTTAGATATTTCAGAGTTTTATTTAACAAATAAATGAACTTTCATCTTTGCTACATGGAGCAATGTTCATCTTTAATGTGTCCTAAGCAGGTCATTCTTGTGTCTTTCTGGACTTTGCTCATTTCCCCTCTCATCTCACTCTGCCAAGTCTGAGGATGATGGGAGATATTTCCTTCCAGGTTCGATCCAATGTAAAGTCTAGGTTCCCCTCTGGTTTAAGCTAAGCAAATAAATAACCAGCTCAGGGATTAGCTGGGATATCTGTAACCCAGGGTGGTAGGGGTCACTGTGTCTCGGAGCAAGAGAGCTGGGTCTCACTGTTTAATCTGTTTAAATGGTCAATACGACCGTTCTCACTGTTTCTCAGTGGACAGGGCTTCCACATGCCCACCCACCGCCAGCAGGTGTCCTGTCTCTGCTCTATTGAAACGAAAGGGACTCATGCTGTCTGCCTGGCAGACACGAGGGATAAAACAGAAGAGAAGACGGCACGTAGAAAGGATATGTGTCCATCAGAGCAGGTAATTGGGGCGGTCAACTGAAACTCGGTCACATTAAACAAAGAAGGCTGATGGGAACACACAGCGTCTACCTCTATAATCTTAAAAACATATGATGACACATTTCATTTTAACAAATGCATCGTCACAGGGACAACAGAAGGTACAAGTCAGGGATGATTTTAGTTCTAGGTCACATACAGCTACTTTGATCTTCAATGGGTTGGCCAAGTGAAATTACAAGGTAAATGAGTAAAATGAAAGAAAAAGTCTTGGTAGTTCATTGCCCAGACTGTCCTGTAATTCTAAAATATCATGTTTTTATTATTTCTCTGAAAAATGTCTGGGGAGGTTTTCTTTTCTTTTTCCCCCTTTTTTTTAATGTCACCAGGAATGTTTCTGTCATTTAATTGTTTATCTTTTACTGAATTACTTTGGTATAGTGTGAATACCAGTGGGAAGGTTGTCTTTACCAACAGGAAAAGCTGGAAAACCTTTAAAAATACAGCTAAAAAAAAGTTCCTAGCTAAAGCTATGCACTCCTTCACAAGCTTGGAGTCTTCGCTGGGCCAAGTTGGGCCCCCAGGCCTTATGTTTGATACCCCTGATGTAACTAATTATATGAAGGGTTAGGCTTCTTTGCTTCTATGGTAACAAATTTAGTTGCTGAAAGTGATGATTTAAATTTATAATTTAGTTTCTATGCTCACGTTATTTTACCCGAGGCAAAGAACAATTACACAAACATGACATTTGGAAGAAAAACGCACACACAAGTCACACAATCATATTCAATCAACAGAACAACTCCAGATGCAGATACACCTGTTTCTGCGTGCAAAATGTATTTTAGAATAAAGGTTTCCTTTCCCATGCAATATACTATATGTTTCTGACCAACAGGCCACTCAAGCTGACTAATTCACTACAAAAAGTTCAACAAAATCAAGTCAGATATTTCTTTTTCTTCTTTCACTGCCGATCAATTTAACTGTCAATTTAAATATCAGAGTGCAAGGAGACAAGGAGAAGACAGCTGGTCACCGTATCAAAGAGAAGAGTTTAATAAACGCTAACAGAGCTGATCTCTTTCACTGTCTCTTGTCCGCCACCCCCTGCCTGCTCTCTCTTGGTGCCCCCGTTTGGCCTGATTATGGCTTAAGCACCGCTGAAGGAGCAGAATTTGTGTAAAACCACAGAGAACCGTTTCTGATGTGATCAGCTGGGAATCAGAGCCCCCTTCTCCTCTTCTCTGTCCACAGCTCCACGTAATCCCATTGAGGAACAGAAAGAAGCAGCTAGAGGCCTGGGAAAACTGAGAGAGTCCAGGGGAGGGGCGGTGGGGGTCACCGGGCTCATCGTCTCAATTAGCACAGGGCACCTTAACGGCTGGATGCTTGCCAGCGCTGACTGTGCTTCTTAAGACTCTCTGCAGGGTCCGAATTGAAGGCTTTTCTGAAAGGAAACTGTAACATCTTCACTTGTCTCTTGACCGGTCGCTCTCATCTGCTCTCGTGAGCTTTGCATTTCAGCACATTACACAATTTGTCTTGGCGACACAAACACAGTGGGCAATTTTGGTCTATCCACACGGGTCTCTTCAATGTGCCTTTGTTGGGCTGTGTTAATCTGAAACAACTCATCAGCAACTGTTTTGATAACTCGCTCAAGAGAAAAGACCACTCTTTGCTGGGTTTAGTGTTTAGAGCGTGCACATTTCAAGCTATTAACTTTGCTCAAAGCTCAAAATGTTGGGAGAATCAATATTAGGGTTTCAGTGAATAATTAATTGCAACTAAATCCTAATTTTAAGAATGAATTAGTCAATTTGAGTCTGATCTGAGTTTCTTGATGTTGAAGCTGATGTCTCGAAGTCGCTTTCTTGGCCTCAAGAACAGATCAAAGGCCAAAGCATTATTATAATTATTATAATAATTATTATTAGTATTATTATTATTATTAGTAGTAGTATATTGAACTCACTTTTTTGAGGATTATTAGTGGCAATGATGATCCTTATTTGCACCAGTGAGGCCTGTTTTATACTAGCTGTTTTATATTGTCTGGTGTACCTAATTAATTGGCTACTGAGTTTCTCCCCACCAAAAAATTTAAATACAGTTCGTCATATGACTCCCATGAGTTCTTCTTCGCCTTCAGATTGTAATGCAGCTTTGAGGAGGTGTGAAAGTTCTCATGGAATTCAACGACCTGCAGCCTCAATGGAGAGCGCACTCACGCTTTAACCAACATGCGTTTTAGAGCAGGCGATCGTAAAGGGGGGGAATCCCTCTTTGCATTTTATTTGCAGAGGTAAGGGCCACTCTACTCCATCTAATAGTCATTAGCTTTCATTACAAGCGTTTGAAGTAGAGGCAGGGCTTTGTCTCGACGTGAAAGGCTCGCATTTGAGATGCACATTGACTTCTGACACGGGCACGGACAAGAGGGGCTCATGCTCGGAGAACAAACTGCTTCTTTTCTTTGCCAGGAAACAGCAGTTCCTGTTAACGTTGTATACAGCGACGGAGGACGCCATTAAACAAGCTGCAGGCTAAAACAGAAAGACCGCCGGATACCGACTGTGCAACTTTTACGTTCGACAGCAAAACCTTTCATCAATTAAGTGTCATATTTTAATTGTATTGTATCTGACGTCCCAAACTGAGATTTCAAACATATAATCTTAACACTAATGCACTTCCCATCCCATTATTTTTTCCCCAGGCCTTGTTCAAAGTGGGATGTTTGTTTATGCTGAGGAGGGGAGCCGGTGGAAGAGCGGGGCCCGTACAGGTGGCTGAACGACCGCACTTCTTATGCAGGTGCCACAAACGCAGAGACGTGCTACTTTTCTCATCTCGTTATAATGGGGTGAAATTTCCCAAGTATTTAAGTGGAAGAGATTAGCTGAACACACAACGCTAATGCGAAACAAAATGGCCAATTAGGTTATTAATGAACGGAGGAAGGGACCGAGGCGGTCTGCGGACTGATTTGATCTCATGGCTTTGATCAGCGTTAGGGGAGAACGAGCAGACAACACACGGCGCTGATCTTTGTCACACAGCCCCAAAAGCTGAATAGCCCAATATTTATTTAGTTATTTCCTTTTAATTCACAAGTAATTTTCATTAAAAAAAATAATATGCATCAGTTAAAACTTAAACTTCTTGTTCTCCAACTTACAAGCCCTCGTGAAGCCCCTCGCCAACCTGGAACCGCTGAGGTCACAACTTCCCTTTGATCTCCGCGGATAAACTCAAAATCCTTACAACCTTACGGTTCCTCACGTCAACCGCTAGATGGCAGCATTGACATAAAAGTCTGTGTTTTTCAGGGAGCTGTAAGAGCATTTCAATCTTCCGCCACTAGAGGACAGCACTAATCTAAACTGCCGTCACTCGTCACAGTTGTTTCCTTTTTTGACTGTGAGGAACTGAACAGTTTAAAATGTATTATTATTATTATTATTATTATTATTGTTGTTGCTTTTGTTGTTGCTGTTGTTGTTGTTGTTGCTTTTGTTGTTGCTGTTGTTGTCAACTTCATATCAGTTGATTAACATTTAAAATTATAAGATACAAATTTATTTTAAGTTATGGATAAAAGCAGGCTGTTTAGGGTTTACCGTAAGCGCCCCCCCTCCATCCGGTTATTTCTAGCTCCTGCAGGCTACCTGCATCTTGGAACATCTCCGATCTCTCTTCTGGGTTTTCTTAATACACAAAATGTGCAACGATTTTTTTTCTCCGGTCACACTGGACATATTCATACGTGTGTTGGGTGCTTTAAAGAGTTGTCATTTATCTCGTTTTATTTGATTCTTAATGCACTAAATGAGAATTAAGATCTCGAAAAGGTTTCAGATTGTTGCAGCTGCTACATTGAAATGTCACTATAAAAGCTTTAAGGAAACAAATCCATTAAAACAGTCAGTGCACTATTCTTGAAGATCACTTTGGTCAGACTGAGTAATAAGGGGGCCTCGGGGGTGAAATCAGCAACAGGTACGGAACAAGGTTAGAGCGCTTTCCTTTGTTTTTTGTTACAGCAGAGCGATTTGATCATCTATTAACCAGCCGCGATCAGGGTCAGCGCGTAGAGGCCCACAGGGTTTCATCATTAAACTCAAGGCGGCATTTTTAACCCACTCAGCCATCCTTCAAGTTCCTGCTTCTGATGCTGGACTGTTTAGATAGAGAACTGAGCTGCGTGACTGATTCCTGAAACGTTTCCCTGTAAAGGCGGTGTATTCATCGGCGCTGTTTCCTTGTTCCTCTTATCTCTCCTTACATTCTCTACCACTATAGGCTTGTGGAACTTACCGCTGACCTATACGACTAAAATACTTGTGAAGGTTAAATTTAAAGAGTTAAAAAAAACTCCAGGGTTTAATTTTACAGCTATTTCGCGGCAGACCTTTCAATAGACACTTATAGTTATGCCACAGATGTGGATGATTTCCTGGCAAACTGTATTAGGAATTTATGATCCACCAAGAATGAATGTTAAAATAACTGAATAGCATTTATGCGTCGCCACAATCCGCACCGTGTAATTACTATAACTAAAAGAAATGGAAGTGTTCAAGGAACAGCCCCATATTAAGCTTTTCGAACAATGACCCATTCCCAGAACCGATTGCTGTCTTTAGGAGCCTTTAGCTCTAAAAGCCTAATCAACAGCTTGTTTTACCTCATAATTTCCATCGGTAATGATTTTCTAATGCAACCCCAACGCGAAGGAGCATATTAAGAGGATAATTATTAACTTGGTTAGCGCGCAATGGAAGCTGAGCGCCGAGGGAGCAGCTCTAGTAATGACAAACAGACTTTCTCCTGCTAAACTGTCCTCACAGAGGACAAACTCACAGACGTTTTCTTAAAAATATATATAAAAAAAAAACACAAGGCGAATTAATGACGCCGTTATGTGCTTACAATAAAAGGTAATAATAATAATAATAATAATAATAATAATAATAATAAATGAGCTCAATTTTTAACACCATTAAAAAATACAAATACACGTTGTGACCTGAAAGATGCTTCGATCTGATTCGACCAAATTTAACAACGTTTGCTTGACAAATTTAAATTTTAAACAGGAAAAAAAACTCTAAACTAAAATTAAAAATAACACCTGTAACAAATATTATTTCTCGCCTTTTTCTCCTTTTTAACCGGAGCTGTTAAGTCGAACGTGCACTTATTATTGCACCGATTGAGAAACATTTCAAATCCACGGAAAATTTGATTTAAAAAAACAAAAAACAATCAGCGGGACACCTCACATTGTAGAGAGAAAGGATGCTCTGCTGCAGGGAGTCTGACTCACCAGAATCAGCATTCTTCACTGATTCATGTTGTTGTTGGGTTTGTTTGTTTTTAAAAAAATATATATATTATGAAGATCACATAAAAACATGAAAGACAGAAGTGGAGTTTCGACTGTAGTAATAATAATTATTAATAATAACCTCAATAAAAGAAAAATAAGCCGTATTTGAAGCTAAAACTTTGTATTGTCTTATTCTGAGAGGCACATAAATCTCATAATATAAATCTAATTTTGCTCTTGTGTGTGCGTGTGTTTGTAATGAGAGTTGAAAGAGAGCCTAAACGTTAAGTTAAAGGTGAAAGATCCAAAGTGTCTCGATGAGTCAGCTTTAAAAAAACAAAAAAAACAAACAAAAAAAAAAACAAAACTTCTTAACGAGCGTCAGTCAAATACTGACACTATGAGAATTCCTGAACTGGATGAATCTGCTGTGGGACGAGTGGGACCTTCTCACTCCCGCAGGCGGACTAGTTTTTTTCCCCCTCCTGTAGAAAAACTTGACATTAAAGCTGAACGCGACATGCAATGACCCATTAATTGGAGCATGCTAGTTTTTCTCAGCGTGCCCCTGTAACTAAGCTGCCCGGTCTTGTGTGATCTACAAAGCAGGTACTTGAGGAGACCTATTGGCAGGTGCTCTGGTCCAATCAGCTCCCTCTTTCCGCGCAACGTCAAGCCACATGGAAGGTTTCGGGCGCTTTTCTTGGTGCGCATTTGCGCGCAGAAACCCTCCGAGCGCGCACGGGCTCCGTGAATCAGGACAATTTGCAGCACCGTTGAGTTTTCTAGCAGCATCTTAGAGCTCGTGTAGACAAACCCTTCACCCACCCTCCCCCTAACACCCCCACCATCTTTGGCCATGATGCTTCTCTGAGAGTGGGCTTCTTTTTTTTCCCTTTACAGCAAGAGGAAGGAAAATAATAAAGGCTGATCGCGTTCTTTTTGGTTTCCCTTTCTACCGAGAGATGATGTTTTCGTCTGCAGGCAAGCGCTGCTTCACGATAGAGTCTCTGGTCGCTAAAGAGAACCCTCTAACGGCAGAGGATCCCATCCGCCCGACGGCTTTAAGTTACTCCAACCCGACGACAGATGCCTTAATGAACAGTTACCAGGCTCCACCACCGGCCAGGTCCCTCTACCAGAGCCCGGACCTGGTGTTCCCGGAGACGATGAACCACCCCTCACTCACCGTGGCTCCTCACCAGCTCGGAGGATCCCACCTACAGCATCCGCACTTCTTTGGGACGCAACACCGAGACCCGCTCAACTTTTACCCCTGGGTGTTACGGAACAGATTTTTTGGACACAGATTTCAAGGTACGCGAAAATGCGAATGCAAAACATAATAATATAATAATAATACTAATAAAAGTTTTTTAAATTATTACTTCGTTTAAAGATTTGCAGATGTGTGCGTATTTTGAGGTCCACTGTTGGGCTATAAAGGCCAGAATTCTTAGTCTAGAATTAAACAATGCGTTATTCTGTGCGTAAAATGGTGAATAAAGTAGGTGGAGGTGATTAAACTAATAAAATAAGTGTGTGCATAACACGTGGTTTCCATAGTAAACTAAATATCTTTGTGTGGGATTTTTTTCAACAATATGACTGTAGATTTCAAAAGCATTTTTAGTCGAACAATAAACTGTAGCCGCAGATATCACAATCCACAAGACCACTGACAGCTTGCAGCAGGCTTGTTGGGCTCCTCTCATGTTTCCCACTCTCGTTTGCCCTGCAGCTACTCTCGGAAAACCACAGGAGGAAAAGATAAGCAGCCGTGTTGTGTTTTTTCCCCACATAAAATAAAATTCGCCTTAGGTGAGGCTACAGTTTTTTTCATTTAATTAAAAAATCTTGCACAAAAGCCAGTCCACAGAGGCAAAATAGATCAAATCTACCATAATAATTTCATCGTGAGGGGAGGGATGCGGAATAAAAATCTGATGCAGAGAGGCTTTGAACACAGCTAGTGGTGACAAACCTCAGCCACACCGACCCTCCAATAACTATACAGCACTAAGACCTGTTATTAGTAAGACATGAAAAATAATCTACATCTTTTTATTCATTCAATCATTTTTAATTACGAAATTGTCTGGACAGAAAATGTCATTTTGGGGGGGGGGGAAAGCAATGTTGCAAACGCATAAAGGGCCCCTTAATTTAAAAACAAAACAAAAACAACTAAATAAATCAAATATCTGTATCATAATTATACCTTAGGCTAATTAATACAGACATTAGCCTTATTGGATGTAATTGGGTAATATGGGACATTTAACAGAATTTGTAAATGTAAAAAAAACCCAAACAAACAAAAACCCAAACATTTATTTTAAATAAAACAGTTTGCACCAAAAAATAACTCTGAGAAATATTGACCATAAAAAAAATTCTCAAAAATATTTTCAGTCTCACCTCTTATACCCTAAAAAATGCAAAATAGATCAGACTAAAGACAATAACTTTTAAAGACGCATTTAATATATTTAGCTGTAGTCACATAAATATTTTTATATATTACGATGTGTTATGATGTGCTATTTTATGACTCTATTCCGAATGTGTAGCCATGTACTTTCTTATTTAACTATAAATGTCTGATCCTGATTTTTGTCACGATTTATTTATTTTTAAAATGTGCGTAAAGTCATTCAGCCTAAAACTGCGTTATAGGGCAAAACTGTCTTTAACGAGTTTACCAGAAAATGAATTTATTGTGTTTTTTGTCAGGTTGGACAGTTTACAATGCCACGTTCAAACGGGCCTAATAAATAGCACGATTGTGCAAAACAGCATTTTGTTATCGTACTTTTGTATTAATACGCTTCTTCTTTTTTTTTCAAATGTCAATTCTATTTTATTAACAAAAACAGTAATAAGTGAACCATTATAACTTGTTTTGTTTTTTTCTCGGGAAAATAAAATAAGAATGAACTTTTTCCATGACTGACGTTACCGTTTCGTTGACTTCGCTGTCAGGTAACGACGTGTCCCAGGACAGCCTGCTCCTCCACGGCCCTTTCGCGAGAAAACCCAAACGCATCCGGACGGCCTTCTCTCCCTCCCAGCTCCTCCGGCTGGAAAGAGCCTTCGAGAAGAACCACTATGTGGTCGGAGCCGAGAGGAAACAACTGGCCAACAGCCTGAGTTTATCTGAAACGCAGGTAGGTTAAGCTAACGCTTGCTTGTGTAAATTAATTGCTAACGTCGCTTAATTTTGTCGTCAATACTATTACTGCTAATAAACTATTACTAGCATTTGGCTAGTTCTGGACTCTTCTACAACGTTATCTACACATAGCTACAGCTAAAATAGCCCTAATATTTTAAAGCCCAAGCAACGACATTAAAACGGACAGCAACAAAAGAATAATAAAAAAAATAATTTATAAAAATAATTTATATTTATTTTCTTACGTAGCCAACAATTTTTTATATGTTATATTATAGGTTTTTACTCGTCTGTTTAGTTGTTAGAATACATTTATTTGAATGAATGCACTGTATTGCAGAAAACTAGATTCAATTGTAATAGTTTATGGCAATTTTATTTGTATAGCACATTTTATGTGTAAACTCAATGTGTTTAACATGAAAGATAAAAACATAAAAACCCATGTAGGTCTGCTGTGCCTTCAGGCAGTAAAAATAACAAAACAATCTTTACAAAGATATAAAACACAACACACACGTACAAGGTAACACACACTGTTATTAAGTGCAGAGCTGCGAGAATGATAAAGTTTGAAGTTTGTCTTTGATTGTGGACAGAGCTCTGACTGACCTCAGGGCAGCTTGTTCCTAAGAACAGGACCCGGGTAGCTGAGAGCATTCTCAGCACACTTTGATCTAATTCTGGGAACAGTTAAAAGATCTGCACCTGATGACCTGAGAGGTTTAATCGACAGGGAGCAAGTCAGAGATTTATTGCGGGGCCAAACCATTTGGAGCTTTCTGAATTAATAGGATTTTAACGATGATTCTGTGCTGAGCTGGGAGACTTTAATATGTTCAAATTTCTGCGTATTTATAAGGACTCTGCTGCATTCTGGACAAGCTGAAGCCTACTGATAGTTTGGATGATCCTTCAAATGGAGCATTACAGCACTCTTGATATGGATGCATCAAGCACTTTGATATAAGTATTTTCAAACTTTTTAAATATATATTTAAGTGTCAGAAAGAAAAAACAGTTCTTGTGAACCTGTTAACATAATGAAAAACAGAGAATTAAAGTCCAAAATGAAAAAAAGTTCCTGACTTGATCACTATGTTTCAGAGACAGAGATGATAAATATACAAATATTTTCTTCTTGTTATTCTAATTTCAATAATGGATATTCAATAATGGATACATTAGAAATTTAAATTAACAATAATTAACTGAATTTATCTTACATGACATATCTGTAGGCCTGTGCACTTGCATTTCTTTAACATTTACCTGACCCACATTTTGCAAAAAGAGTCTCTCAAAGGGATTTCACTCATGTATGCTCTACCGTAAGCTGTGGTAAATATTATTGATGCTTAAGTTTAATGAGTCCACACTCTGTGGGTGTCAATTAGGCTGCCTAATAGGTAAGATTAAAAGATATTTCCTCAGTCAGCAGTGTGAATATATTCGGCTTGCAAGTTTCTGGTTTGTGTCAGTCAATAAGGCGGCTTGCAATTAAGCAGCAATTGAATTATGCAAATTTTAAAGACTGTCAAACGAATACTAATAAACTCACTTTATTGGATCAGCAAGATTAAACGATAGCATCTACATGGGTGATAGCAAGGCCCATGTCATCAGTTTATCTTAAAGTTAGAAAATTTGGATAAGATTAATCAAGTCACTGTGGTCATGAAATAAGCACGAAATACTGTAATATACTATAACGTATATAATGCAGCTCACCCTCAACCCTTTAGCTAAACAGGTCATTCACAAATTACTGTACCAAGGATCTTTAAGCGTTTGCTCTGAAAAAAAATTTACCCCAAAGCCGAGCAAAGTAAAGATTAAAGAAAAGTAATGTAAGTGTGAGTGTGTAGTACTCTGACTACATACAGGTTAGTCAGACAGGTTCATATTACAAGGTCACAGCAGCAACCGTCTGGAAGCTTTTAAGCTTGATATTTCACACATTTTATGCCATCCTTAGTCATTAAGTCTTTATGTGCATTTCTGTTTTCCCTCTCGCTTGCTAAACAGAATAAACTGCGTTGCTTTATTTTATTTCCCTTACTGCATTTCAACAATACAAGTCAGAAACACAGTTTGCCAAAGCACATACTTTGTAGTGCCATAAAGAAAGAGAGAAAGGAGCTTCTTAAGGAGTAATTATCGTGCCTTTATTAGATCAACAAAACCACAACATGGCCATCATTTATCTTATTAGCTGCTTGCGCGTTGGGAAACTCAAAATGTGCATCTAAACAGATGTTCGTTAAGTCTTTTCCTTTTTCTCGGGTCACACACTGAGTGCTTTTCTCTATCCAGGTGAAGGTGTGGTTCCAGAACAGGAGGACCAAGTACAAGCGACAGAAGCTGGAGGAGGAGGGACCAGACAGCCAGCAGAAGAAGAAGGGGAACCACCACATCAACAGATGGCGCATCGCCACTAAGCAGACCAGCTCCGAGGACATTGACGTGACCTCAGAGGACTAAATCTGCGGTCCAGCCTCTGACAATGCTGCCCTACCCCTGCGTCTGCTTGTGACGCATCAGAGGACCAATACTATTTATTATGTAATATTATTAAGTATAATTAGGCACATTAGAGGAAGACTCGAGGACTTAATATGTGATCACTGCTCATCTCTTCATCAAGGAGCTATACTCTGTGACACTGGGAGGGGTGGGGGGCATCTTATTTAATGAAATCTCTTCTGATTGTCTCTGGATGAGGAGAGATTCTGACATCGTTTGATCATTTTGGTTGTGTGACAGCCAAACATGAAGAGACATGACACCCTCTACCATGGTGTTTTTGTTGTTTTGTTTTTTTAAATTGTACATAGACCAGTGAAGGTTACGTGTTTCATGAAAGCTGTTTTTTTTTTTTTTTTTTGGGGGGGGGGTGTTACCACTTGCTTAGGTCATTAACACTTCATCACTCGCCCTACTCCACCACCTGTGTACCAAGTTAATTTAAATTTCTCCTCACTTACAAGAAGGAGGTGATCCACACTACGAATCCACCCGGTGAGTCGGAGGACGCACTCGGTGCCAGACCGGAAGAACAAAAACTGGGGAGAAACAAACAAACAAAAAAAATAACGTAAAGAAGCACACATCAAAAGAAGATTCAAAGATCCTGCATGATTTTATTCCCACTTTCACGCCTTCAAAGCCGTCTTGGCTCTTTGTTACACTTCCTAATGAAGATTCTTCACAGTAATGTGACTCTTGGCCAGCTGTGCATGACTCTGGGACAGATGAGAAGCTGCAGAGACCTCTGGTGTTCGGGTTAACTTGAGCTGCATAGTACAAGTTCACAGCTTCGTGCTTCTTCTGCCATGGCACATTTGTGATCGTGAATGTGTGCAGATTTCATCCAGCACTGTGTGTAGTACAAAAACGTAATATGACCGGAACACATTTGTGCGAGCGGAACGTGTAATTACAGAAAGATGTTTTAGAAATAAAAGTAAAAATTATTTCTCTGATGGGATACGCCATTTTTGTGTGTGTGTGTGTGTGTGTGTAACTCAAGTGTTTTCTTTTTAAACTTCAGATACTGCAAGATTACATTCCATTACAGCCATTGCAGTTACAGATTTGATTTATTACGTCTTACTTTCAAACTCAAGATGCATGCAAGTGATGGGAATGACAACCCGGCAATACTGGAGCACAAATGAAGGATTTTACTGTTCTTTTGCTGTAAGCTGCAGCAAATCTGACACTTTCAGAAGTTTTAATTACTGCTTAGGTGGGTGGTGCAATCCAACATCCCTTTAAGGTGGTTTCTCTTTGAGATTGATGTGTCAGGAATGTTGCCGGACAGCTGCACAGGTGTCAGGTGTGTTAGCCATCAGTCTGTATTTCCTCTGAATTCCAGCAGAAATAGCACAGAAATCATTCCCATCCAGAGGCTGAAACTCCTGGAAAAAAAAGGAGGGAAAGTAGTTGGCATTGTGCAGAAGCCTTTTCACCAACTGCCACAGTAATCACCTGTCAAAGGAAACGGAAGGAGCCTCTGCCTAATGACCCCGAGGCTTTAGAGATGAGCCCTGACGGCTGACCCTGATGACTTGTTTTGTAAGCTAAGAGGCACGGAGACGTACGAGTAAAATGCACTGCAGTAGTGCTCACTTTTTTCTTGTTTTTTTTTAACAGCGGTGCACAATACATCAGACATCTGGAGGTGTAAAGGGGCCATATGTTTTGTTTTGAGTTCCAGGATATCCTATACTCACTGCAGGTGCAAATACATTGTAAGAGACATTGACGGTTTCCAATCATCTAAACAAACACAATCAAATGGGCTTATTTTTAAACAGTACAGTAGCTCACTGACACTAAAAGCTGTCTTGACGGTGAGCGGGTTGCTTAAGCCCAATCACATCTTGATTAGCTATAAGGTCAGCGCAATTAACGCGAGCTGCACCTCTAAGTCGTCTGTTAGGAAAACAATTAAAGGCAAAAATCAAGCTCATCTCCCTAAACGCCCGGTCTCCTGTCGCCTTAGTCAGCAGAAGGGAGAGTTTAGGATGAGAGCAGGAAACCAGCGTGAATAACAAGTGTCTCTCCAGACGTGTAGGGTTAGGAGCTGCTGCTGCTGTTGTTGCTGCAAAGGTGTTAGAAAACTCGACCGAATCACTGTGGGTTTAATCAGGATTTTCTCATTACTTGCTTTCTGGGGGATGATTGCAGCTTTGTGTTTTCTCAGTAAAACGTACAAATTACACTGACTTTAAAATTCCTCGTTGAGTGATAAATCATGCAGTGCAACGCACACACAGAATTACACGTCTAATTACTGAAAGAATGCTGCTAACTATGCCCTGGTAGCATTTACATGGAGCTCAAAGTATAGCTGAAAAACTGAAATTATAGGGCACAACCCACAGCACCTTTAGAGATGACGCTGAAAAACATTTGCTGGCTGAAAAATATTATTCAACATAGATTTAGTGGATGTAATTAGAAATAAATAAATGCAATATATCACCGTAACCACGTTAAGCAATTTTTATTTTTGTTATTTTATGGCTATTTTATTGTTTTTATTTTAATGTTAAATTTAAAAAATAAATTTACTGAATTTCAGTGAGATATTACAAAGCTAGTAAGCAGCTTCCGGTGATGGGACGCCTTGATCCTGCATTATAAACGTCTCAGCTGTTGGATAAGCTATGGCGGTGGAACCACTCTGCTGGACAAACTATGGCACAATTTCTCAAATCACATGATTTTAATGAATTGTGGCCTTCTTAAAAAAAAAATAATAATAAAAATTAATGACATTTTCTGCAACATATGTTTTCCACAGCTTTATGATATGCAAATATCAGCCAACAAATATCAATATCGTTCAAGTTCTGTTAAAAAAAAAAAACCCAATACCTTTTGATTACCAGTTTATAATCTTCCTCAAAGGTTTCACATACTCACCTACAAGAGACACACAATTGATACCCAACCAACCCCCCCCCCCCTCTGGATTAATCAGACAGATGCTGATAAATCCACTGTGGATTACAATTTAAATTACTAGCTCAAAAGCTACAACATGGTGCTCTGTAACATCAGATGACATTACAGTTAACAGGCCAGAAATAAATCTGATGACAATAACTTGGTGAGAGATGTGCGTCGTTATGAATGGGGTTTTGTTTCCATTTATTCATCTCACCCTGGTTGTGTGCCATAACTCACACCCAGCAACCTCCACTGATCCTGCATGTGGCTTCTTGTTGAATTACGCTGGAGTGCAGCCTACTGTGCTGTGTTCCCTCAGCAACCGGGCAAACATACTAATCACACACATCACAGCAAACCATCTTAATACTTTGAGAATGTTTAGATAAATCGAGCATGAATATGTACACAAAGAGAGAGAGCGAGAGAGAAGTCTCTGGTTATAAGACTAATAAAAGAAACAATTTGGAAATAAAATGTCACAATTGTGTATTTATTTATGCTTTTGCAATATTTGCTTAATTATAATGTTCTGGTTTTCACTCTGAACCAAAACTGCAACTTTTTCATTAGAAACTGAGTCACTCTTTCACTGGAGGAATTTAAAGCGGATAGTGGTCACAGGGAAGACTTGGCTCATTGAGATGCAAGGAAACTTAAACAAACACAATCAGGCTGTGTATATATTTGTTGTGCAGACACCAGAGAAACGCAATTCACAGCAGAGCTACTTTAAAAATACATAAATCAGTAGTTGCGAACGTGAGTCACAGCACCCCAAGAGAGCAAAAATAATCATTCAGATTCAAAAAGATTGATCTTGGCTGCTTTCTTATTTCCACTTTGATTGAAATACTTCCAGGTTATAGACATACATCGCCTTGGGTCACAGGAAGGTACTGACTCATATTGAAGGGTCAAAAACAAAACAAAAAAAGGCGGGAAGCATTTGTATCTTCATTTCATTCACAGTTTACACATTTATTTGTCCAGACATTTTAATTTGCCCATCTTTGATCTATGGTTAGCGGTCTGCTCGTTGTGGAAAAAGCCTCAAGGAACCAAGCAAGCTAACCTAATTAATCAGCCTAACTGGGCTGTTACCCTCAAAATGCACTTGTTTGGCTTTGTCTCCTCGTGTTGTGATACATATTTTCTTATCACTGTTGCTGCTGATTCTTCGTATCAGCTGTTGTTGTCCAAACGTGTGCTAAAGCCACTGCAGCAGCAGCCAAATTTGACACAATTAATTCCCTGGCAGCGTCGGGGCGGCTCGAGCCACGACGGGCTGCGCGTCCTTTCTTCACATTTCAGTTTTGGTAGCGATCACTCAAAGTCCTTTATTGTATGTCACAATCTTACAGTCGGTTGCCATGGCGATCTCTGGCTCCAGCTGATCTACACTGATCTGTGGGAAACCAAAGCAGGACAGAAAAGGTCAGTAGTGCAAATGGAAATATTTCGCACAAATCGTCAGATATAACAGCTTCGATGCAGTATGTGCTGCTGTACATGCAACCGTATATCACCGACACGAACCGCTGCATAGAGACTGGAAACTGACTGTAATTCTCAAAGGCTTTAAATGTTCTGTATTTACTGCTAATGTGCAAAAAGAGCCAATTTGCCAGATTAAAGTCTAATTTGAGGTTTGCATCACCTAATATTTGAACCAGAGACAGATGGCTGTTGGAGTTGGAGGCAGAATCCTAATCAGACATCTTGGTAGGTGTGAAATGGGGAAGTGGGACAAATTGAGTAGGCGGGGGGTCCAAGAGAGTGGGGCATTCATGTTGCTTTTTGGGGAGATCTTTTTTTTTTCCCTTTTTTTTTTCATCTGCTATCCTTGTGAAAGTGCAAAAAGGACTTGTGAGAAGAAAAAAAAAAAACAGGCCCCTCTGTGGAACTGGAGGCAGCTTTTCACAGGACTGTTGGCGGCACATATGTCTGAAGTTTTTTGCCATATGGCTGTCTGAGCTATTTCAAGTGGTAATTAAATCCTAAACATTTTAAAGCCAGAGCTGGTTGGCTTGTGTCAGCAAGTCATTTGGCAGAGAGGAGACAAAGAGAGAGGGAGATGGAGTGGAAAAACATAATTGTGCCATTGCCGTTTAATGAGTAGAATGATACATACTGAGGCAATAAGGCTAAAGTTAGATCTCAGCCCGCTAGTCTGGATGGCATCAGTGGCGGTGAATAAAGGCAATGGTGGCTCTGGGCAGATCATAACAGAGCAGGTTGAGTCTCAGAGGGCGGCGCCTCATTAGGACAGCGCTGGTGCACAGCTCAATGGGAAATACTGGAGAGGTCAGGAGACGCTGGTCACCGACATCATCATTCAACCTGAGGCTTTACATTTGCAGCTCTGTGTTTGCAATGAACAAAATCTCAGGACTGAGCATGAGCATCCGAGCATTAGGCAGGAGAACAAAAACTGTGCCACCGCAGAGACTCAAACATTCATAATTTAGACACATATGCTCGAACACACATCCAGCATATCTGCAATTTTAGAAGACCCAATATAAAGCCCTGCTTAAGTCTGTTCTGTTTTATTCAATGTTGAAAAATTACAGCGGGGGAAATGATTATTTGATCTCCTGATGAACTTGTAAGTATGCTCACTTCAAAATAAATGAACTGTCTTTTTTATGGTATTTTCATTTTAATGCAGAGAGAGAAAATCAAAGGAAGAAATATAAAATGACCATCAGTCAGTCTCGGTTTGGAGCTCCATGCAAGATCTTGGCTCATAGGATGAGGATGATCATGAGAACGGTGGTGGATCAGCACAAAACTACACCGGAGGAGGTTGTTAATGATCTGAAGGCAGTTGGGACCACGGTCACCAAGAACACCATTGATAACACAGTTCCAAAAATCTTTGGAGGAAGAGAAATGCAGAGTATGACCCAAAGAACATCATCCCCACAGTCAAGGTGGAAACATTATGCTTTGGGGCTATTTTTCTGCGTAGTTTACAAGACGGCTTCCTCAGTACCATGATATCTTGCCTGAGAACCTCCTTCTCTCGGCCAGAACACTAAAATTAAATTGGGTCATGGATGGATCTTCCATCAGACCTCAAAACATACCCCCAAGGCAACAAGCAAGTGACTCTGGTTGATAGTTCGTCTCTCTCAATTAAAATAAAACGACCATAAAGATTAGCCTGTTCACTTCTTTGTGAGCAAACTTACAAATTTAGCAGGGGATCAAATAATTATGTCTCCAACTGCATGCTCCTTAAGAGAAAAAGAATTGGGCATGAAGTACCTGCGACATCTGTGGAAACAAACTGATGGCAAGCGGCAGAGCCAGGCTGAAGGCAGCGAGACACACGAGACTGTGGACAGGCAGGACGAGCCTCTTTTGTCTCTGCAGGAGAGGGAGCCTGACGGGAAACAGAGAAGAAGAAACAAGTCAGTTGTCAGCCATACACCCAGACCATGGGCAAAAGCAACAGGTTCTCACACACAACACAGTGCAACATAGCCTGGGCTGCATATATAGTCAACAAACACACATATGCTATGAGTGTTTAGGGACCAACCAGCTACACATTTTAAAATAAAGGTGAATAAAAGCTGGATCATCTTGTTATATTTATAATCTTCTGTTGAAAACTTTAGGTTCTGGCCAGGGTCCCAGCAAAATGTGCTTAAGAAAGGAACATGACAAACACCCAAGACATTGACGGAGTCTCCAGCCCTGTTCAGGTGCCAGTCAGCACAAGACCCATGCAGCACTAGGCAGGCTACTTTTCCACACCATTCATCACCGAAGTTAATTCAGTGCAGTTAAGCTAAATAAACCCCGGCAAGAAAGTCATTTGTCAGGACCTGATAAACCTCACGTGGATCAGCAGGTGAGCAGATCAAAACATTTTGATTTCACACACACTGTCAGCTGTCCACTCCGTCGTTACACATGTTTAGCTTAAACAAGCCTTTAATCACCATTTATGCAGTTAAAACTGAACCGCATGATCCTTTGCTAACATTTTGCAAAAGGTTTCAAAAATGTATTCCCATGAGCTAAAGAAAACAAATGCATGTTAATTTTTTTTAAGGGCATTTAATAAATCAAACGAATGAAATATGTTTCTCCTCTCTCTCCTCGCTAACCCTCCACTAGGATAATCCCCCTCTACATTGAGCGGGACAGCGAAGCTCAGCAGGAGCTTGAGAAAGAGCCGCTCTGTCTCTCCACCGCTAGCGACGCCTCTCCCCCTAACGAGGAGAGCTACTGCCTAATGAGAGAGCTCATTAACACATATGGCTGCCATGGTTTAATTAGGCTCCGTGCACACACACGCACGCGCATACACACACATGTGCAGATACACACACGTGGAAAACTGCATTTTTAACAAAAAAAAGTCAACGGGAGAAAAGTTGCAAGGTATGTGAGACGTGACAGGAACTTGGATTTGGGCTCATGTGCAAAATTTAAAAACCCTTTTTGCTCAGGTAAAAAACCTGAAACCAACCAAAATCAGTGATATTTAATGTAATACTGCATTCACGGGATCTGACTACAACCTGGCTAGTGGCCATATTTTGGTCAAGGTCTTACCCAGGTTGAACTGTTTACATGGACCTGTGTCTCCCTGTTACCATGATCAAACTGGCTGTTAGACTGTCCCCTGCTGACCTGTGGCGAAACACAGCACTAGATGATGATGGAGGAAATAAAAATAAAAAAGCAGCATCAGAATCAAATTTAATATTGTTAGTCGTTCTACTTATAACCAAGTGCATTACTGTGAAATGAAACAGCAAATAAAAGCATCAGAAATTAACACATAATCAACTACAACTGTTTCCCCCCCTTTAATGGGGACTAACAGAAACAATTTCTAAATTACTAAATCTAGGATATCATATTTATATTGTTTATTTTTATTATACAAGTGTCCTAGAGTTTGCCCAAAATGTGCCCAAATGTGTTCCCATTTATTAAAAATGAATTCCTGAAAGCCAAACGGTTCATTTTTATTCACTCGTTCGCTTCTGCCGAGCCATCATTTGATTTATTTTGACATGTTGGCCAGTTAGAGCAGAAAGAAGCGTGCAAACATGTGTCAAGAGGGGTTGTGTAATACAGACTTTTCACAAATGTTACAAAAAAAGGAAAAAATAATGGTGAGCATGTCTATTTTTAGCAATATCTTTGGTGTCATATTTCAATATGAAAGAGCCTTAACATGGCCAGTTTTGACCATTGTGTTTATCTAAACAGTCTCGCTACTGCTACTGCAGGAAATATACTATCATTTATATTATTAAATTGTTATAAATAACACCTGACTTAGAATTTAAATGCTGAAACAGTAAACCTGACTCTGAATCAGGTAACCTGGGTATCTTACACCAAATGGAAATTCCCATTGCAGATTAATGTAGTCTGGGACTTAAATAAATAAACAGATGAAAGTCCAGAATTCACTGCACCCCCTCACAGCTACTGAAGCACATGAAGGCCAGAACCTGCAGTCACTCCCCGTGTATCTGTTCTCAGCAGTGTAATCCATCACTGAGGGGCCGCCCGGGGACGTGTCTCCATCCCCTTGTTCTCGCTCCATTGAGAGCCAGTGAAGGCGAGCTGATGTGGAGGACGGCTGAGCAGCGCTGCAGCCAACCCTCGGAGATCTACGCTCACCCCACCGCTGCTTTCTCTCTCGCTGACGGTTCAGTCATTCAGCTGCCAGGAATCCCAAACACACCTGGGCAGTCGGCCCCACCGACTGAGCCCGCCCACTCTGAGAGGTCTAGACAAGTGCTGTCAAGGATCTGCAGAGACGGCTGCATTCCTCGCTGCACCACAGGCACAGTCGCGCCATCGATCAACGGGCATCTGCATAAACACCCTTTGTCATTAAGGCACCGTTACCGTCATCGCACACAACGCTGAACCAGTAGAGCTGATGTGCGGTATCGAATCAGTATTAAACAACAGCCAAGTAGATAACGAGAGAATCACAAATATTCTTTTCTTGAACAAAAATTGGACGGCTTTATAATTAATTTGTGGTAATTTAATTAGAAGACAGCTGGATCCTTGAATTATTCTAACTCATGAAACTTTCACCTCCTTCATTACCGCCATAACAGCATAATCAGCCTCTTTAAAAAATAGTTTATGGAGTTTGATAAAGACAGTGGTTCTCTCCATTAAGACTTAATTAAATGAGTTATTTTCCTGCTGCAAACACTGGCTGTTTAGTCTTCTTTTCCTAAAAAAAACTATTCATATCAAAATGAAATGCATATTAAGGAATGCATTTAAAGTGCAGAGCACAACCTCACTACTCGTACACACAACAGAGGTCAACATCAGCAGTTCCAACAGACACAATCTACAATTAATAGCATAAAAAGCCAGAGGAGTCAACTTTCCATTGAAAGTCAAGATTATATTTTCATTTGAAAGACATTGCAGGGAATTCTTTATTTGATCAGGAACAGTGTGGTTCTTCTACTGTTATCCTGTTTTTGTGGATATAAAAGCGATGGATCTCAACAGCACACTTTAAGACAGACGATAAGGAATCAGAAAATCCAAACATCTAAACGGCATCAACATCTTTCTGCCTTCAGTCGTCCGATACATTCACAGGATAGCTTTATTAGGTGCACCAATCGGTGCTAGTATCGGGTTGGTTCCCGTTTTGCCTTCAGAATGGTCTTAATTCTTCATGGCAGAGATTCAACAAGACGCTGGAAACATTCCAGACATATTGACATGACAGCATCACACAGGTGCTGCAGATTAGGCAGCTGCATGTCCGAAATGCAAATATCCCATTCATATTCAAGAAGCCAGTCTCAGATGATTTGAGCTTTGGGTTATCCTCCTGGATCCTGGGAACGGGAAGGTCATCAACAATACTGCTGTGTAGGCTGTGGCTTTTAAACAAGTCTGCCAAGAAAACACCCCAAATACCATTACACCACCACCAGCCTGAAACATTTATATAAGGCAGGTGGGATCCTACCATTCGAAAGCTGTAGCAGGAATTGATTGGCACTGAAATGGCAGCAGATCAGCTGTTTCTGAAATACTCGGAGTGGCCTCTGCATCATCAAGAATCACTTCTCTTAACAATTCTGATGCTGGATTTGAACTTCTGCAGGGTGTCTTGTGTTAAACAGCAGCTGAACAGGTGGAAACACACAATGGCTAAACTAAGTGGAGAAGTGTTTCTTACTTTTCCAGTGCAGACATGATCAGGGGAGGAAGCACCAGGATTGGCATGGGCATGACTACTCTGGTCAGGGCCGTCTCCAAGAGAGCCTGCATAAGAAAACATAAACCAGGAATATTAAAAAATACAAATAAATTTGCTTTGAATCTGGGAAACAATGCAATCATTTAAGTGTTTAAATGCACGAATACTGACGTGTGAAAGCAAAACACTAAAACTTTAAATTGTTTGCCATTTAAAAGCATTATAGTGCATATGTTGCTAAACAGCAAAACCAATAACATGATCCATTTAATTTTCAGAGCTGAGGACATACATGCCTGGCAGCTACTTTTGATGTTCCCACCACGTCGCCGTTGTTGTCGAGCACGCTGATGCCCTCTGACAGCTCAGAGTGTCTCATGAGCACCACGTTGCAGACATTTGCACTCGCTGTGAAGACAAAAGAAAGTTTTTTAAGATCAAAGGGAAACGTGCCACTGCCACTAGGAATGTAACATACAGTCATATTTGGAATGAGGAAATCGTGATGTTATGGACAGAGATAGAAAAGGTTTTTTTTTAAAAAGCACCGTTTTGACAGCCTTAAAAGTAATCAGTCTACTAACTGATAAACAGGTTTTCTATGAAGACGCCCACTGGAAAAGGGAGGTTTGATTTCCTTTTATAAGTCCTATAAGGATGAAGGACTAAACTTTGTTTGTTCTGAACTGCATGGATGGATTCAGAAGTTGCACATATTCTTTTTCAAGATGTAAACGCCACATCAGTGTCCTGTGATTATTAAATATTTGCTCAAAAATAATGAAGCTTCTTGGCTCTAAGGATGGTAATATCAGTCAATGGGTCATATGGCTGGTCCACCACTTTGATGAAATTCAGAGTGACTAACCTCTGGCGCTGACTTTTCCTCTTGGATTTCTACGAGCGTGACCTTTTGTTTTCTTGTGAAATATATTTAAAAATCTGGACTGACATTAAATTTACTACAGACCCTGATGCGCTACAATAACTTTGATGAGCCTTTAACTTTTTATCATGAAGTGAAAAATCATCATTTGTCCAAAATGTTGTAATGTAAGAATCAGCATAAAACTAACTATAGAACTGGCAGCAAGGCAGTAAAACTGCAAGGACACTCAGCTGCCAGCAAGAAATAATAATACTTTAACACACAGATTGATTAAAAAAAAGAAACTTGCAATACCCGTACATTATGTTTCTTTCAAATTATATCATAAGGCTCGAGTCATCACTTATTTGTTTCTTTTTTGCTAGAAAAGTAGGAAATAACTGCAGTGTGTACATGCAAACATGTGCAAATATACACAGAAATACAGTATATTAGGCAAAAACAGAGTTTGTACAATTCTAATGACATTTAAAAGTAAGTATTTGGTGTGACATCATTTATTCTCCAACACAGGCTGAACTCTCTTAGGCACTCTCCCCACTGACTGTAGCCCCAAAGCTTGGCAGAGCCTCCGCCGTGCTTCACAGATGGCTACAGACACTCACTGTTGTACTTTTCTCTCAATCTCCTCCGTCCACACTGACAATGACTTGAATCAGACTTAAAAATTGCTTTCATCACTCCATAAGACCTGTTGCCACCAACTTTCAGTCCAGTTCTTGTTCAGTTTGGCATACTTCAGCCTGTTCTCCTTGTTTACGTTCCATAAGAACAATGACAGCCACCCTTCTTTCACTGACACATGGATCAGCTGACGCGTTGGCTGTATCACTCAGGTCCTGTGTGAACCCTTTGCTGGATTTTTTCCTATTTCTTAAGGATATCATTTTCAGATACTGTTAATCAGCTGTAGACATTTTTTAGGCCTGTCACAGTTTCCTCAAATCTTTTGAAGTCACACTGCACGCCATGCTGCAATAGGCCAAGCTGTTGACTCTCTGGTAATCACCTATTACTCAAGACCGCGTTTAAAAGGTATAAAGAAATGAAGCGTGGCTCAAGACTTGCACAAGACTATTCTTTCAAATGAAATAACCTATTAACTACATTAACTCAAGGATTGGCACTAGACCTATAACACAGATAAATAATTTCTGTTTGCATATTTACATTAAATATCTACAACTGCATGTTATTTGCACATTTTTGGTTACACAATAATGTTAGATGAGCAGCCTATCATTGATCTACAGTCCATTTTAACACATCAGGATATGCAATTAGGTCAGAAAACACCACAGCTTAAGAAATCGCTTTTGCCCTTGTTCCCTCCTGTAAGGAAAATCATCTCTTGTAAAAGAAGCTAACAGGCTGAACTGACATTGTTATGAAAACTCCAAACTGCCAATTACCACCGCTGAGTGTCCCTGTGGAAGACACTGAACTCCTGTTTACTCTTCTCACTCCTCAAATGAAGAACATTATTGCCATGTCATTGTGTCAGCGTTCAGAAAACTGAAGCCGTGCCTCTGCGAGACTCTGACACACACAACAGTCAGATCACAGAGAACAGAATCACGAAGGCTGGCAGGTTGACAAACAGCGGCGGTGCTTCCCTCTGATTATTCACGAAAACTAAAATGAACACAAATGTATGTTAATATAGATTAACCTTTCTTCTTGACTCTAATAGGAATAAGACAAACTCATTTTAGAGAGTTTAGTGGTGCTGCCCCGAGCCTTTTTAATTTAAGACAACAGCGTTCAGAGTTATCTCTACTAAAGGCCGCAGGGCTGCCAGGTCGCTTTGTGAGGGGAATTCAATTGACTGAGCAAATAACTCTTTTTACCTATAAGGGATTTTTTTACCCAGACCAGTTAATAACAAAAAGGGACAGACAGGGTTTTGGCGAGGAACAAACAGGAACAAACACTACAGTTAAATAGAAACTCTTAAACACATAAATAAAAGCATCAAAGTAATTACTAAATTAAATTGATAAAATGCAAAATCTGCACAGCTTAATGTTGAAATATCTGCCTGTCATTTGTAATTATTTAAAATAATTACATTTGTGTACATTTTAATCATCATCTCATAACTGGTGGTACCCTCACAGAAATACATCCAAGAATTTTTTTTGTACATAATTACTTTCTAAATATCACAAATAATGACAAATAAGACAACAAATAATTAACCCCCTAAATTTCTGCCAGCGTGGCTTTCCCTCCAGTTAAGGTCTTCATAATCTAATTGAATGACAGGCCGCCGCTTGATTAGGTTATTACAAATAAATCTAGCCTTAAGTAAGCAAACAAAATCAAATGGGCGAAAATTCAAACGGCCCTTTGCTTTCGTTCGCTTCAATTAGCCATTTTAATTACCTCTTATATTGGCCTAGCAAAACAACAACAGGAACAACAATGAACAAACAGAAATCAGGTAAATGAGGCCTTGACATAGACGCCACTTTAAGGGTAATTATCCAATTTGTTTGCGGCAGCAGAGTTCTAACAAGCAGCCAATTACCAGGCAAAGGCTGCGCTGTAGAAACCTGTTGATTTAATTAGAAGAACCGCCATGGTAAGGAAAGGGGGGGGCAAGCAAACAATTTAATTATGAGCCAGCAGCCCGGGGCATTCTGGGACACGGGTCTATACCCCTGGGTGTGATTGTGTTTGCGGGAGAGTGGCATGAAAATCAGCTTTGTGGCTGCACACACAAAGCCGGCTGTCAACGCGACGGTAAGCCTGCAGAGAGGAGAGCGGGCGGAGGGGAGCGGCGTGAGACAAAAATCGCTCTATTTAGCTTTCATACAGGGAATTATTGTGATCAGAAAACAGCTTAAATAAAAAGGTATAATATATCAAGAGCAAGGAAAAGAAAACAATCAGCTTGTGTGTGCACTTTTTTAAATATACCTTTTAATAGCAATTATTGCAGAGCTGTTAGCCAAAGGCGTTTCATTTGTTTCTATAAAACCCCCAATTGTTTTATTACTATTACTAAAAAATATCTAAGCTATGACATTTACTTTAAATGTCCATCCTAGGCTTAACCCTTCTCTGTCCCACGAGAAGCTCACCTGACTTTTTACATTTTTATTTAACTTACCCACTGCTGGGAAGGGGATGAACCTCTGCACCAAAAGCCTGGTGGTTGGGCTGAAGCGGCTCGCTCTCTGGATTAAAACGTTTAACCCAACCTGAAGATAAACCAGACACAGATGATATGATCAGACACTGTGTGTGTGAAAAGCCAGCACAGAAAATTTGGAATTCAGAGCTCTTTCTTTCAAAGGGGATGAGCAGAGCACGAGAACAGCCACCACCAGGCTTAAACATACAAGCATCAGAAAAAGGATCACTGGGAGAAAGTGGACTAAAATTATGGGCAATGTGTTTAAACATTTGATGAACGTAACTTTGCAGTGTTTTAACATTTCAGATTGGTGCATTCAAAAGGCTATATTCGCTCAAATAACACACCACCACGCCACTTCATCCTCCAGCTCCCTCTAGCCCTGCGGGGGGTCGTCACCAGAGCGGACGTTTAATTGGAGCGTGCCTGCCCCCCTCCAGGGATGTCGTACCAAACTCCAGACACCCCGCAATTTCTTTCTGTGCTTGCTGCCATTGTCAAGCCTGAGGGCATCAGCCGGATGAACACCCAGCAGGACCAGTAATTGGCTTGGTTGGAGCTCCTTGTCCACACTAAGGGTTGTGTCAGGCAGGTGTGTGAACGGGTATTACGCCCCTATGACATTTTATTCTGTGGTGACATAGAGGTAAGAAGAGAGGTCTAAGTGATTGGGATATTATGAAGTCTGCTTTTTTTAATAGTTATGTTGATATCCACCTTATTTGAAATTTTGCCATTTTGGATATTTGGTGTTTAATTCAAGAAGTAATGCGGTGAAAGACCACATGCTGAAACTGCACAGAAGCCCAGATTACCAATATTTTCTTCTGGTTATCAAGGTGGTTACAGGAACCCTTCGTTTAGTGTATGTAACAGACAAATTAATAAATAATCTGCAAAAAAAAAAAAAAAGAGGCTGATTGGACATTTTTTTTCCCATCTGTAGGTAATGAAGGGATTACAAAGACCTGCTTCTATACATTGTTCCTAGTTTCAGTGAATTATCAGTTAACCTGATGGATCCTTAGATGTCGAATGAGACTAATACTACTATTTGGTGATTTTCAAAGTCCTTTATAATGGCCGATATAATCAGAGATTTTTTTCAGACACAGCACATACACAGATCCCGCAAATAGTTGTTAATGAGTCTTTAGTCCACAACAAATCATGGATTTCTCATTTACATTACTTGGATCAGCTGGTTGTTGGGTTTGTGGTGTTCCAAACATTTGTTGCCAGCAGGGAAGTTGCACTGTTTTGGTAGAAAAACTATGCAACATCAACACTCATGCCAAAGTTGAAGGCTTTACTTTTTTGGTTTTTCCTTTATCAGTCAACACAAGTCAACACAAGATTTGCTGGGACTTACAGCAATGGACACTGCACTGGTAACCGCCCCAAGGTATCCCTGCAGGAACTTGGAAGCTGGAGCTGGCTAAAGTGGCAGAAAACAAGAGGAGACAACATTATAAAAGCACTTTAGCTGAGCAACAGAAAAAGGCATTTGTAATGTGTGTAGTAATGGGCCAGCTGGGATGCCATGCAGGTACAGTACCTTGGAGGCATTGCGGTTGCTGTAGTTAACACAGGCATTGTGACTTTGGTTCAACCACTGCCATACAAAGGAGAGGAAAGTGAAAAGTATAGCAAGATGTAATAAACTGCGATAATAATAAGTTTCATTCAAGGTGATTCTCCTGTGCATTTAAAATCAGCTAAAAGAAGCATCTAAACCTACAGGCTCAGCCACTGGCTCTATCAAGCATACGAGCAGAATCAGTGACAGAAGAGACTCCGTTATTTAAACAGTGGCAGCCTCTGTGTCACACCACCCGGATTTCTTATAATTAATTCTTAATTTATTCTATTCATTATTGTTTCTGCTTTTTTAAAGCATTTTCCATCAATCAAGCTTTACAACTGATCATTCTTAGTTTTATCAAAACAAAATCACATCATAGTCAACACTTGCTCATTCGTTGTTTTTCTTGAGGCACTACCTACAGCATAGGTGCCATGTTTACAAAGTGAAGTAATTTAGAAAACCAAACTTGTACTACGCCAGAGATGAATTTCGAAGAAATACCTGCCAGAAGACGGTAGATGCAAGTGTTTGATTAGGGAGAAGGAGGCCAACAACCTGCAAAGAAAGAAAGAAAGAAAGAAAGAAAGAAAGGAAAATTTCATAAAGGAAAATCAATAAATTATTATTATTTGTAGCATTGGTATTGTATGAGTGTGTGCTTTGGAAAAACAGAGTTTATGAAAACCATTCTTACCACTGGTGTGCCAAACGGGATAAAACCTGGTAAAAGATGATCAGTATTACCACTCTTACAATTTCGCCTCTACCCTTTTTCTCAGATTTACTATAAATCTATTCTTTTGTGCAGAAATGTCCAAGCCCTTCAAAAAACACTGTTCTCTTCTTTCTAACTTTGGATCACGAGGCCAGTTCCTATTGGTCTGACATTCATGTGGTATGTTGGTCCTAACATGTTAATTGCTTCTGTCCTTTCCTTCTTTTCTTTGTTCTCACTTCCACTACGGTCATCCTACAAAAAAGGGTGCTTTCAAACTGAACCAAAGTGCTAGCATTTGCTTCTTCACAAACCCCAAGTAGATCTCTGTCAGCACAGCAGTGAGGTTTTAATCAGCGCCCAGCTGAGCGTGACCTTTTCCAGGCCTGAGACAACCTGAAGAGCCCTGTTGAGCCATGACAGTCTCTAAGGTGAAGACGCCTCCATATTGGACCACTTAAAAGCCCCGAGATTCCCCTCCACTCCAAAGTTTCCGCTCTTAGATACGCTACCTGACATCCGAAAAGGCATGAGGATCTTCTCCCCTGTGTCGGGGTGGATGATGGCCTGTAATAAGTGCATAATGATAACAATCAGACAGTAATGAGCACCGAATGATTTGGGTTAAGTCAGTTCATATGACTTATAAAGAGAGTACTGCTGTGAAAATAACTAAAAGAAAGTTACTGCTCAGGGTATTTAATATTAACTTGAATATATAAAAACCACTGAGAAAATGGTTTCAAATCAATAGATTAACCAGTTATTGCTAATCTACTTATTTATTTACATCACTCATTTAATCATATTTCAGGAACAATGCATTGCACTTGGGGAGCTTTTGAAAAATAACCTTACTTCTTTGACAAATATAACAGTTTGACATGTTTGCAGTAATTCAACAAAATTCAACAAAAGTTGTTATCTTCACAAGTAAAAGAAAAATAGTGACTGAGTTGTCAGATACAGTATAACGCTTTAAAGCAAGCCAAAAGTATTCACCACAGAAAAAGCTCCCTTTAAGAAGCTAAACATGCTAATGCTAATGTAAAATACTTGGAATAACAATATGCTGATGCATAAAAGTACGAAACACCAGTGTCATTACCAATTGTGGGGTGCCGTAGAAACCCAACCCTAACATTTAACACAATATGTACAACAAATCTAATTTCTGTTATGGTTTGGGTAGCGAGAGCTATCGTTTTTAGCATGTTAGCATGCTATCATCTTCTAATTTATATTAAAACACAAAGTAAAGTTGAACCAGGCAGTTTTCATGGACAGTTAAGGGATGTCTAGTGAATGAAATTTATCCTGCAGACTGCCTGCACACACTGTCAGCTGAATGTACGAACTGGTTGCAACCACATCCAATGGCTTAATTGACTCCCCCGAAACAGGGAGCAAATTTTAACAGCAGTCTTTTCAGCTAGACTAAGGTACGAGGCATTTTCAAGGTTTACCTTCTCATCTACCACACAAGAAAGCATTTGATCAGTTTCAGATTCATTCTACAACATTACAACAACTTAACCAGACCGTCAAAGTGATAAAGAACCACAGGAAGGACCGGCAACATTAGGTAAGGCCACCATAGAGCCATGATTCCAGTGTCACTGAGTGAATCTTGGATAACATAAAGAGACAGAAGCAGCCAAAATGAATTATGGCAGGTATTTCTAGACAAATAGGAGACTAACTTTAGAAAGCCCATTTACTTTTAAATGATTTTAGAAGGATTGTGGGATGTTTTTTGTCAATTCTACACAAATATTCAAGCAATTACACCAGACATTATCCCGTCAGTTTGCTATTCCCACTGTTACAAAGTAGATAAGACAGATGATGTGTCTTTCCCCCACTGCCTTAACACTGATCAAATCTGCAGATTGGAAAAGAACGAAAGCGATTACACTGCTTCCTCAGGCTCATGGAGCCAAGCTTCGACTTGTAAAAGACCACATACGTACATGTGATAGATATACCACTATCATGGCTGAATATAGATTTTCCTCTTAGTCTTGAATGAACTTGGGATGCAGTAAGAAAAATCTGGAGACTAGTTTAAACTATAATGATCTAACAAACTACACAAAGAGTTCTAGGTCTTTAACACTCAGAAAGAGTATAAACCTTAGAAGCACATAAATAAGGCAAGCACCATGCTGAAGGATAGGTCGGTTTTGGGGATTTTTGGCAGTTGACAACCCTGAAACCCTGCAAGTGCACCAACTGTTTCATGTTCTCATACAAAAACAAACCTGGACGTAAGCCAGCCTTCAGTGTTCATATGGAGCCCAGTTTGAGCCGGATTTGGTTTCATTCCTGCAGAGTGTGAAATTGTTTATGTAGACTGAACTGCATATCCTACACATGAAATGGAAGCAATAGCAACCATAATGATAAAAGAAGAGTTACTTACTTAAGATTTGCCTGAACAGCCCTTTATACACACATTAAACCTGACCCAAAGACAAGTTTATGTCGACAAGATACATACTTTAACGTAAAGTCCACTGCATCCCATCCGTGGTTTTGAAAATTAGTTCTAAAGATGAGAGGATACTTTTGGTTCATCTGTATTTAGAGTGTTTGATTAGATCCTTAAATACACATTTTAGTGTCGAGTTCAATATGAGCAAAAACTGAGATGTGACAGCTTTTAATTTTTAATTTTCCAATGAAAATGCACATTTTAAATGAATAAGGTGGACGTGGGAAGTCATAAGATTTAAACAGCATCTAAATGAAAAAAATGCCAAATAAAGTACAAAACTAATTTCACAGTGCTGACATTGCACTTAAAAATACAGTCATTAAATAATTCATCAATTCATTACATTAATTAAGTTTTATTTAGGTGAGGCATAAATATCAAACATATAAATCTCTGGCAGTGTTGGACGTTGGCAGTTTGTAAATAGATATTAAAACTTTAAATAATTTTTTCCCCACTTTAACCGGCTGCACCTGTAGTTCAACGACTGTCAGCCGTCTTGCAGAGCTGGCACTTCCAGCTAATTAACACTGGAGGTAAAACCGCTCGCCTGCTTCAGTGTCTAATTTTAATGTAGTTACTTCAACATGGAAGCCTTTTTTAATGTTGTTTTTGTACACTCTTTGGTATATTTGCGGTATAAGCACGTAACACCAGTCAAACCTTACCTGCTTCGAATGACGTTACTTTTGATTGGAGTGTTTCACTTAGATCGGACCCAATAATGACATTATATAGAGATGGATCGTATTTCATCTGCTTCTCTTAATAGACAAAGTAAGCAAAAACAGAGAAATCTTACCTGCTTTATTTTCTGGGCTTGCCAAAGCTGTAAAATAAAATAAATAAGAAAAAGTAGAAAGTCTTTCAATGCTTCTGCGTTTAAGGGGGATAGTTTGTCTGTCTACAATATAGTTTACAAATTTAATATGTAAAAGAAAATTAAATAAAAAATTACATTAAAAAAATGATGAAATTTCAATTATTATATTTTGCAATTATTAACAGGACTGTACGGTTAATAATATTGTTGAAATTAAATGAATTAAAATGACTAAATTTGGTTTATTTTTACAATTAAAATTGTTTGTAGTACATCAGCTATTGCAAAAGCAGTAGACTTGAAAAGAACAGATATTTCAAATTTAAATATTTCATCTGAACGTTTAAACAATTAAAAATATTGATTGTAAATACCTCCTTAGATAAAATAGAAGGTTAAGTATATTCATAGAGTCTGCTTCGCAGAGAAATTACTGTACAACTAATAACGAATAAGTTGCTTCAACGGTGTAAATAAAAACTAATTATTAAAATGTTGCAACAATATAAACCTCGTTCATACCATAAATATTTCCCTGGCACAAACATTAAAGCAGCTATTTTTGATTTAGCATTCAAAGGCCGGTTAGTGCCTGCAGTGCACAGACAATCCACTCAAGGGCAGGAGACACATGTCAGACTGCACAGAAGAGGCTTTTCAGAAAGGTTTGCAGCGTTTCAGATGCTGAATTCTCACAAACTGATGTTGATGTGAGTTTTCAACTCAAGCTGACGCATATTTACCTGAGCATCCGTCACTCCCAGAGGCAGAGTTCCTTGCTTGAAATGGTCAAGCAGCTCGACGCACTCCCGCAGCCGTTTCTGATGTGACGGAACATGAGAGTCAATAAAATGTGAAACCAAGTCTGGCCACTCTCGCCTCTATGTCAGCTTAGATGTGTATTTGCCCTCCTGCTATAGGCCTCAATGTGTGATAATTATGTTTTACTAAAACCTCCGTGCTGATTTTCATGTGACAAATGAGTTCCCTAAAAGGTAATGAGGAGCTTACTGTGGTGTGATCATTGTGTAATATGGAGGAAAATACAAGGTCATGAGGACCAATTTGTTCTAATGAGCTCGCCATCTGTGTGTGTATGTGTGTTCACGTTTCTGTAATTGTGCGTGTCAGTGTTAGCCGTGCACTTTTTTTTTTTTTTTTACTGTATGCACAGGAGGTCATGTGTGCGTGCGACCGAAGGCAAATCAGGGCTGTCCCTGTTCCACTGTCTGCATTAGGGGCAAGTTGAGGCGATGCCTGGCCCAGCAAGGTGTCATGTGTATCAGTGTGGGTGTGGGTGAGTGTCTAAGCATATGCACTTTCCACCCCTCCCAGCAGCCCCATATGTCCACACCTCATCACATCCCGGGAGGTACTGCAGCTATTAGTGTCACCAAAGAACCCACTAACAGCTTCATTACCCAGAGCACTAGAGCTGTGATGGCTCCATGAGCAAAATTACCACAACACAACCAAGAACTGTGGAAATGTTGCAATGAGCAGAGCAGCCTAACATTTACAGAGAATATCCTGTAACCTAAAGGTGGCACATTTGCTGGTAGTAGCTGAGAATCCTTCATTTTAAGTATACCTTTGAGGTTTTCTTCCTTTGCTTCAACACCTCCTTCAGTAAATTTTGGCTAATGTTGAATCCCACAAGATTATTGTGCTGCCGTTTTAGCCCAGCTAGGAAACCACTGCGGTTATATAAAACCTGACTTCTCTAAAGATCACCATCACAGATCATCTGATGGAGTTTAATGTCATTTGTATGCAGATATTGTGATACTGTGGCTAACTTGGTAAATAAGCAGCCCCGATAGGACGCATGTGATCCATGTAACAAATCCAAAGGTTTGTTTACCTCTGTCACAAAGAGCGTGCTGGGGTCAATCACGTCCAAGAAGTGCCTGAACCGGCCAAAAAACGTGTCCTGAGAGACAAACGAAATGCACATTCATTCATATACAAAGCAATTGTTAGCAATATTGTTTTTTTTATTTAAAGACCAAACATTAAACTGCAGATGCAACTTTAAATATATAATCAGTGGAAAAATCCTGATCTGGAATGTATAAGTTCAAAAAGTCCAACTTTCCACCCAGTCTGCATATAAATTGTTGATCAATTTTACGCAGCCAAATCATGATTATGAATCAAGAGCCATGGAGATTCCAGCTGTCGCCCAGTAAACAGCAATATTACCGCTCGCCAGCTGTTTAAACACGCCAGGTGGAGCCTCCTCATTAATGCCAGAGACAAACTGTTTCCTATCTGCATCTTTTGCACACCCGAAACTACTCACACCGTTTTGCAATTAATTCTAATAATGACTGTGCCAGAAATACCTTTCGAGAATTTATTCATAACCGAGCATAAGGAATAATTTAGGGGAATCAGCAACGCGCCACGCAGCCTCGAAAGCCTCCTATCCCTCCCTAACTGGAGTTTAATTACACTAACTGCTAATTTGGATGAAAATCTGGTATCTGACTCACTGCTGTGCCTCGTGACTTCCTGAACATATGGATGGTTTGTACAAACATGGCACAGGGGAAAAGTTGTTAAATCTGGTACATTCAATTACTCACCAGTGCCACTCCAGTTTGACCAGTTTGAGTCGATACTCGAGTGGAACAGACTTGTCTCAGCTTTACTGGAAGGGTAACAGGGGCTTAATCTTATCATTATGTTGTATCAGATCCTAATTTATGAAGACGCAGCCTTTTGAGTTGGTTTCCACATTTCAGCTTCGTCTGAAATTCCACTTTCAATGGAGTAAACTTAACAGTTTTTATAAAAGAAAATTCAAAAAAATATCTCCATATAATAATTTCACAGGATCAAAATAGGGAATGCTGGAAATTCAATTTTTCCACAGTTCATGCCATACCGTTATACCAGAGTACAGATGGAGACTTATAACACCTAGCCATTACAGAAGGCTAAACCTCCCCAACTTAGACCAATAGAGTTGGAGTTAAATGCAAATCACCTCAGTGATGGTTAAAAAACTATGAAAGCACAGAAATTAGAGCTACCAAAACAAATAACCATCCTCTGGAACAAGAGATTAGGCTTTGGTCTTTTTCAGGACATTGTCGTAAACCCTACAGAAAATTCCCAGCAAACCAGTACTAAAATACTCAGACCAGCTCACCTGGCACTCAAATCACCGTTCGTCCTCATTCAGAAAATTAGTTTATGAGCAGAGAACATGCCTACATGGCAAAATGCATGTGGGCTAATCACATATTTGTGTTGACCAGCAGTTGGACAGGTGTACCTAATAAAGAGGCTGGTGAGTGTATACATCTTATGTCTTATGTTCTTCTTTTTCATTTTTACTGACTCAATATATTTGTGTACAAAAATACCATAAATTGCTGTAAATGTATATTTATAGCAGACTAAAAAGTGTATTACACAAAAAATCTGCATTTTCTGTTAAGACTTTGCTGATTCACCTGGGCGATGGTTTTTGTTACATGTGGCTTGTGGTGCTGAACCGCTATACCCCATATAGAGAGCCGTTTATGACATGTCTCATTTATCTAAATGAGGCATATAAAAAAATCAGACACCAAAAGAAGGTCGTACAGTTCAAACTGATAAAGTAATAAACATTTCTCTGAAAGAGCCTCGAAGGTGCAGGCTTGTGTGTATTCGCTTTTGAGGGCACTAGGGTTGAAATATAAAAGGCTAACATAAGATGGAATAAAAGCATATCTCATGGGATACCTGTATGATAACAGCTGACCTGCATATTTTCTGTTAGCACATACAGTGAGGGTCAAAAAGCATTTGAACAACAACACAGTATTTTGCAGTTTTAGCTCTGTGTGCCTCCACAGTGGATTTAAAATCAAGCAATCAAGGAACTATTTAACAATTACAGATATTTTTCAGGAGCTAAAAGCTTGTTGGATCAACATAATTTGAAATAAAATGACTGTTTTTAATACTTGGATGAAAATCCTTTGCAGTCAGTGACTTTCTGAAGTCTAGAATCATTGAAAAATATTCAGTGTCTCTGACTCGCTGCTTTCGATGATTTTCTGCACTGTAAATCGCTTTCTGATCAGTTTTGCAGCATTTGTGCTGAATCGGAGCACAGAGTATATCCCTGTATACTTCACATTTCATCCTGCTACTTTTATCAGCAGTCATGTCATCAGTAAACACTAGTGACCCGGTTCCTCTGGCAAGCATACATGACCGTGCCATAACATTGCCTCCACCCTGACTGACAGATAATGAGGCATGTTTATCTCCTTCTCCATACTTTCCCCTCCCTGCACACTGTAGTACAAATTCATCTTGGTTTCACCTGTACAATGATTGACACCAACCACTGAACAGTTATTTTTTAAACCCCTTGAATAGAAGCTGGAAGCCTTGACCTTAATCACATCTTGATTTTAAGTCAAGAGGTGGTGTGCAGAGGCTAAACTACAAAAAGCTGCGTCGCTGTCCAAACACTTATGGACCAGCTGTATATTACAGATTTTTACAAGTTTACCTTTGCTCTTGTGATGCGTTCAATGCCCAACTTCACCTAAAGCCTTTGGGATACAGCTTTAAAAGTCACAAGGCTTCACCTAAAGTTATGGTATGACTTTCATTTCAAAAGCGCAATAAGATATGATATGGTATAATGGTCCTGATATGGGTTTAAGAATCCGCCTGCGGGACAGCGCATCTAACCACACACACGCATAGACACGCTGACACGGTGAGTGGGTGTGGTCTGTTTGCCACGCAAATTATGTCCAAAAAATATATTTTGTTACAAGTGTATCTGTTTATGATCAGATAAAAACTGCAAGTACCTGGTCGAAACGAGACTTGCCATACTGGAAGGGCGGATATTCAGACATGCTGCTTCAAATCACCGCCAGCCCTCTTCTTCTCTGAGATTATTAAATGTTTATTTCTTTCTCACCCTCCAACTAACTTTTACAGCTGTGGGACTGCCGTCAAACAGTCAGCTGGCCAGGTTGCACTGTTGGAAATGTAGTTTTTCCGGTCTGCTTCGCTCTGACAGGACGTGGCTTTAACCCCTTTACAGGATAACTACATTTCCCAGAAGAGCTTGCATTGTTTTCGCCTTTTTTTAAAACGGGAGGTTAATGTTGAAAGACCTGCACTGGGTTTGGAGTACAACGGTTAAAAAGAGAAATGCTCTTGGTGAGTACGAGGTTGCTTGAGCTTATAGAGGATAACATACCCCCTAGTGGTGGTTCTGAGGAGCAAACAGTAGCAGCTTGTATTATACAAATGTGCAACAGGGTAACCCAGCAGGAGTTGGGTTTGGTTTGTAAATGTGAGTTCAAAGTATATGATGTCATGACACACGTGGTTTTTAGAAATTATGCATGCTTAAAATTGCTGGTGACTATGCAGTATTCAGAAGAATATCAGTCCTGGAGGTGTGTGAGAGCATGTACAAAGGATAATAAAACTGCAGGAAAAGATTCAAATAGGATATAAAAAATGTTATTGTTAATAGTGAAGAACACTAATGACTTCAGTGTTCTGGTGTAAAGGCTACGAGAGGTATTGTGAAATCTCCAATAAGATTTCAGCTCCATCTTTTCAGTGTTTTAAGAAGGTGGAACTAATAAAGGCATGACAAATGGGTGAAATCATGTGTATAATATGAGCCCAGTCACTGTCGGTGAAAGGTTCCCAAAAGACAGCGTTCAACATGACATAGCAAGATCACTTGTTTTAATATATCACATTTTATTCAGTTACTACTTTGAAGAATATGCTCAAACTAGTTAAAGAACTACCTGAATGTCAGGAACATCTATAACTCTGCTGTTTTAGCAGCTTGGAATTGGATGCAAAATTGTAAGAAAAAACCCAGAGTGAAAGATTCTGAGTGTTTTTTTAAACAATCAGTGGAAATATGGAAAGAAATAATTACCAGAAAACATACGGTGAGCAAGAAACACAAAATATTCTTTATTAAATATACAAAATTTGTGAAACAGAATTGCATCACGGATTGTAAACTTTCCAATCTTACATACTACCTCAAGCACATTCCACCAGCTACACAGTTGAGGAGAAAAATACAATCAGTTTAAACTGAAATGCAAAAAAACCAAAAAACAAAACAAAACCTCTGTAAAATGGAAGACGTGAAAGAGGATGTGCCGAGTCACACGTAATGTGCAGTCTCTACAGTCATCTACGCAACTCGATTTTGCAATCGCACAGCAGGACTGAGACGACGGGATAGGTCCGGATGCTTGTGTATGCTCGTGTATGCTTTGAGCTCACTGGCTAGTTATCTGTCGTGACGTTAAAAGTAGGCCGAGTGCTTAAATCACGGAGCGATTAGAAAGTGCAGTACGGTGTAAAGAAGATCTAACTATACCGATACCAGACAGACAGGTACAGCTTTATTCTGACAGTTAAGTAGTGCAAGAACATCCACAAATGCTGTTAAAAGTGGCATCATATCAGAATACTTTATGGTGTATCACTCTGCTCCATAGATTAAGTTTCAAGGCTTCTTTTTAAATAAATATGTACACACTATATTTTTGGCATTTCACAGGAAATCACTGTTTCTACTCATTTTCTATTGTTATGCATACATTGTACTTTTGTGCAGCAGTGACCTAAACAATATCAAAACAAAGCATTAGAAAAAACAGAGAGAACAGAAAAATATCAGTGAACAGATGGCTTTTCTTTCTCAAAACCTGCCTCGGGCCCCGACAAGTTCAAACGAAGTGCTCGATTCTCAATGAACACCAAAAAACAAAAATAAGGCAGCATTTGGCATTTCAATACGGCATATATGCTGTAGAACGCGGTATATATCCCTTTGTAACACCTGAAAGCTGTAGCGATATGTGTGCTTGAGCAGAAGCATATGTGACACCCAAGACACTGAGGGAGGGAAGTCAAGTACCAGCATGTCGCAGGCATCTTCTTCTTAACGTGGTGTCGAGAACGCACACGTGGGAAGGCAGAAGCATGAGATCAAGTAGCTGGGATGGCTGATCCTGATACTGACTGGATACTGAGTGATACTGTCTTCACCTGATAACACCGTGACCCATGCTAGAATCAGTTAGCTTATGTGGCTGAGCATAACATGCCCAAAGAACAGAAAGAAGAAAAGAGGAAAAAAAGAGGACGGAACAAGCAAATAAATGGGTGAAAGAAAAAGAAGAAAACACCATTCACTTGCTGGCTAAGAACACTTTTGAACATTCAAAGGCTACAATCAGTTCCAAGTAATGTCCACGTGACAAAGGCTGAAATCTGCTCATTTGGTTTGTAGTTTCAAAAACGAGTCAGAGCACTCGGTACTTATCAGGGAACATTAGTAGAGTCTTAATCCAAAACCAAACACGCACACGCACAGACACACACTCTGGAAATAGTGGCACGACTCAAACGTTGCAGAAAGCCATACCAAAAGAAACATATCAGTGGTTTTGCACATTTTTATCATGAATTTGCCTTTTTAGTTCACTTTGCATGATTTCTATTTGAAGATTTCTTCCTTCCTTCCAGATAGCCAGACTTTTGAGATCATTTCAATCAGGTCTCAACTTGCAGAGACTTGAAACTTTCCCTCTGTTGGAGGAAATGTTATGGTGCCTTTGTTATTTGTTAGCGGTGTTTCCATTGCGTACTGCAGCGGCTGCTGTTGGCGCTTCATTCTGACTCTATACACAGGGCCCAAAAAAGCCAAATCCAACATAAACTTTCACAAGTTTTACACATGAACTCCAGACAATGCAGGAGAAACTGGGTTAGGGGATTGCCCAGTGAACTGCTCAACACACAATAGGAGATACTTGATTTTCATGCCAAAAATAGCTGAAACAATGTCTGCCTTGAAAGAGGGGAATCAATCTACCACTTGACTGCATGCTGAAAAAAGGCCAACAACTGATGGACTAAATATGCAAAACCACCAGTATGTCTCTTCAGGTTGCTCTGCTCAAGCTACAAAGCTGCAACACTCACGAGGAAGTGTTGGTGTCGTTTCATCTCGAGTGAGGATATAGTCGGATAAACGTCATGTGGACTGAAACCCTACGATTTTCTCTCTTTTGTGATTAAGGTGATAGAAGTGACAGGTGAGGTGAGAAGGAAAATTAATTGTTTTACAATCAAGATCCCAAAATTGAAGCATCTGGGTTTTTTAAACCCACCATCTGGCTTTGTGAACCTGAAAACAACCTGAGGACGCGCTACATTCATAAAACCACTCAGACCAAACCCTTCACCGAGGACGGGTTTCAGTACAGTAAAGCATGCCAGCTGGAAAACGTCGCCTCGACATCTCTCAGTGCCTAAATATTTGTATCAAAAAAGACAGCATAGCAGTGAAAAGACTAAAGAGCTGTTGTGGAGGTTAGAGTGAACAGATGCAACGTGAACTGCAAACCCTCTACCCCCCGCCTGAATTCGTCACTTGAATTTGGAGCGCACTTGCAGGAGGGTGGGCTTCTGCTCCATGATGCGCACCAGCAGTGTGTCAATGTAGTCCTCCAAATCTTTGACCTGCGGCTTCAGTTTCTTCAGCTCCGTCTCCCGCTTGGCCAGCAAAAGTTTCTGACGTTCATACTCCGCCTTCTGCCTCTCCAGCTCCGCCTCGCGTTGCACCAGCAGGTTGACCAGTTCGCTGTGGGTCAGGTGGTAGTATGACCCGGCTCCTTCTGTCAGTGACTTAAGACAAAAAGGAAAAAAAAGGACAAGAAAGAAATATTAATTTAACAGGTACAGCCTTGTGTCTTTTCATTGCACTCATTACAGAATGAGATTCAGGAGTTACATAGCTACCTTGTAGAAAGGAAGTCAAGCTTCCTGGAGATTTCAAAACAAGTTTCTCAAGGTTCAACTACAGGCCCTGCTTTTTCTCCCCTATTTTTATAAAGAATATTACGAAGGACATGCCTGTTCCTGAACTGCACCTTTATACAGATGATATAATACCCTACTCAGTTAGCTCTTCTCTAAGTCAGGCCATTTAGGAGATCCAGACTGCTTTTGAACTGCTGCAGCCATCATTGCCTGGTTTGAAGTTGCTTCTTAATACTAAGGAAACAAAACCTATGCTGTTCACTCCCAGATCTCGACAGTGGCTAGGACTATACTGCCTCACAGCAAGAAGGTCCTGCGTTTGAATCCACTTATTGGTTGGGGCACTTCCGTGTTCAGGTTCTCCTTGAGGTTTTTCTCTGAGTGCTAGGGCTTCCTCCCACACTCCAAAGACATCCTGGTTATTCTAAGCTGCCTGTAAATGGGAGCATGAATGCCTTTTTTTCTGTCTGTTAGCCCTTTTCATAGACACTCCACCCCTACCCCCGTCTCCCAACCTTAAACTGGATTAGTGGGAAAAAAAAATAGATGGACAGACTAATGAAATATCCCAGATCTCAAATAATCTCGGTATTCCTACGCTAGGAGAAGACTTAGTGTAAAAAGGGTAATCCTACAAATACACATGTGTCTTGCTGGATGATAGACTTTTCTTTAACATCATATTGTGTACACACTGGTTTTTCTATTATCAGAATAGGGCCTTTTTTAAATTTAGCACTCAGGAAATCACTCGGACATAATATGTTTTTAAAGGTTTTCATTATGATTCTATTATTTGTTCTAGACTTCGTGTATCACAGTTATTTGTATTTCATATCAAATTCATTGTCCAGTACACATTCCCATGTATTTTATGGTCTAGACAACGTCACTGGTATAACTATATTAACAAATCCGTACTGGATAAGCACCCCCCCTTTTTATCTCTTTATTTACTTAACATTACAAAAAGCTACTATGATCTTCACTACTTTAAATATCTCCTCATTAGGGCACTGAGTTTTTTGTTGGTATGTGTTTTTAAGGTAGTAGGACCTGGTTCTCTTATTTTGCACTGTGTTCATGGATGAAGCTGAATGCGTTTGTCTCGCTGGGAGAGCTCAGAACTCTTATAAAATCTTCTGTTACTACAAAGTACAATTCTTATAACGTAAGCTATTTTATTTTATGTTAGTAGTTTATTTCAATTTTTTTCGATTTTTGTCAAACACTGTACCTTCTTCCTTTCGCCCTCCTGCTCCGTCAGCTGGCTGCTCCTTCCGTGGTGGATGGTGGACTTTAGTTTCTCCAGGCCTGTGGCCAGCACTGACCGCTTCTCCTCAGCCTGCATGGCAGTGGGCAGGGGCTTCACTGGGTGGGGGCTGGATGTGACAAGACATACACACAGTCACACCACCACACTTGATACAACACCGCACTCTGACTCTTATATTTTATATGAAGTTTTTTTTCAGTTGAGGTTAGGTGAAAAACCCGGTTGTCATACTGGAGTTCCACAACTCTTGGATATATTTAACTTAAAAAAAGCCAACTATGCTTCAACAATATACATCAGGACTATTTCTGCATGTGAAATGATGATCGCAGCTACATTAATAATAACCCAGGATTCTACAATATAAGTGTAATACTGGATTCTAGCACTTCAGCCCCAAACATCTTCGTAATAAACTAATGTAAGAAACCCAATCAGTCCGTAGCTTAAAAAAAAGGACTCACATCAGCCACATGGTGGCCGTGAGGAGCTATAGGCTGACAATAGTGCATTTTACTAGGGCCACAAGTGACCCTTTATTGACCCTTTCTGAAAATCACCAAAACCTTACTGTAACGAACAGAGACAAGAAAACCGTCTTGCTGCTTTGTTACACTGATTTGCATGAAGGGCAACAAACAGCCAAAAACTAGCCCTCTATTTGAGTCAGCTTAAAGGATCTTCTGAAACTCTACAGTTGACCTACATTCATAGGAAATCTGAGTCGACTTGCTGAACTTTCATACTATCAATCAGCAACAAATCTTTCTTTATTCCAGGTATTGCAGGTTAAGCTGTTATTTGAACGCAACAGATTGGCCTGTGGACCTCCAGGGTGACATCAGGTGCTTAAGGACTCCTTGCTTTAAGTGATTAAGACCAGAGGAGGTTAGACAGGTGTAAGATGTCTTATTAAAAGAAGTAATGATGAAAATTGAAAAGACCTTAAAAACCGAGAGACTTAATTGCATGCACTGGTGCAATCAATCATGTAGAATTGTATTAAATATGTTATTACCCGGAGGTGGAAAGGAAATGCTACCAGTGACAAAACAACACCTTTTGTGTCTTGCAAAAAAAAGCCTGTTTTTTGCTTGAGATTTTGGCAAATGAGGATGGCTGTGTGAGAACTCTAGCTGGCCCTGTGGGGAAAGGGGGGGTATGTGAGTGTTTGTGTGTGTTGTGCGTGTGAGTGTGTGTATTCGAAAGGGAGTTGGAGGTGTGTGGTAGGAAATGGGGCAAAATAATAACTGCTAATTGGCCTGAGGCTTTTTTCCCCCTCCCGTTACCACAGCCAGGACACATGAAAGACACCTACAGAAGAGTTTTGTTAACACCAATGTTGTTGTGTGTGTGTTTTAACAAAGTGAAGAAAAAAGGGAAGATCACACCACAGGGATGAGACAGGATGTGCAGTTGGCGCAGAAGAAAAGCAGGCGGAAGCAGAGCGCCAGAAGGAGACCAAAGAGATGACAGGATAGAAATTTCTGCAAGTAGTCCTTCCTCTTCACCTCGTCACCAAGCACTGAGCATGTGCAACCTCACCTGTTCTGCTGACTGGCTGCCTGCTGCTGCTGCTGCTCTGCCTCCTGTTGCAGTGGCATTGGCGCTGTGGCTTGTGTTGAGCTGGGCGGTAACCTCGCTGAAGCGTTGGCAAAGGGAGAGAAGGCAGGAAGCGCTACAGGGGAGCAAATACTTTCAGGAGCAAGAGAAGGAGCAAAGGAAATCAGAGAGGGAAGGTCGGGGCCTGGCTGAGACGAGGTGGAACCCTGTACCCCGCCAGGATCACTACCAAAAGAGGGTAGGAGGAGCTCGTCGAAGGGAGTTGCCAGTGTGCCCTCAGACTGGGAGCGGTGTAGTGTAACATTCTGTGTAGGAGCGCATATCGAGGACGTAGCATCCGAGACCTCACCAGCACTCTTCAGATTACAGCTCATAAAAGAGTCCGGCTGTGCTGCAGGGAATGATTGCAAGTCTCCTATTGGGAAGGTTGGCTCAAGAGTCGTCGTCTTGTCCTGAGCAGCTTGGGGAGATGCTTCAGATTTGTCAGTTTCCCCGATTTCCCCATTAGATAACTTGGATGCATTTGTAGAATCCATTAAGCCCAACGCAGCATCTGCAGTTGTTTTAACATCCTTCAACTGCATCGTCTCATTTGGCTCAGAGACGCTGGAACTTTTGGAGGAAGAGTGAGACACGCAGGTTTGGTAATCCTGCGAGTCAATACTGACATTCAGACTTTGGAGAAAGCTGCTGGAGCTCTGATCAGATATCCGTCTGTGCAACTGAGTGTCATCAAAGTCTTGGCTAGGACTGTTTGCAATCTGACTGATGTTGAGTAAATCACCAAGGCTGCTAAATGGCACATGAGAATTGGGGCTAACATCCTGGCCTGCTAAATGAGCCCTCTCAAAGGGTTCAACCAATGAAGCCTGCTTGACATCAGGGGAGGAGGTTGTGATGTGTAATGATGGTAGTGTGGAGGATCTTTCTTGATCTGGAGTCGCAGGATTCCTCACTTTTATATTATCGTCTTTAGAGCCATCATTTAAATCTTTAGAAAAATCCTCTATAGAGACCTTTAAATCATTTATGTTTCTTTCTTGCCCTACATTGTCCGACTGTGAAAAGATGATGGACTTTAGTTGTGGTTTAGAGAGTTCAGGCAACAAGTCAGGGTACACAATATTAGAATTGTTACGCGTTTCAGCATCTGCACCATCAGTTCCTATCTCCTTTGTGATTGATGGATGTGGATGCCCAAGTACTGTGGGCTGTGGTGCCAAAGACCCTGCTGAACCACTCAAGTCTACCTTTCCGCTATCCTTAGGCTCAATAACAGTTTGCTGAACAACATCAACTAAAGATAGATCATTTGACCTGTAAGTAGTGTCATCTTCAGATTCTGAGCCCCTTTTATTTTTTACATCCGTTGACCCAAAGATGTTGCTTTCAGTGTCTTCAAATGAGGATGCAGAGACTTTATCAGAATAAGAGGAAACACATGACAGAAAATCCTCTTCTGCTGAACTGCCGAGACCTGAAGAACTAGGATCTGGAGAGCTGCTGCTGAGTTGTACAGACGGGGTGCGGCAAGGAGCTCGACTCATGTTCGTGTCGGGTATTTCACTGGTAGCGCTGGTGTCCTGATTAGTTTCAGAGCAAGTGTTCAGTTTCAGAGAGTTAGTGGAAGTATTTAAAGTTACATCATTGTGCTCAAAACTTCTGTGTTCTGGGATTGTTTCAAGGAATTGTGAGAAAGTGTTAAGGTAATGCATGTTAGTGTTGGTCACTTGGCTGGCCAGCTGATGATAATGCAGTGCATCAGTCACATTTGTGTTTCGATCGGCTTTATTATTGCGGTGTTCCAGCAGATGGTCGCTGGGTGGTTTTTGCTGCATTTTGCAGCCTGTGGAGAGATCCTCAGGAGACTGCAGCCTGCCAGCTGCAAATGCTTCAAAGGATTCGTCCCACTCTGAATCCGGTTCCACACTGCTAACAGACATAAAAGGGTTGGATGACTTCTTGAGTAACGGTTTCTTTCCTTCCACGAGAGTTAGAGGAAGTCCTCTCATCCCAGCTTTCATGACCTCTGTGCTGCTTGCATCAGCATCAGTGATGGATTCCTTGGCAGCTGAGTTGCCGTGGGTGAGGACAGAGTTAGAGTTACTCGGCTGTGGAAAGAGTTGAGCTATAGGGGGCCGGGAACTGGAAAGATAGGGCAGAGGAGGCGGTGTAGGTTTAAGTTGCTGAGTGGTTATCATGTCTTCATAGAAAGGGTTGTGCTGGATTAGAGAAAAGAAAGGGTTGGATTGTGATATAGGGGGTGGTGAGGTCGGTGAGTGGCAGAAAGGGTTAGTATGGTGCAGGTTTGGAACCATGGAGGTATGCTCTACAAGGGGACCCAAAGGGTGGTGACTAGGTGGAAGAGGTGGTAAGTGGGGATCAGTGCTGGGTTCTAATTTAGGTGAGACCACCAGGCTGTGAAAGGAAGGCACACAGTCCTCTTGATTAGTTTGGATCATTCACACAGAATAACCGCACCCTGAAGAGGGCTTTTCTGTCTCAAATCACGATTTAAAGAACATACTTGTACAGAGTGCTCACATGAATCAAATCAGTCGAAGCTGCAGTCCCCTTTATTCTTTAAAACCACTACTAATTAGTGTATAAACTGAAGTGGAAGAGTTTGCACACACACAATTTGATGCCAGCAACACACATCAAAAAGCTGCAGCAAAGCAAACATAATGTCAAAAAACAAAAACATGAAAAAACATGACTCACTTTAAAAATAGTATTCTAGAAGTAGAGTTGCAAAGAGGTTGGTAATCACAACCTCTAACAGTGCATGATAGTATTAAGAAATTGAGAGAATCATATTGGGAACGTCCAACTGCTGTAATCATCTACTATAAAAATCTATAAAAACCTTTAAAAAAGCATGTTTGTTACCGTATTTTCCGCACTATAAGGTGCACTTAAAATCCTTTAATTTTCTTGAAAATCGTCAGTGTGCCTTATAATCCCGTGCGCCTTATGTATGGTAAGCTACCAAGCCGCACCGCTTGATGGATTTTCGGAGCATTATGGCTACCATAGTCAGGGAGCCTCGCGGAGTAATCTGGGTCCAAAGATCCGTTTACTTCAGGTCCTATAGTCAAACAAACACTGAGGCACACCGAGAGTTAAAACTGCCTAAATTCTTTCATCTTTAATAAAATGATCAGCGTTGCTGCTTTGCCAGGTGTAACAATTAAGTTTAACATCCTGGCATCCATGAAAACAGGATTTATTAAATTTAACAGAGTTAGAAGTTAGCAGAATGTTAGCAGGAAGTTAGCTCACTGCTTTCGCTTACCTAAACATGATATACCATTTTCTGACTGAGAGATTTCTGGAAAAAAATTAAAACTATCACTCTGCTCTGCTCTGCTATCACTTGCAACATAAATAAAGATAGAAAACTACACAGCAGTGACATTTGTAGGGTTACTGAAGTTGGGCTAGCTGGTATATAATGCTGTGCTACGTGATCACTAGCGACACAGCTATTTTAGCATAACATAAACACTGGAGGATGAACGCTAACTTTTTTCCACTCGATAAAAGTTAGTGTGTTTTTGACAAATGCAATCGCATGGAAAGATGCTGTAAACGGACCAAACTTCAGTCAGGAGAACGACTGAGATAATCTATCCACAATACGAGGTTAGTCATTAATGTAAGATAAGATAACCTTTATTAGTCCCACACGTGGGAAATTTCTTTTGTTACAGCAGTGGACAGTGCAAAGTTACATAGCAAACATTATAAGGCATTTAATACGCCTTATAATCCGGTGTGCCTTATGGTCCGAAAAATACGGTAAGTAAGACCTTCAGTTCCAGGTACACTTCATTGAAGACTTTAATTGAAAAAGTTGAATTAAAAAACAGAAATTACTTTTTAATTGTTGACATCAGTCATATGCATGTACGTGTCTTCACGTCTTCCATCCAAAACACTTTGCATCTAAAACATTAATGGCCGTCTCTTCTCTGTTTTCATTGGCCCTTCATGTAACAATTTGCGAGAAAAGTTGACGCAGCTAGGTGTATCTAAAAGCATGTGGGTGCGTAGGCCGTGAAAATGTATAGTTACAGAGGCAGCAGAAAGGCCCTGTGTGTACTATGGTCCAGAATAGCTGACCCCTTACTTCTACGAGCAGGTGCTTATCTGGCCAATATTTTGTTTACACTCGGTGTATGAAAATATTACGACATCGACTTATTTTTTTCCCCCCCACCTTAGTTAAGTAAATTGATTTAAAAAAAAATTAAAATCATGAGTTTTGGGAGACCTGAATGAAAGATTAATAATGTATTTACTACTATTTACCACCGACAGCAGTGCAGAAAGTGCAGTAAGGCCTGTGACGTGACACCCCCAAAATAAATTACCCACTTAAATATGCACTTGTGTTAGAAGTGGATATAAAATAAGACGGGGTTTTCTTCCCCCACTTTCTCCCTGCCCGTAAACACACACACACAACCTGTGATAGGAGAATGAGTTCTTTTTCCCAGCTCACATCATCATCTTTCCAATGAAATGAACATTATTACTGAAGCATATTACAGCGTGCACAAGGCTGAAAGTTGACAGAGCTAATTTCACAAGAGCAGCTCTCCTCCTCCATCTGCACTGCAGATACCTGCTGTAACCAGAGACTGAAACCAGGAGGGATATGTGCAAAGCTGGAAGCAATTTCTAGCTGTGATGCTGGTGCACAGGAAGTAAACATCTACGCCGTCATTTAACCCTCCTGAGAATGGGTTTAAGTTACGCTTTTGCTGCACTGTGAGCGTCATCGGTTTAAGCAAATAGTAGTAGACAACAGATATCGTGCAATGTCACGCCAAATGAGGTGCTCCACAGGAAATTGAGTGCTAATTTAGAGCCAGGAAGGAAGTCTGTTTCACTGCTACTCTGTTTGTCAAAACCTGTCACTGCTAGCCTCTGTCGTAGCTTGGTTGCCATGTCTGGTGGCAGTGGCCTGTACTCACTGGCTGTATCTGGCAACCTGCACTAGAGAGGCTAGAGAAAATTTTGTGCAGAGATTCATTTAAAATTCATTTCAAGATCATTGATCTTGAAATAAAATGCACATTTAAAGACTTTATCTAGTAATACTAGGATAACACCGCTATAACACTTTCTGTTACTCGAACACGCATTTGCATTCTGCTCTGCTGCCAAAATATCATCTTACACATCAAAAACATTCTTTGATGCCCTTATGATTGCTAAAGTAAGATAAAACGTATACGGGTCACATGCAATTACGCACCTCACTCTGTGAGTAATGATACTGGAAGTCTAAATGTGCAGGTACAAACTCTCAGCAGGCACTTCGTTTTTGGTTGCTTTTGACCTTCATTCAAATAATATTTGTACCAAAGGTTTAAATTGGTCAGACGTCTTCTCTGTGATCAGTGTGTATCTCACCTGGGTTTGCTCTGCGAGTCCTTTGATCCAAACCATCCCCTTTGTTTCTCGTCAGTTGCAGCATGGGCCCGCTCGCACTCATCCTTGGGCTGAGTCTGTCCCTTCCCCGCATGAGAGAAAAAGTTCCTCCTCTGCTTTTTCCCCTGGATGTCCCCCGCCTCCACTGTGGAAGCAAAGGACCATGACTTGGCTTCTGTCAGAGCAGCCTGTCCCAGGCGCTCCTCGTTTTCACCCAGCATCGGGCCGCTTTTCTCCAGAGCTGCAGCTATGGCTGCTTTTTCCTCCTCGCCGGGCTTGTCAAAGGACCAGCGGCGCCCATCTCCCACACCACCTTTAGGGAGATCTATGGAGGCCTGCTGACTGAGGTTCTGTAGAGACACGGAGAGAGGCATAGACTTCTGCAACAGTCCCAGGCCTAAAGAACCTGCAGGTTTTCCTGAGCCTGGGGCCTGGGGCTGCACGTTGTAAGAATGGCTTCCGTTGATGCAAACAGTGGGCTGAGGCACTGCAATGGTGATCTCACCGGCCTCATCACCAAACTCGCATTTGAGAGACGAAGACTTGGGCGACGTGTTTGCTGTGTGCTCTGCAAATCGTGGCGAGGAGGAGGGAATGGAAGAAAATTGAGAACAGAGGAAAACATGACTTTACTCGATTAAACTTCAGCTGGTAAAGCCTTCTTGACATTTTCCTGACAATGTCTTTCAAAACAGAGCTGATCAGTGTTTCTGGCGGACAAAGGTGTCAATGAAAATTTACCCACGATTGCAGAATCTTTTCTAGAAATTGTGCTTTGTAGTGCAGCTTTTTAAACCCTGCTCTCAGTGTAGATGAGATTTCAGGGAGCACAACTATCAAGAAATAGAACTTCCACATGTATAACTTTAACTTAAAGTCTGTGACATTTACAGAATAACCTCAAAAACTCTTGCTAACAAATATTTCTGTTCCTTTGGTTGAAACACAACAGCTAACAAATCCATGTTCTAGACATTATCATACAAGAAGAATATTTCACTTTCATACTAAAGTGACAACAAGCTCACCTGGGCTGTTATCTGCTGTCAGGTTGCTGCTGTTACTGGGCGAGTTAGAGAGATCGGACACCACCACGCTGATACCGGCCGTGGGACTGAGGCTCCCACCCCGTGACGATGACTCGCTGCTCTCCGAGCCCAGGGACGTGCTGGACCGAGTGTCGGACGATTTTCGCAACTTTCCCCTCAAAAAGAAAGTTCTCATCTTGCTCCTCCGGACCTCGCCCCCTTCGTCGTCTTCATAATCCTCCTCTCCGCCTCCATCGCTAGGAAGTCTTTGGCGCATGCGGTACAAAGAGCCATACCCACTCGGCAGGACGGCCGAAGAGGAGTCCTCGTCGCTGGATCTCCTCTTGCCTTTCATGCGCTCCTTCAGCTTGCCGAAGGTGGAGGCGCTTTTATCTTTGATGACAAGGTCGTACATGCTAGCTGTCAGGTTGTCGCGGGTGAACTGGATGGTGACTTGAATGTCTCCCCGTTCCTTCTCCTTCTTCCCCGTCTTCGAGTTGAGCCTGTACCACCTGCAACAGAAAAGAATCCATTTGCATGATTAACACACAAACACTATCACTCTCCAGTGAAACAGGCGTGTGAAAAGAAGCTGTATTATAGCATATTCAAATGTGCTGCTTTTCACTAGCTCATATCATCTTAAAGTATGTGTGTTCTGACTATCAGCAAAGGCTTGTTTTTTATAGCTTCATGTTATTTGATACTTAAACCGGGCTTCTGTGCGTGCCCGGAAAAGAGCTGCAGAGTGCGAGGAACTATTTTGTGCACCTGTGGTTCCAGGTGCTCGTCACGGATCTGACAGCTGACTAAATCCAGAACAACCTCCTGAGAAAATATATTATGCATCGTATTGAAAAATGCACAGGTGCATCTTTTTTCACTGTCAATAAAAATCCACACACAGAGCTGAAATGTTCTGGTGTTGATTACTCTTCTTACTATAGTAACAACAAGTCAAAGTGCTTTTGTGACGAATCACATCAACAATTAGTTCGCCGCTGCGTGCAGCCATGAAGCAGTGTGAATGACTGTATTGTGATCATGAATGGGGCTAATCTGTCCTCGCACAGGGTAACAGGGTGTGTGAGTGTCTGCGACCTACTAATACCAAACAGCTGTGCGTCCTGACATACCACAATACCCTGCGGGAGGCCCCTTGTTTTTGTTGTCAGGGCCGGTAAGCAAGAACAATGAAGTAAAACAATGCTCACTTCTGATGTAACACTCAGCGCCCCACATGAATATGAAGGCCTTAAAAGTGTGTGGAACGATGCCACCAAGTTCACTGCACTGTGACTCATAGGAAAGTCTCATCTGATCTGTAGTGACTGGTTTAAAAAAATTAAATGAGTGAGAAAAATTCCCCAGTTAGCATAAATATGCTGCCAACGGGAAGTTGTCAGCTCTGTCAGGAAGACAAACAAACAGGCCTCAAACGGGTATCTGCTTATAGATTTTTCACTTCCTGTGCTACTGGGTGGCCACATTATTATAAACCTCACACCTCCACCGCATCGTCTCTTTATTCATATGTGCATTACGAAGCTGAGGGGCAAATACGTAACCAAAGTGAACATTCACCATTGTTCTGAGAAAGAGTACAGACATCCATAGATATACAGCAGGGTATCCACACTCTATATTCAAGCTCCATTTGGAGAGACAAAAATACTTTCTTTGTCAAGTAAAGAACTATTTTTATATCTTTTGAAATATTCAGACAACTTAAGCTGGTGTTGTGATATAGTATATAAATTTGAGTCTTTTTAAACGAAATATTTCCTGCAATGAATTCTTCAATACAGTTTATCTGAGACGTTAAATAACGATCATTAACTAAATCAAGTGTGCTTACATGTAATTTTCTGATTGCATTAAGTGGTTGTGAAACTTCTTATTGCACAAATGACAAAACAGGATGTTAATAAGGTTGTCGAAATTGCTTCATGATCAACTACAAATGTTCTGTTCTGTTGAGTAAACAAGAAAATCTAAATGTCGTGCACTGGAAACTCAAACGTGCAACTGAGGAAAGTTACAAGAACAGAGGTTTAAGAATCAAAGGCAAAACATGAAAGCTCCAACATGAAAGAAAACGGGGACTACCCCACTCGTGTATGAGAAAGGAACCTCACACATTCGCCTTCTTAGAAACCAGAAAGCTTTTTATTTCTCCCCCACGGGATCCCTTCCTTTTTTCTCTAAACCTCCACTGTGACTCTGCAGAAACACTGAAGTTGAAAATTAACACGGGTGTTGCTGCATTATTGCAACATTGTGGCACAGGTTTAGCATGTTGTCATGCTAACATCATGTACAGGGAGTGCAGAATTATTAGGCAAATGAGTATTTTGTCCACATCATCCTCTTCATGCATGTTGTCTTACTCCAAGCTGTATAGGCTCGAAAGCCTACTACCAATTAAGCATATTAGGTGATGTGCATCTCTGTAATGAGAAGGGGTGTGGTCTAATGACATCAACACCCTATATCAGGTGTGCATAATTATTAGGCAACTTCCTTTCCTTTGGCAAAATGGGTCAAAAGAAGGACTTGACAGGCTCAGAAAAGTCAAAAATAGTGAGATATCTTGCAGAGGGATGCAGCAGTCTCAAAATTGCAAAGCTTCTGAAGCGTGATCATCGAACAATCAAGCGTTTCATTCAAAATAGTCAACAGGGTCGCAAGAAGCGTGTGGAAAAACCAAGGAGCGAAATAACTGCCCATGAACTAGAGAAAAGTCAAGCGTGCAGCTGCCAAGATGCCACTTGCCACCAGTTTGGCCATATTTCAGAGCTGCAACATCACTGGAGTGCCCAAAAGCACAAGGTGCACTGTGCAATACTCTAGAGACATGGCCAAGGTAAGAAAGGCTGAAAGACGACCATCACTGAACAAGACACACAAGCTGAAACGTCAAGACTGGGCCAAGAAATATCTCAAGACTGGTTTTTCTAAGGTTTTATGGACTGATGAAATGAGAGTGAGTCTTGATGGGCCAGATGGATGGGCCCGTGGCTGGATTGGTAAAGGGCAGAGAGCTCCAGTCCGACTCAGACGCCAGCAAGGTGGAGGTGGAGTACTGGTTTGGGCTGGTATCATCAAAGATGAGCTTGTGGGGCCTTTTCGGGTTGAGGATGGAGTCAAGCTCAACTCCCAGTCCTACTGCCAGTTTCTGGAAGACACCTTCTTCAAGCAGTGGTACAGGAAGAAGTCTGCATCCTTCAAGAAAAACATGATTTTCATGCAGGACAATGCTCCATCACACGCGTCCAAGTACTCCACAGCGTGGCTGGCAAGAAAGGGTATAAAAGAAGAAAAACTAATGACATGGCCACCTTGTTCACCTGATCTGAACCCCATTGAGAACCTGTGGTCCATCATCAAATGTGAGATTTACAAAGAGGGAAAACAGTACACCTCTCTGAACAGTGTCTGGGAGGCTGTGGTTGCTGCTGCACGCAATGTTGATGGTGAACAGATCAAAACACTGACAGAATCCATGGATGGCAGGCTTTTGAGTGTCCTTGCAAAGAAAGGTGGCTATATTGGTCGCTGATTTGTTTTTGTTTTGCTTTTGAATGTCAGAAATGTATATTTGTGAATGTGGAGATGTTATATTGGTGTCACTGGTAAAAATAAATAATTGAAATGGGTATATATTTGTTTTTTGTTAAGTTGCCTAATAATTATGCACAGTAATAGTCACCTGCACACACAGATATCCCCCTAAAATAGCTAAAACTAAAAACAAACTAAAAACTACTTCCAAAAACATTCAGCTTTGATATTAATGAGTTTTTTGGGTTCATTGAGAACATGGTTGTTGTTCAATAATAAAATTATTCCTCAAAAATACAACTTGCCTAATAATTCTGCACTCCCTGTAGATATAAATGTACAGTTTAAGTATCAATTGAATTACATTCTAAAGTGTAAGCTATAATGTTAAAATAGCATGGATTATTCTCGTCAGTGACCTCCTGACCCAGTATGAACCTTCCAGATCCCTCAGGTCATCTGGATCCGGTTTTTTATCAGTTCCCAGAGTCAGAACCAGACACGGAGAAGCTGCATTCAGCTTTTATGCTCCTTATATCTGGAACAAACTCCCAGAAAGCCTCAGATCAGCTGAAGCACTCAGTTTATTTAAATCCAGGTTGAAGACTCTTCTACCTGCATTTGAATAAAACACCAAATCCACACTGTTAAGCTTAAATTTCAAAACTTACATTTTAACTACTGATTTTATCTACTGTTTTTTTTAATCAATTTTAAATCATGCTTTTTATTTGTTTTTGTTCTTTAATGTCTCTGTAAAGCACTTTGAATCACCTTGTTGTCATTTTCCTAGGGATTAATGAAGTATTCTAATTCTGATTGCAGAGTGGTTTAGATTACTTGCTGCTGAAATCTTAGATGACCCAAGAGTGTAAATATATGCTGCACATGTATGCTGCTAATAAAAAAAAAGCTGCAGAGGCCAAGAATGAAAACTTTGTGGGGGGCTTGTTTCTATTTAGAGAACAACGTGCACAGCACTACAAGACATTAATAACACATTCAACAGTCAGGGTTGTTATCTTCGCTTAACGCCAATAGGCAAAAAATGCTTAACCTATGAGATAAACACATACTTATGAGACAAATTAGCATTTGCCAGCTTACCAAGCTCCATCAGTCCAAGAAGCAAGACTGGAGAGGATTTAGTTTTAGACCGAAATGTTGAAAAACTGACTTTAAAAAAAGATATTTAAGATTTAGAGCTAGTAATTAAAGCATAAATAAGTGTTTTAAATGCCTACATCCTGCAGCATCTGGTCAAAATGTAACATTATATTGAAGACACAATATAATGGAGAAAAAAAAGACTATGGAGTAGGACTGACATACTCATGAACCCAACATGAAATCATCTAAATCTAATCAGAATACCAAACTCTCTTCTCTTCAGTAGGGATGGGTATCAAAAACCGGTTCTTGTTGAGAACCGGTTCCCACTGTTTCAATTCCTTGGAATTGTTTGCCATTTTTGCAAACGATTCCCTTATCGATTCCAGTCGCCCCGAATGACGTCACCACGTTGCGGAGCGTCATTTACCTGGCAGGAAACACGGCCTAGGCTCAAACGCTCAAAAGTTTGATTATACTTTACGAGAACGGATGACAACAGGGCAACTTGCAATACTTGCAAAGTATATATTTCATTTAAGGGAGGAAACACTACGAATATGCAAAAGCATTTGCTCACAAAACACGCGATGACCTTAAATGAATGTCGTGTTTTTAATTCCGCTCCGGACTCGTGAATCTCAACCCAGCAGCAGCGGTAACGTTTGCACGCCCTCTCCCGTTAATGCGGCAGGTAAATAATCAACTAACAGTGCATATTATGTTAGCGCGATCTGCCTTATTACAAAACCTGCCATTACTGTGCATTTAGGTGACCATGATGGAGTAACGTCAACTGCCAGATGCTGGCAGTTCTCGCTGCAGTCTACCGGTAGCGTCTCCTTTCAGGCCAGGATAGACGAATGTCACAGAGCAGTGACTAAGTTTGTGGTCAAAGGCTTGCACCCATTTGCCACAGCAGATGCCCCCGATTTTCAGTAAGTGAATGTGTTTAATTGTAGGCAGGGACATTACTGGATATTCTTGTGTAATTGCTACAGAATAATTTATGTTATATTTTGTTATTGCTACAGAAGAATATTTATTTTATTATTTTACATTTACAATTTTTTTCCCCGGGGACCCTGTGACACCCCATTGAAGAGCCGTAGGCTGTGGATCTCTTAAGATCTCACTGTTGGGTTTGTAAGGCCATATTACTCCTAAATTTCTATCTTGTTCAAAGAGAAGATATAAAACAAAGTTCTAAGCTATTCGACCTTAGTGTTCTCCTTTTTTAAAAAAGAATCGATAAGAGAATCGATAAAGAATCTAATCGTTAAACAGAATCGAAAATGGAATCGGAATCGTGAAAATCTTATCAATACCCATCCCTACTCTTCAACCAATCTTCTGTTTGATTACAGACGAACAGAGACAGGAAAGTCGTTTCTGGCAACAACACTGGCGTAATAGTAGGCTGCAGAGAAGAAATAACACAAGTCATATAATTCCCTGCACAGCCTGTTATGTAATCATCATCGTCCTGCCTCTGACCTCAAGTTCAGCCCTGAAAACATGGTAACACCCAAGAAGAATGTCACTGAAAACAATTAGTAAAGCAACTCTAAAAGTCAAACTCCAAGAGGCACGACTAATGAGCAGGTGGAGCTCGGCGTATAAGGAGAGAGGAATGCTTTTTACGGCCCGAGAACAAGAGAACTATACCTCACAGAAATGAGGCAACAATGGAAATCTGCCACATGAGCACGTTGTTTTCATTAACGAACCAGATATCATTCACACACATGAAAAAGGCGTAGGCGGGAGCAGCACTCCAATGAAGCAAATACATACAGCCTATAAGCCTGGGTCTTATGTTTCTACGTTTGCTGAATGATGAGTTTGAGGCTGATTTAGTCTAATCCAGATAAGGTATTTATATTGGCGCGTTTCATTAAGACAAATCCTTTTAAGGGATTATCGAGCAACATGTCAACAAAGTCAATTCCTCAGCTCTGAACTTGTCTATTTTCTTTTTAATGTTTGGAGCCAAAACAGATTTTTTTGTGTGGGCTCATTCTCCTGTCACTAATAATATGTCTCAAACGCCTGTTAGGTGTGGTTTCGAATTTCACATCGACGTGTCAACAATAGTATCGGTCCTCCTCTTGGCACGTCAGCCGAGGTGGGGTTCACATTCCAAACACAGGGCCAGGGAAGCTATGCAAGGTTTCCTCAGGGATACTTAGTACTACAACCACCATCACTAACATTACAGGGATTGTAATTCATTAAAAATATGTACATCTTTCTCTAAACCTGCACACAGTAACATTTTGTGCCTTTGTCTTCTCAAAATAACATTTCTAACTGGTCATATAAAAATAAAGAAGTTGCAAAATACTTAAAAGGCCATGTACAGTTCCGTTGTACGTGCACCTGTTCTTGCCTGATGCATGACTAAGCTTGACAATAATAAATGTGAACAACAAGTAAAACACACAAGAGGCCCAAATACAGAAACTGCAAGAGAGACAAAAGCAGCAACCTACATTTTGTAGCCCACATACTCAGGCAGAGCACAGCCTGCTACTGAAGAGGAGCCAGTTTCCCAAAAGCATCATCCCACACAGAAACTGTATAGTTCACTAAGGCCATCGTGCAAACGCGGATTTTCGTTATAAGCACTAAGTGAAAACATAATAAAGATGAAAAATGTTCTTCTTGTTTTTGGGAACTTGTGGAAGTCTAAACAGGCTTTTAATTGTCATAAGAGAGGGGAAAATGCCATTCCAGAGCTGCAGAGCATAACTACACATCTGCTTCCCCATCTTGGGAAAACAGGAAATCACAACACTCCACCCCATCCCAGCAACACACCACCATCTCCTCAATCTCCCTGATCTACCACAGAGCAGACAGGAAGATGTTCCCACTCTGAAGCTGCTGTCTTATTGCAGACTTCAACTTACAGGCTATATGTCAATCCCTAGAAACCACCCTTCGGAGCAGACGAGAGCTGAAATTACAACACAAGTAGGCTATCAACTCGTTTCATCCAGTGTGTAGTCGGCCTCTGTGAGCCTCTGTGGTATCGGGGCCAGACACAAGAGTGAAATGAAACCATTGCCAAGGACGTGTGAGCTGTGGAACTTAGCAGCACATGATTTAACAAATATGTTGGCATTTAAGGTCGTATCGCTCTCTTCTTCTCTTTTTTTTGCGTTTATCTAGCAGAAGCATCAGACGGGTTTCAGTTTCAGGGAGTACACTCCAGGGACACGAGTGCAGAGTGCATCTTGCACTACAACTTTAGAAAACACAAGCAAGTGAAGAAACTTTGTCACTTCTCGAACAGTCTGTCACATTTAGAAATGAAGCTAACAGCTTTTCTAGCAGCTCTAGAGGGCTGTGCTCATGCTAACGCACAAGGACTTCAGTAGATGAGAGTATTTTTGAAACAAAAACCTTTACCAAACTTTCCAACACACTACAAACTGCTATATTACAGCGTAATGCAAAAAAGGTTTTCTTTTTAACAATACTCTGTTAGGAATCTTCATCAATGTTCGGCTGTAGTGCTGGCAGGGATTTTCTGTTGGGGGGGGAAAAAAAGGGTAAGAAAAGGGTCAACTTTTTATCCAAAATGATGAAATGATTCAGCAGAAAATTCATAAAATAATGAACAATTACAGCCAAAACAAAGGATATAGTGAAAAGAATACAGCAGTCAATGGTCTTCAACAATGATAGCAGACCATCACCTCCATATCATATCCAAGTGCATAAAAAAGGATGTAAGCGGTGTTGTTCATTTGAGTTACCAACTGAACACTTCCCATTACACCTTTCTGAATTAATTAGGCCAACAAGCCCTTCAGGAATACTGTGGGTAATACTGGTAATATGCCCTGGATTCCTGCTTCCTCAGCAGAAGAAGCAGACAGGCTGTGAGACCCAAACCACATTCCACATCTGGATGCTATGAGCGAAAAACCTACCGACCAACTTCCCTCCCAATTCTTTAAAACCACATAGCCGCAGATACACATTAGGGATAAATGAGTGATAAATAAACCTGGACATGAATGCTCGTTGTATAAAAACTAGATAGGTTGCAATAACAGACAGAAAAAAAAAAGAATGCACAATAAAAGAAAATGCAAAATAAAAATAAATGCAGATTACAGAATACTAACGCAGGCTATGCCAAATAATACATTGTAATCAGGTTTTAAGCTATATCTACAAGAATCAGGCACTAATATGCAAGGCCACCAGAAGACATCCAAGAACATTTTTTGCAATGCAAAGTTTGCCACATTCTTGCCATCACTGCGTTCCAGTGTTTCAGTCTGAAAAGTAGCCGAAATGTGACGCTCGAGTCTGCCAGCTTTCCAAGGTTTATGTACAACAACTACCATTAAATATCTAAGTACCGAGTAAGAAAGAAGCAAATGAGAAGAAAATTAGGCAACAGAGCTAAGACTTTCAGGACGGGGGACTCAATGGGAAACTTAAGCAATCGGGCATGTATAACTTTTCCCTATCATCTTTCAATAAACTGTATTTCCCTCCTGAATGACTACTTAAATCACCAGTGATGCTCTGCAAGTAACAAAGAGGTATTCACTACAGATTAACTCACATTATCTAACCCCTTAAATTACCTTAGTTTAATCACATCACTACTCATTACCTTCATCATAAAAAAAATTAAAATCAGGGGATTGTTCATCGACTTACGTAGAGTCTAATAAACTTAAGAGATTTCTCATGATTCCAAATGTAATTTGGTCATCAAGGAAAAGCAAGAATGTTTGCATTTTTAGTTTTAAAGTAGTGATTACACTTCAATCTTGACAAAAAGCAAGCATTAGCTATAAATACAAACTCCAAAGGTACCCCTCACTGCCACTGTTAGTAACCACTATACTGATGATATTATACAATATGCCACACTATGGCACAATGCTAATACTAGAGAGGAGCTAACCTGGCATCACTTTAAAATAACTTTACATTAGCATGCTAGCTATTTGACTAGCTAGAAATACACGAAAAGGCAGCAATGTTAGCTGACCTAGATCTGGAAGCAAGTCAAACTCATCTAGCAATTGTGGCCTGCTACAAAATATTAGCAAACAAAACAGCAGTCATCCTCTGTGTGCGCCTCCTCTCCTTTACTTTCTGGCTTTGTTGAATACAACCAGATGGTCTGATGAGATTTTTGTGATGTAGACACACACTGCCTCTCCATCACTCAGGAACATATCCCTCGAACGACCAGTGGACTCCTGCATACTCGGCTATCTGTATAATCTATACAGATTATTGTCTGAAAAATCTCCATGGAAAATTTTCCCAGAAAGCCATGCTACATTTATATTATCTAGGGTGACTTAACAGGTCACACTGTTATATAACTTTTAATGTCCATTAGACTAGATTTTCTCCAGCTTGTAGCTACTGAAAGTCTGTCTGCTCTTAGCAGAGGATTTTTCTGGATGTACATCTCTCTCTCACACACACAGAAATAAACACACCATCTTCCTGCCTCACTCAGCAAATAGACGTTCAGCTCTCAGGCCTGAAACAACATCACAGATTTTCTTCCTACACATACACAACAGGGCAGGGAACTGTGACAGAGAGCCGATACAAAGAAGAAGTTGTAAAGCACCAAATCTAAATATATAATCTTAGCACAACAAGAAGCACTGAACCAGTAAAGAATCACTGGCAGGCAGCAAACAATAAATAAATAAATAACTGAATAAAAGAGCTGACATTTATACTCTTGGGAAGAAACTTGATTATAAAGGAAACCTGAATATGGCAAATCTGATAATCAGCAAAAGCCTGGCAAAATGAATTTTCTGTTAACAACATGGGTTCCCTGGTATGCATGCTGCACTGGCAGGGCCTTTGTAGCTTCTTCCTGACAGACCCAGTAGGGGAATTCACCGAACGCCCACCTTTCCAGTAATCTGCTCTACACCAGTAATGCAAAATGCAAATATGCTGTGGTCACTCTTTTGAAGGAAGATCCACTTCTATCTTTGTTTCTTGAAAAAAATTACTGAAGGAGGAACATATTTGATATGTTTTCTTTTACTTCTTTCATTGCTAACTATGAATATGAACTGTGTTTTTAATACTCTTACATACTTGTGTAAAGCTTCTCTGTTACTACAAAAAGTTACCGAACCTAGAGTGCTTATTGATTGAAATTGCCTCAGTTTTCACTGTAGGCAACTTTCACAATAGATTCATGATTTAACATTTTGCAGTCTTACAATGAGTCAAAACTCCAATATTTTCAGTGCCATGCATATTCAAACTAAAATAAAAGGTGAAAATCTCATTTAAACCAGTTACTAGATATATTTGATGTATTTAAAAAAATTCATTACCATTGATTTTGTCATGAATTAGGAACAAGTCAAGGTACTAAACACCGTTTTAGCACCAACTTAGTCATTTTGTACCCTTCAACAAATTTGATACCTTTTTGAATATTTGAGCAATTAATATTGAAACTCTACTACCAGTAAACACTTGATTTTGATAGCTTTTCTTAATTTGTTAAGCTAGCAATAGATAACTAGCTTAAGCTAACATTAGCTACATGATAAGGTTGAAAACATTGTCACTATGGGACTTTTTGTTTTAGCTGACTTGTTTAAAGAAATTAAACCAATACATGCACTTGATGACACATACATACAAGACAAACTGGCAGCATCCTCATTGGTTTCATACAAAAATATGGTATAACACTTTTATTAAAGCATTAAGCTAGCCAGTCCTGGAGAAACAGAAGCTAGCAAGTAACGCAACCTTTCTGACCTACAGACACAATAATGTAGCTAAATTGTTTAATGACATATTCCTTGAAGTAACAATTGTGCTACTCAGTTAAACGTATCGGAGGTTGCAACTCATGTTAAAGATAAACACTTGGTTAAATTCATTACCAACACTTTTCCTCTCGCATTCTTGGGTTTTAAAAAGGCAAGTAAGACTCCATCTAAGTCAAAAGGCTCAGCTCAAAGCGAAGTCCTGTGTTAATGTTGAATTACAAGTTGTTTATCGATTCATTTTTAACAGAATCACAAGGCAAGTCAAATGAGCAGAGTTAACTCATGCAGTCCAATATAAATGCGTCCAAATTTAAAGCTCATTCCTCATTTCCACTCACTGACTGGAACATGCTGATTCAGAAGTACACTGTATGGAAAATGATGAATCCTGCAGACAATAAAAGTCAGAAAATAGGGTGGCTGGGGGGGTAGAAATATACAGTGTGATGCTTCAAACTCTTCCAAAGGGCTAACTATTAAAATCTGTAAAGTTACAGATGCACACCTTGCTTCTTAACCTCTGCTAAAATAATTACAAGGCTGTTGTCACTGTCAACTCAAACTGAATATTAATAAACTGAGCTGTTTTGTCCCATTATCACTGTAACACTTTATTTTCTGGTTTCGACAAACAGTTCAGTTCAATTTGGTTTTGAACTTTAGGGTTGCATTCGGAAGGGCATTCGGCATAAGCTCTGCCAAATCAAGCATGCGGAGCGTCCCGCTGTGGTGACCCCTTGTGAAGAGGGAGCTGCCAAAAGTAGCTACTACATTTAACAGGGTTCTATCAAAACACAATCTACTGAAGTTGTTCATTAGTTATGATCACTAGCGTGTACAGCACTGTACATCAAAAAAAGAAAAGAAAAAGAAAACGAAAAACATGTCAACAATAACACAGTTTGACTTGAAGAAAAATAGTATTTTTGTACCAACAAGGTGATTCCCAACGAGCTATTAGCCAAAAACTTTGTATATCTCAGCATGGTGTGCAATTTGAAAAAGAAGCTAGACAAGTGGAGGCGAAAAGAAAAAGTAGTAAGCCTAAAAAACAAAAGAAAACCCATCTTGAACAGTATTTGAAACAATATTCTTCAGTTGGTCCATCTACTGTTAGAGGTATTCCAGTGTACACGAGAACTGAGCTTAAAAGCAGTGGCAAGAGGTCCTAGAGAGTGACGAATCTTATTAGTACATTAATATGTATAAGGGAGTTAGGAGAGAGACACAACAGTGAGCGTCTACAGCAATCTGTAAAACACGGTGGAGGCTTAGTCATGGTTTGAAGCTGCATTTCAATCAGTGGTGTCGGAGAACTTGTAAAAACTGATGTAAATATGAACACGCAAAGTAATGTCAGATTTTAATGCACCATGCAATATCGGTTTTGAATGCAGCTGATTGGCTACTGATTCATTTTTAAGCATGGAATTGATTCCAAGCATATGGACAACACAGTAAAAGCATACCTTGATAGAAAAACACACAATGGACACTGTCAGTCATGGATTGGCCTCCAGCGTGGGATCATCTTGACAGAATGAAACAAAAAGCAGCTAAAATCTAAAGAAGAGCTTTGGAAGACCTTCCAGAAGCCTGGTGAACTTCCTAAAGAAAGCTGCCTAAGTGAACTCAGACTATGTTGAAGAATTAAAGTAAGTAAGTCATACCAAATATTGACTATCAAGCTTTTTAGAATTGTACAAACTGTGCTTTTGATTTACATACTGTATTTCCATGTATGTTTGCACATTTCAAAATGCACCTATTTCATAAAACATAACAGGCAATTCAAGACTTTTGCACAGTACTGTGAATCTCTTATTAGCTTATCTGTACTTCGCTAGCTTCCATATTTGTTAGACAAAGCTCTTATGAGAGTTTTTGTTTGAATCAAACTTTAAAAACTGGTGCACTTGAGAAATACAGCAGGTTCTGCAGAAAACACATTAACATGCAGCAAACAAATACTACTTTTCTCAGAACGAGAATAGCCATTATCCTACAAAATGAAAAGCCAATACACTCAGGGGGGTTTGTTGTAATAACCTTACAAGGCCTAATACGACCAGAGGCTTATAGTAGTAGCTAGTAGTTGGAAGTATCTTTTTAAAATGAGCAAACTTTTCTATTTGTTCTAAGTTCCTGTTTGAACATTTCCCATGATTTAATGCAACGGTAGTCAGAACATACAGTACAGGTTCTGATTGTGTAGCAACACTCAGAGAACAGGGAGCGAGCAGATGCTGAATACCTTCAGCCCACAGGTAGCCTTTCTTGTCTTTAAATTATACACGCATTGGCTGGGTATAGTGTTTTGGTGTTGGAAGAATAAGAAGAAAAGTGTAATTATAAGCTTTTTTATGTATCAAAGTCAACTATTGTAAATCGTCGTGTTCAAATGTTTGTTTTGGGGGGTCTTTTGCAAACCTTCTAGCATATATTTTCTCTTCAGTAGCAAAGACGAGAATTGAAGCTGGAAGCTTTGAAAGCAGCTTGTGTTGCTAATAACCAGTGAACATTCACTGAATCCCACGTGAAGACACTGAATGTACCACAGCACCAAACTGCTGACACATCATCATCATCACAGGCTGGCTCTAACCTTCAATTGACCAGCTCCAACAGGGCCGACTGGAGAAGACTTGCTCCCCTTTCGTCTCAAATTCATGGCTCTGTTTGACTGAAAGCACACTTAGGTCAGGTGGCAGTCACTTAAAAGATTTTTTTTAAAAACTGCTTCATGTGGCATTTTGTTAGCCAACACGACAAAACATAACATCTTTTAGTGTGGTGTCAGCATGATGGGGCAAGATCATGTACCAGTTCTGAGTAGCACTTATTGCTACTGTCAGATATAACAACTGGACTTACTTTTTTATTGACCCTGGTTTGGTGGATAAAAAGTAGAAGGGAAGCTCGTCAAGTTTTGGAGCAGTGGTATGAACACGCAAGCAGTAGGAAAACCTTTAGGTATCCAAAACCTTCCTGTAAATGTCAGATCTTTTGCTAACAGTGCCTTTGAACCATCAGTGCAAAACCCACCTTTTTATCTAACAGCTAACTGCTTATGTGCCATTATTACTCAACCTACAAATGTCACACATTTCGATATTCTCTGAAGGTGTTGAAAGGTGTTATCAACAAAAAAAGAAAAGAAAAGCTCCTGTTTGCACCATTAGAGAGATGCACAAAAAAAAGATTTCTGTTACCATGAAAAAGAAACAAAAAGATTCCTCCAAAGATTTATCACCAAACTTCCTGCTGTAGTGGGCGGGGCTTGTGTGAAACCGCATGTTATTGCTAAAAATACCTTGAAGCTTTATTGGGATCATGTAACTGTTGGTTAATCCCTGGATTTGGGACAAGCATTAATCCAGCTCTACTCTATGCCTCAGCTATGGGGAAACAACAGTTGTTGTTGGTGGGTTTTTTCTTTTCTAAAGAACCGACCGCAAGCAGCTGATGATGTAAACATTGTGGAGGATGTGAGGTTTGCAGAAGTTGTAGGGGAGCCTTGAGCCTCAGTGGGGAGTGCGCTGATGGTTGCTAAGAGTTAGTTTGGTCTGTCTGTGGGAGGAGGGAGGGTGTGTCTGCAGGGCCCTGATGCAGCACCAGAGATTTGACAGCTGTGTTTGTATCTAACAACAAACTGTGTGGCGAGTTAAACGGGACAAAAAGCGGACTGGACAAGAAAAACACCCTTGACGGGTTCAAGGGATATGGGAAATTAGATAAAACAACAACACGTGAAAGCATATCCACGCAGCTTTTTTGCCACACTGTAGCAGGTTCTCGTACTAAAAACACACACACAACTATTACAAGCGGAGACAGTTGGACTTACTCGTTTTTCACGCATCTACTCTCGAGAAAGACTTTATCCAGAGGGATGACAGCCTGTCCGAGGAACACGTCCAGCCCAATGAGCGCCCTGTGCATCACCGTCAGGATTAGCTCGCAGCTCCCAGCCGGGTATCCGCTCTGCCCGCCGCTCTCCAGCACACCGGGCTGCAGCTCGAACGAGCACTCCTCCTTCCACTCCGGCTCGGTCGTCTTCTCCGCCACGCCGGTCGAGTACTTCTCCTTCCCGAGCTGGATGATGGTGTACACATCGCTGGTGCCGTGCTTGCCCTTGCCCCGTAAGCCCCTGCCTCTCAGAACCGTCACCTGGACGTGTGTCGGTACCCATTTCTGGTCCTCCGGTACGTTTAGCGAGGACATGTCCGTCCCCCCACCTCCTCCCTCCAGACAGACAGAACGACAAACCGACCGGCTGCGCACACACCGAGAGAGAGAGAGCGAAGGGAGGTGGTGGTGTCCGCCGCTTCCTCCCGGTTCTGGTTGTGCACAGTCACATCAGCTCCGGGGTCGTCGGCGGGCGGTGCCGCATTATGGCCGTCTGGCGTCTCTACAAAGTTGCCGTGGTTGCCGGTTGTTTCGTGCCCGGCTGCTCCTGCGATTCTTCAGTCTGCTCTGCGGCAGCAGCAGCGTCCGTTCCTGCCTCTCTCCCCCTGCCGCACGGGCCTGTCTGCGGCCAGCGACGTCACGCCTCTCTATCCTCCTTCTTCTAATGCAGGACGAGGAAGTTCAGCGCCGACTCGACACATGGCTGCATGCACAGAGAAATCACACACACACACGTGCCTGGGCTGTAACGTAGGGCCCGATGTATCCCCTGGGTGAAAGCTATTATTCAAGCACATCAACAACACTCCGCCCTTAACCTGTTTGTCTGAGTTACAAGCTGCACAACTACAAAGCCAGACGAAGTTTCCGTGCCAGCGTATGCCAACATAACTCCACCACAGCACACCAGAGTTATTAGAGTTTCCTATTTTTTATTATTATTATTTTGAGCTCAATTTAACTTTTTTGTTTTTAATTCAGTATAGTTTTTTAATTTTTTTTTAGGTTTTTGTTAGTTTCACTTTAATTTTAGCATTTTAATTTTAGTGTTGTGTGAAATCTTGACTTTGCTCTGATACCAAGTAAATACAGGGCCAGTATTACTGATTCCAATTATGATATGCAGTGGAGAGCAGTGTGTCATGATTTATCATTTATGAGCTGAATTTTCATTCATTTTAAAATTCTGAACACATTTTAATGACCACTCAATCACTTTGAGGTTTACTTTACCAATAATTTGTTAATACAACAAAGCATCTTTCAGTTGTTCATGTATTTTGAGTTTTAAGGAGACCTACAACCAATCACGTCGCTCTATTATCAATAGAATACAATGAAGTGGATTAGTCCTAAATATCAGATCTTTCAGCAGATTGTGTCGTGGATACTTAAGCCTCCCATTTAGTGTTAAAAATTATTGATGTAGAGACCAATAATTTCATTCAGGGTTTACAGATCAGTTTGCTGACTGTTGTTTGACCACTTTTCATCACTTTTATCTCAGTGTAATTCACTTCTATGCTATATTGTTTTTAGCAGACTGTGTCTTTATCCACGCTGGTTGGTTTTCCATCACTGATCCATACAATGGGCAGATTGTCAGTCATTTATGATGATTTACAAATACTTTGTCTTTGTCTGAATTTGGATCGAATAACTGCAGAATTACATGCCTTCCCGATCATCCACTGTGTTAGCAGTATGCTAACACTTAGCTTCACACATCAGCTGGCAAGCTTATGAGTTCAAGTGTTTTCTGAAGACCTTTGGTTAGTTTTTCACAAACAGAGTGTAACATTGTGTTTCTATTAGCATTGTGTACTTGAACAGAAGACCTTTGGGTATCTGTAATGATAAAAAATATAAAAGCCACGTTGTTTTAATCAGTCCTGCAGGCAGGATTTCCCCCATCAAAAGTGCCAAAGGTCATGACATTAAGTCAACAATAACTGGCATGTAGGTGACTACACGGATATTATTGGCACATCCTGTGTCACATGATGGTTTCACCGTATTTAATGTTTCCAGAACACAACCGCAGATTATCACTTCTTGAAGGCTGTTTTTTCTAATTACACAGTTTGGCATAAATGTCAGCATATTCTTTCTCTCTGTAACAGGAGATGCACCGTCCCTTACTGAGTCCCCAGTCAGAGCTTGCCTCATGTTTACGGCATGTTTTAACCGTTTGTGGTTGCTCATGTCATTTGTCAGGCTGTTTGCTGTTTACGGCTTCACATTTATGCCAGTTCGTTCTGTTTTCTTTTGTCCTGTGCAGACTTGTGGTCCTCTTACCCGTCCTCCACACTTTTCTCCTCACCAGTCAGACCCCCGTTTGCCTCTTAGCAGCTGTCACTGTGAAGAAGACTTGTTCCCTGTTGACTCGCCTGCTTCAGTCCATCTGAACTGACTTGACCTGCAGTGGAGAAAAACGCCATGTGACCCTGGGTCACATGTGAGACTGAGAGTGGCTGATGCCCATTAATGCTGTAGTGCTGAAGTGCCCATAACTTGCATGTAAGAAAGTCTAGAAATATCTACTGCCAATCACATCTTTTTACTGATGAAGTCAAAAGGTTCATTTATTTTAATTAAGAGTAATTATCTTAAACATTTTATACTATTTCTGCCTCCTCTGCTTCCTAGCTCAGACTGGCTCAAAGTAAGTGTCAATCCAATATAATTTATCTAAAAATAAACCAGCAAAACACAAACGCCAAGGTTGATTGATGCCAAGTCGAACGAAATTGAGAACACAACATTGCACATCTTGGCCAGCTCATATAGCTTGGAATGCCCAGGTGAGCCAATTCATGACCCTCCCAGGCAAGTGTTAGAAAGCACAGGCCAGAACAACCTGCAAGACAGTGGGAGGAGCATCACATCTCTTACTGTCTTTCTTTCTTCTGCGTGTGCCACAAGTACAGGAGTGGAATTTGCTGTGCAGGACTCGTGTGCCAGTTACCGATCATTTGCAATTTTTTTTTCTTTCTGCCATAAACACAAACTCAGTCAGAAGTGGTCTTTTCCTAACATCGCCCCCAGCTTCCAATTTTCACACTAAAAGCTCATCCTCAAAGTAAATTTAAAGTTTTTCTTCCATAACCATCATCTGTTTATGTACAGTGCATCTGGGTTCTTAGTTTTATGTAATCCCACAAACAAGTCCAGGACTGTATAGAAGAAGAAGCTCTCTCAATTTCACCCTCGCCACCTTTGAGATTGACACTGGTTCAGAGCTCATATAGATCAGTATGAGATCATTCCTACAGTATGTAAAACTGGCTGGTGTCATATGAATGAATGTGCAGGAGTTGTGACCTAGAGACACTATTATGATGAGTAAGCTCAAATATGGAGGTATGACACATCCTACAAAAAGATCTATTTCACCTAATGTAGGGATTAGCACATGACGGATGATGCAACATTAAGTACATAAACATATGAATATATAATCAATTGATTTTAATTGAATTGAATTGCATCATTTTTTTCTACAGCCAGCATCTTTTTGCAAATTTACTGCTCACAGTAGTGCTGCATGTGTCTGATTGTTATACCCTGATTGCTGTTGCAGGGTTAAGATAGATTGTGTTTTACAAGGTAAGCTTAAGACTGAAGTACCTCAGCACCAATTCAGTCAGATCAGGCAGCAAGAAGACAAAACTTTAGGTGTTACAGCCTATTTTTTAGTGCCACTTGAAAAAGTAAATGTAGACTATGATGATCGCAGAATGACTGCAAACAGTTTGTCAGGATCTGTCTGGTGGTCATGATCTTTTTGCTAGGACCTGTTAGAGCTCGTTTGAGTTAAAAAAAAAAATCTAAACTGAAATTATGCTTGACAGATTTTGGTTGGATGTCACTGGAGGGCAACCAATAGAGAATGACTGGACATGAGCTTAATATTTGATTAGATATGGTATCAATCTTGTGTTTAAAGCAAAAAGAAAAAACTTTCAACTCAAATTTGAAGTTTGTCTTCCAGTCAGAATCCAGGTTTTAGTTAAAACCTTTGGTCTTCTGCTGCCCAGTTATGAAATATTACTGCATGTGCCATCTCACAGTAACATGTTGCTTTTGCTGACGAGATTTGTTGGTGGTATTTTGACAGAAGCACTTGAAATTTTCCACTCAGGTAAAAAGCCTGAGTAAACAGGCTGGTTGTCAAGTGGTGACCAGTGGGGGGGAGGAGGGGATCACAGGCCACTTAAAGCTTTGTAACCATGAAATCTGAAGTAGAAGGAGAAGTTCAAAAGGCTGTGGGGTGGCCACTTCATGATAACACTTTCCTCTGGCCAAAAATCTCTTACCCCCTTCCTTATCTTTAATTGTCAAAACTTTCCCAACACTTAGCCTTTATGTAAAAATGTAACAGAGTGATGAATAAATATAAACAATGATTTGACTCTCACACTTTGTCATTGCCATAAAAAAAATAGCTTTGTCCACTGTGTTCCCATTATTTTAGATACCAGAAATGTGTCAGCGATGTTTTATACAAATTCATCAGCCGCGGTTTTAATGAGATTTGGGAATGAATTCGTTTTAGGGTAACTAGAAGATGATAGTTTCAGAGTTTCGCCCGTTTTGCTCCACAGAAATGACACATGGAGCAAACACAGTTCTGATAAATGGTACAATTTGCAAATTGCAGTTTTCTGGAGGAAGTCTCAGAACTATTTCAGCATTGCCAAAATGGACTGTTGGCTGTGGAAAGATGTGATGCTGGCAGAGTAACAAAGCAGGTTTGATTGGTAAAAGTCCAGATTTCTGTTAGTGTGTCCGACAGCCAATGAGGGCAGACTCAGAATCAACAGCATCATCTGAAAACCAGCCTTAATGCTGTGGGTTAAAACCTGTTCGGGTTGCTGTAGTTTAAATGGGTCTTTACTTAAAATGTTAAAAATTCCTAACATGCAAAAACATCCGACCTTACTATGACCTCTATTAAAAGAGTGAAATCCTTTTTCCTGTATTCATGCAAATCAAAACTCGGGGGATGACCAGAAATGGCTGACACGCTTTGCATGAGTTCTGAGGGCTCGCTGAAATTTCACCCACATGGCTGAAACTTTTGATGAACAATTTGGAAATGTGATTAAAAAAACAAAAATCTAATAACTCAAGCATCTTATCTTCCCATCTTCCTCATCTGCTCAACTCCCACTTCAGCGAATGCATCTCCACATTTATTCAAGTAGTGTTCTCCAGCTCTGCGCTGTTATCTTCACAGCTGTAGATGCGTTACAGATTCAAATTTGATATGCAAATACGTCCACTATAAATAACTTAATTCACCATGCATCACATATGTAACATCAATCACAAATAATAGTCCAAATATATGACACGCAGGAAACATAAGTTTGCATTGTGGCCACTTTACTTTTGATTTTTTTCAGTCTATTTTGCTACATAAGTTCATTCGAGTGGCAAGTGTTCATTTTCTATTAAAGTTTCTATTTCTATTTAAGTTTTTCTAATATTTAAACACTACTCTTTACCTTTGGTAACAGTGAGGATGAGTTTTAGATAGGATCCTATGGCGCCCTCTATGGGGCTTCATTTGGAAAGAAATTTGACTTAATGCTCCTGTTTTATAGGAACGTGGGCCTAGTTGGACATCAAGTCATCCACCCAGGGATGCATGTGATCAATCAGACATGCACAAAAATGCACACCGCAGAGATTCATGCGTTACTAAAATGGTTCAGGCATTGTTAAGTTATATTTCCTACAATATGGCTGCACAATCAAGGGACATTAGAAGGCAGGGCATTGTTTATTTCGGAAAACCAAGCAGCTAAGATCCTGCCAACATTGGAGCTTGACATATTCCCAGTCTATCTCATGATAGTGACACTCCCACACATTGTTGTCAAAGGTTTCTGATCAATAATACACATATATGAAGAAGGATATCAGAGTCCTACTTGCACGTGCTGACCGAGGCTGATCATTGAGACTCCACTGCCATGTTTGACCCTCACTGCATGTCATGGATGTTAATTATAATTATTTTTTGATGATTTACAACAAAATAAAAAATAAAATGGCTAACATTTGAAACAAAATCAATGTTTCACATTGCAAATGCGCACTCCTGTGTCCCACTTTCACTGCAAATATGACTTGAACAACTAGTTAATGATAAAAAATCTTTCATCTGTTTGCAGTGCCCGTGTTACATGGAAGGAAAGTTATAAAGATTAAATATTAAACATGGCATAGATGTGCATACTTCATCTGCTCGTAAAAATACTGTGATATGATCCAAAAGTGCAGAAAATCTACAAGATAGACCTTGTGGAACAACAAAAATCATCATTATCTGTTATTTTTAAATAAAATGTTGAAATGAGAGTCAGAATTGCACAGTCTCTAAAATGCTTTGACAAAGTCATCTGGCTAATTAAGGTGTTATCCCTGCCAATCATACAGACGAGGCAGAGATTTTCTAAAAAGCCCCCGTGAAGAGATCAACTCTGAGTTTAGGGCCTCATCAAAGAGAGATTCTTCATCTATTCTGGGAGCTGAGCTGTCAATCATCCCCTGATCAGGCTCACAGATTCATATCAGATCCTGACACCGACAGCTGTTACATAACCACCACTAATCCATGTGTAAAACGCTGGGATTGAATGCGCGCACACATATAAACACACACTCTAGAAGACAATAAGTGTGAGCAGCTGCCACACACACACACACACACACACACACACACACACACACACACACACACACACACACACACACACACACACACACACACGTACTTTCTGTGGAGCCAAGAGAAACAGATAGACGAGCTCTGAGATGGATCCAGTTCAAGCACCAGAGTGCAAATGGCCTACTTAGAGTTTAAGTGAGTAATTAGAAACCTAATCAGGGCTCACTTTCTCACCCCTCATAAACGTAATGAAATGCCGCACTCCTGTCCTCATACGTGACCCTAGAACTGACCCATATACACAAGGCTCAAAACAGCTGTGACTGCCTGTAAATGCTTATCACGTTGCATTATGCTCAGTCAGGAGTTCATTAAATAACAGGAAACCTGCAAGATTTATAAAAATGAATTCATTTTAACTTTACATTTAAATACAAGATTTATACCCTTAGTGTTAATCCTCTTAATATTATCAGTCCTTTCATTTTTTTTTCTATAAATGCTAATTTTCAATAATTTAGTTGATAATTCATAAAATCAAGTCTCAGTTGAAACAGCACAATGTTTGAAAGCCCATCTTTTAAAGTTAGAAGCCATGCATTAAATTTGTTAAAGGACCTTAGACAAGCAGTAGGTCAGCTTTAATGACCTTCCGTGAGTTATGCACACTTTACTGTTAGCTGTTTGTTTGTTTTTTAATTGAAATATCTTTTTATTGCAGAAAGGCTCAAATTAGATCTTAACTGTCCTTAGAAAGACTGTTAGGCTACTAGAAAGGCTTAGTGTAAAACATTTATATATTGCCAGCAGTTCATTGCTATACACAAACAGTAATATAGTAAAGCAAAACTGTAATAATACAAGATGTGTTCAAATATATAAATCTTTCCTTATGGCAGATAAAAACTATACACCAATAAGCACTTTAAATTGCTTCATTTTAAAAACAAAACATCATTTTCATATTTTAAATGTCCATATTTCAGTGTTATCTTTTAGAAAAGACATGTGCTCGCTCTCACACGCATTATTGAAATCTTACATTTTGATAAAAAATTTCAAATTAAAAAAACTTTGAATGATGTGGTATATTTTCACCCACTTTAAAATTAAGTTTTTAAGTTGCTTTTTTTTTTTTTTTACTTTTAAGAATCACAAAAAATGCATAAAGACGTGATTTTATAATTCTTTGAGTTGCTGAATCAAATATTTTAGTGGCCCGTTAGTGTCTCAGATGCACACAATGTAAAGATGCATACACATAGGCATTCATAGTGTTCATAGTATTCATAGCCAGTGAATCTTTAGCTGAACTGATTTGACTTTAGTTTAAATTTCAGTTTAAATACCTTTTCTCCATTCAAATAACACGCAAAAACATTTTCATTTTTCATTTTTATATAATGTTATTTTACGTACTGTTATTACAGGATTTGGACCAATCACGATTAAGATTAAAAACAAAAACAACAATATTTACTAGAAAAATCTAAGCTAAATTAAACCGGAAAACAAGAAATCCTGTCACTGTCAGCGATTTGTTTTTCTTAAATCATGTAAATTAGGAAGTATGTGTAATATTTCCCATCGGACTGAACGCAGCGTGGTTCCGGCTGCCTGTGGACGATTGGACCGTGAACACAGCACACCACTTGCGGTGAACAGCTGGCGGAGAGCGGCGTGTTTTTCTTTGTGGGCTCAGCAATAAGGTGTTGGTTTACCAGCTCTGGGGATGTGGGCTCTCCCTTTGTAACGCTTACCCAGAGACTTAGTGGTCTTTGTCCGATTTATATTTTAATTATCTGCTAAACTGCGGCTGAGGGCCATGTGGGAAAGAACCGAGGACTGACCTCAGCAGCTGTCAATCACCCAGCACTGAGGAGGAGGTCAGAGGAACCACACACACATATTCATATTATTCATATCACGGACTTATTTATACTATATACTTATATGTATTTATACACATAGAAGTGGATGTGCTGACAAAGGGACATAAATGTTAATACAGCCCTTTTAAATGTATGTTTTTCAGACTTCTAAAAATATACTTTTCATATAAATCTACAGATATATGAAATTAAAATAGTTTATATGTTTAAAACATGTGAGGCGTTCAATGCAGACAATGTTCAAATCAGCACAAAAAGGTCAAATGTGTAGATGTAACGTGAAGAGACTTCACTTCTATCGAAATGTGTTTGGATTTGACGCCATCTGTTGGTGATGAAATCCATCCACAACACGCAAAATAAAGAAATACATACAGAAGTACTGTGTTACTGATATTTTTCCCTAAAAGCTATTAAAATAAACTAGAAATTAAAAAAATAAATATATTTGGTTACTTCATTTTTGTAAAACTTTGTTTTATATTCACTTTATATTAATGATATGGCTATATATAATATCTTAGCTATTAAAGTCTCATGATTTTTATGGCTAAGCTATATCTATATATCTATCTATCTATCTATCTATCTATATATATATATATATATATATATATATATATATATATATATATATATATATATATATCCTTCAGAGGCAGGCACAGACACAGACATAAATTGTGTGATCAGTAACATAACATAAATCATATTTTACAAGTTATGGTTATTTTTCCTCTTTTTTTACTATTACTTGATACATTTCTGCCTCCAAAGGCAACCAGTAATCATCTCAGTCGCAGCTAACAGAGCTCAAAATGAGGGAAACAAAGACGAGCAGACATGGAAATCTCAGCCTCCAGCTTGAAGGAATCCCTCTCCTGCTTTCTGCTTGTCTGTGGTGAATATTAAGTGTCGGTCGGACGATTTGCCCTTGTGTTTGTCCTCCTTTGATACTTCCTCTCTGGGCATCACAACCCCCATGAAGGGGCTAATCTGCTCCCAGCGGGGGCTCCTTCCAATGAGGAGCTGAGAAAGAAATGCTCAGACATACAAGCTATTGTTCCCAAGTCAATACGGGCCAGCCGCCCTTTTTACGTCAGCAGTGGGTAACCACTTATATACGTAGACCTGCATGTTTAATCTTACTTAATAAACTTCATCATCATGTTCTGAAAATCTGTAGATGTAATAATGAGCTTTATTTAATGACGCTGCACAGATCCAGTTACAGGTACTTGTTACTATTAAAAAACATAAATTCTAATAAAACCTCTCATATTAATAACACACTATATACAGTATGTAGACTTGCACAATAACCACTGTTGTAATTGTGTCAGGGGCTCCTGTGTGTACATTAGAGTGCAGAGTATGATTCTAGTTTGTAGTTTGGATTTTATTTGGTCATTTATATTTTAATATTATATTTCAGAGCTCATTTTCATTGTCATGCTGTTTGAACTCATTTTAAGTTTTTAGAGCTGCTACATTACGTGATTGTGAAAGGATTTAAAAAGTAGAAACAAACAGTGCAAATCACACAGTAAATCATTATGACAGTCAAAAGGCAGTTAAGATTAATATTTTTGAAATGGAGGGACCCGATGAACGCAGGGCCCATGCAATAAATCTGAGATCCCAATTTTTTAGTACTTTTTCTGCTTTGGTGGTTAACACATTTGCCTTATGTGCAAAAGGCCCCTGCTGGAGACTGCGAGGAGACAAACCCAGCCTCATGAAGTCACAGGTTAGTGTGCTCCATGTGCTGCTTCCAGGCCTGGACAAACCGAAGGGTTGCACCAGGGAAGGGATTCACTGTAAAAACTCTGCCAAATCAAATATGCACATTCACGCACTCCTTGGGAAACACAGAAGCATCTAAATGTACCAACCAACTCCTCTAGCTTAATTTTTTGATTTTATAATTTAAAGACAGAGTCAAACCTGTGGAGGATTTGTGTTGTGTTGTACCAATCTCTGCAGAGATCAGTGAGCAGACAGTTTTGTCTTTCTCTTTAAAACATCTCAGAGGTGTTTTAATGTGGACTCGAGCCAAACAGATATCCTGGTCTCATCTAACCAAAGACTAGTTGATCCTGAGATCAACTAGTCTTCTTGGTCATATTCTTTAGTTTAATCTTACAGTTTGGTGCCAGAGAGTACAAACGGCTTTTTCATTATTGGATGCCATCCATAGATGTTGATGTTATACAATGCGTCACACTGCCTGATCTGTCACAGGAACTACTGACAGTTCCTCTGCCAAATCTAAAGCACTTACCCATCTGCTGTTCACTGTGCGAGTAGCACACTGTCATTTTAGGAGGATATCACTGTGCCTCATATTAGTAATATTATAACCCGTCCTGTTCCTCCTGATTGCTACTGCAGCTGTCACGGTCACCGATCTTCCCGTCCTCTCTCTTTTCCATTTTTATGAAGTCTCATAATCAGACCTGGTTTTTTTCTTCTTCTAGTTTTGTTTTTGTTTCACCGAATTTCCAATTTGGAGCTGATATTTCCATGCTAGTCTTTCTTGATTGTTCACAGGCAAAACAATTACTGAGAGGCTATACCATTTTTAATCATTCGAAATTTAAGCCTATATTGCACGGGGGAGTTCTCTCTAATTTACCAAACAAGCGGTTTGCATGGTGGAAATATGAAGTTTGGACATTACAAAAATTAAAACAAAGCTACAGAAGGCTCAGATATGCAGCTATTGGACCTTTTGTTCTGTCATTTTGTCGGAAAATTGCTTGTGAATCACATAAACAACTAAACAAGGCCTTGTTTGCGAGTGATGCAGTTTCTAACCTTTCCTATCAAGCGAGTCAGGCAAGATCTTTCCAAGAGTTTTCTAAAGAGAAGAAGAAGGAAGGAGAGTGTAAAGAAAGGGAGCAGACACAGAGCAGCCTCCCTGCAGTCTTTAAGACACTGAACTAATACAGTGGAACAAAAGAGAGGAGCAGATCTAAAGTGGAGTGAGCAGGGTTATTTTAATGGAGTCCGTTTCACTGTTTGATGTCCCCGGGGAATGCAGAAATCATGTAAGCCCCCCGTAATTTACTGTTTGGGGTTGCCCGGGTAGGGTTAATTCCCATGAGGACCTTCTCCCAGTGTTTTTATGAAGTCACGATTTGTAAAGCTGCTCTTGTTGACCCCCCGCAGGTCACGATGGCTGAAGAGCAGCGTGACCCTCCTGAGGACTTAACATGAACGTGTGTATGTATGAGATAAATGTTTGGAGAGAGAGGATGATTTCGGGGAACTCTTTGTGATTATGGAATAATGATTGCTTTAGGAACGTTTAAAAGAAAAATCTTTGGCTTTCTCACCTTGGAGCCATAAAAAGTGAAGAAATGGTTTTTATCTTGGTGGTTTTTCCTCAGGTTAAAAACAGCTACACAAAGCAATTAGCTTTACTTGCTTTTTTTTCAGGAAAAATGTATCAAACCTGAATCAGGTAAGAAAAAAATATGGTGTATTTATTTATTTATAAATAATTTAAAATTTATAAATAATTTTTATTTTTTATTTTGGCCACACAAGGACACAACTTCATGAACTGAAACCCAGATATGGCACTTACCACAGGTCCGTAGGGGTCGATGTTCAGAAGTTTGCATGTTTTTAAGTTTTCCATTGTTTTTTTCTGGAAGCACTGGTTTCTTTTTTCATCTAAAACATGCTAAGGTAATACTGCCTTGGCCCAGGATGCTTCAATTCTTACTCAACAAACATGCAGTGCATCTTAAGAGTTAAGAGGGTATGGAGCAGCCAGGTGCTCTTAACAAAATGCACATGATTAACTGATCATCAACACGTGTGAGCAGCTCTATTACATGAGAGATTTTGGCAGTTTGCTGGTCTACAGCATGCAGGTGTCTTTTAACACAATGGTCACATCTCAGACTCTACAAGCCTCAGTTAGTATGCTAAATGTTAAACTTTGGGAAATGCAATTAGAAAGTAGTATCGAAGGATTGCCAGGAAAAAGCCTCTCCACTCTAAAAAAAAACATGCCAGCACAGCTTAGATTTGCAATACTGTATCTAAGGAAACCACAAGACTTCTGGAACAACGCCTCCTGGTCAGGTCCAAAGTGAAGATGTTTTGTTGTAATGCACAGTGCCACATTTGACCAAAAACCAAGCACAGCATAACAGCACAAACCTTATATTAAATGTCAAGCATGGTGGTGGAGAGGTAATGATTTGGTCTTGTTTTCTAGCCACAGGACCCAGGCACAGGTCCAACAATTCAGCAGAATGGGTCACAAAGAAAAGAATCCAACCTTAAGACCTCAAGAGAGCTGTGCATAAATTCCTCCACAGTGATATGAGAGACTGATAAAGATAATTACATGATGTATGTCTGCGAAAGGTTCTATGAGCTGTTGAATCATGAGGTGTACTTTCACTAAAGTACTCCACTGACTCCTTCATTCATGGAATCCTGAGTAAAGAAGATTTGTCACAGAAGCTGTGCCTATTTCTGGGCAGGTATAGTGAGTAATTTTATGTAATTAAATATTGTTTGTAAGTTGGAGGGAACTTCATATTTAGGTTATAAATCCTATTCTTTCCTGTTTCCTCAACTTCTCAGCACAGACCTTAAAATAGTCTACATCTTGACTTTACTGGGTCCACTTGCACCACTTAAAAACAAATTGTGCCCAAAATACTGACTTTAACCAATATAATTAGATGTCAAATTTTCATGTAATTTTGTTAAATAAGGATCATTTAAAACATATATGTAACAGAAACTGGTCAAAATTTATTCGACTGGTATACATTCAGTTTCATTCACAACAAGTCTGTGAGCTTGAGCGAGCCTTCCCCGTGTCCTGCAGTTTGTCTCTGAGGGCGTCCAGACGTGCCCGTGGAGTCATCGTGGTTCTTAGCTGTCACGGTCAACTCCTGACTGCTGTGGGAGACAAGGAAGGTCAGGATTACAGGGGCCCGTTTGCTCTCTGGGGCCCCATGTAACCTTCAACCTGCCCTCCAAACAGACACACTGACTGCTGGTATTGATGCAGCCGTGAAGCACAGCAGCACTCGGAGCAATGTCAAATCCCTCTTTCATCACAGAAGGGCCGGAGAAGTTGATTCGTGGTATTAGCATTAGCATCAGCAAACAGCAGCATTTGGTCAAATTAACCTAATCTGATGAAATCTTTCACAATAAAGCTGAGGAAGGTTCTCATTCATAGTTAAAGAGGAGAAAATGACACATTGGCTGCTTCAGACGTGCATCTGATGAATTTAAAAGTGAAGCATGTTCTTTGTTATTGATGTTTACTTCCTGCAGTTGTTGAAATTCATGTATTTGAAACTAAATCCTTTGCAGCTAAAGGAGCTGATTTATTAGGATGTAGAGCTTACCAATGTTTTTTTGTTTTTTTGTTTGTTTGTTTGTTTGTTTGTTTGTTTGTTAGTGTGGTAAGCTTTACTACTGTTAACTCTTCAGTCATACTCAAGATGGCTCTCATGGGCAAAGAACAATGACTAACAATGTCCTCACTGACACCTTTCCAGTGACCAGTGTTGGTCAAGTTACTTGAAAAAAGTAATCAGTAACTAATTACTGATTACTTCCACAAAAAAGTAATCCCGTTACTTTACTGATTACTTATTTTCAAAAGTAATTAATTACTTAGTTACTTAGTTACTTTTTAAAAACACGATTTACAACCTGAATAGGTGATAAAGCGATAGATCTTTCAGCCCAATATTACTTTTTCTACATAATCCATCGTACAAAATGTAATCAAATGGAAAAGTCTCTTTTTTTTAACTTGTTTTATCAGTTTTAATCTTTTAACTTTATGCATCAAGCAAAAATTTAATTATATGCAACATTCTCTGAGTTGAATAAATTAGTTTAACATTTAAACCTATTTTCTACACATTCCAGCACATAAAATAAAATATTTTTTGTGTTTACACTCACTCTTTCAAATAGATGCAAGTAAAACACAGCAGAAAATAAATAAAGTCAAAGACTCAGCGGTCCTGTTGCTCTATTTTCACCTGTAAAGCAGGACTGCGGTAGGCGGAGGTTTACCCTGGTGCAGGTGTGCCGCGGTCAGTTGAAGAATCCGCGACTTTCTCTGTGAGTTTCCCATTACGTCATAGCACACTCGGCGCTTGCTTGGAAGTTTAGGGGTTTTTTTCGCTGTAAAAAGAAGTTTTCCTCCCACGCACAACGGACACTAATGTTTTTGTCACTTTTTATGGAATCAAACTCAAAGTAAGGTCAGTACTTCCACGCTTTAAACGCTGCACGCTCATACTCTCTCCCACAATCGATATGTGATCCATTGTTGATCTGCACACAGCTGTTGTCACTAACGGCGCACTGGCTTACGTCACTGTCGTGAGACATTCTCGCAAAAAATCACGGTTTTAGTAACGCAGTAACGCAGCGTTCCTACGGGAAAGTAACGGTAATCTAATTACAGTTTTTGCAATAGTAATCCCTTACTTTACTCGTTACTTGAAAAAAGTAATCGGATTACAGTAACACGTTACAAGTAATGCGTTACTGCCCATCTCTGCCAGTGACTGTAATCACTGAAAGACTTTCTGAGCCTCATTTACCATTTTGTTGTTGTTGTTGCTTCGCTTGTCAATTATTGTTACCATAGTAACATCAGACCCAGGGCTGAGTTAGTCGGAAGGTAAGGCGTCTGAGTTTTTTGGCTTAAATTAATCCATCTTTATTTCTCTGAAACAGCCCGTTGCACCAGACTAGTTAAGACGAGTTCAACCTTACAGACCAGTCTAAAATATATCGCTCAGGCATAACATTATGACCACTGCCACTAGTGAATAACATGATTATCTCTTCATCGCGGTGCCTGTTAGTGAGTGGGAAAGTGTACATTTTATCCAGAAAGTTGATGTGTTAAGAGGAAGGGAAAATGGGCAAGCGTAAGGATTTTAATGAGTTTGAAAAGGGCCAAATTCGGATGGCTAGACGACTGGTGTTCCTGGTCTGCAGTGGTCAGTATCTATGAAAAGTGGTGTAAAGAAGGAACAGTAGTGAACCAGAGACAGTTTCATGGACTGCCAAGACTCACTGAATGTCGGGAGCGAAGGCTGGCCCTTGTGGCTCAATACAACACGCAAGCTACTCTAGCGTGCATTGTGAAAATGTTAATGGTGGTTCTAATTGTTATAATCTGACGTTAATAGAAAAACATCAGATTATACAATGCATCACAGTTTGCTGCTCAAGGGGCAGGAAAGCCACAGATCACTCAGGGTGCCCATGCTAACCGCTGTCCACTCCCTGGATCACGGAGCAATAAAAGAAGGTGACCTGATCTGTTGAATCACATTTCTTTTACATCATGTGTAGGGATGGGTATTAATAAGATTTTCACGATTCTGATTCCATTTTCGATTCTGTTTAACGATTCGATTCTTTATCGATTCTCTTATCGATTCTTTTTTTAAAAAAAAGGAGAACACTAAGGTCGATTAGCTTAGAACTTTGTTTTATATCTTCTCTTTGAACAAGATAGATATTTAGGAGTAACATGGCCTTACAAACCCAACAGTGAGATCTTAAGAGACCCACAGCCTACGGCTCTTCAATGGGGTGTCACAGGGTCCCCAGGAAAAAAAATTGTAAATGTAAAATAATAAAATAAATATTTTTCTGTAGCAATTACACAAGAATATCCAGTAATGTCCCTGACTACAATTAAACACATTCACTTACTGAAAATCATCTGCTGTGGCAAATGGGTGCAAGCCTTTTACCACAAACTTAGTCACTGCTCGGTGACATTCGTCTATCCTGGCCTGAAAGGAGACGCTACCGGTAGACTGCAGCGAGAACTGCCAGCATCTGAGCCAGACTCTGTCTCTCTCATCATGGTCACCTAAATGCACAGTAATGGCAGGTTTTGTAATAAGGCAGATCGCGCTAACATAATATGCACTGTTAGTTGATTATTTACCTGCCGCATTAACGGGAGAGGGCGTGCAAACGTTACCGCTGCTGCTGGGTTGAGATTCACGAGTCCGGAGCGGAATTAAAAACACGACATTCATTTAAGTTTATCGTGTGTTTTGTGAGCAAATGCTTTTGCATATTCGTAGTGTTTCCTCCCTTAAATGAAATATCTACTTTGCAAGTATTGCAAGTTGCCCTGTTGTCATCCGTTCTCGTAAAGTGTAATCAAACTTTTTAGCGTTTGCCAGGTAAATGACGCTCCGCAACGTGGTGACGTCATTCGAGGCGTCTGGAATCGATAAGGGAATCGTTTGCAAAAATGGCAAACAATTCCAAGGAATTGAAACAGTGGGAACCGGTTCTCAACAAGAACCGGTTTTCGATACCCATCCCTAATCATGTGTATGGCCGGGTGCATGTGTGTCACTTACCTGTGGAACACCTGGCACCAAGATGTACAATGGCTAGTTGGGGTACGCAGTGTGATGCTTTGGGCCCTGCTATCCATGTGGATGTTACTTTGACACGTACGACCTAGATGAGCATTGTTGTAGACCATGTACACCATTTTATGGTGTCTGTGGCCTCCACCAGGATAATGTTCCCTGCCACAAAGCAAAAATGGTTCAGGAACGGTTTGAGAAGCACAACAACGACTTTGAGCTGTTGACTTGACCTCCACATTCCCCACATCTCAGTTGAATCAAGCGTCTGTGGGACGTGATGGACGAACCATGGAGGCTCAACATGGAGTCAAAGGATCTGTTGTTAACATCTTGGCACCAAATACCACAGCAAACCTTGAGGGATCGAGTCCATGCCTCAGTGAGTCAGGGCTGTTTTGTCAGGTGCTCATAATGTTAGGCCTCATTGGTGTATCATTATAAAGAGTATCCAGGTAAAAGTGACAGTAACGATACCGATGCCGTAGCAACCGCTGCTCCTTAATTTGTGTTCACAGTGTGCACAACTGTAGATTCTGTTTCTGGCACTTGCTGAATTATACTTAGGTGAGCACTAATTGCACTGGGGGGAAAAAATTGGGTTGATGTTAAGGCGGGATGGCTCTGTTCACCGAACCGTTCAATAAACAAACAATAAAAATCTGTACCAACCAAATTCCGTCACACTATCTGTAGCTAGTAAATGATTTATATTTCCATAAGTGCAAAACAAACACTAATATACGAGTTTAGTTATTACTCGCATTATCTGATTTATGTTATCTGACTCCCAGTCTCTCACACTCTGAACCACAAAAACATGTTTATTTTAGCCTAGTTTAGTGTACAACTACTGCAGAAGCCACATTTTAAGTGAGATTGTTTTCCTTATTTTAGTGCGATGATGACATAATTAGAAAAAATATGGATGCACTTAATGGTTTTTAACTTAAAATGTGATTTACTGACAAAGCGAAAGTTACCCGTAAGCTTTCGAGGACATGATTGCCTGTGCAGGATCCAGTCGCGGCGTTAATGCTGCATGACAATCGAAATAATGCGTGAGGATCGGGCAGACATAACGAGCTCCAATCTGCTGATGAGATGGACTCTAATCTGAATTTCAGCAGTGGCCAGTGTCAAAGCCAAAGACGTTTGTCCGTTTGCATTCATTGACAAGATCTCCGAGGTTATTTGTCAACATGGCTCGTGTAGCTCTGGTAATCTCCGGTCCTCGACGGTAGACTGATTGATAATTGATCTCTGTTCAAACAGGCTTTCTTTGGGCCACAGTTGCCTCTGAATGCCAAACGAGTCATTCTCCCCCGTCCTCCCACAGCAGCCTAATCCGATAAACGAATGGGAATGAGTGACGTCCTCTGCTGATGTCAACCTTTCACTCTGCCATTTATCTCAGATTGTTTGCTGATGAGGCCCCGGTGATGGTGACCGAGGACAGGGTCACTCACAGAGGCCTGCAGCTTTGAGCCTTTACTATGGGGAAAAGCACAATAATCAAAACAGCAGTGAATACAAATCATGATTAAGTAATCTGATCTCAAAACTCATTCCATTACATGATCCATTAAGGCAAATGCATAACATGATCCTGTCATTACAAATCTTTCAAATGTTATATCACTGCTGATGATACAGAAACATATTTAATCACCAGTGTCTGTTAATCCACCCTTTTTGCTTTGAACTTTGGTTATATACATATAAAACATAAGATCCACTGATGCCACCTCCTTCTCTGGGCTTGAGTTCATTTGAGATGGACTGAGGCACAATGGGAAAACAAAAACAGTATGATTAAGCAAAATGTGCATTTTTAAAGCTAAAGACGGGAGCGACAGGCCAGCTTATTACTGATGCATGGCTGAAAGGCCAGCATTAATGATGCATGGGTGGGTTCATTAGCGCACATGCCGGGGATAGCTCGCACATCTGTGAAGGCACCATTGATGCTGGATGTTGAATACAGGCCTTGAAACAACATATGCTTCCACACAGATGCTGTGAGTTTTTATGAGTGCTTTAAATGCTAAACCACATTCTGCACGTTCCACATGTTTGTAGTAAAAGAGTCCCAGTGTAGCAGATGAGCCTGGTTCTGCTGGAGGTTTCTTCCTGTTAAAAAGGGAGTTTTTCCTTCCCACTGTCGCCAAAAAAGCATTCAGTCAACAACTGACTGTGAGAGAAATTTATGTTTTATTTAAATATGGTACCTTTAAGAAGAAAGCAACTTCAAAACAGCTAATATGTAAGTGCCATGTTCCCACTTTGATGCCTAAAACAAGAAAAATGCCGTTTATTGTCAACATTGAACGTATATTTACCTGCAGAGGATTTGTGGTGATGTTTTCTGTGCATATGCTGAACTTCAACGCTGCCTTCACAGTGAAGGGGATAGGTCAGTCAGTGATCAGCCCAGGCCCAGAGCAACATAATTTTATTTGTAAGGCATGACACAGGGAATGACATTTAACTTGTTATTATTTCCGGGAAAAGATTAATGATAAATTGTCTATTATTTTTCCTTAAAAGTGAAAGATAAGACTGCACTCATTTGCCCTAAAGCCAGAGTGCCACCACTATGCAAAATGACAGCCAATTATTGGGGCCTAGTTTGGGATAATGACTTTACAATGAATCTTTTGATTGAAATGTAACTGGGTTGGCCCTGGGCAAAGAGCAAAAAAAAAAAGTTACAGAAACAACAAGCACTATAGAGCTGTGTCTCTAGGTCTCTCTGACTCTCTCCCTCTCTTTCTCTCTCCACTCCTCTTTAGAAATAGCTATAGGAGAAAGACAGAGATATGCATATATTGATGAAAAAATTATTAAGTCGCTGAGCGCTTGCAGCAAACATAAATTAGCATATTCAGGGTAAATATGCAGACTATTTACGATAATAAGACCGGATTATTCAATTCAATGAATGTTAAATAGATGAGGAAATGGTATGTGTCTTATCTAGTCAGAGCTTCTATTCATTTTAATCGCTTCCCAATTGAACTCTTCATTTTATTCTCTCTGAGTTATTGTTCCCATTCCAGCCCGCAATGGCACCTATGGGTCCTGGGAGATTTCCGCCAGTCACGTGGTTTAAGTGGCATTCACCTTATTCGTGGCGGAAATGGAGAAAGTCGACGTCACCCCGAGGCCAGCATCACGATAAGCCCCTTTTCATTATGCACAGGGGCCGATGGAGAACAAGATTAGCGGGGCCTTGTGTGCATAAAGGCAAGAACATACAAGTCATCTAGATTAAATAAAGCGAGCAGAGATCCAAAAGCAAAACACATTTGGTTTCTTATTGCGTGCATTAAAAACTTTAACTTTAAACAGACTGACTGTGTGTGTGTTTTCGTCTGCATGTTAATATCATACACTTTCTGACATGCAGGCCTTCGTTCTTTTTAAAATGTTTCATAAAACATGCTGAAATTACACATTGAAACCAATTATTAATCAGCCAACTCATGAAACAGATGTAATGGAAGCAGGTGTGTATGTGTTTCTGCGCTAAAAAAAAAGATTCTTGGTCCTTATAAATATGAAGCAACGATTTTGACTAATATGTAAATGAAATGTATAAAAGTTTTTTTTAAATTCAAATAATTAATTATTAAGGAAAATGTGCTTAGTGTAAATCTGAATGTAAACCAATCAAGTAGATTTCATTTGACCAGATTCCATTAGATTTGATGGAAAATGTACATGTGATCACATTACTTACAAATATATAAATTTCATTATTATTATTGTTTATGTATTTTTGAGTGTGTATTTCTCTGTCTCTGGACAAACTTTACCACTGCAATAATGCAATAGCAAGTCTTTAGTTAAGCTCAAACAGGCCAAACCATGAATACGGATTTATGAACGACGAATACTCAAGATAGTAACACCAATGAGTTCCAAGGTGTCGGTAAGTGACAAAGTGAAAGCAGTACCAGCTGCAGTTTCTCCACCTGGTAATAATCTAGTACTACTGAGTTTTCACGGGTCAGAACATCAGTACATTAACAGCAATCCCAGCTGCAAGATTGTCTCTAGTTATGTACATAAAAGTCTGCCTGGGTGTATTTTGGTGTTACTGTAAGTAAAATTGTAAGTCTTCTTTGTGGCTCTTCTCACCAAGAGGAAATGCAATGCACTGACAGCAGTGTGCTCTTGTTTTTGCCTGTCTACAAATAAACTCTACAGTGCAGATTAATATATATTTGGTGTTTTATTTCTAAAAATAGAGTTATGTTTGAGGGTTTGAGTCCAAATAAACCAGAGAACATCTTGCCCAGCAAAACAGTGTGAACACTTCATGTGCGTATGTTTCTCAGACCGTCTGCTGTAGATTTGCTGGTGTGCTTAGGGTCATCTTCCTGTTGCATACCCAGATGGCCTCATATTTGACCCTAAAAATAATAATTCACAATCAACTCAGCACTGTGCTTGACAGTTGTTATTGAGTGTTTGTGTTGATGTGTCGTTTGGTTTTCATCAAATGTGGTACTGGTCATTATGGCCAAATATCTCCACTTAGGTCTCATCTGTTCATTGTTCCAGAAGTCTTTTTGTTGTTGTTCAGGTGGGACTTTGCAAACCTAAGCTGTGCTGCCATGTTCTTCTGTTTCTTCCAAAACACTCATACTGTTATTGATCCTTTTTACCTTGAGTGTACATTTATTCCTTTTACCTTAGTCTCAAAGTGTATATTTATTTGTTACTCTTCTTATATTTATTGTTGCTTTTGCACTGAATGTAACTGGAGCCTCGTCGTCTTGTCTCTCTATGTACTTTACTGTATGTAGCAGAGATGACAATAAAGTTTAGTTTGACTTTGACTACTTGTGCAGTCTTTTTCTTGTTGTACTGACATGAACTTTAACATTTTACATGTTAACCAGTCTTTTATTACTACTACTACTACTATTATTATTATTATTATTATTATTATTATTATTATTATTATTATTATTGCAGATTCTTTAAGCACTACATGAGCTGAACTTTGACCAACAGAATTTGCAGAGTCACCCTCAAACAACTCTCTTAAATGTTTTCACTCGTGAATAATCTTTCTTACTGTAGAATGATGGACTTCAGATTGTTTTGAAATGGAAATCTTCCCAGATTAAAACAGAGCACTGATTGGTTCTCTGAGTTCACTGGTAATCTCTTTCCTCCTATTCATTGTGTTAATACACACCTGAAGGGCCCGGACCAGCAAATTGCCAAAGCTTCTGTATTTTTAGGGGCGGTGCACTTACTCATGATGAATTCATTAAATTAATTCGACAAGCAGCACCTGGACACTATTGAAACAGATGGAATTGAATCACGGCCCCTCTTTAAAAAACCTACACACTGAAGCCTCCATCTATTGGCTCAGAGGCTTTAATGCTTTTCTGTGGATTTTTAAACAATATCCTCTGCTGCCATCTATCGTTGATATCAGGTACTGGCAGTTTGAGACTGAAACAAGATCTTTAAATAAGCACAAAGCGTGTGAACAATTTAAATTAAAGTGTTGCTTTTATTAAAAGTGTTACAGAAGAAGAAGAAGAATTACACATGAAGACATTCCTTATCTTTGCAATTCTTTCAAGACACCAAATAATAAAACTTACAATGTACTGAAAATAAATAACTTCTTGAACAACATATCTGGCATTGATTCTATGTTTAAAATGTTTTCCTCCCTCTGCCACATGGTGGCATTCTCCCATCAGTATTTCTCCTGCTATCTTATTTATCACTAAGAAGCCTATTAAACCCATTAGTATCACAACAGTAGATTGTCGTGAGGCACAACAAGTGTTTGAGCTTCTATTATGGGTTGTTGAAGGATGCTGAGGCTGGTGAAGCTAAGGAATTCTATGATAAGTGCATTATCATAGAATTCCTGATTCACGTAACTGGAACTAAGAAGGCATCGTTTACAGTAATTTGACAATTATGGGAACTCTTATAGCCCAAAATGATTACAAATAAACATAAAAGAGGGGTGAAAATAGGCACAAATAAACAAAGGTTTGCACTCTACTCATTCATAAATTTAGAAAACAATATATATATATATATATATATATATATACTGGTTCACCTATGTTCGGTGGAGCTTTCTAATAAGCTGCCACTCGAACGGTTGTAGCAGCAGACAGCAGGAAACCACAGCAGGTGGTTAAAAAGCACTAAAAAAAGAAGACGATACATATTTCATAAGTTGGTAATTGATGCAAACAACCAAACCCATAATGTACACAGCACCTGTTAATGCCATGTTTCCAAGGCATTTACGTAGCAGTGTTTTGGCTTTTTTTTAATGTGCTTGTGATTAAAGAGGAAAGAAAAAGAAAAGCAAAGCAGGTTATGAGTGCGGGGGGTGGGTTGCATCTCCATCCGCTCCCCCACCCTCTCACACACATTATAAAAAAGCCTGACATTAATTATTTGCTGTTTTGCAGGCAGGAGGCTGCCCTTTTGCTAAAGGGAGTCATTTACCCCCCTTTGGAATTATACCTGATTTCAAATGAACAAAACTGTAATGAAGGTGATGCTGTTTCCTGTGCTAATACAGCTAATACAGACAAATTAAAAGTGATAAAGAGCGTGACAACTCTCACCTTTGCAAGTCAAGGGGTTTCCATCTACAGGTTGTCGTGGTAACTCCCCATTTTGGCACCATATAGTAGCAACCTGATGCCAGCAGCCATCCGCTCCGTTTGATGGCTGGGGGGCGAGGGGGGTGGAAGAGGGGGACTTGAAAGGAGTCAGTTTTCATGTAAAACAGTTGCAAGATTAACAACAAATTGCGACTCGCTTCTCCACTTCTGAGTAATAACATCAATTACGTTGCCAGGGAGACCCTTGATCTTTCTGAATGACACCAATAACAAAAACCTGCACTTGCTCTCTTTTATACTGTAAAAGCTTTTCTGCATCAAGGGATCTGCAAACCGACAGTTGTCATTGAAAGGTTTGCTTTTTAGAAAAGATTATCCCTGCGGTCAAAAAAGTACTTCACGTTTGTTTTTTCTCGGGAATATCTCCAAAGGGAACATTACTGGAGCTCATTTAGGCTCTGGGTTTTTGTTCAGGTACACCCCCTCCTCTCTTTCCTCTTCCCTTTTACTCTTATTCTGCCCGTCTCCGGCTCATCCATGGGGACGCTGAGAGATCTGAGCCTCACACAATACATTCTATTTAGGCTGAGTCGTGGGTGCAAACTGGGAATTTTCTGTTTGCATCTCAGCTTCAGCTGGTTTCCACCCTTCCCCAAAAAAAAGAAATAAAAGAAAGGTTTACTTGACTGTCCATAAAATAGGATAAAATTGTATCCTATTTTATGACCTCAGCAGAAAAACAGAAAGAAAGAAAAAATGAAATTAATATTCTAAACGAACAACAGCAATGATGACTTATTTTTGCCGTTTTCTGAGTCTATAGTCAGTCAGAGTAATACTATTGGCTCAAAGTGATCATAATTAGAGCCCAAGGTCCAGAGGCTACAATGTTTACATTCATCACCTTTTTTAATTTTGGAGGACCAACGCTGCCAAAATAAACGACATAAATGACTATGGGACTAAATGCATCAAAAATAATAAGAGAAAGGGCCTTAATTCATTATAAAAGTAGGACACAGATTACTACTTCAGACTTTGCTATTTAATTTTTAGTTTCATTAAGATGATGAATTATGATTTCATAATTTATAAATGGATTTACTTCTTTTCTTCTTCTTTACTTAGTATTTCTGCATTCACTTCTTTATCATGTAAACAGATGTATTCAAAGTGTACCGTGGGACAGGCTTTGTGCCTTTGATGGCAGACCCATGAAAGAAGTGAGTGCCTCAGGTCTGGAGATAGTCAGACAATAATCCAGCTGATAATAACACTTGGTCTGACTTCCATGTAAGTAAATGCAGTTGTTTGCTATGTACGGTGGTGCAGTTGGTAGTACTGTTGCCTCACAGAAAGAAGGTCATAAGTTCAACCCTGATGTGAGTCAACCACTGTCCTCCTGCAACAACCTCACATGCTTCTCTGCCTCTCCTGACTTCCTCATACAGCACCACTATCATATATTTTTTATAGATACACAAAGACACAGTGCAACTCGTTCCATATATTCTTTCTACTTACTCCTCCATCAACTCTTTCAAAGCAAGCATCCCATCTCAAGTGCTCTTTCTCAGCATGAAGCCAGCGTCAATCCTGCCATATCTTCATTGCATGGCTCATCAAACTTTATCACTCTGTACTACAACTCTGCACATCAGCTTTGTTGAAAATCAGTAACAGTACACTTCGTCTCCATTCCTCAGGTATCCTGTTAAACAATCTGGTCAAAAAGTTTACTGCCCTCTCTCATGGACATCTCCCTATGGTATCCTGACCAGCTGTCTTTCCACTCTTTGTAGACGCTCTCACATCCTCCTGACCTTCATGGTTCACTAACTGTCCTCCATTCATCCTCTTACTTTCTTCATTCATCAGCTCCTCAAAATACTCCATCTATATTCCCTGCACTCTCTTCACTTGCTGGTAAATTACAGGCTCTGTTCTTAATCACCCTAACCTGCTGCACATCTCCAGCTCAATCTCTCTTCAGCCGATCAGAACAAGTCTTTTTAACTTAGTGTCCAGCTTCATGTCTTTACCGTTCCCTTTTCCACCTCTCTCGTGCACCAAGCCTCAAAGTACTCTTGTCTGCTTTTGTTATCTTTCTACTTATTCCACTTTTTCTCTGCCTTTGAATACATTCTGTACTTCCTCACTTTATGGACAAATACAATGAAACTTCAAAACTGCTGACTTTCCCGTCAACCTCTGACAAACTTGTGCAAAGTTGCTCATTTTAGCATGCATATGAAATAAAATTGAGGTCATATCCACTGCAAACATTGGCGTGCTACCTGTATTATTTTCCCATTTTTATTTATTTATTTTGCTCAGTGCTACTATCTGTGGTTCCGCTCCAGTTTGTCAGAGGTGAAACAAGTGGGCGCTGAAATCTGTTTGCATTCACAGCCTTGCACACACCATAACATATCAATTATCCCTGATTACTGCACACCTTGAGGGCTGCACCCCTGCTCATGCTATTATATAATCCCTTTAAATACCACAGGAGCCTTTTCCCCCACTGCAATTACACCGCTGTAACTATTCATTCATTAGATCTGAAGCTCCAGAGTGGCTTTAAAGCCTCTCTATCCATCTCGCACTACTTCGTGATGCCTTACATCTTCCTAACCCCATACTGTGATGGTGGTGCCGGTCTCCTAGCAACCGGTCCTCTCAGAGGAGGTGACAGCATTTGAGTGGGCACCCTCACCTCTACACATTCACCCCCCGCTCCTCCCCTCCAACACCTCCAACACCCTCTCCCTTCTCTCCACCAACCGGATGCTCTTCAAGTCAAGTAAACAGACCTCACTCTGTGGCGCAGTGTGCCGAGTGCACTTGTGCATGAAGTTCACCGTATTAGAATGATAACATCACTGAATAATGAGTTCAATGCTACACTTCCATTCATAGTTGGATCATTGAACCACCACATGGGTGCCTCTGGTTAAACAGGACATAATATATTTGACTCTATTTGCTTTAAAGGCGGTTGTGTTTTTATCTATATATACAGTAGACTGCTACTTAATAACTTATTAATACTTCTTGAATGATTTATTAACACTTGAATGGGTTACAAAAAAATAAATCAGGTGTGATGTTTACCCTTTCTTTTAGGGATGCTTAAATATTACAGGCTAGACTATAAGTGGGCCTGACACTAGCCTTATCTAATGAGTTAGGCAAGTGTATGGGCCATGATGTGATCATTAAATACAGGAAATGTCACACAGTCACTGATAGGAGTTTTTAGCATAACTAAGGACATCAATAAAACTGCTCAGTTATAAGGAGGGATTTTAGTTAGAAAGAGTGACATCTGATTAGTTTCAGGAACATGCTAATTAAATAAGAGATTCTTACTGGATTGTTACTTTCAAATGATTCACCAAGCAAATGTACAAATGTTCAAACTCTACTGTGTTAAAAGTTGATGTTATGGACTTTGCATATAGAAACAGCTGATTGGAGAACGCTGCGTTTATGTGAACTAAACAGATCTAAAGTGACAATACTGCAGATGGACTTTCCATGATGTGCCAGCTACACCACAGAGATTTAGACAATTATTGATATTTTAAAGTTTGAACAGTGTGATGACAATAAAACTAGCCAAAAAATCTTTTACCTAAAGGTGGATTTATTATGCTGTGAGGGACGACAGTGAAGTGGGTATTTGATGGGTATGAAAACAATATGAGCCAAAACTCAGTTGGATCCGCACAAGAGCTTTTGGGCTGTTATGTTAGACAGTGAACTCTGCTACCATCATGAATCACCATGAACCAAGACGGGTTGGTGGATTCACGGAGCCCTGGCGTTCATTTGGATAGTGTCCATGATGTTTCCCATCTCTCAGATGCTGTTTGCTTCCAAGCCGTTGTGATGGGATGTCAGAATGTAAAAACTTTCTTTCTTTGGTTTCATGCTGTTTTTCATAGATAGATAGATAGATAGATAGATAGATAGATAGATAGATAGATAGATAGATAGATAGATAGATAGATAGATAGATAGATAGATAGATAGATAGATAGATAGATAGATAGATAGATAGATAGATAGATAGATAGATAGATAGATAGGGTTCATACATTATAAATGCATTAGTGGAAGAAGAAAAGAAGAATTTACAATTTTAAAGTTGGCATTTTTGGCCAACAGTTCACAGATGCCTTAGCCTGCCTTCACTATGTGATTTGATGTCAAAAGTCACACAATCTTGCTTTTACTTATTTTTATTATTATTGTAATCTTACCTTTACACTAAATAAACTATAACATTAAAATGTGAAACTATATATAATTTTAAAGTCTTAAAATTGCGAATTTGGTCCCCACGTTGACCCAAGTTTCCCTCCCCTAAAACTGAACTATATTTATATCACTTGGCAAAATTCGAAAATTTGAGGCATATATTGGTGGGTTTACGGTAGCGCAGGCTTATTATGGCACGATTACTCTTGCATGACTACGTTTGTGAGGTTGTGGATGTAAACCATGTCCCGCTGCGCTCACATTTTGGGTTGGCTGCAGCCCGGAGCGACACTGTTAAAGTGACGTGAGTGCTTGACGATACCAAATGGAAGCATTTGAAATAGCCTACCTGCCTGCCCGCTCACCCACTCGCTGATGCGCTCACGACCCCGTCAGAAGCGCTTCAGCACTGCGTTGCCCCGGACAGCTCCTCCGACTGCTCTGCTTCCAGGATTTGAGTCTGCGGGACAGTTTGCTGAATACGTTTTGTTACTTTAACGAAGGCAAACTTTCAAGTCACGGTGGGAGAGATGAATACTGAAAGACCATCAAATGTCTCCTTTTTTGATTTCATTGGAGGAGTTCAACTTCTTCAAGGGGAGAACACCCGGACAGCCATGCCTGTCCTCTTGATCGGTGTCTGCGTGTCCGGAGCGGTTGGGAATTTGCTCGTTTTGCTAATTTTCATCCGTGACTTCAGGAACGGAAAGGGCTCTGAGGTAAAAGCACTTCTCGCTTCTTTAGCTTCTACGGATTTGGTGATCCTGTTATTGTGCGCGCCCGTGCGCGCCATCACCTACTATAAGCAGACCTGGACCTTGGGGAGTTTTGTGTGCAGCACCACAGACTGGTTCCAGCACTCGTGTGTGGTTGCAAAAACTTTAATCCTCGCATTCACCACCAGAGCCAAACACACTTTGATTCCCAGCAACGCCACGGGGGGTCTGCACAACCCGACGTGGATTCACGGAGCCCTGGCGTTCATTTGGATAGTGTCCATGATGTTTCCCATCCCTCAGATGCTGTTTGCTTCCATGCTGCCGTATGGCCGCGACAATATTTGCGTCTCCGAAATGCCAGCGTGCGCGTCTGACTTCATGAGTTTGTTCTACAAAATTTATCCGACTGCAACCTTTCTTGTGCCAGTCATCTACACAGTGGCCTACTACACTAAAACGCTCCACACTGCGGTGAACCACGCACCGAGACCGCAGCACCAGAGCAAAGTTATCCTGGTTTTGTTGTGTCTGAGCGGCGCCCTCGGGCTCATGCTACTGCCGGAGTGGGGGACATTCACCTGGATCAGACTCGGCTACTCCAGGCCTCCCGTGGGTTTAATGATGTTCGCGCAAGTCCTCCTTTACGCATGCAGCTCTTTGTCCCCGGTCATCTTGATGACCATGTACGACGATGTGCGTCAGGGACTGATCAGCATCTGGTTCATCGGGACCTGCAGAAGCAAGAAGCGCGTTCCCCGAAAAAAATGTCCAAAAACGGAGGGGAACGGAGCAGAGGTCGGGGCAAACGCCGTCACCAACGCGATCTCGCCAGGGAACGAGAAGACGTTCCCAGATGTGGAGCACTTTTGGACAGGGCGCAGAAACACACACGTGGAAGAGGACCAGGACCCGGTTCCATGGGAGAGAGAAGAGAAAATGTTGTAATCAGAGTATTTTTTTTTTCCCTTTTAGCAGAATATTTCTGCTTGTTCTGGACTGGTTGCTAGTTTTTTGACCCACAACGCAGACCCTGGCTGAAAGTCTGTAGTGGCCTGTTTGCTATCTTAAGCTTGACTAGATGTAAAATAAACTCAAACAGTATGTTTCGGTGTTGCGCATATTTCTGTTCTTTTGATCTGAATATTTCTTTTATTTGCCCGCAGTTTTGATACGCCGTCACTTAGGACATGTTTAATATGTAGCAGAGGAGATTTGTACAGATAAGAAGCCGGTGTAAATACTCAGAACATTCAAATTGTGATTGTGTACATGTGATGCATATCATCGATATTAAAACCTTCTCAAATACGAATCGCTCTGTTTCGTTTTTCCCCCTGAAACACCCACCCGACCTTAATCACTGATAAAAATACAATTCGACCATCAAATCGCTCCATTTAATTCAAAAGGTTTTGACATGCCATGCTCTGTACAAATAGATCATTCCTCCATATTAAATTCACAACTAATCCAGCTGCATAATTTGGGTCAAGTGAATAATGATATTTCACTGAAAGCAGCATTCACTTTTAGAAAGTAGTAGTGCATAAGCTGGACACTCAATGACCCTTTTTTCACCTTTATGAATCAACAAAGTGATAAAGAAAAAATGCAATAATCCCCCGTTTGAGTGTAAAGTAGCTAAAAATGGCTGATCACATAAATAAATATATGTCAAAATTATACCCAACTCTTTTTTTTTACATTTATTTCTAAAAGGAAAAAAAAGACAAACAAGCACATTTTAAATGAAAGGAAAGCCAACATGAAGCATCTCTGTAAGGTCTTCTGGCACTACATGCCACCAGAACAGGTTCAGTGTACTTTGGTAGTGATACTCCAAGTCTCTGGATCTCTACAGTGGGAATGAAGCACCATTCAAAATATGTTCCCTCATTTTGTGTTTTGATGAGCCTGTTAAAGTTGAACTTTTTGTAAGGTGTGTTTGAAAGTAACACAGCATTTTAGGAAAGGAACATCATACTAACAGTAAAATATGATGGTGGTAGTGTGATACTCTTTGTTTGTTTTACTGCCTCAGGACCTGATAGACTTGCTGTGGCACATGGAACCATGAATTCTGCATCTACTAAAACATGAAGGAGAATTTGCGTGGCCTCAAGCTAAAGCACACTTGGGTTCTGCAGCAGGACAATGATCCAAAACATACAAGCAAGTCCACCTCTGAATGGCTTAAGAAAAACAAAATGAAGACTTTGGAGTGGCTTAGTCAAAGGCTCCTGACCTGAATCTGATTGAGATGCTGTGGCATGACCTCAATACAGCAGTACTCTCCAATGTGGATGAATTACAACAATTATGCAAAGATGAGGGTGACAAAATTCCTCCACACAGTTGAAAAAACCTCATTGCCAGTTATCACAAAAGCTTGATTGCAGTTGTTGCAGCTAAGCGTGGACCAACATGTTATTAGGTTTAGGGACAATCACTTTTTCACACAGGGCCATGTATTTTCCCCCTTGATAATAAACATCTACATGTAGAAACTGCATTTTATGTTTACTTGTGTTATTTAAATTTGTTTGATCATTTGAAACATTCTAGTGTGACAAACATACAAAAAAAAAAACAGGAAATCAGAAACACTTTTTCACACTGATTTCTACTCCATTTTTGCAGCTCTGATTCTTGGTTATCACAAAGAAACTACCACACATAGTCATTACACTTCTTGAAGCCTGCTTTAATAAGTCATTTACAGGTTATGTGTTTACATCTAAAAGGTGACTAAATAAATATTGGTAGGTTGATTATTACCAGATTTTTTAACCTCTGAAATACGATTCCTGACATCGGTCACTATGGACCTATTTAATTCTTTTGTTCTAATTTGCAACCTTTTGCATAAGTGGCCTGAAAATATTGTAAAAGTACTGACAAGTGTGACACATGCATAGGATGAATAATTCACCTGCAGCTCCGGGGCCATTGTGCATGTTTTATTTTTTCCCTGTGGCTCAGTGAACTAGCCAATCTGTCACAGGAAAGCATGGATGTCAGCACCCGTGCCTGATACGCTATTCATGTGTCGAATTCTATTTGGTTGAAAATTATAGGCTTGAACAGCAAACAACTGGGAGTAAACAACAATGACACAGACAGTGTCATTAGTGTCATTAACAATTATTTTCAACCCAGTTTAAAATACAGTTAGGTGCATTATTTGTCATTTTCTCTGCACTTCAATCCCATCTTCAATGATTTTATATTATTCAAGATGGGATTGAAGTGCAGACTTTGTGCTTTTATTTAAGGGGTTTAACCACAGTATTGCATTTGGAATCGATACATAGTGCCCCATTTTCAGATGTTAAAAAATAACTGGACAAAGTAACACAGTATCTTGAGATGCTCTGCTAGGTCTTAACTGCAGACACCATCAGTTGCTGCTTGTTTGAACACCTAGAACAGGATAACCTGAGTGGAGTGCCCACTCAAGATGAGACTAAACAAACCAACATCAAACCTTTTTCCCGCCCTCTGATCTAGATATCTTTGCCTCTGCTGAATTATTTTTATATCCCCAGTGGGGGGAAAATTATTCGCTCCACTAAATGTTTTTTTAGCATCATGCTTCAGAGTTGTGATGCTGTGAGAAAGCATGGTTATGCAGGACATCTCAGGAAAAAAATGTTATTGTTTTTGTGCTATTGGCTTGCAACTGATGGCACAGCTGCTATGATGGGCTGATACAGAGGACCAAGCACACTCAGTGATGCAGCAGGTGAACACTGCACAGAAAAGCAATAGTAGGAGGGAGCAGTCTGACACAAAACAGACTATTTTCTTAGTCTAACAAGTTGGAATATCCCTTTAAAGCAGGGGTGGGCAACTCCAGGTCTTGTCCTGCAGGTTTTAGATCTCACCTTGGGTCAACACACCTGAATCACATGATTCGTTCATTACCAGGCCTCTGGAGAACTTCAGGACATGTTGAGGAGCTAATTTAGCCATTTAAATCAGCTGTGTTGGTTCAAGGACACATCTAAAACCTGCAGGGACACCGGCTCTCGAGGCCTGGAGTTGCCCACCCCTGCTTTAAAGCCTGAACTATGAAATAATTGAAATACATTTGTTTTAAAGTGTAGTATTTATTGAAACTTCTGACAAATTACAAAAAGTAAAAAATAAGAATTTGTATATAAGAGACTGAATGAGTTTTATAAAAGAAGGATTAATTGACATAATAATAAAGTAATAATAAAGTGTTGCTTGCTACTTTGCTAAATATTCTTAAGGTAATGTAGCTTTAGTGACATTTGAAATGTACATTAATTCCAAAAATACCAAACTAGACCTGTGTGATGTGTTTTGAATGTGAACACTGTTTAGCAGCATCTTGGCAAAATGCATCTAAATGACTGAAGTCTAATTTTCCTTTTGTACAGGATCATGTCCAGAAATTTGTTTACGGAGTTGCTGCCTGGCACCTGTTGTGAAAGTTCCAGTTATGCTGGAAGCACTGCTGTGTGTGGCTTTATAGTATCATCCAGAGGCACAGGATGTTTCTGCAGCAACTGTGTCGACATGACTGTCATGAGAGAGCGTTACTTGAGGCCCCGCTCTGATGACCTGTTGGCTAAGATCTGTGGCAGAATTTCACAGTTAGACAGCAACTACAGTCTCAGCTGCAGAGCACCTGTCCATCTGTCTCTGGCAAGTGTCAGTTTCATAATTGTTGTGTCAAGTCTGATTAGGGTGCCTGTCACAAACAGACACACCCGTAAAAATCCTCTTGGTAACAAGATGATTAAATGTTCAACAATGTTATGTGTCTCAAAGAAAATTTGTCATATTTAATTATTTAAAAAAGTGTCATTTTATTGTATTTATGCTTTTTGCTTTACTTTTTTTTCATTATCTGAGAGCTCAAATGCTCTGCCACCTAAGAAAACACCAGCAAATAAAAAAGAAAAAAACAGTGCAAAAGCACACAAAACACAAGAGAAGTTGAATAAAACACAAAGGATGTAGAAAGTACACAATACAAATTTCCTAATGACTGGTGTTTTGACCTCTCAAGGCGACTGTAGGATAGTCCATGGATAGTACACATATTGTTCTCAAAGCTCCTATACTCTGGTTTCCATAGTGATTCTACATTAACAAGGACTTTTTCACTTTAGTTCTCCTGCTAATGATGGTCAAATCCAGAATAGCAATTCAGCTTTTAGCCGTTCAGTCAACCTCAATACAATTGCTTGCTCATCTTCCGCTACCATGAGCTAACTACCAAGGAACCTAGCTTAACATCTTTGTTTCTGATGGAGCATTTCCACTCTGGAAAGACACACAACAAGGTGTAGATTTCCCTTTGCTGTTATGCCCAGGGAATGGCTTCCTGGGTGAAAAGTCTCCATTCATAACAGGTGACCCTGAGACATGAGGTGCACTGCAACTTTGGAAATGCTAGCAAATAGACAAATGCTTCAACAGCACACAAAACACAGTGGAAGTTTAATAACAATAGAACAGAAAAATAAAAAAACTGCAAAAGCTCAAAAAATGCCTCATAAAACACAATAACATGACGAACCACCAGCAAAGCAACAAGCTAACTGTAAATGGCTAATAGCTAGCACAAATCTACAGTTTTATAAGAGTCATTGGATTAAAACACACATTACCTTGCATCTTTTTTTCTCTTAGATGAATCCTTCGCTTCTTTTGAGCGTGTCTCATAGCGATTCTTCGCAGGCTTTGGTTTCTGTCACTACTGCAGTGGCTCCATAGTCAATTGACTTGAACATTTGGCTCCATATTGTAGTGGTTTGCAAAAGGTCCCTGGATAGAGATCAGGAGGAGATATAAATCCCTGTGTGGTTGTATCAGGAAGGTCAAGATAATCTGCCAAATCAAATATGCAGCGCTACCAGCAATGGCAACCCTTTGTGAGTAAAGGAGGATCTGGAAGTAGCTTCTATATACCTGATGTAACATCAAGGTTAACTGGGAAGTTTTACCTTTGAAGTAAAACCCACTCATTCTCAGTTTAGGTGGGTTTAGGAATCAGTTTGAAGCATTTCTTTACATACCTTTGATGGTTTGTTCCGGGCTAGAATATACTTTGTTTGCATTTCTCCTCTATCCTTATTGTTGGGAGAAAAATATGTGTACAGCCTTGTATAATGATATGATTGTATTTTTAATTTGCTGTCTGAACACATTTTAATGAGATAAATGCATTAAAGAGTCCACAAGCTGATTTTCACTTTCTGCTTGAGATCAGAAAGCAGATGGATATTCCTGTCTTCCAGCTGTGCAGTGTCCTTCTGAGCTTTGTCCAACTCTGCTTCCACAGCCAAGACACGAGCTCCCAGCCAACACAGAACAGCCACCAATTAACTACCTGCTATGAGCGCCACGACACCATGGCGACCATAGATCTATCATTAAGTTCTGTTTGTCCTGTTTATTTCTTTAAAGGGCAAAGCCTTCCTCCTCTTGTTTCCCACTCATCTGCCGCTTCCTGCTGCAGACTCACAGCATAAGCAGAATGTTAGACATTTTTCTCTGAAAGTGTCCCATTTTTATCCAACAGCTGCTTCTAAATGAGTTCAATCAGAGAAACGCTGCAGACACAATAACATGCCATCATATTTTGTGCATTTAAAAAAAAAAATGGAAGTCTTGGAAATGGCTGTACAGGTCTGCCAACCTTGGATACCAGGCTTTGGTATTTCGTAAATGAAAGCCTTGAGTAAGGTGAAGATACAGATTAAATCCTCCAGCACAGAAAAGGCATGGTTCCAGCCCTCCAGCTGGGAACATAAAGGACACCTCCTGAAGAAGACACTTGTATTGAGCTTCCTCTCTTATCTTTTGAGTATAAACTGAAGATAAAAAGCCCCTCTATAAAAAAATAAGTTGGTTAGAGCAGCTATTTCTTAGCATTTGCCACTTCTTCTAAAGTGCATTAACCAAAAATTTCCATTTTACTCGTCCTAAATGGTTTCCTCTGGAACTGTTTGGCATAGATGACAAACCACAGGTTTGTCTTGTTTAGGAGCAGGTGGGCGAACAGCTAATGGATCTTTTTATTTTCTTTACAAAACCTGGTCAACCACCAGTGGTCATGACAACACTTTTCTTACCTTCTTCATTGAAGATGCATTATGAGTAATCAGCTTTTAAATGGTGAAGTAAACCAAAGGGTGAAACCACGTCTCAAAATGGGGCTAAGTGTTACAGGCCACTGATTTATTTATAGATAGCTTAATTGTTCTTGATGGAAATTAATTCTAGTGTCATAGTAAGTTGTGTGAGTCAAACAGAGTGAGGACCCAAGGTGCAGGACTCTGAGAAAAGACTAACCTTAGAGCACAAAGAACTGAAATACAAAGACTGTACTGAGAAGATTGTTGGAAACACTAACCAAGAAAATAAAGCAGAAACTTCCAAACCAACAGGAGACACAGAGGGAGATCACGACAATGGACAATGGGAGACTGAGACATATATACACTGTAGGGTGGTAAGAGTGGAAACAGCTGGGGAACACAGAAGGAACAAATTAGGCTTGACAAGAAAGACGAAGCAAAATTGAGCTTAATGCAGACGAGCCTGAGACTAACAAAACAGAAGCGACAGAGACGAACACTACAACATACACACATAGACACAGATGAGACAGACTGGACATGAAAGGGAACTAACTAAATCAGACAAGGAACTAAGAGCTAGAAACATGGATAACTAAACTAAGGCGCACAGGGAAATAATACCAAGTTAAAATGTCAGAAATACATCGTAAACCCATACAAACTCAATACACTGGGTTAATGACCCAGGCACCATGACATCTAGACCATATGACCGACGTCAGATTTAGACTCATCATCAAATACTACATTATGTCTTAAAAAACAGCAAACCATGTCCTTACCTAATACTGTCATATCAGGATCATGCAGAAAGTCTTAGGCAAAGCATCTGTAAACAACGATGCAGCGAACAGCAATGCAGGAATGACATTTTCTTCTCTCATCCCAAAAAGCTGTACGAATATACTGTAAATTCATGTGTTACAGTTCTGTCACCATTAAGGAACTTTAAGAAGTAGGTTAATATTTCTCACAAGAATGAACTGGCAGTTAGTGGAAGTAGGAGACCTCCCCTGTCACGGTCCTGGGTGACCCAGTGTTTTGAGTTTTGTATCATTATTGAATTTGATTTTGTCATAGTTTATCTTTTCTAGTCTTTTGGTTTCTGTTTTCTGTTCCATGGTCGCTGTCTCCCCTGTCAGCTGTATCCCCTAGTCAAGTCTGCCTCTGTTCTGTTTCCTGTTTTACTTTGAAAGTCTGTGTCCTATGTCAGTAGTAAAATATTGTAAGTTTTGCTTCCTCTTGGTCTTGTCAGATTACTCTCAGGTGTGCTTTCCTTCTGTGTCTCATTCCCCCCGTTATCCCTCAGTGTATTTAAGTCCCGTGTTTCTCTTTGTCAGTGTTGCGTCGTCTGTGTTCCACCCCTCATGTAATGTCAGGTTTCAAGACTATGCAGGTCATGGTCATGTTGCTTGTTCTTCTATGTGTTTCATAGTTCTTTCATGTTCATGCACAGTCTTGTTCACAGTCGTCACAGTTTTTAGTTTCCCCAGTTTAGGTTCCAGTTTAAGTTTCTCCCCTGTCCTTACTGCCTTGCTTTCTTTTCTGTTATTCAGCCATAATAAAAGGCTCGCCCTTGTTTAAAGTTATTTCCGTCTCCTTGCCTGTGTCCACGCCTGGGTCCACACACACCTTCACTCGGTCTCCGCGGACCGTGACACTCCTCATGGACTGCAGGTCGGCTCTGCTACGTTGTATTAAAGGTTTACATTTTCAGTCAGACAAAGTTTAATGGCCTCTTTGCAAATCAAGCGGGAATGAAGCATTTTGCTATTTTTTGGGTACAACTGTCTTGTGCTTTATTTCATGTGCATACGTGCTAAGAACTGTGTGATGTTCCTAATGTGTTTTGTAGTACAGAAGTATCAGAGAAAGACTCGAGCAATAAACACCTGCTTCAAAGAACCGACCTGTATCTGTGCTGTTGTGGAGAGAGCTGTAGAACACATTTAGAATGGATTATAGTGGAGACTGTGAATCACATCTTCTCATCCAATATCAGTCTCTGTCCTCACAAATGCATTTCTGGAAGAATGGTCAAAAAATACCATAAACGCTCCTTAACCTTGTGGAAAGCCTTTCCAAAAGAGTTGAAGCCTTTATAGCTGCAAATGTTTGACCAACATCACATTAAACCCTATGGATTAAAAACGGAGGGTCGGTCAAGTTCATTAGGGTGTAAATCCTTTTGGCTACAAAGTAGTTTCTGGTTATTCAATGAAATGGTGACTTTTAGGGGGTATGAGAAGAGATCTAAATGTAGAGGCACAAATTGCTCAGCAATCCTCAGGCCAGAGAAATAATCAGACGGAACTTCTGTCACATCTTTTGAGGTCTCTGCTCTTCTCCTGTAGTATCCCCTGAAGCAGTAATTATGGTAGCGGAGGAGTATCATGGACCTGAGCTGTATCAGTTCAAGCTCTTAGACCAAGAGTTGGTACTGCCTGATGCCAGAGCTCCCTCTCTCTCCCCATTTTGCTACCATCCTACCATCTGCCACTGATGCTGAGCCATATGAGCATCTGAAGGGAAAGAAGACAGTCTGGCCTTGCAGCTGTCCAACACAAAAATTTAAACCCTTGTGCCAAAACTAAATAAGACTAAATAGAGAATTGCAAAAGATAAAGAACAAATAAATAAAAATGTGGCACAATAAAAACAGTTTCAAAACTCAAATGCAAGGATGTATATATATGCTTTTTATATTTAAATAACAATTATAATTTCTTGACAGATTATTACAGCTTAGTAGAGATGGATGTAGATAGTCAGGTGGTCACCAGCACCACCATTAACCCACATCAGTTGCGTCAACAGTCTAACCTTTGAGTGGTTGTGAAAAGAAACCTGCTTTTAGTCATCTGTGTGTTTACCAGTAAAGCAGAGGCCGCCTGTGGCTCCAACGCCCCGGCAAATTTGACATTTTAGTCTGCCTGAGTGAAAAGAAAGGTTACAGGTTGAAGAGGAAAAAAAATGAGCCTCTAAAGCTCTTCAGTATGATTGTGCTCTTGCACATAATTTATTCATTGGCAGTAGACCATGTCTCCTAATGTCTGCCCCTGGGTCATTTGGTTTTATATTCACTTTATTTTTAGGGGTTTTCAACATCCTAGGATACTAAACCAAATAACAGACCGGTTACAGGTTATGAGAACTGGCTGGTTTACTCCAGACGTGACACTTGGCATTCAAGCAAAAAAACGTAAATCTTTGTTTCATCACCCCAGAGAATTTTGTTTCCCGTGGTCTCAGAGGCTTTCAGGTGTCCTTTGCCCACCCGCTTCGGATGTTATCAATCCATACAAAGGGCATTGTATTACCAAACAAGCCTGATTGGTGGACTGATTGAAGCCTGATTCTACCCTGATTCCCCAGGTTGCTCAGGCTGCCAAGTAAGAGTCCAGGTGGTTGTAAATGTCTTCCATTTGCAGATCATGGAGGCCAACGAGGTCATTATTGGATCTTCAGTGCAGCAGAAGTTTTCCCCCAGATCTGTTTCTCAGTGCATTCCTGTCTCTGAGGTCTAAAGAGCATTCCTTGGACCTCATGGCTGGGTTTGTGCTCTAACACGCATTGTCAACTATGGTGCCTTATATAGACATGTGAGTGCTTTTGCAAATCATGTCCAATCACTCTAGTCAGTTTAATTTTAATACATTTTTGAGAATTTCAAGTAAACGTTTTGCACTTTGTTATTATGGGGTACTGTGTATAGAATGTTTAGGTGAAAAATGAATTTAATCCAAAAAGGCTGTGACATGACAAAATATGGAACAAGTACAATGCTGTGAATAGTTACAGGATGCACTGTTCATTACAGTTTTCCTACATGATAAAGAATTGAATAAATGTGTATGATTACAGAAAAACATGTGATGGCTTACTGGCCAGAAACTTCTTTTCTAATTCACAGAAAGTTTCTTGCTTGCTTTCCTTCTTTTCTTTTACCTTTTTTTTACCTATGTTTTTTATCATTTAACCAATTATTTATTACTAAATTAATTTGGTGTAATATGAATATGATTGGACAGGTCTTTTTTAGTAGGAAAAGCTGCAAAACCTATGAAAATACAGTTGAAAGTCCAAAGTCCCCCTATCATATTTTGAACCAGTTGGGCTGGATTGGAGTCTTTGCCGAACCAGTTCTGGCCCCCGGGCCTTAGGTTTGACACCCTTGATCTATCTATCGATCTGAAAAAGAGAAGGAGAGAGAGCCTTATCAGCCTTATCAGTGGCTTTACAGAACTCTTTTAAAAAGAGGCTAGTGTTGCATCACATCTGGCAGGCAGTTCCAACATCTCTGAGGGTAATAGCAGATTTTCATTTAATCCTAGAATAAAAACACTGCCCAGGACATTTATATTTTAGTAAACAAGCAGCAGGGTGGTAAAGTTCACTGTAATGCTCCCCAGACCCTAAGAAATGGAAAAAAACCAAACATTTTTTTTTTCATTACAGCTACGATTTATGGCTCATTATTTGGGCCAACAGGAGTCATTTAGAAAACAGTTTGTAAAGGGACAAAAAAAGAACATAAAAATTAGAGTTTATTTGACAGTTTTTACATTTTAAGTTACTTTTATATTCCTTCATGCTTGTTTGATTAAACATTTCAGTTGCGATTGCAGCGCTCCCTACAGTCAGCAGAACTCAACCTAACGATCCAGGTAATGACGATTTTAGTCCGCTGACTCATAGCCAATCATTTCATGCAGGGCTACAGTTTGGCCTTTACAACATTACATTTATCTAATGCTAACAAATCTGCTGATCGCATTATGCTTCTTTTTTTTCCTATTGTTGATTTGGCTAGGATTTAATGTCCATGTGGCTTTATTAAGGGGGGATCAGTTTTTCACCGGGGCATTTTCTGCCCCAACTAACTGCATAACCATTTTTGTTTATGTAACAATTTGCCTTTATGTCTCTCTTTTATAGCAGAGATCCAACTTATGACCCTGGTGATGTAAGTGCATGTCTGAGCTTTTCAGGATGCAGATCAGAAGCACATACGGTTAAGGCATTCATAATCTCTAACCACTTAGTGGATAATCAGGTTGGAGTTCTCAGCAAAAAGCCACGTCTGCCTCCTTCCTGTTTCCTTGTCCCCTCTGAAGGATGCAGCTGTATTTGAACAAAAAAGAAACTGTAGTCATTAACCTGGTTCACAGATTTCTTGGCTCTTTTCCATGTGGGGCTAATCCTTCAGTTGTCTAATTATGGCTCCACAGAGCCACAAGGGTTCACCCCAGGTTCATCATCTCCAAGGCTTAGGAAGTCAGGAATGGTCCTTAAAGGTTAATTCTGTGAAACCTTTAACCTTATGACTGAATTTTTGTCTTCTTGGGCTTTTTTGTGGGGGGTATATTGCCCCCATTTTTTATTTATTTTTTTTTTTTTTACATGGAATCATATATTTCATGTCTAATGGACAGAGCCACTGTGATTTCACCCACTGGTCTCTGATGACACATTTTGAACCTTCATTGTTAACATGCTGGAGCAGTAAGTTGTCATTTGCAGCTTCATTCGCTTTAGCTTCATTTTTCAGTCTCAATGACTGAAGTCTGACATAGCCATTCTTTTCAACATGCCTGTCATGCAAGATGCTGTACTTTGTGGGGGTTTTTTTAACAGCCAAGGGGCTGTGACAAGAGTACAGTCCTTCTCTTTTATTTAGATGTACATGCTGCCCCCCTATTCAACTGTGATGGGCTGGTGATGTTGCCTTGGGCTCATACTGTGGCTTTATTTGCCTTTCTGTGTCCTCCTCCTGCTACGGAGGGTTTGTCCAATAAAACAGTAAATTTCTTACAGTAAATACCAGATTTTTCACAATTATAATCCTACATGTTACCAAACAGTTAGGCTTTTAAGGAGGTGATTTTCACCACTTTAGATTATTTTTGAGTCATTAACAGAGGATTAAAAGGATTACAAAGGAATGAAACATCCAATTTGCTTTCATAGATATTTTTCATGCTAAACCATGCTCTCTAGGCCCAAAGTGAGTAATGTGAGGAGTATTGTCTAATTATAATAATAACCTGTCTCAATTTCATACAACACATCTGGATTTCTTCATGCTCCAGCTGATTGAACACAACTGTGTTTCAGCCTCTCCTTGTCTCTCCTGGGATTGCCTGGCTGTGACCTGTTTTTTCATTCACAGTCCAGTAGTTCAAAACGAACACTTTAAATAGCGATGAGCAGACAAAGAGCGCCACCACATTTGCAGAAACATCTAAAAGGAATGTACTGAAAGACATCACAGGCTGGCTCCACCCACTGATGCTACACAAATCATACAGTGATTAGTACAAAACAAGAATCTCATCTTCTAGAGTCAAATGTGAGGCCATGCAACAGGACAGTGAACCCACGAACATCTGCAAATGTTTCTGCAAAAGAAAAAAGTAATTGCTTTGTCAGCTGGACTTTCCAAAACTGTAATTTTATATTTTTCTGCTTGGAGTGCCTTTTTTCCTGAAATGAATGATCTGTACATTTGACTTGAATTTGACTTATTGAATATTTCCACCCATAACCCTGGGTTATATATAGTGTAAATGAGGCGGAAGAAACAACAGAAGGAAATCCATTTTCTAATGATAATGTGAAATGTGTCATTGCAGCTTCAAGGTTCTTTATACACACATTTCTCATTCTTCTGATTGTAACAAGCAGATATTTTCAGTCTTTTTCTTGTCTCGTGTTCACAGTTTATTTCGACTGCCCCCGAGTGGATACAAAAAGAACAACAAAAAACTGTTATTCCAGGTTTTAAAATAAATGTGTGACCTCCGACCCCATGCTGAGAAAAATTACATTTGTGACTCCAGACTTGACAAAGTTCCCCTGAGAGTAGTGGAAGACAATAGAATAGTGTTTCACAGGCAGAGTAATGATTCCCCCTGTGGAGAGAAAACTAATCGTAATGTGTGAAATTAGAAAGCTGGAGTTCCTGTAGTTGCAGTTTAATAAGGAAAATTGAAAAAAAGTTAATATATGTTTGCAGGAAATGAATGGGCCAAGACAACGAAACGTTTTTTTTTCCTCACGTACTTTGAGAGATATCAACTCAAAGCTGCGAGCGCAGTTACAATGAAGCATCATCTGTGGAATGTACTTTCACTTACTGCAGTTTTAAAACATTTATACTATAAAACCTTTGTTGTAGTGCAGTAAGTGTCTTATAAACTAGTTAATGTTACAAATGTTCAAATCCCTCTGGTAATTTGTACCACTTTTAATGTTTTTAACACAGAGAAACATGTTCATGACACGATACTGTCACGCTAAGGGCGACCTTATCTTTAAAGACATCCCTTAAATAAGCAGTAAGCCTCTGAGAGTGAGCAACTAGCTCCACCTTCTGGTTTAAAATAAGCATATGCCAAGCTTTAAGTTTGACTTGCTTTGATTTTGCTTCTTCTGTGCTATAAAACTGTTTTATTTTTTATGACTCTAACAAACCTGTTTGCTGCTTTCACTTTCTTATTACCCTTTGACAAACTTAAGTTTGGTGTGAAAATAGTGTGAGAACTACAGTTTATTTAGCTGAGATATAACTATACAACTGCAGGTATAGGTGCAACAATGGACTTCAAACTCACTCAAGAAAATGGATTATTGCAACTGCAGCTCTTTCAGCAGTTCATTGCCCTGCATGTAGCAAAACAAGTGAAAGCTTTCTATCAGCTTTAGCTTTAGCCTCTAGAAAAATAGGACAAAAGCAGAGTTTGTGCAATTCTAACGAGCTTGAGTGTTTAGAAATGGTTCTCTGGGCTTCTTAAAGGGCATTCAAAGCTCTTCATTGGATTTTGGCTGCTTTTGTTCTGTTCTCTGTCAAGAGGATCCCACACTGCTTCAGTAATGCTGAGGTTCATGCTCTTGTGTTTTTATTGTATCGTATGCTTTTATTAAACTGTTGCCAGTTGGATGTTTTCAAGATAGTATTGTATGTGGATCCAAATCCAGTGGTAATTAAATGCCATTAATTTTGGCAAGATCCCCAACACCACTGACTAAAATACCGCCCCAAACTATAACAGAGTCGCCAGCATGTTTTACATGGTACAATGCTGGCTGTTGTACCACTCTCCAACCTCCTGCATACACACTGACAATGATTTGAATTTTAAAAAATCCAATATTGATTCATTCCATAAATCTGTTGCCACTGAATTTCAGTCCAGTTCTTGTGTAATTTGTAATAACTCTGCCTCTCCCTGTTTTCTTACCTTAAAAATGGCTTTTTGAAGGCCACCCTTCCACTGAGACCATTTCTGATATGTACAGTGGCTTGCAAAAGTATTCGGCCCCCTTGAGCTTTTCCACATTTTGTCACATTACAGCCACAAACATGAATCCATTTTATTGGAATTCCACGTGAAAGACCAACACAAAGTGGTGTACACGTGAGAAGTGGAACCAAAATCATACATGATTCCAAACATTTTTTACAAATAAATAACTGAAAAGTGGGGTGTGCGTAATTATTCAGCCCCCTGAGTCAATACTTTGTAGAACCACCTTTTGCTGTAATTCCAGCTGCCAGTCTTTTAGGGTCTGTCTCTACCAGCTTTGCACATCTACAGACTGAAATCTTTGCTCATTCTTCTTTGCAAAACAGCTCCAGCTCAGTCAGATTAGATGGACAGCGTTTGTGAACAGCAGTTTTCAGATCTTGCCACAGATTCTCGATTGGATTTAGATCTGGACTTTGACTGGGCCGTTCTAACACATGGATATGTTTTGTTTTAAACCATCCCATTGTTGCCCTGGCTTTATGTTTAGGGTCGTTGTCCTGCTGGAAGGTGAACCTCCGCCCCAGTCTCAAGTCTTTTGCAGACTCCAAGAGGTTTTCTTCCAAGATTGCCCTGTATTTGGCTCCATCCATCTTCCCATCAACTCTGACCAGCTTCCCTGTCCCTGCTGAAGAGAAGCACCCCCAGAGCATGATGCTGCCACCACCATATTTGACAGTGAGGATGGTGTGTTCAGAGTGATGTGCAGTGTTAGTTTTCTGCCACACATAGCGTTTGCATTATGGCCAAAAAGTTCCATTTTGGTCTCATCTGACCAGAGCAGCTTCTTCCACATGGCTTGTGGCAAACTGCAAACGGGGCTTCTTATGGTTTTCTGTTAACAATGGCTTTCTTCTTGCCACACGCTGGACCCTATTCAGCAGCAGCTTTAAAATGCTATTGAAAACAGCAGCGTGTGTGCGCGCGCGCGCGTGTGTGTGTGAGTGAGTGCACAGATTAGGATCAGGGATTAGGGACAGATGTAAACCAGAAATCGAGATCCAATGTAATACGGCTGCCGTCCATCACAGCAGAAGAAAGGTCAGAGTTAGGGTCAAGTATAAACAAGCCACGCCTTCATTACGTCTTCATTGCAGTTTCTATTGGCCCAATATTTGATTGATGGCGCTGTTTTCCAATAGGAGAGCAGGAGGGAGCCCTCGTGGGGGGGAACCGCTGAGCAGATGTGTGTGTGAGAAGACGAAGAGGACGCAGGTTTTTACTGAGTGCAGGAATCGCTGTAGAAAGGGAGTGACGAGCTGCAGGGACACGAAAAAGTAAAGGTGAGCACTACATTATGTAACATTACGATTTATGAAGCTAAATTAACCGTGCTGCTCAACAGAATCGATGTTTTAGCTCTAATGTTAGCAATTCATTTTAGCTGGAGAGTGTCGTGTCTATCTAATTTCTTGTTGGCAGCAGTTGACTGTTATTTCCATTTAGTTAGCACATACTCGGTTATTTCAGACAGGTTTCGATCATTTACAGGCAGGTGTCAGTCCTTTTCTGTGTGATGTGGCTGTGTAGCCTTTTTAAATTTATTTGCAAACTTCGTGTCGCGAATTGTTTGACCCCCAAAGTAGATTTGAAAGTTTAACGTGATATTGCAGTAACTGACACGCGGTCGTACGTGTAGTTTGTGTGCACCCTATTTCCTCCTTCCTGACCTTCTTTGGGTGTTTTCCTCCAAAACGGGTTGGAGCAGTTATTACCCAACAAACGTCTCAGTGTCTTTCTTTCTTTCTTGTGACCTCTTTTTGTCTTGAGAGTTTTTATTGGACTAAAATAGCTGCGGTGGTATTATCTTACTGGACCAGACGTCTCTATGAAACTTGATCCTGAGACTTGGAAAGCCAAGGATATTGGCAAGAAATGACCTGCCACATTAGAGGTCATTCATTGGGCTCAGCTGTTCAGAAACTGTCCTTGTGTCAAGGTGCATTTTTGTGTCCTTCCTTGTCTTGTTAATCTACAATCTTTCCTCGCTTTATACTTAGACGCCAGCTTGGAAATAATGCACACTCTCAAAACTTCTTCCTGTTAATCTTAAGGTTCAACACTTTGTCTACCTGTCAGGTAAACTATGTCCTCTGTGGGCTATTAAGACAGCCAGGAAGACTTTGCTCTTTGTTTGCTCCCCCTGACATCACTTCCGTTTTGAGTCACAGGCAGACTGCTTTTGCTGATGTCCCACATTTATTCAGAACTTTAGAGTCCCATATCTTTTCTTTTTTTTTTTTTTTTTTTTTTTTTTTAAAGCTAGCAGTGACCAGTGTTGGTCAAGTTACTTGAAAAAAACCACAAAAAGTAATCCCGTTACTTTACTGATTACTTATTTTCAAAAGTAATTAATTACTTAGTTACTTAGTTACTTTTTAAAAACACGATTTACAACCTGAATAGGTGATAAAGCGATAGATCTTTCAGCCCAATTCTACTTTTTCTGCATAATCCATCATACAGAATGTAATCAAATGGAAAAGTCTCTTTTTTAACTTGTTTTATCAGTTTTAATCTTTTAACTTTATGGATCAAGCAAAAATTTAATTATATGCAACATTCTCTGAGTTGAATAAATTAGTTTAACATTTAAACCTATTTTCTACACATTCCAGCACATAAAATAAAATATTTTTTGTGTTTACACTCACTCTTTCAAATAGATGCAAGTAAAACAGCAGAAAATAAATAAAGTCAAAGACTAGCGGTCCTGTTGCTCTATTTTCACCTGTAAAGCAGGACTGCGGTAGGCGGAGGTTTACCCTGGTGCAGGTGTGCCGCGGTCAGTTGAAGAATCCGCGAGTTTCTCTGTGAGTTTGCCATTACGTGGTAGCACACTCGGTGCTAGCTTGGAAGTTTAGGGGTTTTTTTTTCGCTGTAAAAAGAAGTTTTCTTCCTACGCACGATGGACACTAATGTTTTTGTCACTTTTTATGGAATCAAACTCAAAGTAAGGTCAGTACTTCCACGCTTTAAACGCTGCACGCTCATACTCTCTCCCACAATCGATATATGATCCATTGTTGATCTGCACACAGCTGTTGTCACTAACTGAGCACTCGCTTATGTCACTGTCGTGAGACATTCTTGCAAAAAATCAGGGTTTTAGTAACGCAGTAACGCAGCGTTCCTACGGGAAAGTAACGGTAATCTAATTACTGTTTTTGCAATAGTAATCCCTTACTTTACTCGTTACTTGAAAAAACGGCAGTAACGCGTTACAAGTAACGCGTTACTGCCCATCTCTGGCAGTGACACTGATATTCTGTGAAAATGATTCCCCCCTCATAGCAAATGCTAATCTAGCTGTTTAGGTAAAAACAAATGAAAGGGCTTAAAGTGTATTCAACACAAATAAGTGATCCCAAGCCTTCATTTGACCCTAAAAATATGCAACCGTGTTTTAGAACAGCGGCTTAATACTGCACATTGGAAAGTCAGGTATTAAATCCTGGAGATGATTAATCAGTGATTAGTGGAGCCTGCTTTCTTTCTTCTTACTCCAGGCGGCTGCAACCTTGATACAACGAGTGTATTATTCCCTTTGGGAGGGGATTTTTGGCTTTGTCAAGACTAAAAGGAAAAAAAGAGGTTTCTAAATGAAAGAAAAGCACTTTCCCTCCTTTGCTGCCCTTTGCTTGCATTTTCTCTTTCACTTTCACTTTCATTGGAAAAGAATCCCCTCACTGTGCTTTTCAATCCGGTTTCATGGTTTCACTTTTAGGGTACTTTCACACATCATTTGTAGTGAGGCTAAAAAAATAAAATATAAAATGGTGTTATCTGACATTTTGAAATGTAGTAAAGTGTTTATCTGGGTGTGCAGCTGTAAATAGCTGTAGAATCTGAGAGTTGATAACAAAAGTAAACATTTGTAATATTTTTGCCCTTTGACTTTTCCAGATGTCGTTCGCCGGTGACAAACTGTACAATGGATACATACGGCGGAATATGGCAATCATCGTTTCCAAGGTGAAACCGAGAGAAATAATGATGCATCTGCCTTGCCTGACTGCTTACGACAGGGTATGTTTCAGAAAGCTCTCAGACTAAGAATTTTGTTGTTCTGTTTTGATGCACCCCAAGTATACTCAGTCCTTCTTTTCTGTATATTACCATGTTGTATAGCCACATGTGAACTGTGTTTAAATACAGTAGCCTGCATTTCTTTATTTAAATCAGAAAGTGTTCATTTAAACCAACCAATTATTTGCTGTCTTTAATGACTATTTAATGCTCCTATGGAAACACATTGAGCAGTACAAGCTTTGTTAGTTAGGCAACCCCAAAAAAGGCCTCAAACTATTTTGCTATTCCTTGCACGACTCTCACTGTAAAAATTACATTTGTTGTTTTGGTAAACACACTAGTGTCACTGATTAAATTAGCTTTTGTGGTTGATTGGTTGGTTGTTTATTGATAACCGAACAGTAAAGGGCATTAGCACTGGTAAAGGCATATTTTAAAGACTAAACTACTGATGATTTGTCTGTTATCTATTAAACTGAGTTTGTTTTCTCACTTGATCTATTTTTTAACAAATCTTAGGACGTCATTGAGGCAAAAACTGAGACAAGTGGGAATTATCAAGGCATGATGCTTCTTTTGGACTGCCTGAAAAGAAGAGAAAACTGGCCCGAGCAGTTCATTGAGGCACTTGAGGCATGTGAGAAGAGAACCATTGCAGCGGACATCAGAGCAGAATACAACGCTCTAACAGATGTTAACAGTAAGTTGCCAAATAATTTACCCAGCACCGTACATGATAGTGTTGAAGTTTATGCAAGCAGTAACGGATACAGTCTTGGTACACACTTTTGACATGACAAAGCACACTTGTCATTATTTATATAACAAAAACTAAGCTATAGAGCAGAAGTAATGTGTGAATTACTAAGTAGCAAGTGTGAAAACCTCTACAAAAGCAGTTGATAAAGTCCATTTTTAAATCTGAAGCATTCAGGTATGTAACCAGTTCCCCAGAGGAAAGACATCAGCAATGATCCTGTTCCTGTCCAACAGTATGGGAACGGTTCAAAGTCATTTCTGAAGTTCTTCAGTGAAAACACCTATTGACAAGTAGAAAACTGAAAAGTTGAATGCCTGCAAACCGCAGTAAACTGAAGTGACGCTGTGAAGAAGGGTGGAAGAACGATGTGAGAGACTGATAGTCATACAGAAAATAATAGAAGTTATTTCTGCAAAATGTTTTCACAAGCAATTTCTCCATTGTTGGCACCATTTTTATCAAATAAGTAATGACATGCTGTAATACATCCTGTGTTTTTGCTAATCTAGACCAGATTATTATTATTTTTTTATGTCCTGGTTTGTTGGATTACTCAGCGTGCTGGAAATGACAGTTTGAACTCAACCTTCTCCGAAACATAAACAGCTTGTGCAGATAATGCAAATATGTTTCAACCCAAACGTGTTTACAGTCGCTCAGAAAAGTGATTATATATACATTATTATACAACAAACATTACTCTGTTTGTTTAGATCCAAGACTAAAGTATATTGGATTCATCATTTGTAAACACTGCTTGGAAAACTGTTACAATTTAAATGGATTCCTTTTTGAAGAACACTATGCAGAGCGTGTTGCATATAGAATAAATATATACATTTTCATTTTTAAAATGAAAATGTATATATATGTGTATATGCAGCATCGCAGAGTTCATGACAAATTCATTTCTGTATAGTTTCACATTTAGGTAGTCCTTCAGGATTTCACAGAGATTTACTGATAGGATGTCATGAGAGATTTAAATAGCAGAACTGTTTCCTTTGCCCTAGATTCCAACCCCAGCTCCTCTCCAACGTCTGTTGTCACGGCACACGTCCACCCGGCACCATCTGCCGGTCATCTGCCCATTCCAGAGAGTGGTGATAACAGTCGGGATGCTCTAGCTCTGCCAGCTGTAGCTCCTTCAGCTCCTCCAGCTCCCCCAGAGCCAGCTATCCAGGCCCCACCCTCTCCGAAAATTCCAACACTGCCACAAACCCCCCAGAGTGCTGCAGACCCAGGTCCCAAAGTTGTTTCCCCACCTGAGCCTGTCCCTGAGCCTCCAAAGTCAACACAGATTGAAGTGGCACATCCTCCATCAACACCTCCTGCTTCCCCCAAGACCACACACATTCGGGTGACATCCACAGAGAGAGAGATTAATTTTCGCAAGGAGCCAGAGGAAAACTCTGAATCAGATATCCAAAATATTGCTGCTGGAGCTCAGGTGGGCTCTGGAGATGGTGCCATTTCTGTCAACAGGGAAACCACTCCTCCACCACCACATCCAACTGAACACCATGAAGCCGATCCTCTCAGAAGCAGGATTACCAAAAAGAACAAGGAGCCAGAGAGTCCACCTGAAGCCCAGATCAACTCTGATGTGACTGATGGACCCTCTTTCTACACAAGGACCCCAGAGAAGCCTCCGGTCCAGGACAGCACTCCTCCATTGAACAAAAATCCTGATGCTGTCTCACAGCCTGAAGAGATTTCTGGGCCTCCTTCTACACAGGTGAATACTAAAATATGATCATTTTAAGACTTGAATAATGGCACCTCCTGCAACAGTGCTGTCTGATATTCACTTAACTTAGCTTGGTGCTTAAACCACCTTAGGCAGCATTTCGTTCAAAATGAGAAGCTTTACCTCTGTGGTTTCTTTGGGTGGTATACTCGGCATTTTTTTTTCTCTTTTCTAGAGAAATTTCATTTCTATAAATATAAAGTTACATTAAATTATTTATACTAAGAACAGTAATCTGTGGACAGAGAACATGCAAAGGGTTGCTACAATTGTTTCCAAATACATACAAAAATAACCTTTGCTAATAGTATTGCAGTACGATTGTAGCCTTTTCTTCTTCTTCTTTTTTTAAGTAACTTTTTTTTAATGATCCAACTATATTGTGTATATCCTTGAACCCTAAAAAGTATGTTGAAAAATGTGTAATTTTTTAAAGGGCCTTGCTAGTTCGACCTTTGTTGGGACATTACTGTATTTTCTGGCGAGTAAAAGTCTCCAGCTGACAGTCACTGGAAGGGCATAACACCACTGGACGTGTGCCATTAAGCCACATGCTCACATTACTGCAGGGTATACAAAAAAACTGGAAGGCACACACACAAAAACAATTTCTAGCAGTCTTATAGGCCTAGTCTTTCACAAGGCATCTTTTCATAAAACCCATCCTGCACATTTATTTGTAAACTTTTGGTAATGATGATTTCATTCAAAATGTCAGAGAGGAAAATACTCTAGAATACAATTAAACGTGTACAAGTGAGAAAATCCGGTATAAAAGTTCTCCTGTATGACATGTAATATATTTAATGGAAACTTAAGTTAGCATTTTTGACAGTAGTATGTATTAGTGTTATTACCAGACCTCCATATAGGTGCTTTTAACGAACCTATAAGCTTTTACACATACCTGAAAGTTAGGACATTGAAAAATTGCAGTTTGGCAATAAAATTGACCTCTGTTATGAATTTCCCCCACAGATTGTTGAAACTGCAGCTGAAGCCTCCCCCAGGCCTGGTACTCCGGTGATGGAGGCCTCTCTTAATGATGATGTTTGTCTGAGCAAGCCAGGGCAACTCGTCAGCATCCAACCGCAAAATCAACCCAGTCCTACTATCCTCGCGTCCAGCTCAGAGCCGCAGCCCTACTCGGGCAACACTGAGCGTCTGGAAATAAGTGAAGCTCCACCGGATGACGTGTCCTCTTTCGACTCCGCAGTTACTACAGTCACGCCACTGCCATGCCAGGAGACAGGCTTCGCTAATCTCAACCATAACGAACCTGAGGAGAACCAGTTTGAGTCGCCGTGTCAAAGCTTTGAAACACAGGAGCTGGTGATACATGCGTCCGGTGAGCCATCTATCCCTAACCTAGACGTCAATGGTGAAACGGCCAAAGAAATCTCCTCGGCACCACCGTCATTCCCACATGCTGCTGCTGATTCTGGGAGTTTAAACACCACCTTCAAAGCAGGAGAAGAGCCAGCAGATACTTCAGCTCCGTGGACCCATCTCAGCCAATCACCTAACGCAAAGTACATTCTGGCCGCTGCAGGAGTGGGTGCCTGTGCAATGCTGATGGTGTGGAGGTTTAACAAATAAGGGGATATAATACCTGGAATGAAAGAGAAGATTAGACTTTGAGGCTTTTGAAAAGGATTTTAGGTGCCTTAATGAAATCACTGCCATGGGTTGGCATGAGGCAGCAGTTTAATAATTACCTACAGTAATTACAGCTGGCTCTGCAGACCTTTGATCACGTCACTAATGACCATTCTGCTCTTAAGTTTGACATTTTATGTCTTTATTATTGAGTGAGGTTGACTATAGGGAACAAAAACCAAGTCTACCCTTACTATTCTAGTTGGGTCACTTCAAAGAACTGGGTTACAATCTCAGGTTATTTATGCACTTGTGCGATGCAAATGTGTGTTTTTTAAAGGCGTGTATTAATCATTGTTTGCATGTTCTCTGACAAGCTAGATAAGACTGTTGGCTGTCATCCAGCATGAGTTAATGAATCAAGGACCTGAGTTTGGCTTGTTGGGGACTGTGGAGGCAGGAGTACCAGTAGTTCACCACAGTGTAAATTCTTTGTTTTCCCCTATTCATAGTGGGGAAATATGGCTTTAAATGTATTTATTTGTAAATATTTATATATATATATATATATATGTGCTATATAGATACCATCCATCTTCATCCGCTTTATCCGAGGCCGGGTCGTGGGGGCAGCAGCCTAAGCAGAGAGGCCCAGACCTCCCTCTCCCCAGCCACCTCCTCCAGTTTATCCGGGGGAACACCAAGGCGTTCCCAGGCCAGCCGAGAGATATCTCTCCAGTGTGTCCTGGGTCTGCCCCGGGGCCTCCTCCCGGTGGGACACGCCCGGAACACCTCACCCAGGAGGCATCCTTGTCAGATGCCCGAACCACCTCAGCTGGCTCCTTTCGATGTGGAGCAGCAGCTGCTCTACTCTGAGCCCCTCCCGGATGGCCGAACTTCTCACCCTATCTCTAAGGGAGAGGCCTGCCACCCTTCGGAGGAAGCTCATTTCTGCCGCTTGTATCCGCGATCTCGTTCTTTCGGTCACTACCCACAGCTCGTGGCCATAAGTGAGGGTAGGGACGTAGATCGACCGGTAAATTGAGAGCTTCGCTTTTACACTCAGCTCCCTCTTCACCACGACGGACCGGTGCAGCGCCCGCATCACTGCAGCCGCAGCACCAATCCGTCTGTCGATCTCCGGCTCCCTTCTCCCATCACTCGCGAACAAGACCCCGAGATACTTGAACTCCTCCACTTGGGGCAGGAACTCGTCCCCGACCTGGAGTGGGCACTCCACCCTTTTCCGGCTGAGAACCATGGCCTCAGATTTGGAGGTGCTGATCCTCATTCCAGTTCGAGCTGTAGGCCTTCACCCGATGAAGCCAACAGAACCACATCATCCGTGAAAAGCAGAGATGAGATTCTGAGGCCACCAAAGTGAAAGCCCTCCGCCACTTGGCTGCGCCTAGAAATCCTGTCCATAAAAATTATGAACAGAATCGGTGACAAAGGGCAGCCCTGGCGGAGCCCATCACCCACCGGGAACGAGTCAGACTTACTGCTGGCATTGCGAACCAAGCTCCTGCAACGGTTGTACAGGGATCGAATGGCCCGTAGCAATGGGCCAGACACCCCATACTCCCGCAGCACCTCCCACAGGACACCCCGAGGGACACGGTTGAAGTCCTATATAGATACCTAATTACTTATTTTCAGAAAGATTGATGTGCTGTTAACATAAAAAAACAAACACTCAGCAATCAAGCAGTCAGTCAGCTAATCCCTGCATAATTTTTTTTTTTTTTTATTTTTTTTATTTTAAACAGCAGGTAAGTGTTTTCTCATCATGGCAGTGATCATTGTATCATAACCTGGGTGTTTGTCTATGGCGTTTGACACGTGTCCTCTTCTACTTTCATGTATCTAAATGCGTGTTTAAATTTAATCAATGTTATTTTACGGTTAGAAAATGTCAATAACTATATTTTGCAACTGGCACCTACTTTTGCAACAATTGGCACAATTTAAGCCTAAGGTTGTCTTATATGGTGCAAATGTTTGATTCAACATTTAAGTCGTCAATAGATGATTTTTCTCCTTTAAATAAAAACCTGTTTAGGTTTGTTCTGTAAGTTGAGAGGTTTTATTGTACATAGTTATGTCAATAATGAAATTTTAAGGAAAATCTTTTGCACTTTTTAAGAGCCTTTTTGAGCTGCTGAGGTGATGACATAATTACAGTTCATGTGGTTATGTAATCTGTAAAAATGTAAAAGTTCCTAAAATTTATATGCACTGATTTGGCTTTGCACTTCATCATTCACATCAATAAACTTGAATTTCTGAAAAGATGTATGGTTTTTTTTTTTTTTTTTTTTTTTTTTTTTTAAACTGTAACCACTGAATTTCTTTAGGAAATAGTTGCATATAATCAGGCATAATAGGCCATGAAATAAAATTCAGATTCTCATTATATTTACTGTATTTCATGAAATTGTGTTACTAGTAATGCCTCTAAAACTATGCTTCTGTCTATCTGTCAATGTGTCTGTAATATAAGATAGTTATGTAATTTGTAATTTTTTCCCTTTCGTTTTGACTTTGTTTTTATTTCATCTTAGTTTCAGTTGGTTTGCTTTTTTCAGTCTGTTGTTTAAATGTTTTAGTTTATTTTTTTTATTAGTTTCGTCTTAGTTTTATAATATAACTGAATACTAAAACTACGGTTATTTGTTCTATATATTACTTTAGTTTTCAAAGTTCAAGTTTATTTTTTCCTATTTTTTTTATTTGCGCTATTTAAATAAGAGTTTTGAATAAGAGACAACATAACAATACAAAGTTTGACTTGTGTATATTTAACCTATTTTCTACTCCCAGACATCACGTTTTTCATACTATGAAGAAAAAAAGTGACATCAGCCTCTTTTTATAAACCGTTTTCCCGACTGTCAATGTCGCCGTTTGATTGGTCGTTGCGTCCTTCACTAACACGTTAGCCCCGCCCACCTCTGTCTTGACAGCGAACACAAAAAGGACATGTAGCCCAGCCTTTTCAAAGGACTGTTAGCTACTTAGCTACCTAATTAGCTACCTCGTTGAGCTTCAAAATTCATTGTCCTCATAAATCATTTGGTTTCATTTGACCGAGCAGTCAGCCTATATGTAGCTAATTAGTCATTTCAATGGCGTTCAATGGCCACCAGCGAGACGACGATGATATTATTGACGAAAACGAAACGCCCTCGAAGCAGCCGCGGTCCGACAAGGAGATGCCCGTTCATTTCAGAAACGAGCCCAACAGTGAGAGTGCCACTACCGCAGGAAGGGCCACATCCGACCGGCGGACTTCCCAGTCGGCGACGAGGCATCGACACGACTCTGTGAAGAAAACGAGGCCGCGTATGTGTTAATGTTGGCAGCGTGGGCTTGGTGTATTTACTGGGAAAAGGGGGCTGCTGTATGTCTACAATAAAAAATAAAAAAAAATCAGAGGCGTTCCCCATTAAAGACAGTCGCTGTTGATAATATAGGTTTGGCAAGAAAACCCCGCAGTTGGTCACATAAATTAAAAAAAATGTATATTTGCACTGGCCTTCCACTGTACTTGGTTTATAGCAAATGTGTGACTAATTTGGCATCCGATGTATTTATTATTGGTGGGCTGTAGTGGCAGCACATAGCCAGAATCTTTTTTTTTTTTCCTTTTTGCAACAAGATGGCGTTAGCGGTACACACTGTACTGTTGCATCTATGGATGAAGCAGCTTTGCCATCATCTGGGTGAACGCTGAAAACTCAGCTTTATATGTGCCATTTACCATAAATATTTTATATTTGTAGATGTATTTTTCATCACTGTGCAAAATATTTTTATTTACAAAAACGAGGGTGAACATCAGTTTTGCATGTGTTATCTCACATAATGTAGCATTCCCCTGGTTTGGGATGGACATCGGAGGCACTCTGGTGAAGCTCGTTTACTTTGAGCCCAAAGACATCACAGCGGAAGAGGAGCAAGAAGAGGTGGAGAATCTGAAGAGCATCCGGCGCTACCTGACCTCCAACACCGCCTATGGCAAGACTGGCATCAGGGACGTTCACCTGGAGCTGCAGGACCTGACGCTGTGCGGCAGGAAGGGCAACCTGCACTTTATTCGCTTTCCCACGCACGACCTCCCAGCCTTCCTGCAGATGGGCCGCGACAAGCACTTCTCCAGCCTTCACACCACCCTGTGCGCCACCGGAGGGGGGGCGTACAAGTTTGAGTCTGATTTCCGTATGGTGGGTCTGCTGTTGTGCTCTGTTTTGGGGGGTGGGGGGTTATCTTGTAGGGCGTTGGGTATAGATTGGAATAAAAGCTATTTGCCTTGGTCGATCAGGAGGGGTGGGGGGCAGGCAAATGAGATGAGCATAGAGACGGAGCAAACAATATCCATTGGAAACACTGGAGAGATTAGTGAGACCAAGAACATGCTACTTCTGCTGGGTGGGGCTGGCCATCTAGGGTCAGTAAAGATCATGAGATGAGCCATGAATTGTAGCACTGTTTTTGGCTTCATCTAAGCACAAATGTGTTGGAAGTTGAGCAAACATGTACACACATATACTCACTTTCCAATGAACTGATTTAATTGGACAAATTAAATTATTTTTATTATATTATAATAAAAATGCCTGCTCACTGATCTTTGTCCCTATCCCCTCCCCATCATCCACTTTCCTGCTTCTGTATTCTCCAGACCACATCACTTTTCTGATGTTATCTCTGCTCCTTCTCACACTTCTTTTTTTTCCCTCTCTCCTTTCGGGGGAAAAACAAAGATGGCTGACCTGGAGCTTCACAAGCTGGATGAGCTGGACTGTTTGATTCGGGGGGTGCTGTACCTCGACTCGGTGATGTCTAGCGGTCCCTCAGAGTGTTACTACTTTGAAAATCCTGCAGACCCAGACCACTGTGTCCAGAAGCCATGTACACTGGAGAATCCTTATCCTCTGCTGCTGGTCAATATAGGGTCTGGGGTCAGTATCCTGGCAGTCTACTCTGAGAACAACTACAAACGAGTCACTGGGACCAGGTAATGATGAGCTGGATGGCAGATGAGATGCTTAACAGGTTCTGTGCTATTGGGAAGTGAGTAGGAGTGAAGTGGAAAATAGCATTCGCCTACATTTAGTAACCTTAAAGCGAACTTGTGTATTAAATGTAATTTGATAATCTTGGGTTACGTTTGGATATTACAGGTTAGGTGAAGTGCAACTTTTGAGGTCTAAAAGGCCATGACTAGCATGGGCACCGGCTGGGTTTTCCTACCTTTCATCCTTTTTTTAGTTTCAGCCCTTGGTCCTAAGAGAGGAAGATGAATTAGAGAAGAGCATTGTGACACTAGCAAAGGGTAAACTACGTGACACCAGATTAATGTGATTCAGGAAGGTGCAGTCGAGTCGAGTCGGTGCCTTTGTGTGACGTTCCCGTTACCTTTCACTTTCATTACAAACTGCTTTCTTGACAAAAAATAATTCATTTGTTTTGGATTTAGTCCGTACATTTAAAATGGTCAATTATAGTCATTTTTTTTTCTTTAGGTAGAGGGAGAAAAAAAATCCTTTGTAGTCTGCCCTCTAGTTTGTTTTCACGTGTGGTTTTTCTGTCTGCTGGCTTTGAAAGGGACTCATGAATGCTTGTTTCTTTCTCCACATAATGGCCCTCTGTCCTCTGTACTGGGAAAGAACTCATGTATTTGAATGAGCAGTCTTTAATGCATAGACGTGTCTTTCCCCTGTAATTTCAGAACCTAAACACTTTATTTTACTCTAAGATGTCTTGATTTACGTACGCCTTACATGTCACTTTGCATGTGTTCACAGCCTTGGTGGTGGGACCTTCCTTGGCCTGTGTTGCCTGCTGACCGGCTGCTCTACATTTGAGGAAGCCTTAGAAATGGCTTCTCAGGGGGAGAGCACGCGTGTGGACAAGCTGGTGCGAGACATCTATGGAGGGGACTATGAGAGGTTTGGGCTGCCAGGCTGGGCTGTGGCCTCAAGGTGCGTTTTAAAGCTGCTGCCTTTGTTCATTCTTTATATCACAACCCTGTTTGTGATATGTTCCAGCATAAGTAGATGATTCAAGGAACCAGGACTGTGCTAAGTTTACTTAATTTTGAATCTCACAATTGAAATTTAGTAAAAAAAAGTAAGCTCTAAATTACAGATCCATCACTGCAGCTTTCAATGTTTAGCTATATCTGTCTTAAAAACGAATGTACTTTGACGTATTCTGTCCGCTTTGGTGTTGTTTATAAGATGTTCAGTATTGCTGTACGTCAAAGGCAGAATTATAATTGCTCAGCTTCTAAAATTGAGCAACCTTCCAAACATAAATCTTGTCTTGCTTTGGCAGTTTCGGCAACATGATGTCTAAAGAAAAGAGGGAGTCTGTTTCTAAAGAGGACCTGGCCAGGGCAACACTGGTCACCATCACCAATAACATCGGCTCCATCACCAGAATGTGTGCTCTGAATGAGGTTAGTAGTGATGACAATGTAACAGCCACACCTTAAGTGTGCATTTGTTGCACTGTGAGTCTAATGCCGCGATTGCAGATATATATGATGTAAAGCTGTGAGGTGAGCCACCTAGATGGAGGATGCTGTGTAGCCTCTAAATGATCAAATCAGCTACACTTACAGAGTATATATGCTACCATCTACCTCATTGTTCATTCAGAGACTGCAAGGAATTAGGATTTGTGTTCCCAGTTGCACAACTATAAAAAGGTTTGAGGAGGTTTTTTTGTCTTCCTCTGTTGAACAGTCTGCCCCCTGCAGTTCCTACTGTCTGTTTCCTCTTTGCGTTCAGCCTCTTTACGGTGCTGCCTTGTGCCGTCTTGATCAAGCAGCATTGTACAGGGCTATGAAGGCGTAGAGGAGGTAAACTGCATTGTGGATCTTCTTTCCTTGAGCTATGAATGAGTTACATTATTTCCCTTGTTTTTCTAGTGTGATATCAGTTATTCTAAAACTCTGGTGTCTCTCATCAGTTGTTTAGGCACTAATAGTTTCCATCCCTATTCTTGTTTTGTTTTTTTTTTTGTAAAGAACATCGAGACTGTGTTGTTTGTTGGGAACTTCCTAAGAGTGAACACCCTCTCTATGAAGCTGTTGGCTTATGCCATGGACTACTGGTCTAAAGGTCAGCTCAAGGCACTCTTCCTTCGCCATGAGGTTAGTAAGTTTACCCCTTACTCCCATCAAAGACCACATGTATAGTATCTTCTAACTTCTAACTGCCACCTTGTGCCATTTGTTGCTGTTTTTAGGGTTACTTTGGTGCAGTTGGAGCCCTGTTAGAGCTTCTGCATCCGTCCTAATCCACCCAAAGAAGTACCTGTCAATCTGCTGCAAAGACCATTAGCACTTTAGACTGTTACCAATTAGTTCCAGTGTGAGATGTTATTCCAGCCACCAACCAGTTGCTGGTAAATCTTGTAAAGTTTGTTAAGTGGTGAAATTCACTTCTAGGTTTTTCTACACATCTGCTATTTTGGTCAGTAGATGAAATACAACTTCCTGCCATGAAGTTGTACACAGCAAAGCTGACAGTTATTGTATGCAGGACTCTGCAGAAATGAGCCACGTTCAGTCTGAAGCACCTCAAAGAAATTCACCGGGGTTGCCTGAAACACTTCATTTAAAAAGTACTTTTCCGCAGGCAGTCCTGTCATGTTGACTTTCTTTACCCCTCAGTGGGTATCAGGTTCTTGTCCAAATATTTGCTATCATTTTTAACTGTATGTTACCCAAGGTGGGACCAGGTGGATGGAAGAAGTAATGAAAGTATAATTCGTCAGTGTGATGTGGCTTAAATTTTAGAAAATGACTATAAAATCACCAACTTAATTTCAGACACAAACAATGTATTTTAAATGCTTTCTCTGGCATTAGAAAAATTGAGCTTTTTTACAGTTTTGAATGGAAACAACTGCTGGTTATTCTTGGAAAAAGAAAGTATCAGCTTTACCTTAGGAGTTAGTAACTGCTCTCTAAAACTGTAATGTAATAAATGATGAATTCATAATGAATTGAGTTTAGTGTTTCTGTTATTAACCTGATGGAACTCCCATCCACCTGGTGGCCTTGATAAGCTTTAACACTGCAAAAAAATTACAACCATTTACTGTTTGTTTTTGTTTTTTCTTTTCTGTCTGTTTTATTATGTAACATTTCAATGTCACTGTTGGATTTGAAATGAAAATATTTAACAGAAAAGAAAAATACATTTCAGGCCACTATTTTAAGCAGATCTGTTACTGTTATAGATTATATAACATTTCTATATGATTTCTGCCTCAGTGAAGAGTGATATAGCACTCTTAAAATGCTCTTCCCAGTTGAGATTTCAGTGCTGGTAACACAGTAAAAACTGTGTTGTGTATTAGGATATCTGCACTGCTGGGTGTCAACTGTTCTTGAACCAGTCTATTCCTACAGAGAAATCAGAGCAATTGATTAGACAAATATTGATGAATGAGCATGTGAAGTACAGGTAATAGTCGTGGCATCATTCTCCTGTATTTCCCCACATAAATAAAACGGGCATTTTAAAGCAAAAACTTGATTGATTCCCAACAACAGAGGTGTTTAAACGCTGTGATCCCAGTTTAGGTTTTTCTTATTCAGTAAGCACTCAGATATTGAGTGAATTTACTACTTGCTGTGACGATCGTTCATTATTAAGGTTATATCAATGTTGAACTGAGAAAACTGAAACACTGTTAGAATTTCATTATCTGTCCGGTTTTATTGTTTTCTGTTTAGTAACGAGTCCATCCATCGATTATGGGTCTATAAAGTTAATCTAAGCAGTGAAGAGACAACTTGGTAAATAGCTGCAGACATGGTTTTTCAGGTGTCAGTTATTAGAGATCTATGAGCAAGTTGTAGATACACTAAGCTGATTTTAAATGAAGTGCCTCACATGTTTTTGTACCAAATACAGTATAGTATTCAGCCATGCGATTTTTAAAATTAAAACTTGTGTTTTTCAAGCTCTCTCTCCTTTTGCTTATACAAAGAAAACTTTGTACTTTTTTTGTAATAGAATAATGTCACGTTTCTTATTGAATTTCCCTATTAAATACCAACTTGGCAAACTCTTCATGTTTCTAACTACACGTGGACATATCATTTGGGGATGTTTAAATGACAAGTTGTTCGTTTTTAAAATTTATTTTTACTTGGAGATGGCTGAGTTTGTAGCTAAGCTAAAAGGTTCAACCAGCCACTTCAGAATAATGAAAATCAGGTTACTTTAAGGAAATTATGTGCTTACAGATTAGCTCGGCTACTAAACAGCTACTCTTTAAAATGGCACTTGTTATACTGCAGTATATTATGCTATAGTGTGTTGCACAGCTTAAAAACTAATGAGGTTGTGGGTAAATTTCATGCTTGGCCATAGCCAGGTTTTTGCTTTCTACTGTTCATGCTAAGCTAACAATAAGCTACATCTAGTTGCTCTATAAGCTAGTTGGTCTTCTAGCTGTTTCTGGGACTTTGCATAAGTTGCGTTTGTGGGATGTTTTGTTTTTCTATTACTTAACCTGACAAGTGCCAAATAGTGGGATACAATAAGTGTAGAAAATTTTAAAGAGTCACTGGCGTGGCACTAAGGAACAACTTCGCCTCAGGTAAGTGAATGCATGTTTTATGGAGCTGGGCAGATCGATCAAAATATTGATAGAATCGATACCAGTGATCGCATTGGTATGGGATTGCTAATAAAAATGCACCTCAAACAAGCACTTTGAAAAATGTCTGAACATTTGTTGTCTTGACTGTCACGGCTATTTTATGTATATCTTATAGCACATTTAACCAACTTTCCAGGTCTCCAAAAATGCCAGGTTCAAAATACATGAAAAGCTGAAAGCTGTGTAAAAATAAAAAGAATCACACTGATAATTTTGTGGTCATTAAAATGTGTCCAAAATGTGTGAATTTATGCTGATTCACCATATAAATCATGACTTACTAATCTCTACTACATACGCTGTTTTTAAAGGTTAAAACTGTCAGTGTTGGTATCAGCAATACTGGGGATCGAGACCAAAATTTCCAACGGAACAAATTCCAGTATTTTAGTGATTTACCACTGAAAATATTTATTACATAATTCCCGCTTTTATTTTGTTTATTTATTTATTTTTGTCTTTGCTGGTTTAAACCTACCAAAACGCATCCGCCTCCTTTAACTTGACAGAAATGTCTGTCTCATCTTGGTTGATATAAAATCTTAAAGTGTATCTTTATTCCATTTGGCACAGACAGTGTATGCAGTTTGGTCAGTTTCTTTTCAAGATATAATCGGAGGAGGATTTAATGTACCAAGTATTACTTGGCCAGCACTACTGGTAACATCAAGTGGATTGCAAAAACCATTAGCAGAGGCATTACAGCTGGAACTGTCGATGTGGTCGCACATTTTTAACCCCGGTTGTAAATCTGCCGCTGACACGTTGTGCGCTTTAACAGACACGTAGGCTCTGAGTGAAATTGGCGAAGTGATTTTTTTCTTTTCTTTTTTTTTTTTTTTGAAGTTACGAAAGGCAAGACAGTCTGTTACAGAACCATCCATGAAAGAGTCTGTGTCTTTCCAGGGGGAAAAAAAAATCCAGCCCCCTTCAGTCCCGTACCCTCCTCCTCCTCCTCCTCGGGTGAGGGCAGCTGCCAATTTACGGACAACAACGTTTGAAGAAGGTGGACCACTGCCCTACAAATGAAACCTGTGTCTGATGGAGGGGGCGATTTAGCACAAGAACTGGGATTTTATGCTTCCTCTGACTTTGGGTTCAGTTAATAAACTTCAGGACACATCTCCCTCTCTCCATTAGACCCGCTGTAACCTTTCCGCCGTGGCATTATAAGGTAAGACTACTTCATGATTAGTCAGATTATTTGATGCAATTTTTTACACAAGTCATAGTCTGGATTTAAAACAAAAACTATACTGTATTATTTGAAAGCCGTGAAGCTGCCTTACCGTCTGCGCCGTAGGTATGGTCTCCCAGTACGCAGAGTGGTAAAACAGGCTGTTTCTCTGAGCAGTTTTTTGGGATGCAGAATCAAACATGTGAGGAATGTTGCGACAGGAAAGACAAACAGTGACTTCGGAAAAATCCGTCTGTCCATTCACAAGAAACTTCCTGCGTGGTGTGAGGTGCTGATGTGGATCTGGATTTGAAGAACATTTACTGAGATTTAAAAAAATAAAAATAAAAATAATAATAATACTGTAAATCCTTTTTATATTAAGATATTGGTAAATTGATTTGTGCTCAGATGCTTTTAACAGCCAGTTAATCATCCAGATTAAATAGTCCAACTCCTTGCTTAGCACTTAGATGAACCAGAATGCCAACATACTTAAACTGCACTGTGTCAAAATGTCCAGGAAATGTTTAGCCACCACAGATTTCCATGTTGTGCTGCTTTATTGAAACGGGCTTATGGGTCAGTTTTGTCCTCCATCCATCCAACTCCTTGTGGCTCATCTGGACTATTCTTAGTATAAAGTTTCACAAAGTACCCCAAAAGTCAATAGCATGTTGCAAAAAGGCAGGGAAATCTTTTTTTTAGCCCATAGAGCTCAAACTGCTAGTTTATTTTCAGTCTGTGAAAGTACAGCACAGTACAGATTTCTGCAAGTATTTAGAGATTAAGAATGAGATATGTGTGGCTTTTGGTGGGAATGTGGGCATGATGTTGTGCAGGGTAAGACTTTATAATGGCCAAGAGTGTTGTGTATGTGGGTGAGTCAGAGCTGTGCTGATTTGGTGAACTGCTGCCCGGTTGATTTGAGCCTTTCACAAGACATGATCCATGAGCACATTGGTATGGAGAGTGGCTGCTTTGATGATAGAAATAGAAACATTAGGATGAGAAAATGGGTGATTGGATCAGAAACATCAGATTCAGACTTTGTATCGAGGTTCTTTTTTTTAACAAAGGCTACAGAAACCAGAAAATAACTAGTTATTGTTTGTACTCCACTAGTTCTTCAGGCTTTCTGGAGGTCTTCCACCCAGCTCAATGGATGAATCTATTTTGTGTCTATACATGACAGACAGTTTACCAAATAACTGGTTTTAAATGGTATCTTTAGATATTTTCTTGCTGTTGCAAAAACACATAATTTGTTTATTTCTCAAAGACAACACAGTTTGGCTGGCATAAAATAGTATCTTCCCAAATAGCTGTTGGCTGAAAACGTGGCATGATATGCAGTGTGTTCTTTAAAAAATTGAGGAAAGTGGAGGACAAATGCAAAAGTGGCCTAAAATAAAGCTATCTAAAGTAGATGACCAGTAGCTACGTTTTGCATCCTTAATCAATAACAGAAAAGGTTAAGGTATACCAAATTATATGAAAACTACACTGAAAATCAGAGACAAATCAGTAATATGAAGTCAGGAATCCAAGTTGGAAATGTTTGGTTCAAACCATTGTCAACATGTACAGAGGTGATCAGGAAAAAAGTACAACAGTGTTTTACAGCCATCTGTAAAACACAGTGGAGGCTCTGTCATGGTTTGGGGCTGGAATTCAACCTGTGGAGTTGGAGGTCTCATCGAAACTGATGGAATTATAAACAGAAAAACATCATCAGATCTGATCTTCCATGTGGTAAAATCTGGAAAGCATCTGATTGGCAACTGCTTAATTTATCTCCATGACAATGATCCCAAAGACACTGTCAGCCCACTAAAACATACCTGAATAGAAAAAGATTGGCTTCCCCCGAGTGCAGACCTCAGTGTTATTGAAGCAGTGTGGGATCATCTTTGACAGGGAACACAACAAAAGGCAGCCAACATCCAAAGTGCTTTGAATGGCCTTTGAGAAGCCCGGAGAACTATTCCTGGAGACTACTTAAGGAAAGCTTGTCTAAGAGAGTTCAGGCTAAGTTGTAGACAGTCAAATATTGCTTTTCAGGCTTGTTATAATTGTACAAAGTCTTTGTTTGCCTTATATATTATGTTTGTATTTATCTTTACACAGCTTTTAATAAGTCCCAGCACCTAGTTCTCATTTTCCTTCAAAGACATAAAGAAATTAAGGGTGGCCTAATACCTTTGCATGGTTCTGTATCCTTGCTTCCATATGGGATGATTCTATGTCACGTAACCTGGAGGTCATTATTTTTGTTGGGTGTCATGTCTGTCAACTATGATAACTCTATACTGACCAAAGTACTGCCTGACATCTGAAAACATGGTGATTTTTGCAATAGTAAAGGCAAAGACACACAGCGGGTTGTAAATGGTTTAAACTACTGACAAAAGTTAGCACATTTGAAATGGTGATAATAATAGGTCTTTACACACAAAAATTATGTGTATGTCTAAAAACAGGAAGCTGTCTGTAAACTCTGATGGATGTTTACAACAGAGTTAAAATGTTAGTGTTGGTCTGCCACATATTTTAGCAAAACTTACCTTGTTTACAACCTTTACTCTATAATAATCTACAAAAGAAACCCAAAAAAAACGGGGAACAAAATACAATGAAGCAAATCATTTAATGCAAAATGCAAAAAGTAAAGTCAAAAATGTATCCTATGTTGAAACTATGTGAAACTGTGTGATGCTAACTAAAGAAACTAACACGCTAACAATGAAGTTGATTAGAATCAGGCCAGTAAAATGGTTGGGGAGAGGGGGGGAAGCATTCCAGAGATCCTGAGTTCTCCAAAGTCATAGTCAGGATGGGAAAATGGTTCTGAACAAAAATATTTCTTAGCTTGAAATTACAGAGAATTTAGGGCTTCCTGTGTACAACTGACATGGGCAAAAGATTCTCAGCTCTCATGTCTGCTCTATGATAAGAAAATGAAAATCTGTAAATAGTTGATACCACATCCTCTGGTGCTGAAGAGCATCTGGCTTGTTAGCACCTCATATTTCAAAAGCCAGCATCCATGAACCTTTAACAGTTCATTACCTCACAAGGCGTGAATAACTTGTGCACCTGTAAAGACATCATTAATGCTAAAGGACATATAATATAAACAAATACTTCCACCTAAATAGCATCCATTCCAAGGAAGGCCATGCTCAACCTATATGCACATATTATAACAGCATCATTCTGCAGTAAAGGAGACAATTATGTAGTCCAAGTTTGTCACCCACTAAAAATATTTAATGAAAATATGCAGAGAGTCAGTAACTCTTCTGGCTTTGGTGTGTCTCATCAAACTCATTCATTGTAGCCAAACTCATGAATCAAACTCGTTCAGTCCTTCTTAGTTTCCAGCTTCCATCTGCTCATCACACACATCCTTACAAGCCTCACTGGGTCTCACAGACCATAGTCAAGAAGCGAAACAACTTTCAAGTTGTGTGTCTGACAGAATAAGAAGACAAATTCTAAAACAACAAATGTCTGCAAGGAAGTGTGTAAACGTCAGTTTATTATTCTGTAAGGGAAACATTTGCAGCGATATGCTCTGCTAACTACCCGAATGTAAGGAAACAGTGTTTTCATTTGATTTTCTTCTTAAAAAATATTTTTGAGAACGATTCAAGACACAGAACACACAAATAAGCAGCTTCAGACGTGCTGGCTATGCCGTTAAAAGCCTCTTCTGACCAACTGTGAATGTGTGTGTCCTTCCATTCGGCGTGAAATTGGACTCAGATGATGTACTCAGCCTTAGATCATGTTTTGGAAAGGTTAACTTAAGTTTGTGGTTTCTGTACAAACACACCACACTGCTGCATTTGTGTCTCTGGAGGGACAGACGTCCACTCGCTAAAAGCTCAAAAGGAGCGTGGCTGTCAGGTTATCAATAGCAGGCCTATGCCGAAAAGAGCAGAATGAGGTTTTCTGAGAAAAATCAGACTTTTGGTATTTCATAGAAAAAAACATTTATTAATAATTTATTAATTATTAACCCAGAGTACTGTCTGTTCGGCATTGTGAAACATTAGCACGCACAAATTGAAAAAGGTTGAACAGAAAGCTACAAGGACACTTTAATTAATTTAATAGATATAAACATTCATGTGGCCTTTAAATTCAGCCAGATCATGGGGTCATTAAAGCCTGTGCTTTTTAAAAGATCTCCTCCCACCCCCACACACATCAGAATCAAGTATTAACCAGCTGGTTTGAATCAGACTGCTGGAGCAACTCTACACCCTTAACATCAATCCTTCCATGTGTTGAGCATATTTGAGGCGCTTTTTTCAGCAGCAGTTGCAGCTATTTAGAAAATACACTGAGGGCGAGCAGTTTGTGTGTTGTGCGCGATGTGCTGAAAATACTGTTGCAATTACTGTATTTGCGCCCCTTCTGATTTCCTAATTTTTTTGCATGTTTGTCAAACTTGTGCGTTTCAGCTCATCAAACAAATTTAATGTTAGACAGAAATAACCTGAGTAAATACAGAATATAGTTGTAAAAATCAGGATTTCATTTATTTTAAAGTTATTTAAAAGTTATATATATGACCTATGTGGCCCTATGCAAAAAGGGTAAATGACCATTAACCATAATAGCTCGTTGTGTCACTTTTTCCAGCAAGAAGTGCAATCATGCATTTCTTATGTCTAGTCACGATCTTTTAAGTTGCTATGGGGGACTATTTGGTTTTCGAGCATGAACGTGTAAGGTCACACAAGCTAGAGAATCTCAATCTGGTTTAATCTGGACTTTTCCAAAACCTTCATTTTGTTTTGTTTTTTGAGCCAATCAGAGGTGGACTTGCTGGTATCAAGTGTGCTTGAGCTTCAGGGCAGGAAGTCACTGCCAAAAATTCTCCTTCATTATTTTCTGTTTGACAGTAGAATTCATTGTCCCATCAATTACAGCAAGTCCACGTCCTGAAGCTACAGAGCAGCAAAGCAGCCCCAGACCATCACACTACCACCACCATGTTTGGCTGTTTTTATGAAATACTGCGTTCGTTTTATGTCAGATGTAGCAGGACTCAAACCTTCCAAAATGATCAACTTCTTTTTCATCAGTCCACAGAATACCTCCCCAAAAGTCTTTGAGATCATCAAGATGTTTTTTGGGGAAATGTGAGACGAGCCTTTGTGTTCTTTTTGGTCAGCAGTGGTTTTTGTATTGGACGCCATTTTCGCCCAGTTTCTTTCATATTGTTGAACCATGAGCACTGATCTTAACAGAGTAAAGGCCTGCAGTTCTTTAGATGTCGTTCTGGGTTCTTTTGTGAACTTCTCCTGAAAGAGTCGTTGATGTGCTTTTGGAGTAAAGTTGTAAGGCCAGCCACTCCTGGGGAGGTTCACCACTTTTCCAAGTTTTCTCAATTTGTAAATAAGGACTCTCATTGTGGTTTCTCAAAAGATTTGAAATTGTTTTGTAACCCTTTCCACTGATTAACAGATGTCAATGACTCGGTTTCTCAGCTGTTTCTTCAGTTCGTGGCATAATGTTTTGCTTTTTTTGAGATCTTTTAAGCTACATCACTTTGTCAGACAAGTTCTTTTCAGGGAGTTTTGGATTCATCAGGTCTGGTATAAAGAGACCAGTGTGAGGATAGTGGTTACTCTCAGTTAAATCATGATTTAAAAAGGGGTGAAAATGTGAGAAATATGGAAAAAGAACTAAGAAATCCTGGAGAGGGGTAGTACTTTTTCATTACACTGCATTGGGGCACCCAGAGACTCTTCAAGGAATCAGGGTTAAAATTCTGGGGTCACCTTTTTATACCAGTCAATGAAACCATATTAGAGTGGGAGCTGATCTAACTAAGAAAGAGGGGTCGACTTTTTCAAAAAAATACTTCAAAGAGTTAAATCTCTGTCTGAATTGACGTAAAGGAATATTTGGTAATTACAGCACAAACAGACTTTTTTCCCAGTGAAAAACGAGTTGTAGAAATCAGTACAACTCTGATATCTGTGTTGTGTTTTCTCTCTGTGTTTTCTTAAATGTGAAGTATATAATAACTTTCTTGCACCTTCCTTTATATGCAGCTGAAATAATGGATAAATCAAGATGCAAGCAGCAGTTAGCGTTCAGCCTCCTGCTTGGGTTGTGGTTGCCTTACTGTTTAACTCAAACTACACCGTCAAACACCGCCACGTCAAAGCCCACAACGACACCGACACCATCCCCATCCCCATCCCCCCAGCCCGAAAGACTAAAGGTCAGACTGTCTGGATATCCTCGAAAACACAACGAGGGACGGATAGAGCTGTTCTACAAGGGAGAGTGGGGAACCATCTGTGATGACGACTTCACGATAGCTAACGCCCACGTACTTTGCCACCATCTGGGCTTCGTCTCAGCCACAGGATGGACCCACAGTGCTAAATATGGCAAAGGCCAAGGTAAGGGTGGCTTCAGCCATGAGTGTGTCGAATTTCAGAATTCAGTTAAATATACTGTGTGATCATCCATTTGTGTTTTACATGATGTAACAGACATAAGGGTGTTCAGAAAAGTAGTTGTTTCCAACAACATTATGTGCCAACATAAAATTTAGTTTGTCTAGACTCCCCAGTGTGAAGCACTTGAAGATAATACTTACATATAAGGTTAAACCCAGTATTATGCTATTAATATTTAGTGAAATAATTCTTGCTCAAGCAGAAAGTATCTCAGGAACCACAGGGTTGGACTGGGTCATCGTCCTCCACGTTACCCGTACTGACTGGTGATCCAGACTATTAAGCATGAGATTGATGTCTTTAGCTTTTTGTGTAATGTGTTGAAAATGATTGAGTAGAATCGTTTTTATTACCATTTGCACGGCTTCCCAACTTTTTTTGAATTGGGGTTGTATTTTTGTTCACCTCAGTGACTACTACCTAAATTGTAGTAACTGTGAAACGCCTTTACTTTTTAGGAAGTGCATTAGGACAATTTTTTGTGGTCCTACACAATAAAAAAACAGTATGTTTCCAGATATTTATGAATAAATATTTGTAAAATAATAACATTCCCATCACCTCTAGCTGTTTTTGGAACTAATTAAGTTGCCATGCTAACATTCCATGAACATGTTAGCATTGCCTTTGTGTGTAAGTAATGATGTCAATGTTAGCATTTAGATCGACCTTAGAAAGCCGCCGTGTCTAGCCTTAAAAAGTCTTGTAGAGTCTTGTAGTGATTTTAATAAAACTATAACCACCGAAATCGTAAGTGCAGCTGCAAACGTTTTTTCCTAGACCACCAGTGTTGCAAACAAGTGCTACTTCCAGGTTTGGGTTTATTGCTTTCTCCCTCCTGGGAGTGTGGTGGAGTTTCCCTAACAGTCTGTCGCCTGCGTAGGAAAAATCTGGCTGGACAACGTGCAGTGTCACGGAGGTGAGAAGAGCATCGAATTCTGCAAGTCCCGTGGCTGGGGCAACAGCGACTGCACTCACGATGAAGATGCCGGAGTTGTCTGCAAAGATGAGAGGATACCCGGCTTCGTGGACTCGAATGTTATTGATGTAAGTTGCCGAAACATATTTAAGAGAGATTAAGTTAGAGTCGATTAAGAAGCCGTCGCTTGTTCATAAACAATCTTTTTTCTTCACAGTTTATAGACTTGATATATAAGGACTACACACATGGAAGAAATCTAACGCCTCTGTGCAGCTCCACCTGTGGCTAGTGCACATGGTGCTGATTAGCTCTTTTTCTATAACGTGTCTAACCTGCTGAAAGCAAAAGCTTCTCCAAGTGTAAACTCCTGAGGTAAAATTGTAATAAACTTAGCAGCTACAGTCAGTTATAGCCGGGCAAAACACTTGTTTTGTTGTTGATCCAGTAAATTCCTGGCTATGATGCTTTCGTAGGCTTGAAGGTAAAGTAGTTTAATTTGACCATTCATCTAGGTCTCTGTAGTTTTGTAGTTTTAAAAGTGTTTTGTACCAATTGCCAGTGAAACTCATGTGCATTTTGAAAAAATGGATGTCACCAGTTCATTTATGAGTTTCTGTACTTGAGGCAGGACTTCTGCGTCTAACACCTCGGCTTACGTTATGCAGAATACATGAATGTCAAGCTCAAAGTTAAACCATGCCCTCATTTAATAAATAAAGATGTGCAACTCAGAGCCTCTCAGGACACACACATAGGTGGGTTGCTGGCTGAGATTTTTTTCCAGTCGGTCTCTGTCTTTGATGTTGTTTGCATAACTGAATGGTCCCAGGTGAACAAGGTTATTCTGGTGACTCGTCTTCACAGACTGAATGAGCAGATGACACAGGAAGATTGCATTAAATACAAAAAGCTTCATAGGAATAAGTGAGTGGATTTTCAGATACATGACCATCTTCCCTCTTTTTCTTTGTTGCTGTGAGTGAGGGTTGCTTAAATGTGGCATCCAGACTTTAATCTACGACCAGAGCCAGATTTTTCTTTTCCAAATAAACAGCAGCGGAAGTGAGTCAGTGCATCGCTGGCAATCGGAGTCACGTTTACCACTCGTGAGCTGTTAGTGAGAGCACGAGACCTGAAAAATACTGTCCAGTACAGACGTGAGTCAGTGTGTAGTCTGGTCCTCTCATGCAGGACAAGTTTCATAAATAGTTTAGCTTTCATCCATATAATTTAGCTCCAAGAGCAACTTGTGATCCTGTATAAATAAATATATTTGTTATTTATTCCTGTTCTGCAAGGCACAAGTTGATGAGAACAAAGTCGAGGAGGTGCGACTCAGGCCAGTGGTTGGCGTGGCCAAAAAGAAGCTGCCCATCACGGAAGGTGTGGTAGAGGTGAAATACAAAGATGGCTGGGCACAGATCTGCGATGTAGGCTGGACAGCCAAAAACACCCGCGTGGTCTGTGGCATGCTGGGGTTCCCTCATGAGAGGAAGGTCAACAAAAACTTCTACAGGTAAGTGAATTGCATCAGGTTATGAGGCTGTTTGTGTATATCATTTCAGCAAGAGAGACCCCACACTACTTTAAAAGGGAAAGCATGTATCTCAAGTTTGTGTTTTTCTTTTGGTTGCTTTTGGAACCTTTATTTAGCAAGAAAGTGAAACTCTGGAGACAAAGGGTGTCTTTTGAGAGAGAGAGTCTTAGGCCAAGATAGGCCATTTTAAACTAGCATGTTTTTTTAATAGTGGGAGAAACCCAAGATCCTGAGAAAAACCAGCGAAAACACAAGCAAATCCCCCATTTATTGATAATAATCTTCAACTAATCTCGAGAAAGACATTTGTTTTGTTGCCAAGACTCAGATGAGACGATCACATGTCTGTATAGTAAATGTGAAGCTTGACCTAGACGCTTGTTTCAGTTCTTCCACCTTTGTTACTTTCATCTACTTTCGGTCTTTATGTTAAAGGCTGCTGGCAGTAGCTTCATGTTTAAGACCAAGACAGAGTAGGGGAAATAATCGTTTGATTTTCTGCTGAATTTGTAAGTTTGCTCACTACCAATGAAATGAACAGGCTCTATTTTGACGGTATTTTCATTTTAACAGAGAGAGGCAGGATATCAACCACAAATCCAGAAAAAATACATTACATAAAAGTCATACATGTTTAGGTTATTGAGTGAAATAAGTATTTGATCCTCTTCAAGCAGCCAAAATTCTTTCTCTCATAGATTGTCTTTGTGCCCATGCAGCACATAGATTTCAATCAATCAATCATTGAATTACAGATCTGAACTTGGCATATGTATGAAGCACCTGTCCACCAGTTCCTTCAATTCCACCCTCTTCACCACCAAGAGAGGAGGCATTGGTGTTCTCACAGTCACTGAGAACACCATTGGTAACACGCTGTGTTGTAATAATTGAAATCTTGGCCTGACCGCAAGGTTCACCTGCTCAAGAAGGCACATGCAGAGGCCTATCTTAAGCTTGCCAGAGAACATCTAAATGATTCAGACAAGGCTTGGGAGAAAGTGCTGCTAACAGAAGAAAACAAAACTGATCCCTTGGGCAACAACTCAGCCTTCCATGTTTGGAGGAAGAGAAATGCCGAGTATAACCCAAAGAACACCATCCTCACAGTCAAGCATGGAGGTGCAAACATGCTTTTGGGGTTGATTCAGGATGACTTCAGTGCATTGAGGGATCAGTGGATGGAGATATGTACTGTAATATCTTGGATGAGAACCTCCTTCCCTCAGCCAGAACCCTAAAGATAGGTAGTGGATGGGTTTTCCAGCATGACAGTGACCCAAAATAAAGAAGAACCACATTGAGGTCTGTGACAAAGTGGAGAAGCAGTTGCAATTCTCTCCATTTGTCCCATATGTGTTTACCTTTTTTTTGCACATTGTACACATTCTGTTTCTAGGTATTTGCTATGATTTGCTATTTGTCAAGTAACATTGCTTCACTCACTATCCCGGGTTTGTTTGTGTAAGCGTTTTGTTGCCGGCAAATCAAACATTCTGCAAATTAAGACAAATACTAAGTTATGTTTCTTTATACTTTATTATGTTACAGATTAAGTCATTTGTTCATACTTACTCTGTTTGTCTTTTCAGTCATCATGAGTGTCAGGTGTGGGGAAACGCCCGCCTGGCATTTCCTCATTTTAAAGACCTGATCATGTCACACATGACATCATCAGGTCAAACCATGTGGAGGGGTTTCTTTTTCCAGAGAGATGCTTCCTTTTGTCTGTGTTAATGTTTAAAGGGATTTGTTGAATGTTTTTCCTTTTGTTAATACTGCCATTTAGTTGTGTAAATGTGCATATTAGAAGTGTGTAGAGGTTTTGTGTTTTTAGATAATCTGTGTAGAGTTTTAGATCCCTCAGTTGAGTGAGTGGTACTGGCTGGGCAATTGGAGGGAAATTGATGGCCCTATTTAAAGCCAGTCTCTACCAGATGCAGGAGAGAGGAGAGGTGAGCTGTGTCACCAGAGCCATGTTATGTTGAGTTTTGTTAAGTTATACATTAAATTAAGTTCACTGTAAATAAATTGCTCACCTTGGAAACCTAAAATGTCTGCATAGTCTGCTTCCCTACCACCTTCCTTGACGTTCGAGTCTGACTACTTCACAAGGTCATAGAATGTCTCAAGACCTCAGTCCTATAGAAAATCTGAAACCTAAAGGATTTAGAGAGTTTCTGTGAAAAGGACTGGGACAAAATCCCTCATGAGATTGCTGTTCTTACCAACAAAGGCTACCCGACCATGTACTAAGTGATGTTTTGCTTGGGAATCAAATTCTTGTTTCAAATCATTTTACTGTGGTGGACCACCAGGTGGCTCCACTCACACCCAAGTTGAAGGGAAGTGTTGGGGTGGAGATTTTGGCGCTCAATATATGTGAAGTTCTGAGAGTCAGTTAATAAAGTTGGAGTGAGACACAGAGACCTCTCCTGTCGTTATTACATACCTCCACATTGGTGACCCCTGTAGCGAACATGCTAAGGCTCGACGACGAAGCCAGCTCCGGCCTGGAAGCATCGGCTGCCGCCGGACTTTCACCTCCGCCGATGGCTGCGTTTGCTGTGGCGCTTAAATTGCTGGATTTTTGGCTTCACGATCCTCCTTCATGGTTCGTGCACGTAGAAGCTCAGTTTGCTCTTCGTGGAGTTTCAGCCGACGATACTAAATACCACCATGTGGTGGCCTCACTTGACCCGCTGTCAACCCGCCGCGTGATGACTCTCCACCGGGACCCCCCAGCCCAAGGCAAGTACACCGCCCTCAAGGCGCTGCTGCTGCGGCGTTACTCCCTCTCTGATGCTGAGCGGGCCGAGAAACTCTTTTCCCTCGCAGGCCTGGGCGACGGCACCGCTCTCGAGCTCATGGAGAGCATGCTGTCCTTGCTGGGCGCGGATGACAGAGGATTTCTCTTCACCCACCTCTTTCTTCGACAGCTGCCGGCTCCAGTGCGCGCTGGCCTTGCCAACTCCCCGCTATTGGCCACGAAGGATTACCGCTCCCTTGCGGAAGAGGCGGATCGCATCCTCCTGGCTACCAGGACTTTCGGCGTCCAGGCGATTGTTCAGGACTCACCAGCGTTTTCCCCCGCCCCCTCACCGATGCTCCAGGGGCCCTCCGACTCGTCCACGGTGGCCGGAATCGCTGCACGGCGGCACCGCGGAAAGGGGCTTTGTTTTTATCACCAGCGTTTTGGAGCGAAGGCACGGCGCTGTCTCCCGCCTTGCAGTTTCCAGACCCAGGGAAACGGGCATGTCAGCGCTCTGTAGCAGCCGCGACCGCTGGCAACAAGGAAAGGCTGCTTTTCTTAGAGGACTCACGCTCGGGGAGGCGTTTCCTGGTGGACTCCGGCTCACAGAAGAGCCTTCTTCCCCCGGCTGGCTCGGACAGGCTAGCTGAGGGCTGCGGGCCATTGCTAACAGCGGCTAATGGCTCTCCCATCAAAACCTTCGGTGAAAGGTTGGTGACTGTTTGCTTTCATGACCGTGACTTTCAGTGGAACTTTGTTGTTGCTGCTAGCTCTGTGCCTATAATTGACGCTGATTTTCTTTGTGCTCACGGACTGCTGGTTGATGTTGCTAACAGACGTTTAATTGATGCTGTGTCATTTTCCTCATTACCCTGTTTGACTCGGGGTGCTCAGCCCGTGGTGCATGCTAACTCAGTAGATTCGCGTGACGTTTTTCAGGGTTTGCTTTCTGAGTTTCCCTCACTCTCTGTCCCCACTTTCTCGAGCACTGTGACGAAGCATGGGGTGGAGCATTACATAACTACAGTAGGGCCCCTGGTGTTCGCGCGCGCGCGCGCGCCGCCTCGACCCTGCCAAACTGGCTGTCGCTCGGGAAGAATTTGCCACCATGGAGCGTCTGGGCATCGTGCAGCGTTCGAACAGTGCCTGGGCTTCTCCGTTACACATGGTGCCTAAATCTGATGGTCGGTGGCGACCTTGTGGGGATTTCCGCCGTCTTAATAATGTCACAGAGAACGATCGTTATCCCATTCCCCACATCCAAGATTTTTCCGCCCATCTTGCGGGGACCTCGGTTTTTTCGAAGATCGATTTGGTACGGGGATATCACCAGGTTCCCGTGCGCGCGGAGGATGTCCCCAAAACCGCCATAATTACACCTTTCGGCCTTTTCGAGTTTCTGCGCATGCCATTTGGCCTGAAAGGTGCCGCCCAAACCTTCCAGCGGTTGATGGACTCGGTCTTGCGCGGGCTGCCCTTTGTTTTTGTATATCTTGATGATATACTGGTGGCCAGCAGCTCGAAGGAGCAGCACATGTTCCATCTGCGGCAGGTTTTTCAGCGTTTGGCGGAGCATGGACTGATTATTAATCCGTCTAAATGCCAGTTTGGGTTGCCCGTTCTCGATTTTCTTGGGCACCGTATTTCCGCCGAGGGCGCGGTTCCGTTGCCTGACAAAGTCCGAGCTGTTTCGGAATTTCCGCGTCCCACGAATGTTAAGGCACTGCAGGAATTTTTGGGGATGGTGAATTTTTACAACCGTTTTCTCCCCAGAGCGGCACATCTGCTGAAGCCCCTTTATGGGGCGTTAAAAGGTAAGAAAGCTAATGACTCCGTTGACTGGTTTCCGGAAAGCATCCAAGCGTTTTCTGATGCTAAGTCAGCGTTAGCTAATGCTGCCCTTCTGGCCCACCCATCCCCCTCAGCGCCGATTGCGTTGACCACCGATGCGTCGGACATAGCGGTGGGTGCGGTGCTGGAACAGCGAATCTCGGGTGTCTGGCAACCGCTTGCCTTTTTCAGCCGTACGCTACGTGACAGCGAACGCAATTACAGCGTTTTTGACAGGGAGCTACTGGCGCTCCACCTGGCGACTCGTCATTTCCGGTTTTTTCTTGAGGGTCGTCACTTTACCGCATACGTGGACCACAAACCCTTGACGTTTGCCATGTCCAAGGTTTCTGATCCATGGAGTGCACGCCAGCAGCGCCAGTTGGCAGCCATTTCTGAGTTTACCACGGACATTCGGCACGTGGCTGGTAAATCCAATCATGTGGCTGACTGTTTGTCCCGTGCGCTGGTTTCTCCCGTCTTTCTCGGCATAGACTACTCCGCCATGGCTGCCGATCAGAGCGGTGACCCGGACATCCTCGCGCTTAAATCCACCCAGACGGGCCTCATACTAGAGGACAGACCCGTGCAGGACGGTGGTCCCCTCCTCGTCTGTGACGTTTCCACCGGCCGCCCTCGCCCAGTGGTTCCCGCTTCCTGGCGTCGTCAAGTTTTTGACTCGGTACATGCTCTCTCTCATCCAGGGGTCCGGGCCTCTGTTAAACTGGTCAGCTCTAAATTTGTTTGGCCAGGCCTTCGCAAATCTGTTAAGGAATGGGCGTCGGCGTGCATTCCCTGCCAGCGTGCGAAGGTTCATAAACACACCAAGGCGCCCCTGGAGCCGTTCTTCATACCCGGCAAACGTTTCGATCATGTGCATGTCGATCTGGTGGGTCCTCTGCCACAGTCACAAGGTTTTACGCACCTTTTGACTGTTGTTGACCGGACCACCAGGTGGCCGGAGGCGGTCCCCCTGGCGTCCACTACCGCAGCAGTGGTGGCCAAGGCGTTTTTGTCAACCTGGGTCTCGCGTTTCGGCCCACCCGCGGACATTACGTCAGACAGAGGCCCCCAGTTCATTTCCGAGCTTTGGTCGGCCATGGCTGATGGACTGGGGGCTAAAGTCCACCGCACAACCGCATACAACCCGCAAGCTAATGGGATGTGTGAACGGTTCCACCGGTAGCTTAAGGCTGCTTTTCGCGCCTCCTTAAAGGATGGCAATTGGGTTGACCGCCTCCCGTGGGTTTTGCTTGGGCTGCGCTCTGCGGTTAAGGAGGATCTCAGCGCTTCCCCAGCTGAGCTAGTGTTTGGTCAGCCCCTCCGCGTGCCTGGAGAATTCTTGCCCGAAAATCCTCCTCCCTGCTTCGATCCATCGGTGCTATCTCTCAACCCGCTTTTGCACTCGCTTCGGGTTCCTGGTCCGGTGCACCATTGCGTGCCTGACACCTTTGTTCCAAAGACTTTAGAGACTGCTAAGTTTGTTTTTGTCAGGCACGATGCCCACAAGACACCGCTGCGGCCGCTGTATGACGGCCCATTCAGGGTTATTGAACCGGGCCAGAAACATTTTGTTTTGGATTTTGGGGGTCGAAGGGAGACTGTGTGTGTTGACAGACTTAAACCTGCACATGTTCTTCCGGACAGTAATGTAGTGCCGGCCCAGGCCCCTCGCCGTGGCTGCCCTCCTTCAATGGGGTTGACAGATTCTGGTTTTCCCCCCAGGACTACCCCCGGACCACCGGCGTTTGAGCCTCCTCCTGCCTTTCCTGCTCGCCTTCACCAGCCTCGTTCACGGGATGGACCTTCCTCTGCCTGTTCTCTCCCTCCCAGGTTCAGTTGTTCGGGTCGTTTGCTTAGACCCAGGGTCCTGGACTGAATAGAGACCTAACTGTGTGTTCAGGGGGGGGGGTATGTGTGGCGGACCACCAGGTGGCTCCACTCACACCCAAGTTGAAGGGAAGTGTTGGGGTGGAGATTTTGGCGCTCAATATATGTGAAGTTCTGAGAGTCAGTTAATAAAGTTGGAGTGAGACACAGAGGCCTCTCCTGTCGTTATTACATACCTCCACATTACGACCTTTATTTAATGTGTTTTTTCTGGACTTTTGGTTGATATTCTGCCTCTCTCCATTAAAAGGAAACTACCATAAAAATGAGAGATTGCTCATTTTCAAGTGAACAATGTCACAAATTCAACAGGGGATCAAATAATTATTTCCCCCACTGTATGAATTTCAAACCCCCTAAAATAAGAAGACGTATACTTCTTAAAATACCAAACTCTTCTTTTAAATTTATAGGAAAGAGAAACCAATTGCACAGCCTATAAAAATGTATTCAGTTATAGCGGACTTTCTTTTTCCAAGTTTATTTCTCAGTGCCAGCAGTGGGAATCCGGCTGCTTGTAAACAGCGGCTCTAACTTGCTCTTTCCCTCATTCACTTGGGATATTTGCTGCAGCCTCTCTGACATTATTCCCACACTTTTAGTGTGTAAACCAAAGTGGCAACAGTTTGACCAAACCTCAAGCGAGATCTTAATCTGTGTACAGTAAAGAGCAGACATTATAGTGACTGCTGTTTACTGTGGCTGTGACAGGGAATGCGTGTAGACTTCGCCTGCCAACGCTGCATGTGCTGTCTGCAGCACAGCTCGTGTGAGGAAAGCTTCAGCATTTTGTACGAGCGTCTGATTGTTCTCTTCTGGTTCCTATTTCTTCATTCAGAGGATGTTTTTGTTGTTCTTTGGATAGACTGCAAAGCTGAAAAACCTCTTGGGCTGTACTCAGTACTTTGCAAAGGAAGTTGACGTGACTGTTAACTGTGTGCATGACGGGAAACCACAGTCCGATTTGTGTTATCACAACAATTACCAGTTAAGATTTCACCTGGAGTGTTGATGTCTTATGATTGCAATAAAAAACATAACCCATCTTATGATTTTTATGTTTTGCTTCCAACGTCATATATCAAGCCAAATTTCAGGCCTTTCTTTTTGTTTTAAAACTATGTAGACTGGATAGAGCAGACCCTGCTGTGTTATATGAGAACAGTGATTCCCTCCAGAGCGACTGCAGACATTCCTGGCTCCACTCCATTCAAGGACGTTTTATTCGTCCCCTGCAGACGGTTCACAGTAGTACGAGGGGAAATGTGTGTTTTCTCTCAGACACGTGTGAAGGCTGAGGCTTTGGGGGGAGGTTTGGAGTCATAGAAAGGGGGTCTGGGTAAGATAATGAACAGACTACCAGGACATGAAATGAGTCACAATGTTCATCTTTTTGGTGATATTTTATAGAACAAAGAGCTTCCAGTAGTCATACTTCACTACTTAAAAATACCTTGAGTTGTGTGTAGTCATAAACAATGTGGCAACAAAGCTGAGGCGATAAGTGAGCGTTAGATTAGATCAGCAAAGTAAAACTCAGCCTCCGGTCCAAACTAATAACAGCTGGTCCAACTCACATTAACTGTTGGCTTAGCTACCACCTTTCTACATTTCCAATTGGAAAATCTCAAACTCCTCCTTTCATGCTGACCTAATCAGTGCTACGTGTGATGTCACTGATACCTGATCTGTTTTGCTCAGGCAGTCTGCAAGCTATTCAAGTACCCAGTAGTCTTTATATGCTGTGCAGAGCTTTGCAAACCAGTCTCTATATGTTGCAGCTGTAACTGTAAAAAAAACAAACCCTGCTCTTCCCCTTGTGGTGAACTTTGCTGTGACTCCATTTCCTGTTTAAGCCAAATTTTAAACTGATTAGTATTAGACTTGCCACATCAGGCTACGCGCTGTTTTGAGGCCCTGCATGCAAGGACATCTCCAAAGCCTCTGCACTGGTTGGTTCCTGGCCATGAGTGTGGAAGCATGTGGAAGTCAAAATACAGGAGATTACCATCAAATATAAATAACTGCAATCACTAGTAACTAATAAATTCCTTTCTCAGTGGTAATCCTTACTAAAATGGATTTTTGGAGCCGGCGCTGATTTTGATTTATAGGGAGTAAAAAAACCTAAAGAAACAAACATAAATTACATTATGCAATTCACAAACTCATTTTATTACTTATTGTAAAGCCTCTGCGTTACAGCAGCCACACAGCTGGCATGCATGCTCTGCCACACGTGCTGCACATGGTGCTAAGTATTGCAAAAAGTGCAGTCAGCAACGCTCTGCTGGACAAGCTAAATAACCACAACCTCGAGCTTTTTCCCCCTGCATTATCTTTTCGTACGGTCACATGTAGAGTAACACATCTGTGACAGGCCAAGGCTGTTTTATCACTCAAACTATGAAATATAACTGCGCTATATTAGTCAATAACCAATACTGTGTTGATAAATGCTTACTGAGGATGTCCATTGCACTAATGAATTCTCAACGGTTAGAGTTGCTCTCAGCTGTTATCACACATGTGCCTATTGTGTATGTATGTGTACTTACAGAATGCTAGAACTGTTACTCACCACTGTCTCTTCACTAGCTTAACTAAATGTGTGTATTGACCAAAGACAGCCTGTGTATGCGTTAGTGTGAATGTGTGCGGCCAGTTGAATTGTGTGCTTGGATGTCGTTTCTCTCCTGCATGTGATGGAATTTGGCTGTCTCACTGTTACAGACGTCTGAAAAAGCGAGCAGCTGAGAAGGTCTCCAGGCCAAAGGTTAATGTTTCAGCCGGTGGAAGGTACACTGTCATGGGAAAATCCACTGTCCATGTCTGTCTGCACTCTTGTTTACTGTAGTTTTGGTAGTGGGTTTCCAGTTGGAGTAGAAAATAACCACTCAGTGCCTGCTTTTTAGCTAGTTGTCCCTTCCCCTCTCTAATCTCATATTATTATGTTGTGTGGAGCATATGAAGGGGTTGTGGTACATTGTGCTAAGGTACTTTTCTTCCCATTTCTGTCTTTTAACATGACTGCTGACAGCACAGATTGAGAATGATACCTAAGTCAAAGCATATTACTTAAATTTTATATATTTATATCATCAGCACAAACCCAGTCTTACTAAAATTCTTAGCATTCCACAGTATTAATAACAAAACACATAATGAATCTTTTGATGATACAGATGTTGTTAATCTGTGCAGTGTCAGAGGCCTGTTTGTTTTAATGCATTAGTCCTTCTAATCTAATGCAACAGCTGGAAATCCCATTCTTCATTATGGCATGCTTTTTGGAGGAGGTCAGCAACTTTTCATCCTGGGTTCTTACACTGAAGCAGTCGCAGACATTTGACTGCAGAGTTCATATAACCGAAAGTGACCTGCATCTGGTAGAATCTGCAAATAATTTACAGTGTTTGTTTTATCCAGTTCATCCTGGTATGTGAGTATTAGGAAGTCGCACCACAGATGTTTTTGGATGTGTTACATGATACTTTTTGGTGTCCTGAGGTTAAATTTTTGCTCCTGAGGAAAATGAATTATTACAGTGAATAGCTAAGCTTAACAGATAAATGTGGTGTGAAGGAATATACCTTAAATCAGCAGTCCCCAACCTTTAAGGTGTCGTGGATAAATACAACAAAATAAAACCGGTACCGGTACCAAAAAAAAGAAGATTTACTCATAACACACGGGAAAAGACCCAGGGAAACTGAGTTAATGATAAAAACGATAAAAAAAATAACACGAAAAACTGATTAAAAACCCTCAAAACCATAAATTTCACACCCGAGCCTCAACTCTCGTGGCCCGGAACCAAACGACTCCGTGGCCCGGGCGTTGGGGACCTTAAATGACCATGCTGGTTTTTTTCTTCAAGTCAGCTAATCCCTCAAAACGATCAGAATAAATAAATTTGTCCTTTTCCAGTTTGTGGTTTTCAATGCCAAAGCTTGAAATAGATTTTTTTTTTTCCAGTCATTGTGTTGTAGATTTTTTGGGATTGTTGTCCCAACACATGACCCCGTTTTGGCCAACCTTTAACTGACTTTATAATACGTTGGTATACAGAGGATCTCATGAACCTAATGACTGCTCGGGTCCTGTGGCTGCAAAAAAGTCCAAATCATCACCTTCACCACTGTGCTTGACAGTAGGTATGAGACGCTTGTGCTGATATGCTGTGGTTGGTTTTTGCCAAACATGGCGCATCGTGGCCAGACATTTCCACTGTGGTCTGATCTGTCCAAAGGACTAGCAACCTGCCCCAGCTTCTGCTTTTATAGAGACTTTTATACTCGCTGACTATCAGTTAATCAAGTACCTTTGATTAGCACCACCTGGAAGCTGCGTACTCTTATTTCACATTGAAGCAGTGAGGGTGCTCTTATTAGTTTGGCAATCGAGCAACATTGAAATACTCTTTTTTTCTGGTTAAAGCAATACATTTACAATTTGCAGATTCTATTTGATTCAGTTCTTGACATTTGAAGTTTTGGGGATAAGTAAGAAACTCTTTGACATTTAAAAGAAAAATCCATCAACACAAAGCACAGATCACCCTTACCCACAGACCCTGTATGGACTGTCATGTGACCTTTAACCATTAGACCTGCAGGAAACTGACACATCTGCTTTTTGTTTGCAGCCCATCCCCACATAAAGCAATGCCATACCATATATAAAAAAAAACCCCTTAAAGTTCACACTGACATAAAAGTACATCAATCACAGTAGCTTAGTTTGTACTAACAATGTGTCAGTGATCGTGTTAAACATGTGATACACTTTATGGCCCAAAGCATATGGACATACCAACTGTATCACTATTTATTCTGTTCCTGGCCACCATCGTCACACCAACTGTATACAAAGGAAAGGAGAAATCTGAGTATGCTTTTGTCCATAAAGTGTATCTACTTATGTCAATGCTAATTAAACCTGTCGGGTCTCTGCCCTAATGGCCAACATTGTATGTTGTTGTGTTTTGTTTTCAGTCTATTTTTGTTGAAATTTTGTTGTAATTCACCTAAGAAGGATGTGCTTGGTTCAACTAGCCTGTGGGCTTTTTGTGCATTTTTACTCTGCATTACATCAGTAAAACAGTGTTTTATAACTGTGTAACGACAGTTGCTTAGCCTCTATGTTGAATATGGCACATCCTTTTGAAGAGTGTATCTGTACTAACACCCTATAATGCACTACGCAGTCTTTGTTACGATGATTTTTCACTTTGTCACATCACTTTCTTCACCAAACTGTGCACTCTAACCCATCTTTACCTTGCAGGCAGACACCCAAAGCTAAAGCTATCAATAAGTCTAAACAGAGCAGCCCTGGCAAAAGGTAATCTGAGAATGAACAACGAAGTGGGGAAATTCAACCTGTCTGCAAAGACCAACACACATGCTAATGAAGTCAGCCAGATTAGCCTAAAAGCAGCCAAAATATTGAATTTTCCCCTCTTCAAAAATAGAAAAACTGTCTAAACCAGATTCATTCTCTCCAGTATGACAACCTGTCCCATGCATGTGAATACTTATAGAGAATAACTCTAAAATGAAGTAGAATCAACAAAATTTTGAATATTGAAATTGTCATAGATGTGTGTGCGTACCATATATGTGATTGTGTTGTTGAATGTCCAAAGATTTGTTTTTATAAAGAGCATTTTGGTGTTGAAAAACTGATGAAATAGCTTTTGTCACATAGAGTCATGTAGTCTGCGTAGCTTAGCACAAAGACTAAAAAATAGCAGGCTCTGATCTGTTCTCTGTGCTCTGAATCGAGTGAATCAGTAGAAAAATGCAAATGTAAAAACCATTTGCTATTTTATAAAAGGTTACCTGACTTTTTTTCTCAGCCAAGCAGAGACCTTTGCCAAGATTTTATTTAAGTTTGTGCACGGTTAAGTTTCCTGTTGGTGGTCTTTGTTGCTACACTAACCAACTACAGCTATATATTGTATATGGATTATACATCCTCTTGTAAAATGTTCAGCAGGACAGAGTAATGAATATTTTCCAAAATGTGACATCTTTGTTAACCCAAGTGATAATCATAATCTTTATTTGTGTGTTTAAAACAAACCACACCAACATTTCTTATTATTGCGTGTGTGTGTGTGTGTGTGTGTGTGTGAGATATATATATATATATCATATATATATTTTTCTGTGTACCATAAATACAATCAGGGTATTGATTCGCTCAGTATTTCACTCACCACAGTCCCTGCCCGTGCTTCTGCTCCCTCCAGGTTGTATTTGGAACGTCAGAAGAACAACTTCCATCTTCACTCTGTGGCATGTACGGGTACAGAGGTCCATCTGGCCGCCTGTCCGCTGGAATTCAACAAGCCAAACGCCACATCCTCCTGCGCAGGGGGCATGCCGGCTGTCATTAGCTGCATGCCGGGGCCGCTGTTCATGCAAAACAGCGGTTTGAAAAAGAAACTGAAAATTTCGGTAAAGTACTTTTTTGTGAAGTGGTCACAGATATGTGCTGGCATAGTTGAATAACGTGAAGTGTCTCTTTGTTGTTTAGACCAATGTGAGGCTGAAGGGAGGTGCCAAGGTAGGCGAGGGTCGGGTCGAGGTGCTGAAAGACAACGCGTGGGGGACTGTGTGCGACGATCGCTGGAATCTGCTGTCGGCCAGCGTTGTCTGCAGGGAGCTCGGCTTTGGCAGCGCCAAGGAGGCTCTCACCGGTGCCCGCATGGGTCAAGGTCAGGAATAATTAAAAAGTTTGTACAATGGTGATCTTTGGCTCCTCCAATCTGCATATCAGAGTATCCTTGAGTGGGATACTGAGACCCAAGCTGCCCCCTATGCATTCATCAGAGTGTGAGTGTGTGAATGTTAGGTTTCAAGTACTTTGGCATAGTAAAAAGTGCCTGTGTGTGTGACTGGGTGAATGAGGCTTGTAGTAAGAAAGTGCTTTAGAGGGCTCAAATTTAATAGAAAAGTACCAGTGCATATCTAAAAGTTAACTGATCTGGTTCCACATATAGATATCTAACTCAACTGAAGAGGTTATTTATAGAGAAATGTTTGTACAGATTCAAAAAATTATTTTATAAGACTTTGATCATTGAGTGGATTCTGTTTGAGGGTTTTTTTTTGCATTAAATCTCTTTGAAGCCAGGATGTGTTTATAACTGTCTTTAGAGAGGACTTCAGTCACCAGCTGTCCGTCTCTGGCCTTCTAATCTCTCAGGTCATCGCTTCAACCTGCAGAACTGATAATCTGCCTTTAACATTTCTACAAGGATTCCTCATTTGAAGCTTTTTGAAAAAGTAAAGGAATGCTACACTTGTAGAAAGATAAAACTGAAGGAATGGAGGACATGAGAGACAGAGCTGTAAATGTATTGTGCATTTTCTGATGAAGTCATTACAATAATGGGCCTTTCATAGTGTGTTTTATCCATTAATTCTCCTACTGAGTGCCCCATTCATTAAATAGCTTTTTTTTTTATGTGTTTGTGATTCCTAAGTGGTGGTCAGGCACTTTTAGAGTAGAAAAGTATTTTTTTTCCAGCTGGGCTATGGATCATTTCATGTGACGACGAGGCAGTCAGTTTTATAAGGCCAGCATGAGTCTGAGCCACCTGGGCTCCACATGAGCAACAAGAATGACTTTTTCTGCCAAGGTGTAGAAGACATTGCATAAGTCAAAGATGTGTGTACACTGAAGACATATGGAAATGTAATCTATGACAATATATGCATAGATTATGGTGAGTTGTGTTGTTAAATAACAATTGTAATCATTTTTTAGCTAAACTCCCTGGTCTGCACTTTGTCCATTTCCTTGGCTTGTAGGAAAAATATTAAAGTTGTTGAAATGTGGCTGAAAAGCTGATCTGCTTCCAAAAGCCTCACTGAAGGCTTAGAGCAGGCAGGTTGGGAATCCTGAATGAAGCAGTTTTTTGTGTATGTGTGTGAGGAAATGCATGTCCTTGTGAACAAATTGCGCCTTTGTTAGGTCGTTTAAGGTGCTGAATTTCGAATAATTTTCTAAAACCAATCCACACACACACCACAGCTGCACATAGATAATACAATTAGTTTCTTGCAGCTTCATAAAGAACACACCCGTCACACCCACTCTCAGAAATGCTGGGTGGGGATGTCTGCTGTAGTTTGTGTACATTATGACATCTACCACAGAAGAAGTTGGCGAAGGAGGCTCGTCAGATAGTTTTTTTGTACCTGGGCTGTCTTCCAGAAAGCAGGTTTAGTCAAAACCTTGAATTCATTAACCCTGAGATGCGATAAACTCTGGATTTTCCACTCCAGACAGAAAAGCAACACAAACTCTGGGTTCATTTCTGAAATCTTGCTCTTCTCACTGGCACGTGTTCCTTAACATGCCTTGAGTTTAGTTTTCAGCTTTTAAGACACAGGGTGTCCTTTACATGATTAATGTTTATTTGTTTATTTATAAGGAACCACATTAGCTTCCACAACAGTGGTTGCTAGTCTTCATGGGGCCCAAACCATCAAATACAATCAAATAAAATATTACACAATAAAGTGGATACCAAATATCCACATAATTTGGCTCTTACATCCACAGTAAGGTTCCCTCTTAGCAAAAAGGCAAAATTGTGATGGGCCAAACACAGGCTGGCCTACTTGGGGTCTATATAGAGGCTTCAAATGGCAAAACTGCTGTGGGATAAGCACCTTCCAAATATATTTTATGCCACTTCTTTCATTAAATTCATTCCGATCAGCTGCTGTGGATCCAGAGCGGGGTTACACTCGGAGATTGTCAGTCATGCTTCCTGGAACAGACCTCTGCTGTGTGTTCAGACTCCTGTCCGACCACCACCTGGCTCAGCGAGTCCAAGAAACATTCCTGAACGTCACTGAAGTCGGAAACGAGTGCGGCCGAAGGAATTCCTTTCACAGAAATTACGCATCACAATCACCTCATGGTGCCATGACTTGCAGAGACAGACTGAGAGTTTAGAGAGTAAATATGAAGCAGGGTGGTGCTGACCGATGTTAAAAAGTGAGCTCGGTATTTGTTTCAGTACTGCAAACAGTTTGGAAGCCATGCAAAAAGAGACCTTTTAATTCTGCATATTGTAGCATATCAAGTATATTATAATAACCACCATAAAATCCAAAGACTACAATTTCAGTACTGCTAGTTTGGGGTGCTTCTTCATCTTTATTGGCTGAGCTTCTCAAAACCAGATTGAGCCTTTTGAAAGGTCCAAAAAGCAGTCGTGACCTGGATTGTACTAAATCGGTTTAAACTCCTAATTAACTGCCTTGGGGCTCAGTGATTGCTGCAGTTGCTGCCACATACAGCTTAAAGATCTTGTACCATTTAAAACTTTTGTGAAACCCTCAGTTTTTGTCAAAAAATGTTTTCAGATAAGGTTTCCCCATAATTAACTACAACATCCATAACTGAAATCTATTACGTCAGAAGCTCTAAATGTGTTGTGTTTCCAAGCTCTTAAATACTGTAGGATGTGTCTCATCATTTTGCCTTGAAAGACTATCAAAAGTAACTTCAAAGTTGTCAGTGCATCTGTCTGTCTGCTTGTCCAGGAATGGGTCCGATCTACATGAATGAGGTGAAGTGCCTCGGGCAGGAGAGGTCCATCTGGGACTGCCCCGTTAAAAACATCACATCAGAGAACTGCCAGCACTCGGAGGACGCGGCTGTTCGCTGCAACGTGCCTTACATGGGCCTCGAGACCTCGGTCAGACCTGAACTTTCTCACTAAAATGTTTCATTTAAAAGTTGTTCATTTGAGAAATTCTTGTTGTTTTATATGGAATTCATAGCAAATAGACTTACTTTTCTAAACAGGCTGAATGATTCGAATGTTTAGATTGTTTCTATCTTCTACAGGGGGGATAGGAAAGAAGTTAAATATTGTCTTATTTCACACTGTTTATTTTAGTATCTTTTCTGGCCTTCAGTAGAAGCTGCTTTAGTCGTCTTTGTGCACAAAAATGTGAGATTTAGAGCTAACAGTAAGAACAATCTCACATCTGTTCTCAACCAATAATCCTTCGGTACTGTTGTCACAAAAAAGCTCATTGGCCAAATCCTCAGTTTGAGTTTCACATTTGTCTGCTTTGAATGAGTTTCCTTGTTGAGTTGCTGAAAAAGCAAATCAAAATGTTTTAAAAAAATCTAAAGCTTTTTCTGACAGCAGTGACCTCTTCTGAAACCCGAGTATTTCTGGTTACACTTCTCCTTGTGTAGATACACACAGACGGCGGGCTAAAACCTCCTGAAATTAGACACTATCATCAAAATAAACCTTCAGAAAATGTAATCTCATTAATTATCATCTGTAGTAAAACATGTATCGATTTTTCATGAAGTAGCCTGTAATATTTTTGACATAATTAGAGGTTGTTCACAAGAGAAAACCCGTCTCTTTGTGCATCTACACTTTGCTTTGTGGTTCCTAACCCCTTGGTCCCGCACAGATCCGAATCACAGGAGGACGAACCCGCTATGAGGGCCGTGTCGAGGTGCTGACCTCGGACCCTAATGGGACACAGAGCTGGGGTCTGATCTGTGGTGAAAACTGGAGCACCAAGGAGGCCATGGTGGCCTGTAGGCAACTGGGCTTGGGCTACGCTAACCAGGGCCTGCAAGTAGGTTATTAACACCACCAAGGACAACATTCTGCAACAGAGTAAACCGTTGTCTTTTTTGGTACATATATATCATATGGAAATATAATATACTGTCATGTACACCCAATGGCCTTTCATTTTAGTTTGTTTTTAAGGCTTCAGTGTTGTTAAAAGTGAAGAAACTCCTTGTTTAGACGACTGTATCTGCAGTTGACTGTATTCAAGGCAACAGTGTACTCAAATAGACAGAATCTAAGACTGGGTAGTGTTCACGCCATAGATTTTGCCTCACATGAGCCTGGTGCATTTAAAATGTGGTCTGCAATGGTGGATTCTGTGGTAGCAGATTTAGATTTGAAATCATACAATCAGTCTTCTAATGGACTCCTGATCTATGGTTGCTGTCATTTAAGTACTAGTCCATTATTTTTGTAATTGTATCACCAAAATCATCCTTAACTGCTTGAATCAGTCAGGATGGATACATAGAAAAAATCATGTGGTAGTTTTCCATTGCCTTCTTACGTTCTGATGAAACTCTAAGTTTTAGCTGTGTAGGTCATGTTGCCTAAGAGGACAGGAGACTTTCCATTTTCTTCCGGGCACCAATACTCTGTCGCCTTAAAGACAGTAGTGTAGTAAACTCCAGATGCCGACATCCTCAAAAAAGTTGCAGCTGTTTTTCTGTTTCTGAGATGCTGAATCCAGCTTCTCTGGCAGTAGCTGCAGGGGCATGTTTACCGGCACGTAATCATGAAGCACTCAGCTCATCACAGGCACACGCACCACAGAGTGCAATAAATGAAACGGCCACTGAGTGTGCAGCTTTTTTTCTTTTGGTGCATAAATGCTCAAATATATAACGTTTTTAGTAATGACTAACGTAGACTTAAATTGTTGCAGTATATGTTTTAAGATTATATTTGAGCATGCATTCATGAACATGTGACAGCATATTATAATTTACATATGGGTAGATGTTTCTTTCTCTGTCTGGGGGGAAAAAAAACAACCCACTTTCGTGCAAGTGAAGCTTCTAATCTGACCCAAAACCGCTCGCCACCAAAGTGATGTGGTGACCTCATGTGGAAACCATGTCGATGTTTTCGTCGCCTAGAAAAGACTAACCAAACTGCTGCTTCGACAACACACTTTCTACTGCGGGAGGACTGGATATGAACATTGACAGGTTTAGCTTAGACAGTTCAGAGACAGGACAGGAAGTGTGTCCCCTCACTGACTCCCAGCAGGAAAACTCTGCAGATCCGGATAGTGGGCGGCCGGAGCAGTTATGAGGGCCGGGTGGAGGTTCAGGTTGGGTCCAAGTGGGGCACAGTGTGCAGCACAGGCTGGACCACAAAGGAAGCCATGGTGGTTTGCAGGCAGCTAGGGCTCGGCTACTCCATGCATGCCATCACTGTAAGTAGGAATGAAGACTTAAATCACACATGAACAAAACATGCACAGAAGTAATGATAGCACAGACTGTGATATCGCTGATGTGATATTCAGGATTGCAGTAGAAGCACTATTAAGTTGAAGAAACATAGATTTGAATTACAAGTATGTTGTGTTTTAGATTTCTTACTATAAACTTTTGTCTTTTTTTCTGTAAAAACTGAGGAAAGCTCACAGGAAAACTGACCAAAAAAAACCCAAATTGCTGAATTTAACTGACAGCATTTAGAAAATTCTAAAAGCTAGTGAAGCTTTTCAGACCCTCATATTTGTCACAGTGACTGATATAAAGTGAACATTTCAAACATACAAAAAACTATTTGTAAGAAATACGTAGAAGTTCAAAATTGAACTTTGCAGAATCCAATTTTTGTAAACAATATTGCTTAAAAATGTTATTCTAGGTAGATCATAGTTATTGGTGCAACAGAATTTGAATCCCAGTTCATTGCTGATATTTTGAAGCCAAGCAGAAAACCAAGCAAAATGTGCAGATGTGCAACTTCACTGGCTAAAGTATAAAAAATGGCTAGAGCGGATAAGGATGTGCACAATTACAAGGATGTGCTATTGAATTTTCCACTACAGCTAATGAGGCAGATTTCTACTTTGATCACTAGAGAGTGACTGTTGCACGTTATATTTAAGGGTTCGATTAGGCTATTGTTGCGTGAGGTTGAGAAGCCTTGCAGAAAGACTATCGAGTCTCTTAGCATCTGAACAAAGTGGTCATAAAGTCAGCATTACACTGTGTCCTCATTCAGGAGCCAAAAATGAGTCATGAACATCTGTTTTTCAGAACGTAATAGCGCACTGAACTCTCTGCGGCAGTCTGTGAATGATTTTGTCCTGATCGACGCACCGTGTTTTTTGTTTTTTTTGTCTTTGCACGTGTGCCTGTTTTGTTATATCTCTTTAAGGAAACCTGGTACTGGGACAGCAGTAATGTGACAGACATGGTGATGAGCGGTGTGAAGTGCATGGGAAATGAGATGGCTCTGAGTCAGTGCCAGTACCACAAAACTGTCAGCTGCCAGAGAGCGGCAGCAAAGTTTGCAGCGGGAGTAATCTGCTCAGAGAGTGAGTGACACGGAGACAAACAAAAGCTTTGATTGTTCATATTTATGTAAATCTGCAGCAAGATTAAACTTCTGCTGACCTCATGAAACTCAGTAGCCTTAATGCAATCATCAAACTGCAGAGAAAAGAAAGAATAACACTTTCAAATTAAGAGAAAGACTTTGATGTGCTTTAAAGACCACGTGTATTACCACAAAAAGAATGAGGACCATATCTCAATCCTAACCCTCCTTCTCTATCCAGCGGCCTCTGACCTCGTCCTGAATGCCTCTCTGGTTGAGCAGACAGTTTATATCGAGGATCGCCCTCTGCACATGCTCTACTGCGCTGCAGAGGAGGACTGCCTGTCTAAATCAGCTGCGAAGGCCAACTGGCCATACGGACACCGCCGCTTGCTCCGCTTCTCCTCTCAGATCCACAACATCGGCCGCGCTGACTTCAAGCCAAAAGCTGGACGGCACTCGTGGGTGTGGCACGCCTGTCACGGGTAAGAAACCAGGTCTATTATGAAAACAATAACCTCAATATGTGATTAAAGAATTAAAGGTTAAACCCAGAATAGTGATTTGCATTTCAATCAAAATAAGTTTGTGGAAGTTTAATTTTTTTTATTATAGCAAAAATTTCAGAAGGTCTCTGACTCTCAAAGTCTCAGTGGAAAGACAAAGGAAGAAACTTTTGTTTAGGTTCACGTTGTTAAGGTCTCATCCTGTTAAAAGGGAGTTCTTCCTCCTCACAGTCGCCAATTTCTCACTCATATGAGATCATGTGTTGTTGGGCTTTTCCCTACTTATTTTAAGGTCTGGGATTAAAATCAAATTGCTTAAGTTGATCTGGATTTATTTGAAAAAAGAAAAGAAAAAATATTTATAACACGGTAGGTGATCCACACATACTGGTAAATCAGTTTTGGGAGTATCTTCCTGTTCCCAAAATCGTGTTAAAACAAAATTCACCATTGAAGCAGAAAAGTAGGTATGAATAAAATGACCAAATGAACATAGGAGATAACTATGTTTATTATTATTTCATTTAAAAAGGACTAGAGTCTAGTATAACTCCAGTCTATGTGTGTTTTTGTTTAGTCTGTGAGAAACAAAAAATGTGCTCAGACTGGCGGAAAGAAAGTAGGAAGGGCTGCTTATGTCTGCTATTCAGATAACAGCAGAGGACCAATTGTGTTTATCCAGTAACATGACTGGTATGAACTGACTGAGTGTTTAGACTTTGGGGATAAGTGTTCACAGGTCATATATTTGAGGCGTTAGTATATCTATTAAAAACATCTCCTAGTATTGCATTGTTAGAATGAGCATCAACCTAATGCACTTCCTGTGTTATCTTTGGTTTTTATCATTTTGTCAAATATACAACATGTCAGAAATTCCTGTAAAGTCATCCTGTTATCACCATGTAGATTCCAGATATAAGCAAATACCATCACGGACATCAGTGTGTGGTCAGTCATCAAAAGAGAAATACAGGATATAAAAGATAACATTTACTTCTTTTTATATTAAATACAGCCACTACCACAGTATGGATATATTTACCCACTATGATTTGCTGAATGCCAACGGTACCAAAGTGGCAGAGGGACACAAAGCCAGTTTCTGTCTGGAGGACACAGACTGTCAAGAAGGTCAGAATGATGATTTCCTTTTAATGAATTTATTATCAAATAAACATGACCAGAAAATTCCCTAATGACCTTTTTGCATTGCTGCTAGTCTTTCAAACATATCTCACTGAATCTGTCTCTTCTTCTGGGACATTAAGGCATTTCTAAACGATACGAGTGTGCCAATTTTGGCGATCAGGGCATCACCGTGGGCTGCTGGGATTTGTACCGTCATGACATTGACTGCCAGTGGATTGACATCACAGACATCAAACCTGGAAATTACATTATGCAGGTGAGACTGTGGGACTCAGTGTGTAGAAACCTATTTGAGAGAGTTATAGTGGAAATTCAAAGCACAGAACCCCAAAAATGGTGACGTTCAGATTGGTTTTACCCACATGAGGCCAGTTTCAGAGCTCTTTGGCAGATTCATATATATATTTCAGTGCTAGTAAAGGCAAACAAGGATAGATGATGCTTTGATTGATTGTACTTCAGCTGCTGTCTTTCAGTTTATCGTGCTAATGCTGGAGCTTCAGTAAGCCAGCAGATCTATTACCACTGCACTTACACCTGTTAGAAACAAATTGCCATAATCAACAACAAAACATTGCCATGGCAACACGGCTATGTCTTCTTCAGAATTTAATTGTAGTACAAAGAGTTGATTGAACAAAGTGTGACAATCTCTATAAATGGAGATGTTTTGACTCTTTGCCTATCTTGAGCCAAATGTGAGGCCATCTGTTCAACAACTTAACACTTGGCCAAAACTGAGTCATGGAACAATGATCGCAAGCACAGCAGCAAATCTACAGCAGAATGGTTGACAAAGAAAAGAAGTGAACACTTCAACCTGACTGAGATGCTGTGGTGTCACCTTAAGAGTGCTGTGCATGCGATTCAATAAACCGAAACAATGCTGCAGAGAAGAGTGGGCCAAAATGCCTCCACGACGACGTGAGAGGCTGATAAAGTCACAGATTATTGCTTCATGTTATTGTTGCTAAATGGTTTCTACAAGCTACTGAATCATGGGGTATACTTAGCTTCTTACCTTTGTTTTTCGCAGGACTGAATCTCAGTGTTTCTCTGCAGGAAATAAAAAAGTACTTAATTTTTTAAAGAGCTCCACACATAATAACACCTACAGGGCAGATTAAGAAAGTTGATCTCCATAGTTTTCTTTTTTTATTTCTTTGAAAGTCCTGTTTTCAGGTCCAGGGAATAAAGTACATCATCACTCATCTTCACTGTGATAAGGTGGATACAGCAGTGTTTAGTGTGAATTTTAGTTTAGTTTATCTTAGTTTAGTTTAGTGTGAACAGCTTCATCGCTCTTTTTCTATGGGGAACTCTTCTCTTTAACTTCTCTTATACTCAATTCTGCATATATTCTGCATTTTCGTGTGCTTAGTATACTTAGTTTGGGTCATACAGCTTGTCTGATCATAAAACCAACAGAGTAAGAATAGTTTATTTAATACTTCTCCTCTGTTCAGGTTGTAATCAATCCAAACTATGAAGTGGCTGAGAGCGACTTCACCAACAACGCCATGAAGTGCAACTGCAAGTACGACGGACATCGGATCTGGTTCCACAACTGCCACATTGGTAAGCACTGGAAAGCAGTAAGACTACCAGATAATGATAATGATAATAAAATGTACTCTTATTGGCATCTCTGACCACCTTTACTGATTATTTGATCTCCCTGCAGGGGATGCATTGAGCGAGGAGGCAGAGAGGAGATTTGAGAAATATCCCGGACAGCTGAATAACAAGATTTCTTAATCGCCAGTAACTTCCCAGCAACTTAGAAACCAAAGCGGGAATAAAGATACACCTCACTAACTCAGAAAGAAAGACACAAACCTTTTGTCTTCAGGTGCTAAAACGGATCCCCGCCACATATCTCTAGATTTGTAGTCACTGAAGCAGCGAGCGTGTGCTCTACGTGTGAATTATTTTACTTGAATATTCAAGTGGTAATTTTTCGTGTAGTCTGAGGTGAGTGCGTGCTATATTTTTACTGCAAATTAAAATTTTATAAAGTCAGTGAGACAGTCTCCTGTGTATGATCGACCTTTTATATTCTGTTCTGTTTATGAGTTATGACTGGGTTTTTTACATTTTTTTAATCACCATAAAGAGAAAAGCTTCAATGTTTTGCAGATATATATATATATATATATACAGAGATGCTTTTAAACCGCTTGTTTAAGTAATAACATCTGCCTTCGTGTTTACAGTATTTTGTGAATGTATTTATTGCCAACATGGAGGCACTAAAGAATCATTCTGGGTCAACAGCAGTATTTGGACCAGTTTGAAGCCATCGTTAGCTTTAGTGCACACACGTACTTTAATAATCTTTGAGAGATTAATGGGCAAAGGCCAAAGAAAGCTACAGTTACAGTTAGATTTGTTGTATTTACTCTGATGTAATCACACCTGCTGCACCAAATAAAACAGAGAAAAACCTCCTGAGACTCGTTTGACCGGGAATGATTCACTGCAACAATACTGAAGCTGTAAAGCAGCTGTTTTCAGTGCCTGTAAACACAGTCTGCTACAGATATACCAGCCACACCGGTGGAAAAAAAGCAGCATACTTTGGTGTTACAAAAAAACCTGGTCTCTGGTATTGTATCATGCTGGTATTTTACTTTTCCCACAATTATTTTGTGGTCATGTGGACCACTGCTCCAACGGTATGCTCCTACAGAACAATAGCACTTTTGTTTTGGTTCCTCGCACCGAGCCAGCAGCTGACTGCACAAATCCAACAATGACCTACTGCAGCAGTAAAGAGTCAGATTATGGTCAAAGATTATTTTGATTTAAAGTATGATAGATATATGAGTTTTTCAAAAGATGATCTGTTAACCTAAGCCTATTTTATAAAGACAGGCAGGAATCCTCCAACCCATCTGGCAGACAAACAAAGAGGTCTGCAGGGCTGATTGCTCAGTTAAATTAAAAGAAAATCAGGTGGGCTGACTAAGACAGAGCTCTCAAACCAGTTGTCAGCTGTGTGCTTCTAAGCCCAGAGTTCAAATCAATCCACTGTTAATCTCAGTCTTCACTGCCCGCGGTGGAACAATCCTGTTAACCTCCTTTACTAATCACATCAACCGTGTGCGCATCATTGCAGCGGCTCAGCAGCAGAGCTGGTATGCACCTGTTTGTAAGAAGTCTGAATGTGATTATTAATCACTTAATTGTGTCTATAGTCTAAGAAAACACACACAAAAAAGGCCATCGCAGCTTCCTAACACTTTGAAATTGCTTAATAACAGAAATGTTTAATGTACAGTGATACATAATATATGAAACACAAATGTACGGGATCCACTGAAGAATGTGGAACCATAGAAAGTTTCTGCTTACATATTAGAGCAGGTTAATATGTATGATATCATGGAAACGTGGTTTGAAAATGAAGCTATTTGGGAATAACAGGATAAATGCAGAATTTCCTAATCATTTTGTGCACTCTATCAATGCAGCATGAGGACCAAAAATGAAAAGAAATAACAAGGAAAATCCTCCAGGTTTACTAAACAATAAAGGAACACTCTGTGTTTATATGTAATGTTATTGGTGGCCTTTTCTTGCTTCAGCTGCTGCTGGCTGCTTGGGTTTCTCTTGAGGTTTTTGCCTGTCATCATCATCTCATCAGCCTGCACACCTGGCCTAACAGAAGAGGATTACGCCGCTTCAGCAGAGCGGTGTCACACACATAAGCTGGCTAATGTTCTACTGAGTAATCAGACAGGCCCATGCAGAGAGATGGGCGCCACCCAGAGGGCTGCAGCTAGAAGTGGATCCACTCCAAGTGGATGCCTCAATCTCTTTCCCCCCTCTAAGGTTTACTAGGGTAGCTCTACATGATTCACAGTTCAAACTAATCCTTATTGGAGCAGCCCCTCGGTCTGTCGTCTATCTGAAACAAGCCATACTAGCTCATCGCTCTCTTTAAGGGTAAACAGCAGGTAGGTGAGGCTGCTGTGTTTGAGAAGAGAGGATATGGACTCTCACTGACATCACAAGGAGCCAAAAGCAGGAAAAAGGAAGCTGAAAAGCTGAAAGTGAGCCTTTAAAAAGCAGCCTGAAGCCTGAGCGTCACTGGGGATACTTTTACACACCTCCCCATCTGAAAATTTGTTCAGATTTAACATTTAGAGGTGGGACTCACCAGATACCTCACAATATATTTTTGCAAATTTCAACATTTTGCAATGTGCTGAGTATTGCAATAAATATATTATGATTTATCACCTTATTTCAACTTTAAATTATGTCCTCGGTTAAATTTAGTCAGAATCTGTTTTATCCAGTGACATAACGTTATCTCACTTCAGTTTTGGGGGGGTTTATTTTGGATGGCAAATAAGATTGTCACCAAAACTGCCATGAATGTTGTTGTAAGATGGAATCAGGCTTTTATTGGCAAACAATTTGGCAATTACATGCAATCTGTTTGTGATAGTAAAGCAAATAACTGAAAAATTATCGAAAATCCAATATTTTTGATGTCTGTATAGACAGAAATTCACATGTAACGATTACTTTTCCACTCAGCAACCTTCCTCTTGTATAGGAACATAACCAGAATACAATCAGCTGGTAGCCAGTTGAGTCGAAACCCCTGGAGTTGCTGTCACTGACAGATCCGAATGTTTGCTCAGTCGGATCGTGAACAAACATTTAGTCACCGCAAGCCACTAATGTATTCATTTATAGTTTGTGTAGCTACATGGAAGCTGCTGTCCTATTTTTACTTGTGCGACTGAGCTTTACTTTTGAGCCGATTTAATCTAAGTTCTCTCAGGTAACATTGTCTCAGAATGGCGGTACATGGGATGAGACCTCTTGCTCAGTGTTACCAGAGGATGCATGCATGTATATAATACGACTCAATATCCTACTCAGCATGCAGAATGCACCATTGTTGAGTCGTGCTAATTATTTCACTGGACTATAATCCCTGACACAGGAAATGTAGAGCTAACATTGAACCTCAGATTGTACTTGCACAGATCGGGGTTTTGAACCTTTAGGGAGAGACCCGCCTAAGTTTTGTGCATATTGAAATCAGATTAAATTTCATGTGCAATCAAGGTAAGAAAATGCATTTTAATACCATGGTTAGACATAAAGACCAGTTATCATCATGAAGTCAATATAAACAGATCCTGACCACGTAGGTGTGTAATGGTCCTTAGCCTCCAAAATGAAGCAGAAAAATGAAGTCCCGTTCTTCAGCAGCCGTTTCAATGCTGTTTACATTAATTTACCCTAAAACTCATGACAAATGCCAGCAATGATTACATGTTGTGGTGACGCATGACTTAAATAAGGGACTATATAAAGCAGACACATGGGGAAAATAAAGGCTGTGTGACCTTGAGGTGAAACTACTAGGTCCAGCTGTGAGCGGATGATGCCACGTCGGAAATGTTTTTTAAAAGAAGATTTTTTTTCCAGCTTAAAGGTTTTGAAATGCTCCTCCAGAGGGAGTTGGATCACTGAACTGCCGGATTAGTCCGGACCACAACAGAGTCATGTCTGTGCATCCAGTCGTTTCACTGCAGGACTGTCTGTTTGATGACTTTCCCTTCTTTGTTAACGGCAAAGTTGTAATTCTTTGGATTGTCCAGTGCCTCCTCGATTCGTTGATCCAAGTTCTCCGTGGTGATGAAGTTCTTTACTTCCTCCTGAAAGAAAATGAAAGTTTTGTCAGTTTATCACTATGTTCCCTTTGCTCTACTTGCATAGTTTGGATGCAGAAACAACCCCTACCTGCAGCTGCAAAATCTCCCTCTCTTTTTCTTTGATGAATTCTTGCTGTTCCTGTTCCCGCTGAATGGCAGCTTCAATCTTCTTGCGCTCAGCTTCCTCTGCTTCTTTCTGGACCCTCAGAATTCTGAAATGATTTCCCCCCCAAAAAACATCACTTTTAGAATGAGACAGTTTCCATTCTGGAAGTGGAAGAAAGACACAAAGAGTGTATTCATGTCATCATCTTTTCTGTTCACCTGGCTTTCAGCATGCGCAGGTTCTCCTCGTTGTTCCAGCCCATCAGGGCTCGGTGCTCCTCCGCCTCCTGCCTCGCCCTCTCCTCCGCCTGGGAGCCCGTCTCCTCCTCGTACTTCTTTCGTAGCACCTCCTCCTTAAACTCCAAACTGACACACATGAAGAAAACTAAATACTCCAATCACACTGTCTTTACTCCAAATCTTAAAGTACACCAAGCATGTATCGTTTCATGTTTCTGAGACACTCTTAGTCACAGATTTGTGTGTAAGAGGTTCGAGAAATTGTTTACGAAGTCGTGTTCGAGTTCAGCTTTTTTAAAGCAACACAGAATATCTTTAAGACTGACGGGGAGCTCACTAAGTTGGAGTGACTATTTGTCACGGGAAACTGATTTTGACATACTGTCATTTAAACGTACCGGAGCGCCCTCATGATCAGCTTGTATTCCGTGTATCTCTCTTTGAGAACTACCATCTCCACCGGATCGACGGGGGGAGGCACTTTAATTCGCCCTTCTTTGGACTTGGCTACCGGGTCGGTGCGAGACTTTCGGCCCCGGACAGCTTCCACGAGCACGGCACTCCTGGGCGCTAAGAGCCGCGCCGCCTGCACGCTCCTCCCGCCGATTACCTGGAACATGTCAGCGTCTAAATGTGGTAACAGGTGCCGATTCCTAGATGCTAAATGTAACGCTTAATGAGAGCATTTGAGTTTGAAATCTGCGGTCTAGGTTAACATTAGGGTACAAATGTTATCGACCTAACACGGCAGCCATTTTGCTGCCCTCTGACCAGCGGAAGTGATTAGCAAAGAACGAGCTGCGCATGCTTGACTGCCTCCTGGAGGTTAGCAAAGGTTAGTTAGATACAGAATAAGCTATCAATAGTTATCAAGATAACAAACTAGGTTAAACAGCTTAATACACGCTGTTTTCTAAATATATTAAACGTGAGACACAAGAGTAAAGCCATTTCTACGAAAAATATTTTATATTATTTTATTGATATCTGTCGGATTGACATTTTCAGTGGGATAATAATTTCACGTTTGTGGAGTATTTCAATTAAGAATTGTGAATAATTATAAATCAGAGGGGGTGTCAAATGGACAAAAAGGGTCCAGTCCGGCCCGTGGATAGCTCTGTGGAAAATGTGGAACTTTCAGAGGAGGAGGCCATTTATGGTGAACTTTAAACTGTATTTTAAATTTTTGGTTTTAGTGTTTTTACTGAAGAAGAGATAACTTATGACCTGTCATACACCAGAGTAAGTAGACTACTGGATAAAGGTTAATTACAGGAAAATTAGTTTTTCTGTTCGTGGTATTCATTTTAATAACAGAAACGTTCCTTCCTGTTCACTATTTACAATGGAAATTCCTAGTTGTTAAAAAGTAATGGAATTGTTTCTGTGAATTCACAAATAATTGTCCTACATTTCTTTATTTCCTTTAAAGTGTAAGCCCAGCTGACATGTTTCTTTAATTTACTGCAGGAAGTATTATTGAATTTACACCTTTAAAAAGATCTGAGAGATTAAATGTGTAGTTAAGCTTCTTTACATTGAAAGAAACAAATTTTGATGTGTATTTTGAAAGCTTTTTAGGCAATAGCTTCATTAGTTCAGCCCACTTAAGAGGAAATATAGCTGTATGTATACATTTGTTGTCTTCGTGATTCTTCTTCTTTCTTTCAAGGTTGAGCAGCTTGACGCCTGATGTCAGACCGGTGACTGATGATCCTGCTGAGGCAATATATCAACACATTACAGGTAGAGACGCCTTACCAGCAGCATGGAATGATGGGAAATGGTGCAGTGCCGCTGTGTGTCGGTCGGTGACATTGAGCGCTGTAAGTAAAAAGAAACTGTGTGGGAATGCAATCTTAAACAGCAAAATGGCACCATTGTTACTGTTATATGGGATTTTCAAGTAGGATATTTACAGCAGCCTTAAACACAAATAAAAAAAACAAACCTGGTCTCAGGTATCAAATGGTAGTTGCAATTATTTTATCATTCCTGCACATTTTATTTTCTAATTTCCCAGAATGTCTTTAATATTTGACAAAACCCCAAATATGATTGAATGAGACATTATTTTGGACACATTTGTGTTACTAAGGCATGATGTTGAGCTTTGTAAATTGGTGATTAAAAGTTTTTTACCTTTAATATGTATTTTGGACATTAGAAGGTGTCATTCAACTGCTAACAGGTAAGTTTATTAACTTGCATCTGAAGCTAAAATTAGGCTGCATTGATGTCAGGGTGTGTGCTTTAGCTTTTTGTCTCCTAAACATCTTTAAAGGTGTGAAATGAAACTAAAAAATATGACACGTGCTGCAGGTGAGTTATATGTTTATTCAGCTTGTTGCCGGCTGTTACAGGTACACCAGTTACAGGTGCAGACTTTGTATTACTTTCACAGATGTAAAGCACCACATAGATCTACGATCAGCAGACGAACAACAAGGAGCTCCTGCAGTTATCTTTCGGCTTCACTGGTTAGCTGGGAATGAACTTACAGGACAAAACAAATCTAGTGTAGTTAGACTCAAAGACACAGTACATGATCATAAGGTGGAACCAGTAACAATTAGTCTTCTGCAGCATTTAAATGTCCAGATTGGTTTTTGCTGAAAAGTAGGAAGGCCCAAATTCACTCTGATTTGTTGCTTACAGCTTTTGTGTAGACGTCAATGCAGAGGAAGACAAACTAAAAAGGACACAAATGAGTCGATAACATAATGAAAAGAAAATTTTAAGGTTACTGGTTCACTGACTACTAATACAACTACTACTACTACAAAACCAGGGATGCAGGACATTCATTGATTGGAAGAGTTCCTTGAGGAAAATCAGCTCAAACACATATAAAATCCAAGCACTGAGAGTTATAGGTTGGGTTTTTTACATCCTCGTTAACAAACAATTGGTCAGGTGTTTGCACAACGAGGGTTCGGAAAGGTCAGATGGTTTACTCTACTGTTGTCTTGAATGTCATACGTGTCTGACTGAGAGGAACTCCACCAAAACAACGCTGCTGTCCAACGCAGACGTGTAACTAATGCAGTGCAGCCACTCTGCCCTTCGCAGTTTGCCTTCTACTTGATGTGTAGTGTCAGAATGTGTGTAGAAGAAGGGGGACTTCTGGTGGACCTCTTGTTTAGCACAAGGGCACAGCGGTCTTGAGAAAGGTGAGCTTTGATTTGTAGTTTGGGATTTTTTGGGTAAAGATGAAATAAATTTTGCGGGGAAAGCGAAGGGAAGAGCATGAAAGAGGGAGAGAGGTCATGTTAGGGAGGAATTCTCAGGATGTTCAGCTTAAAGATGAACGGGTAAGAAGATATACTCGATTTATGCCAGGGTCGGTGGCATTTAGGGTTTTAATTTAGAGCAGGAAGGGAAGGGTACGCCAGACGAATCTCCTCCCCCTCCAGGAGTTTCCTGTGAAAGTAAAGGAAAACAGATTGTTTACTGTTTATGTCTTCATATATAGCTGAAGTAAGACAAATTAAGATAAAGTAAGAAAAAAGATCATGAAAATTTACTGAAAACAAACACTGTTGGTGTAGATGAGCAGGAAGAAGGGTGTGTGTCACCTGTATGCTGCTATTTCAATGTCAAGGGCCATCTTCACATTGAGAAGGTCTTGGTACTCTCTCAGGTAGCGCGCCATCTCCTGCTTAGCTTCAGCAATATTGCGCTCCAGCTCACTTATCCTCATCTGTAAAAGTAAAAAACCACTTCAGCTCAGTTTAAGTGTCACAGTTAGCAACAGTCTGCTTCAAGCAGGGCAATGGTAAGCAAGAGTAGCTGCTTTGGTGTGCTCTCCCAGTTTGTTTCGACTTTAACTTTGCAGACGTTCACCTGCACTGTGAGCCTGTCATTATTTCCTGCTGTGCAGTAGAGCACGGGGAGGGTTAGCTGCTGCAGAGAATATATCTACATGTCATCCTGTAGATGAAAGAAACTTTATTTCTTCTTGCTGCTTTCTGAGCTGTGCTGGTTAACCATGTAAACACCATCTTTTCAGTTCTCTGCAGCACTATTTCAGAAGAAAGACTCTAAAAATAGCCAAAGGAAGAAGGCTGTAAGTCTGAAACTAAAATGCATGTTGGAGAATAAGGCTGAGCTCCATTCTCCCTATGCAGGCTCTAATTTCCCTGGTTCTTTGCCTCACCTGGTACTTTTCCACCTCCTTCGCCTGTGTTTCTTCCAGATCTTCCAGTTGCTTATTCAGGGAGTCGATGACATTCCGGAGTGCCTCGATCTCCGAGGAGCGGGACTGGAGCAGTCTCCGGTACTCCATGGTCTCCTCCCGGATGGCGTGCACGGCCTCGTTGTTTTTGCTGGCCATCTCTGCCACGCTTGCAAACTTGCTCTGGTACCACTCCTCGGCGGCCTGCATGTTCTTGTGCGCCAGCCGCTCGTACTGAGCCCTGATGTCTCGCAGCGCGGTGGACAGATCAGGCCGGGACACCTCCATGTCTATGCTGATGTTGGCCACCTGCAGCTGGGCCTGCAGCTCTGCTTGCTCCTCTGCAAAGACTTTCTTCAGGAACACCATCTCATCGCACAGGGAGGCCACAGTGGCTTCTGCATCACAGTTGTAGACAACGGCCCTGCTCGCCTCCTCTTTGGCCCTCTGCAGGGCCTCCTCGGCATCCATGCGCCGCTGTGCCTCCTCCTCATAGCGCTCCTTCATCTGCTCATACACATCGCGCAGGTAGTCCTTCTCTGCCTCCATCCTCATCTTCTCCCCATTCTCTGAGTCAATCATGGCCCTCAAACTCCGTGCCTCACCTTCATAGAGCGCCTGCAGACGGGACGGATCGTTCTGCCGCCTCCTCAGCGCATCTAGTTCAGCCAGTAGGGCTCGGTTCTGCAGCTCGAGGTGCCTCACCTTCTCAATGTAGGTGGCGAATCGATCATTCAGGTCCACAAGCTGTGCCCTCTCCTGGGAGCGCAGGCCCAGCAGCTCTGTGTTTAGAGAGCTGGCTTGAGCCAGGTTCATCCTCTGAGATCCATCTGGAAAGGAAGAGGAGGAGGTCCTTAGGATTCTCTTACCAGATGGAGGAGCTCGTGAAGAAGGGTAGAGAGATGAAGACACGGAGGATTTGGTGGTGGTTCGGGAGCCTTTGTAGCTGTCCCAAGGGCGGCGGGTGGAGAAGAAGGAATCGTAGCTCATGATGAAGTTTTGTTGTGGATTTTTTTTGTTTGTTTGTTTAAGAAAAGGAAATGTATGTTTCAGAAGGTTTTTTTTTTTATGTCCCCCTTGTTCTGCACACCATCGGTGTGGATGAGTGAGCGCTTTTGCACTGCACCAGTTCAGTGATGCTGCAGATCCTGAGCTTTTATAGAGTCACGTTGCTCCCCCCCTCCAACACAGAGAAACATCAGCGCTGTCAGCATTCACCAGGCCAATAGCAGGCTGCTGCAGTGAAGCGAGAGCAGCTTGGTTTGGAGATTCACTTTCAGCCACAGCAGGCAGTGAATGTGCAGTAGGGCAGATTTTTATTTAATGTGCTCCAAAATAGCATTGAAATCAATCATTGTTATCCCTCTATAAATTCCCAAAGGTGGTATTTTACTTTATACACTCAGCACAGGCTCAATTGCATTATCAAGCAGGGTACTTGCTTAGATTAAATATAAAAGAAACCTGGGATAGAACATATGAAAATGACTTGAAACAAAGACTTCTCCCCAACCCAGTCAGAGAAAATCAATAGTACTAGTAATAGACAGAATAAGGGCATATACCATAAGGAACAGACAGGCATTTAAAGCATTTAATGCTCCAGGGAACAATATTTAATCATTACTACAGAGATGAATACATAGATGACATCAGATGGATTTGTGGTCGACGTGTACTACATTTAAAAAAATAATAATAATAGGAACTGAACACATGGTTCATTGTTGGTTTATTGCTTTTTGAGATATTTAACAAACAATTACTTATTCACGTTTCCTCTAGATTGTCGTCTTTCTTAACTGCCATCTGTGCTGTTGCTGTGAAAGCTCTTTGGTAGATATACACCCTCCTACAATTACCCTTATACTGCTTTTATTTCCAGAGTGTCTTTAGACATATCTGTTTGATCTAATTAATGCAAACTGATGAGTCAGGGATGTTCTTCAGCTGTCCTGACTCTGACAGTGTGTGTGGGAGACACCACTGAAGAAGAAAGTGCTACAGTATCTGTATGTGCTGACACACAGAAACCCTCCGGCTGTTTAACACTCAGAGATGAGTCAGAGTTTATGCCTAATCAGCCCTAGTATTTACTTAAAAAGAGGCATCAGGCTGATCTAGCGAATGGTTACAATTCCTGCTCATGTTTATTGGCCATTAAAGAAAACACTTTACTCTGTTTTTCACAGCAAATGTTTCTACAGATGTCAGCAAGGTCTGCAAAACATTTAAAAAAAAAGACAACTCTGTTACAACTTTGAGAATCCATCCAGCGTCCTGTGAAAGGCAAGATACTCACAAAACATTTTGAGAATGAAGTGCCATACTTTATTGCTTATATTAAAGGTTTTTTTTTTTATTAGGCAGAAAAACTATTTTTTTTTTTTGGTGCTTTTATGAGTATTTTAAACATCACATTTTAACTTAAACCTTAAAAAACACTGATAAGCTACACGGTGCCACTAGGTGGCAGCATTCGGCCTTTAGACCGCATGGAAGTAACATTATTGGTAACGTTGTAGTTTACTGTAGTCCCTAATAGAGGCTATTGGATTGTTGTTTTACATATTTCTGTGTGAAATGCATAAGTGTTATTATATTAGAGAGAAGCAAAATGTGTTAAATTTCTAAGTCTCTGCTGTGGTCAGTGCGTTAGCTCAATTCAAATTGATTCGTAAAAACAACATTATATATCAAAAATGTTACTGCCAATATCTTTCATAAAATATGTGACAGTTATTACAGAAATCTATAGACTTTTACTGCACAAGTTTTATTTAGGAGTTTCTGCCAAATACCAGCTGTAATTCTTTGCAATGAAAATGCTCTCGGCTAAAAGGGTCTGTGAATAATCCTGAACAAAATATAGTCTTGATTTAGAAGAAAACATAAGGCTTTAAAATGTAAACCATTTAATAACAGACTCCTTATGCTGCTTTTGTTTCTGTGTCCTGTCATGTCTCACTGAGATGTTTGAACACAGCCATTAAGGATATTATATAATTCAGTTGTCACAACAACAGTCGCCTCTAAGTGTTTTTGTAAGGTAAAGAGCTAGAAAGAAGAAAACATAATAATCAAACGAGCAAACACTTGGCAACAGTGGGAAGGAAAATCTCTTATTTAACAGGAAGACACCTCAAGCAGAACCAGGCTCAGGGACGTCCAACCATCTGCCGTGACCAGTGGAGGGTGAAGTGATATTATCTGCTTCCTCAACCATGACATGATATCACATGCGCCCCCAGGTGTGGAAGGGTGAATTCCATATTTAAAGTTATCACTTTAAATATGGAATTCACCCTTCCACACCTGAACTAAAGTTATCACTTAAGCAATAAAGACCAGTCCTAGAGTGCATTCCTCCACACCACACATGAACTTAGATCCAGTCCTTATTCAGTAGGATATCTGGATCCAGATGAGCTGGGAATATTTTCTTGAGAACATCAAGACAACGTCTTTCAGTTTTTTGGGGTTTTTTTTTAATTTAATGTATTTGTGACGATATTACATGTACATATAAGATAATATATAATTTTACCTCATCTCATGACGATAATAAATCCCTTAAAAAATTCCTGGATCAAAACTTGAAACTCCGATTTTATTTTTTATTTTATTATTTTGTTTTTTGTTTTGTTTTTTTACAATTTCTATGAATAAAAAGATGCTCAGGCAGAAAACTGAGCCGGTCACATGACCTACTTGGCGGATGTGAAAACAATAACATACTCATCTGAATGAAGATTTTAGGGGGTTTCTGTAATAAGATCAGCGCTTAAAAAAATGTTATCAACCAGAGCGGACTTTAAAAGAGACACATAGACCCTAAATTCAAAAAATAAAAAGAGAAAGAATGACTTAAAGTTTTGTCTAAAGACGTTTTTAGTGATATCTGCATTCAAGCGTTCAAGGCTTTGAGCACTAGGTGGCGCAGTTGCACTGCATGCCAGTGTGGCAGCTGTAGATGGTTCCAGATGAAATAGTTTTGTGAATAAATGTATTTCCCCACTTACCTTTGACAGCATACGCTCAACTTAAGATGCTGTCATCACCTGCTGCAGGCTCTGCCTACAGCTACCATAATCATGATCGTGTCAGCGAGTCTCGTACAGTCAAAGAAATCTGCAAATCCCATGTTTATTCAGAGGTCATTTACAGCGAATATATTTCCCAGTGGTACATAAGGTAAAAATAAGTACATAAAACATTTTAGTTGACAGATAGACTTTGGAATGTCAGGCTTTTCATTGCTAAAATCGTTTGTACGTTTACAAGAATTGCAGGTGCACATTTCCACGTTTAAAGAAACAAAACAAAAACAAGTCAGTGTGTGTACTTGAACTATATGACAGAAATGAAAGTCAGATCTCACCTCCAGTGTTTTACATTCACTTGAAATGTGTAAGATACCTATTTACACGAAATCACATAAAGAATATCAGACATGAGCGACGTATAAACTACAGAAATTTACCTTTAGGCTAAGTTGCAATACAAAAAGTGTATTCCTTTGGTAGAAAACATAGATCTCAAGGAAGGGAGAAAAAACATGTGCAGGACATAAAGAAGTAGCTCTTGCATCTCTTGCACGGCCTGACACACTTCTTACATCCATGGGGCCAATGGGCTGTGGGACTAAACATTCACCTCATATCAGGAGTGCTGCATATTCATTTATGTTGGCAAGAGCAGCCCGCTGACTGCTGGGCTGTTTGCACTGGCACTGCGTTACTTGAAACACAGCAACTTCTGATTATAGCATGAAGGCGATCATTCACAGGTCGATCTGTACAGTACTTTGGTTCATTTTTTTAAATCACCAAGTCTTTAAAGAGTGCTGGGGGTTATATTACGCGCAGTGCGTCCAAGTGTAAACTATGTGCCCACAGTTACAGTATAGACAGAAACATTGGAAATGAAGCTGTTACATGTACAAAAAGAAAAAAAAGAATAGAAATCTTATTTCTTCAGATCGTTTCTTTCTTTTTCCAGACTTGTCTTGTGCGTCAAATGGAGCGATTTTACTGCCACAGACATTAGTAATTTCAGCCAGTGCCACTCAAACGTCATTAACTTCATCTGCTCGCTCAGAAGATTTTCAGCCGTTTGCCAATCGCTCTGCCCCCCTTTGCCACTCTCTGGCTCGGTTGGTCTTTAGAAAGCGGGCAGTACTTGATGGTGTGCGCATTGTCACCGTTGGCACTGCAGAGGGGGCAGGTGTACGCCCGGAGGATGGGGCAAAGCACTCTGCCGTCCACTGTCTTCAGGATATGGGTGCCGTAAACTTCCTCTGGTGCGCCGTTATTCCGACAGAAGACGCACACTTTGGGCTCCGGTTTGCCCCTCTGAGCCTGTTTGCGTCTTCGGTCCATGGCGAGCAGGTCGAAGCCAGAGAAGCTTCCCTTGTACGAGGGGGAATCTCTGTCCCCCAGCTGCGAATCACTAGCGAGGTGTTCGTATGGCCTGAGAAGCGAGATGCGCTCTTTGAGATCATAGATGGAGATTGGCGGGGAGCTCGGGGCCGCGCAGTAGCAGTCCAAGGGTCCGTCGTTGGTGTCCCTGCCGTGCCCAATTACGCAGGAGCAAACCGGGGAATCGTCCTCCAGTCCCAAAGTCGCTTTAAGAGACTCGGTTATAGAGTTAGGGCTGAAGGGCGGACTGTTGATCTTATTTTTGGCGACAAGTGTCGACAGCCCGAGGTAGTCGTTCCAAAAATTAAAGGTGTAATCATAAGGAGACCGCGCGTCCAGGTAACCGCGGTCTAAGAAATCCATCCTGTCAGAGCCGCACAGTTTAACGTCCACACTAGTGAATAGGCGTTTTGGATTGGATGGCTGTCAGCATGAGGATCCAGTGGAGGGTTCCTCTCTCTGCTCCTGCTGGGTCTACTTTGCAGAACATTGAGCATGCAGGCGCTGTTAAGTTGCCCAGAATAAAACACGGGGGCGTGGTTTGGTTCAAGTTGATTTTCTCTGTGGCCCCATAGGAGGGTCTACAGAGCAGGGAGTGACTGAGCTAGGAACTCATTTCCCCTCCCATAATATGACGATTAGCACCGAAATCTCTTTGTGTTAAAAGAAAGTAAGCTACCCTGTTGGTTGGGTTTGAAAGAAATCAGCTGTTACTCTGTTGAACTCAAGATGTGACTGGTTTTATGACATATTGTCAATTTACTTTCCCCCCTTCGCTTTTTAGTATAGATAGATAGATAGATAGATAGATCAGAGTGGATTTGACCTGTCTTCCAGTGTATTTTTTGTTTCCTCAACTTTTTCTAAGCTGCTTTTTAAAATTTTACGTGATAGAGGGTCAAAGGAGTTCTTAAAAAATCATTCTGCTCTGCAGAATTCTGTATCATCCTCCCGATGGTAGCAGTTCACACCGAGAGTACAGATTGTGGTTCTAAACAGTGTGAATGGTCTTTCTGATCAAAGATTTACAGTGCAGCCTGGTGAAGTTGTTATCCATGCAGATATTGTGATATTTGTCAAACTGGATTTGTGTAGTTGGTTGGTTTTTAATAACAGTGCTGCTCAGACCAGCATCATATTTAACCCTTGTGTTGTCCTCGGGTCAAAAAATGACCCCTGGGTGAATGGCAAACAAGTATATGGGAATCCCGAGGACAACACAAGAGTCATAAGAATAATCTTGCCTTGTTTGTGTCACACCAATCGACAAACCGCCTTACATTTGAATGATACATGCTTATATTTTCATTCTTAAAGACTCAATTCAGCACAGCAGACTTGACTTATTTTCTCAGATTTGTCTCCACAGCCACAGAACCGTGGCAGGAGGGTTGAATTTTCCATCTGCGCTCTATTGCACTTTTGATTACATTAAATAAGATATTTGTTTAGCTTCTTTTTTAATCTTCATCTTGTGAATCGAGGCTTGTTAATATCAATATAACGTAGCCTGAAAAGCAAAAGTCACAAAGATGCCAAAACTGTCACAAGGTGTCACAAGTAGGAACTCTTTGATTTAGGGAGGGAGGGAGGTCACAAGCCCTGAACAATAGATTATGATGTGTCTTAAAGAATAGGTCATATTAGACTTTGTCCTACCATATCTCATACTGGAATCACATTATGAATGAGTCTTATAACCAATATGGATAGAGGAATCGCTACAGCAACCAAAACCTCTTTTGTGCATATGGGCATATGGGAATTGATTTAATGCTTGTTCCTTAGACTAAAAGTCCCAAAAGTTTGTTTTTTGCAGTGCCTTATACAACTTTAATGACAATAACTTTCTAGTTTGAATGAGTTGGGGATACATCAGTAGCTGAAGAGACAAAAAATAAAAGAGTGCCACATAGTGGAACTAGGAAAATTCAAAAAGTGTAGGACATAGTCATGTAACGCCTCAAGAAGCAGTGACCTTTAAGCGCGCACACACAAAAAACATCTTGTGCTTGACGACTGTAGCAGATTCCATCCTTCACCGATGATGAACCTGTCACTTCTGCATGAAGCTGCACATGTTCTGCTTCCCCTGAGCCCACGGCTTGGTGCTCACAACCAGTCCTCCTCTGCTCCATTGTCTCGTCCCTGTAGCAGGCCGTTTAACTTCATTAATATGCATTAAAAAGGAGTGTGCCACATCTGTGTGTGTGTGTGTGCGCGCGTGTGTGTGTGTGTCAGTCAAAGCCCTGTAAGGAGGGCGCCCAAAAAAAGAGCTTGATAACTGGCCCGACTGCTGGGACAATGACAGTGTTACTATTTTTGTCACACCCTCAAGTGAAATATTAAGGACAGTGAAAATTGAGACAGAAGTCATTTGCATGTCTTATATTTTCAAATTGGAGCTCAGATTAATTTTCTGACTGTGGTTTTCATTGATGAAATAAAACCCGTAACGGTCTGCTGCAGATTAAGACTTAGTCTGTGGATATGATTCTGCGATTCGTTTACAGGAAAACAGAAACGGCGTCGTTTTGTAAGCCACTTTGGTGCGCCTTATAAATGTGCTTGTTTATAGGTTCATGTTCAGCCGCTGGGAATATATATTGTGGAATAAGACCTGTATTTGGGTCACAAAAGGGGGGGGGGGTGAGTTTCATTCTAAATCATGCCAAAATCTTCAAGAAAATATGCGTGCATCCAAAATTTGCACGGGCCTATAAATCCTGGGAAGGCTTCTTTTAAAAGCGATTACATTCGCTGCTGCTGCAAAAGTTTCCAGTGAGTGTAAGACGGCGCAAAAGCATGAAGAAAATCATGTTAGCGAGACAGTTTCTTGTATGTGAGAATAAATTATCATCAGAATACACCACATGGTCTCTTTTCAAGGTCACCTCCAGCTCTGCATGCACAAAGGAAATCATGAGAGAGCATTTAAAAGATGAATGGCTGCCATATCACAATGGATAAATTGCACGGGGGCCAATATGACATGTGGCTCTGCTGCTTTGGGCCTACCCTTTATTATTCTTAATGCAAAACGTGTTTGGCAGCAACAAAGGAAGTATTGATAATGAATATGAAATGTATTTATTTTTACATTAGAAGATTTCATTTCAGACTCACACTACTCGAAAGCATGGCAACAGCAGAAAGGTTTCTGGCATGAGAGGAGAATAGGCAAGTTCATTTATAAAAAGCCTTTTAAAAGACAGGTCAGCTCACAGGTGCTTTACACAGTAAAGCAGTAAAGAAGAGAAATGTTTGATTAGTTAGTAAGTCATGGTGCAGTTAACTGCATCCATTTTCTTAGCTTAAGCTTACGGGGCTGCCAGAATCTATCCCAGCTGTCATGGGGCCAACACAGAAAGTGAGACAAGCACACACACTCACATCCAAACCTACAGCCAGTTTGAAATCACCAATTAACCACAGAGCATGTCTTTTACTGTGGGAGGAAGCAGCTTCACTAGCAGGCACAGTGAAGCCATGCAAACCCCACACACAAAGACAAAAGAAAACAAGGTGGCTCTTATTGTTGATTTAAATGTTACGTCTTTAGGAGAAGCTAACATATTTTAAATCACTGGTAGTCATCTACTGCAGCTTTAATATAGTTGCAGCCCAGTGCTGGTCTGCTCTCTGAAAGATGGAATAAACCTACGGTACTTGATTTATGTTTTTTGGAGTAAAAACCTTTGAACGTGAGTGTAAAGTGCAACTTCAGAGCAGAAGTAATACGATCAAACGTTATCGTCACCTCTGATATATCCTATCGTATTAACGAACATTGTGCACATGTGATTTTCTTACATGCAATATGCTCCTAAGGAAAACACAAAGGGGCGTTGCCTTTGTTACTGCTATATTTTGCGTTTAAATGGACGTCATTGATAAGAAATATGCTGTGGTAAATTACTAGGTTTCAATGTGTCATTTACATTTTAAGCAATAAGAGTCACTTGAAAACAATGAATGATAAGCTTAAACTGGTAACTGGCCAAGATAACAATAAGTAATCACTACTTCCATTGTAGCCAACCAGCAGTAACAAATGTTGCTTTGTTCACATAAAACGTGGCCATTGTTTAACTGTGTTTACTTCACAGCCCTGTTTGGCCTCCACACAGGCTCATTGCGGAGTGCGAGCCACAGCTAGTGTTTTTTTTTTCTTTGTTTTACACAGATAAAGCTACAATAAATGCAGGGACTCTGGCTTGCAATGGGTTAAAAAAAATCTTCATGCATAAATACGGCTCCAGAGTGAGATGACGGTACCCAGAGGCCTCCCAGGCAGCTCTGTCTGCTCTACAGCCGAGGTAGAGATGGGCAGCCGCTCCATCCCCATTCATCACTGTCAAGTTGAATAGAAAATTAACAAATCCGTTAATTAAAAGACCTCTCTAGACTCTAGTGTGTTTGTGTGTGTGTGAATGTGTGTGGTGGTGTGTGTGTAACTCGTGCCAGCTGCACTGCTTCATTGTGCAAGCTACAGCAGCCTGGCACAAGAGACACACACAACACTCCCTTCAATGCTAACATACACATGCACACAAACACCCACCGCTCCTGCCGACCCCTGCCATTCCTGCCGCTGCATTAATTACATAAACTGCATAATGTGGCCAGCCTGAGCTTCATTTCATTCCCAATCTCTGTCTGTCCCCAGACACAGACTAGGGTAGGGAATCAGTTGGGGCTTTGATCCCTGACCTCTGCCTCCTCTCGTGGGAATATAAGCCTGCGCCCCTAATGGTCATCCATCTGCACACACCCCCAAGACCCCCAGCTCCTAGATTCAGCCCAACCCCAGACACGTGTCAATGTCGCCAGCAGCAATAGGGAGCGCTAAACAAGCCAAGGTCAACCTGAAATTAGGGGGTGTCTTTCGCCCTGTCAAGTGCTTTGTCACGACCACCAACTCGCTGAATGCCGCCTGCTATTACTTACCCCAAGACTCCACCCATTCCCCTCAACAGCACGCATTCACGTATTCACACACATGTACTTAATACCCTCTCAACATGGCTGAAGTGGTATGACTGAAAGCACTGTTCATCTGCATGTACACCTTGAGATTGGTGGACATTTTTTTTATTTAAAGCTGAGTCCATGATACACTTTTTAAAATCCATTCCTTAAAATTGAGAGCTGGACTAATTAATCAGCAGTTCCATGTATTGTGTTTTAAAATTAACGATATCTCTGGCATACACCTCAAACCTACAACGGTTCCACCTTATCCCAATGGAGTTTGGCAGTTTCTTTGTTTTATATACAGATATTGCAAAATGATTCATTGATAAATTATAAAACAGTCAGCAGATCAGCAAATTTTCTTCTTCTTTTACTTTACACATCTTCAAAGAAAGGCTGGGATTATTGCTAATTCCAGGTCATTTCTGTAGATGGCCGCCTCTTTCTGAGCCTGGTTCTGCTGGAGTTTTCTTCCTATTAAAGGGGACTTTTTCCTTCCCACTGACGCCAAAGTGCTTGCTCATTGGGGGGGGTCATATGATTGTTAGGTTTTTCTCTGTATGTATCATTGTTGGGTCTACCTTACAATATAAAGCACCTTGTTGTTGGGATTTGACGGTGTATAAATGAAACTGAATTGAAATTGAATTGAAATTAAGGGTTTGTTTGGCAACATATCATAGCTTGCTTAACCCTATTGTGTAGCCTACAGTTGGCTAATTTTGTCTGACCAAAAGCCAAAAGTGTGTTACTATGTCACCACATAAAAAACAAAGGCAGATGAAGTAAAAACAACAATATGATATAAAATGGCAGATGAAGCTTTTTCATTTTGTGCCTGCTTTGCAAAGTACCTTCCATGATGGGGCGATGGTGGCTCAAGAGTTGGCAGTTTGTCTTGTAATCGGAAGGTTGCCAGTTCGAGCCCTGGCTTGGACAGTCTCGGTTGTTGTGTCCTTGGGCAAGACGCTTCACCCGTTGCCTACTGGTGGTCAGAGGGCAAGGTGGCGCCAGTGTCCGGCAGCCTCTGTTGGTGTGCCCCAGGGCAGCTGTGTTTGCCATCACCTGTGTGTGAATGTAGTGTAAAGTGCTTTGGGGTCCATAGGGACTAAGTAAAGTGCTATACAAATAGAGGCCATTTACCATTTTAAAGTTGCCTAAATATATATATATATATATATATATATATATATATATATATATATATAAATATAAATAAGGGACCATTGCTGAGGTCACTGGCTGTAACGAAACATGTCACCACAAGGAGAGCAGAGGAAGAGAAGAAGGGACGTTGTGGGGCATGGATCAGAAACTTGTTTAACTCACCCAAATCTGCAGATTAGAGCGGGAAGTGGTCAAAGGGCTTAGAGTGTATCGGTACAATGGGGCAGAGGGGATTAGAAGTGGATTCACTGAGCCCCTGCGATGCCCTTCATCTCTGAGGGTCCAGCCAGAGCACCTTTGTTGGGTTAACTAACGGCACTTCCATGGACGCAGTGAGCAGGCCAATCCCTTTTTAATGATGCAGGGAAAATTCCATTGGCCCTGATTTTCACAATGCATTCGAGAGCCACCATTGTCCCACACATCATGTCAAGCTTTTAAACTGTGCAGCCAGGCGAGTGGGCTGCGTGGTGATTGAAGTCCGTTTGTAGCGTTTTAGCCAGGCTAGAAAGAGCCTCCGCTAAAACAATGCTGATATCTACATCTATTTTATGGTTGGAGCATAATGCCTGGGCTTTAATTGCCATTGTGGCCACCGATGCTTTAAATAAATGCAGTCGTCTTGAGTTTAATGGTTTGTAACAAAGCACTATAAGATGGTGAGACTGTAAAGGTAAAAGGTTTAATATCCTGTGGTTCCAGTGCTGTGGAGATTGAAGTCTTAGTAATGAATTCCTCAGTTGCAGAGGTGATCTGCAGAGAAATTGTCAGCGCAATTGACCTAAAACTTAAAAAGTAGCTGCACAGATATTGGTTTCACACTTTTCTCATAGATTAATTTTCAGAAAAAGCTTTTAAAACAGTCATGATAATAAAAAAAATGAATAACTGATGCCTCAGAAAGAGTTGAACTAGAGTCAATAATAAGTCTTGTCTGTGTTGCACTTTCCTTGCTGATGATGGTTGACACCTAAGTGTTTATACACCAATCTGCATTTAATCATTAATTATTATTAATCTCTGTCTCTCTTCCATGGCATGTGTTTTGCCCTGTTTCCCTCACCTCACCCCCAACCGGTCACAGAGATAACAGATAACTGCCCCCTGTTTTTTCCCCACTGTCGCCAAGTGCTTGGTCACAAGGGGTGGTCTGATTGTTGAGGTTTTCAAGGGTCTTTACCTTACAGTACAAAGCACTTGAGGTAACTCATGTTGTGGGTGGTGTTATATAAATTAAACTGAAAAATTGAATTGAATTGGTGTACTGGCCAGTGGCAAAAGCAGTTGGTTAGCCAAGTCTATCATTTTGGTTCAGGCTAGAAACCCTCAGGAGCTTTTGCATAGCTTTTTGTGAAATTTCATACAAACTTCCATCATAGTCTGCAGCGTATTGCTATTAATATGCTAGAAATTTCCCTACCTAGGACAACTAGCAGGTCAGAGTTTTCCTTTACCAGTTTCAAAATCTTGACATATGGTGAACACAGACTGTTTCAAGCTGCCCACTCAGTGTAGTGAACTGACAGCTGGGGGGTGATATACAAAACTATTTCAGGCATTTAGCGCTATCATTCTGTTTAGCTAGTCCAGTATTTTGGTGATATTCCCATTACATCCATAAATTTGGTTACACCGCTAACAATGCCATATGCATGCATCTACAGTGTTAAAGTAAAAGTGAGTTCAGTGCACTGTGTATGAAGTTGTGAGATTATCTGCTTATTGCAAGTTAAGTGTTGTCCTTTGTTTGCTCCGTGCTTAAACCCTTTAGCTTAGCTCTAAAATGCAGTGAACTCAAACCCTCCTACCTCCAGACCATTAGATCTCTGAGGCAGATGTGTCTTGGCCGTATCAGCACACGCTCGGCTGTCTCTTGTGATCTTTCAGCTATGCAGCTGCTGTCATGTCAGGGCTCTCTCTCTCTCTCATCTTGCATTTGGTTTCCTGAAACTGAATTACAAAGAAACTGTAAACTTAAAGGGAACAGCTTTGGGTTCATTTGGGTTTGTGGCTTAAATAGCTGAATGGGAAAGTCATTCTCGGTTTGTACATCTATCATGTGATACTTCATAGTCACATTTGATCTAGCTTTTATATTGAGGTGGAGGTTTGGGACCTGATGGAGGTGGTCTGATGAAATAAAAAAGACAGAAAGTAGGATGTTGTTTTGTTTTTAACATATTTTTTTATTGTTTGTGAATGCAGTCTGTCTACACCTCCAGTCATGTTTATTCTCTTGCTGTCTATTCATAAGCAGGGGAATATAATTCGATGAAGCTTTGTATTTTTTTTTTTATTTAGTCTTTGTGTTCATAATAGTGGTCCTTTGTACATATCAAAGAGTGAAATTATGTATCCAAAAATAAGTTGTTTTGGAGTTGACATCAATACCTGATTTTTCCTGATGTCAGATTTCATTATAGGTGGTACAGATATGCCAACAGGTTGGTTGTTTTGACACCAATAATAAAAAATACACCATCAAATACACCGTTTTTAGTTACTTGCTTTAACTAAGATCAAAAGAGAACTTCTTTTTTTGTCTGTTGAACATAAAGCCACAGTCAGCAGCTGTTTAACAAAAATAGTTCTATCTACTAACTTTACTAAAGTTTGCTTATCTCAGTAGTTAAAGAGGTACAAACCCCTTGTTTAACTCAACTCAAATAAAATGTGAAAACAGTTATTCATGGTATGGAAATATACCACAACATTAAATCCACCTGTCTGTAGGTACATCTACAGAATCATCCATCTGGGCGTGGTGTTGTTGTGGTGTCAGGTACACAGACATTTTAGGGTTCTTTGGGTTGTGGGAGCTTGTAATTTGTAATCTTGAATACTTTCTCATGTTCTTCAAACCTATGGCAGGCTGGACTTTCTGCATGTACCTTTAAATGTTTTAGTGACCTTAATGCTAGTTCGAGGTTCAAATTTACCAATTTCCTTTCACTGTTCTTTTCCTCTTCTTCTTCTGCTGTACTTATCAAACCTCAGGTTAAAACAATCACTAAGAGCAATTTGCTGCTGTTAGTTTACCTACGATCCCATCTGCAGCTCACATGTATATGCAGACTGGTGGACCCATGTGCAGATGAGAACAGGCCTGGTGGTGTTGTGGTCGATACCACACAGGACCACAGATGGGTCCCTGCACAGTAGAGCCGGTGGCTGGCGCCGAGGCTTGGGCGCTGGCCAGATGGGCCACCCTGAGAGAGGCTCAGCCTGTCAGGCCCAAACAGGCTGATCTTATTACTCTGGGCCAAGACTGGAGTGTGGTGCTACAAACACACCCACACATACTTCATCAGGGGAATCGACATTATCATGACTGACTATCACAGGCTGGCTTCATTTTGGTTTGTGTGTGTGTTTTCACCTGTGGTTTCATTCCTGTTTTAACTGGAAATATCAGACTTCATGTTGGTTTCCCATGTTTATCTGAGAAAATCGTTTTCTCATCTCAGCACAATGGTTCCTCCCTGCTTTTTCACAATGGGGGAATACTCCTTGTGCAAGCTGGTGCATCATACAGCCCATATTTTCAGATGGGTTTTTCAAGGCTAGTAGTGAATATTATTTATAAAGTGAGTTTTGATGACATAGCGTCATATCTGGAAACTCATATTCAGTCTAAACTAATTTCCAGTCTTATATTAAATACAATTTAAAATCATGCATAATCCTGATGAGGCTACTTAGAATGCAAATCCTTTTTTTTTATGAGATCTTAAAATGTTAATAGAGATAGCAGCTCAAAAACTGAATTTGCTCTTCAAGCTTTTCAGATCAAGGTTGCAGTCAGGCTCCCCAAATATGGATGAGTGCAGCTGAATGTGAGGCAGGGTGTTAGAGAAATCATACTCAGTATGCTCTCCAAAAGATCTCCCAGGATAAATAAATGTTTAAAAAGCTGATTTTTTTTTTAGGTCTGACAGCGGTGCTACATTCCTGCCAATGTGGAGTGCTGGGGTAACAAGAAAATGATCGCCCACCATATGGAGTCCTATCTGCTTTCACCTAATGGCTGAATTCCATGTGTAGCTGGTGTGTAGTTATTTTCTCTTTTCTGCATCATCTGTTGTAGTGTTTCTGGTCACAGGAGTGTCAGGTTCAGACTGATATACAGTCAGTATTTCTTAGACCTGGACTTTTAGTGACTTTAGTCCCATACAACATGCTGTATAAATACATGGGGAGTGAAAAGTGGTGAGTGGAGAAGAAGTGCTAAAATATCACAGTGTATCAGTGTAAGTCCTGTGGTATGACAATTTGCAATGTGGCTTTGATGTAGAAGGCAGTTCAGATGAATCTCTTGGTTTTTGCTGGATGTTTTCCTGTTTCTTAAGTGCATGACTTTCAGATGCTGTTCATCTGCTGTAGATTGCTTTTTGGAGCTGAGACGACTTCTTTTGTTTGTGCAGAGAACCTGGAGAACTACTGCTCAAGATTGTTTGTTTTTACATTTAATTGGAAGAAATATTGAAATGAGATTTGGCTCAAGACTTTTGCACAGTACTGTAAATGAAAGCAGTAACTAAAAATGGCAAAACAACTAGAACTAAAGCAGTTTTCCTGTACGTGTTTTCTGATGCCACATTTTAAAAAAAAGTTCATTTAGGAATATGTGAGAGGATGGCGTAAAATGAATGTTTTAATCTGTTCAATTATTCGAAACAGTGGTGACTTAGCTTGTAATTATAGTGTATAGAAGCTCGACTGGGCAATTTATGATGAAAAATGTGAGCGGCTGTAATCAATGTTTTATTTTGCCGGTGCCAAATCAGCTGCATTGAGCTGTCATTTACTCCAACCTTTAATTTTCGAGCTGCCAAATGATGTTTCTACATTAACAATGATAGACTCGCATCTGTGGAGCAGAGCTTAATGTTGCACGCTGCCAAAAAGAAATGAATTTCTATTGCCTTAGCATCATCCACAGTAATATAAACCATCCTGGTTTTTGTTCTCAAGCTGACAGCCCTGAAACAGGATGAATGAAAAACCATCTCCCAAGGTCAAGGTCATGGTTTGGACTGATTTAGGCTCCAAGGCCCTTCTTATTGTCTGAAAGCATCTCCATTTGAAATTCACTCGAAATAAAGTCAGGTTTGACTGTCAGTGCGAACGGGGCACGTGGGGGTTGTAATAACCACAGAAGCGGAGCTCGATGGATGGGTAGGTTTTCTTACCGCACATTGATTTCCACATTTGGGTGATTAAGTTTATTATTTGGCCCGCGGCTACATTAGCATGTAATTATCCAGGGTATCCTACAGAGAGAAGAATATTTAACTTTTGAGAACAAAGGGAGGATCACGGCGGTCACCTGAGTCTCTTTCAGAGAGGAGGAAGGAAAAACAACATGGAAGCGTTCGGCTTGGTTGCTTTGGCCTGGGACCGTGTTTAGCTCCGAGGTTCCTCGCTGTCTGCCTCCTTCCCTCTTTTCTCCCCTTTTCTTTCCTTCCCCTAGCAAACATTTCTACCCGACTCTTTTGTTTGCCAAGATCCAGGTTACCATGGCTACCAACTGGCGCTTTATGAGCACCTCATCCCTCATCTAAATATTCCTAGTTATCTATGGTAATGAAATGCACACACCATTATCTGGCTTAATGAAATACACTCTATTGTCTATGATTAGAAGGGGAAGGCTTTATGTCTCAGCAGCGTTGTGCTGCAGTGTTTTCTGCCTGTGATAACTGCAGAGCTACGAGCTCTTTCTGCGGCTCTGTTCAGTGCTGTTGTGAGCGTCGCACAATAAAGAAACAATGTCCAGTTTCTCTGAGCAGCCCCGCTATCCAGCCTGCTCTGCGAGCTCCAGTGGCTGTTTGATTGCACTAATTGGCTTGTCTCCACTCTTTTTTTGCCTCGTGATGGACTCACTGCTGCTGTGAGCTTCACTTTCAAACTAATGCGGCCTATTAAAAAAAGACAGATTACGACAATAAAATCTTTACATGCACCCCGTTTTGACAAGGCTACCGCATAATAGGCTGCAGAAGAGCTGCACCGAGCAGAAATAGAACATCATTATCTAACAGTATTCAAAATCCTTCCCTCTTTTGTGCTTTCTTTTCATGAAGAAGAAGAAAAAGATAGCACTGCTTATCTCTTTTGTAGTTTTCCATGGTTTTTGAAATCCCCTTGAAACATCAACAACACCATAAAACAGCTATAGCAGGAAAATGTGCATCTGATATCACTTGTTCCTCCTCGGCGATTAAAAAAAAACAAAGAAAGAAAGAGAAACTGAGCCAGTGTGTATTTCTCTAAGAGCGCATCTGTGCAAGCGTGTCGGTGTCTATTTCCAATCGAGGGCAGGGTAATATCTGCAGATTGCATGGTTAAGCCACTGCATTTCATGAGCCAGTCCTGTCACTAACAGTTATCTCCTCACTGCCCTCTGAGGAGTTGTCTAGGTGAAATGATTCTCTGAAGCTCTGAATAATGCATGAAATTACGTAATGCAAATGGAGGCTTTATTTCCCCTGCCTCTCGGAGACGCCGGGGCCCAGGCCACTGCATTAGAGCAGCAAAAGGAGAAACAGTGGGAGTCCCCAGAGTAAAGGAACTACAGCAGAGAGCGAGAAAGGTCAACAGTAAAACCCGAGGCTTCTCCTCACGCGCAGCTTCATCAAGCGCGAGTCGGAGTTATTGCACACTGCATGGCAGAATTGCAGAGCCGAGCGGGACCTTATTCACGGGGCTATCATGGGAGGCTTATTGTGTGGAGGCAGTGAAATATTCATTAAGCAACAGCCTGGCTGACTTCCACGCTGCTTCACTGTAAACAGAAGCCCCAATCAAATATAGATAAAAACAGGAGAGAGGAGAGGGGAGCGCAATTCGATCAGATCATGAAACTTCCCTTGCCTTCCTTCATATGCAGCGAATTAGGCTAGACTAAACTGTTGTCAAGTTCCTGCTTCAACAAGTAGATGATCTTTCCCACCCTCTTCCTCGCTCTCTCTCTCTCCCCTCTGCGTGTAGACCTGAATGGCATTAATTGCCCCCTAAGATGACGGGCAGATGAAAGCGAGGCGGTGGTTTGCTGTGGGACATGGGGGCCGGTTACAAAGAGGAGCTGAGGACGGGCTGGCAGGTCTCACCGACTTCAAAAGCAGATAAAGGGCCTTTTTACACAAAAGATTCCCCCCTTTTTTCCCCTCTTAATCTTCAGATTTGGGGTTTATTCGTGCCAGCCTCTTCGCCTTTGTCCACTTTGTGTCAGGTTTTAACGGCGGAGGATTAAATTGCTGTTGCGGAAATCATTGTTTGTGTTTTCTTCCAACCCGCTGCCTCCCATTGTCATGTGACATAATCGAGCGCTCTCTAACAATAATGAGAGGTTCATCTGCTTCCTCTGGTGAGAAATGAACAGCGGATGGATCGAGTCACCTTGTTTGTCTGAGCCGACAGTGGGACAATATGTTGTTTTGTTTAGGGAGAGTGCTCTTAAATCTTAAGTAGCGTTAAAAGGAGAAAAAAAGAAAGCGAGGACGAGGAGGTCTTACTTGGAGGAGCCAAGTAAAACACTGACCTGCCACTTAATGTAAAAGAGGTGAGGTTGTTTGTCTTGTCTCTGCAAACAAAAGAGGACTTAGTGGAGAAAATCGGAGAGAGAACACGTCAGTCTGAAGGAATATTTCAAACATATTAAGCACTGGGAAAAGGACCTCTTGCGTACACAGAGAAAAATAACAGTGGAAATAGCAATGTGAGGAGGAAATAAAAAGCAAACAAGAGCAGCTTCCTGCTGTTTATTCTTCCTTTATCGGGTCCTTTAAAGTCTGCCCGGATCTTCACCTACAGGCCAGATTCCTGTCATTCTCCAGTGAAGGCATTGGTCTCCAGCCGCACAGCCAGCCCTCCATCTGCCCATGAATAGGACCAGTCACATTTCTGATAGCATTTAATGAAAAATCCACCCAGGCTTTGGAGGGGAGAGAGGGGAGGGGTTGAAAGGTGGAAATGGAGGGATGGTTGTGTGAGTGTGTGTGTGCGTGGGGGTGCTCAACAAAGAGTGCCTTTCACTGGAGTGGAAAGCCTAGATTGCTCCCTCTCCCTCCTCTCCCTACTCGTTCGCTCATTTTGCCTTTTTTTTTTTTTTTTTGATTCAACATCAAAAATGTGCCAAATGACTGGGCAGAAACCCCCATAGGTTTCAGTGGATATGTGTGCACACCGTGTGTGTGTGTAAAGTGCCACACAAAGGGACAGGTGTCTCGCGGTTGTAGGCGGCAGGGGCGAGGACACAAAGGTAAACAGCCGGCGAGGCCTCACTGAGAAAGGTGTTATCTTAACTTGTCCTTCCTGTAACGTTCAACCCTGAAATCTGTCAAAGAAGCTGAAACAGCGTTACATAATCATCGCTCTAACTAATACCAAAGATAATGTCTTTATTCTATGTTATTCTTATTCTATATACTTTACATTTTTACTGATCTGGGCTCGTGTTATTCCTTATCATTCCCGCTGAATAAATCCCACAAAACATCCAAAAGCAGGAAGCCCCTTAAGAGTTTTTTAAACCAAGTTTAGGAATGGGGCACAAATATGGTGTCCAGTTATTTACTGTGTTGCTCATGCAGAATTAAACACTTTATTGGGAACATTTTGAAACTCTGGAATAGTGACTTATAATGAATTTAGTAAGCTCATAAGGGTGTAGAGCAGGGTGTCAAACAAAAGGCCCGGGGGCTGGAATTAGCCCAGCAAAGACTCCAATCCTGCTCACATAGACAGATCTGGAGTGCATAGATTTTAAACTTCTCATTTTATTTTCAAAAGTGTTGCATGTTTTCCTATTGATAAAGACATACCACTAATTACAACAGTAATTAAGTAATAGTTAAACAATTAAATGACACTATCGACCTATAGAAATTAGATTTTGCAGTGAGTTCACTACGCAGACACACAGTAATTCTCATTTGTGAAGAAGAGTGTGAATGGTTATCATGGATGGATATCATGTAGTTTCACTGGTCCGGCACACTTTAGATCAAAAATGGGTTTGACATCCCTGGTGGAGAGGAAATGAAAGAGCATGTCATTTAGTGCAGTGGGTAGTTGGATACCGCTAGCATTCATAGTCTGACACATTAATCTGGCTATGACTAAATGCTGAATAGCTGAAAGACTTCATAAAGACTTTTGTTTGCAAGCACAAGGGGGGAAATGTTTAAGCCAAATTGTTATTCTGATATAATCGGTGCATCTCGAGTATCAGTATCTTTGTACCTGGCTAAGAGCCATTTCTTTGGCTTTTTACTGTTATGAACAAGAAGGTTTAAAGGGACAGTGGCTGATATCAAACAGAGTTTGGACTCAGCACCTAGACAAAAAAGATGTTTAGAATACTTACCTTTCAATGGCATCGTCTGCCAAATTGTTTTCCTTCTGCGCTATCTGATCTGACCCGGATCCAACAAGGTTTGTGGCTCTATGGGAGAGACACACACTGTTAGGAAATCTTCAGCGTCTTCCTCCTTTGCATACGCTACACAGAACCCAACAGGTGTGAAACAACCCTGACAAAAGCTTTTTTCCCCCGTCTCCTTTGACATCTTATAACGGGGCCCTGCCCTCTTTCATTTCTCATTTCCAGCAGACGGGACCTGAATGTCCTCAGCCTACTTTGTGATCATTGTAATCTTGAACGGGTGGGGTTGGTATTTTTGCTTGTTGTTTCTTTGGGGTTTTATTTTTTGCTCATATGTTTGTTTACTTTTTAAAAACATTTTCAATCAAGCAAAGCAAACAACATCACCGTCTTCTTTGAATTAGTCTAGGCTTGTTTTTGTTCCCTTGAAGGAGGTCAGCCAGTCTATAGAACAATCTCATTCTGCTGCTGAAGCCTTTTAATCGCCAAGTTTATCTTCATTCAAATTTCAAACAACAAACCATTTGGGGCATGTTTTACTGGCAGAACAGCACACACTGCTTCTCTTCTTAGCTCACATCTAAAATGTTAATCAATACCCTGAGAGTTTGTGGCTGCTCTTTAGAGGAATATGTGACAGTGAGCTGATAAAGATTCTTCAGAGGGTTTTTTTTAAGCCTTTGAATGGATATTCTTTTGGGAATGAGCACCATATAAAGTGTTTTTTTGTTGTTGTAAAATAATAAAATAGTAACCTTTTGTAAAAATGCAACACTTATTTGTAGAAAATGACTCACAGCAGCACAGGAAACCTATTATGTTGTTTTGTGATGTGATGAATGAATCTTTCATCATCAAGATCAAGTCGCATAAACAGGATTAATGATTAAAATTTCAACCACGATATTTCAGGTTGGAAGTGAAAACATTTAAGCAACCAAACAATTAGACCATGACCCAAAGATGTTTCTAATAATGGCCAAGTGTATGATCAAATACCAAAGTGTTGGACAAATTTTGATGTGATGATCATCAGAGAAACTGATAACATATCCTGGGTTTGAATCCAATGGCCAGCTGGATTATGTGCAAATCAGCTTTTTGAGTAATATACATATCAGCCTCCCACCCTACATAAAAGCACATTTTATCTACCACGGTTCTTGCAGTTTTCAGAGACAGCGATAATGTTGAGTGATGAAGTCGTCTGCACGTCCTTCGGCTGCAGGAAGCCAAAATACAGATGGCCTCTTTCTGCTTGTTGCTCCTGAAAAATCATCCTTCTTGTAATCTGTCCATTAATCACAATCACAAACGGCAGGTGAACAGTAGGCTTCGGTAACTGTGCAGCAGTGACAGCTGGGTAGCGTATATGTTTGAGGTGGGGGGTGGGAAAGCGGAGATTGGGATGTTTAGTGTTGCGCAAAGCCAAATCTTACTGGACACAATTATCAAAACTCTGGCAATTTGGTTACAGAAGGAGCTGAGATGTAGGGTTACAGTTAGAGGTAAACAACGGAGCGAGGGGGAGGGTGACACGTGCTCCTTCGCTGAGTCCGCTGAGGATCCCATGGTCCATGTGCACGTCTGAATGATGATTAACTGTAATTACCTAAGCAGTACCTGGCCTGCATGCCAGGAGGCAGCCCAAGATTAATGGGGCTCTGCTGAAAACGGAACAAAAGCTCACATTTCCAAGGTAATGAATCGCTCTGGTACTAAGGCGTCTTCACATGGTGCGCCCGGGGCCCCCAGGGAGGTTCATTACAACGGGAGAAATAGATGGAACCTCTGCAGCATTTTCAACCAGGCAAAGCGAGCAGGCGGGCAGGAGGAAGTCTTAAATCGTCCCAGACATCCTGGTTGCTACACAGGCTCTACAACCAAAAGAGAGATAAACAAGCCTCCTCAGTGCTTCTTAACTGGGCGGTAAACATTACACAGCAAATTGCCTTGTTTGACTTTTCTTGCTCGCACAAGGTGTTTAAACAATAAAGCTTAGTGTGGTGGCGGGATAGGTTTGGCTAGATTGATGTCTTAGAGGAATGAGTGAGAAAAACATCAGAAGGAAATTACTGTTCTGTGCAGGTTTTATAAACACCAGCTCTCGTTAATGAAAGCCTTTAACTGATCTGACATGCCACTCAGGATTATCTATATCAAAGGAAACAGGTTTCATTTGCACAGGATGCATGCAGTTTGGTTAAAAAAAAGAAAAAATAGGAACCTGGAGGGCTACATTTTATTACAAGTGTCTCCTGTTATAAATCACTGTCCAAGGAATAACCCGCAAATGAATGGTGACGTTATTTTGCTCGCCGTTGTACACGTTAATCTCTGGTCTTTGACAAAAAACAGGAGACAGCCACTGGACGAGGTCCGTGTGAGACTTGAAGCGTTCGTGTTTTACAGGTCTGAGAACTGGTGATGTATGGAAGTGGGCATCAATTATTGGCAGTCAAACTCCTTCAGGCCACAATGGGAGGATTTACAGGCCGTGACATTTTTCATGGCCTTGAACATGCTACCTCCGGATATGCAGGTCGATTGCTGGATGAAATACAACCCGACTGCATGTTTGAATGATTCCACAGAAGCCACATATTTCTGCTCCTGTTAAGTCACGTAAATACTTGAAGGGAACGCAGGTGAAGGCATGCCCAGCTTTACATCACGCTGTGAGCGGCGGGGCCTTGAAAAACCCGGCGGCCTTCTTTGTTTACAAGCCTCTAATCGTATTAATGCCGCCCCGCTCCCCATACCTGCCATCTCTCAATCGATCACATCGACAAAGACCAAAACACAGTGACGAGCTCAGAATTTGTGCCTGCGCACGTCTGGAAGGGATGAGAGAGATGTGAGATTCAACCTTTAAACTGTCATTTATCAGCAGGGGACAACAAAGGAAGTCAGTGGCATTATCCTCCCTGGCAGCCTGTAGTCTGCATGTGTGTGTGTGTGTGTAAACATACAGATTATGCACATATACACAAAGAAGCCTGCACACTTGAATAATTTATTTAGATGAATAAAACAGGAGTGGGCATTACAGATGTGAATGCAGAAACATAAAAACTTGGGTGCTATAAAAGCCATGTCACAGTTTTTTTTTTATATTACCCATTATCAGCATGCGTTAGAAGCTCTATATTACTGGATATCATTTAGAGACACTGTTAGAGGCTTTTTCTAACAATCCAGGCAATTCCTGAAAAAAAAAAAAGGAATTCCAATTAGTTTTTATTCAGATAGAACAAAGTCATTACAACGTGCTTAGCACTGCTGCCTCACAGCAAGAAGGGCTCACAACGACAGTCACATCAAGGTGTTTTACATTGGAAGGTAAAGACTACAGTATTAGAGAGAAAACCTCCAGAATCACATGTTCCCCCCCATAAGTGAGCGCTTGGCACCCCTCTATCAAGAGCCCTCCGGTAGCACCAGACTTGGGTGGGGTGGTGAGGGGAAAAAGAAGAGAAAAAAGGAAACCAAAGATGGACAAAACAAAGTATGGGAGGGAGAGAAGACAAAGGTTAGTAAGATATAAACACATTGAGAGTGAAAAGAGGAAGAGGGGAAGTCGTCAGTGTATCATGGGGAGACTCCCAGGATCCTGAGTGTGTCATAGCATAACTGAGGGATTGTTACAATTCCCCGATTCTGCTCTAACTGTATCAAAAAGGTTTGAAGTCTCACTTTAAAAGTAAAGAAGGTGCTAAAGGGTCTGTCTCCTATTCAACTTTTTGAACCTGTGAGAACCACAAATAAGCCTACAGATAATATGCACATGATGTCAGATAGGGTTTACATTTCTCTTATGGTGAAGAGTTCCCATGAAAAAGCCAAAAAGCAACAGTTGTCTCTATAACATTCAGCTCCACTGGTGTCCAAAACCTAAAGAGTCAGCCACCTTTACTACAACAGTAACCTACCACAGGGCAAAGCTCTATAGTTTATTTTGATTCAGTCCAACATAGACTTACCTGCTGTAGCTATTAATACTAACAGGGTACTCAATGTGCATTGAGCCACAGCAAAACAAACAAATGCATTCTTTACTTTTGTGTGTGCAAGTGTAAAATCTACAGTGGCCCTGCTGCTTTAGGAAATAGCTGCCTTTTTTAAATTAAAGCCTTATCCAAAGGTTTACATAATTTATGGGAGCTAATGGGCTAGAAGCCGAGTGCAAAAGACAGACAAAAGAAGTAGAAGAGAGTGGAAAAAATGGACGAATGTGTTGTTTTTGTGGCAGAAAGAAAGAGTTCTCTTTAAGCCTCTGCTACCTATAAACCTCTTTTGAATAGTCTTGTGATTAATGGTTGTGGATAAGCTTTTAAAACAATCACAAAGGCTCATATTGTCCTTTAAATGATCCATCAAATAGTCCCAACATTAAAACTTGTGAGGACCTTCAGGCTTCAGCAGGTCTTTCCTTCTTTTGGTGTTTAACTGAAGATTATCACCGATGAGTTTGTCAAGGGGAGACAAAAGACTTTCCCCCCTGCTCATTTCTTAGCAATAAATAGTTCTCAAGCAGCAACGACAGTGTGGACAAAAGACCAGGCATTAATTTATCTTCCCTATATGACCCTGATGCAAATGAGGGAAATGAAAGCAAGCAATCAATTCCCTAATTGGGTTTGCACTATTTCAACTTGTTAAGGGGGCCTCTGTCTAGATTAAAGGGAAGGTCAATTTCTCATTGTGGCAGTTACTGTATTCATTTCACAGGAATCCACCAAGGGTTGGAAAAAGACTGCACTCAACCAGATGGCTCTCCACGGTGTGCAGCTACCATCACAACATTATGTTGATCTCAGGAATCATGTTTATTAAGGAGTGAAACAATGGCTTTGTCCAAATGCCCGTGTTGTCATTGTTTTGATTAAAGCATGTTAAGCGTCTTCTTTTTTAAAATAACAAGTCATTTTAGTATTTTCTTAAAATGCTTTTCAGTGTTTTGAAATGTCTTACTATGACATAAAGGTAGAGGTAAGACAAAAACGTCTGTCTCTATAACAGTATGCACTCACCGGACACGTTTTTAGCCTTGCTAGCCTCCTTTTGACTTCAGAACCTTAATTCTTTGTAGCATAGATTCAAGAAGGTGCTGGAAGCATGCCTCAGATTTTGACATGATAGCATCATTCTATTGCTGCAGATTTGTTAGCTGCACATCAGTAATGTAACTCTCCCTTTCCACCACATCTGTGGTGTTCGGTATTAAAGCTGGTATTGGTTCAATGCTAGAACAATACGATTGATACTTTGTTTCTGTCCTCTAGTCCAGTATGTAGCCCACTCAGTTGAGTTAAATAAATTATTTTGGAAATGACAAAAATGCCTGAACCTCTTTATGTTGACTGTGAAGTCAATTTTATTTCTAGTCTTTGTCACCTTAAGGCTGCCTCTAAAGTGCTTTAGAGGCAGGAACATTTCCATTTCAGGTCTCCATAAAACTCAGTTTCAAAGTACATGAAAAGCTGAAAGATTGAGGATATCCTAATGACTTACCTCAGAAGATGAATACTGTCTTTATTCTGCTCTTTTCTCCACTTGGATTCACTTACCGGTAATATTGTGGAAAGTAAAAATCACAGTGATGTAGAGGTCATTAAAATGTGTAAGGAAGTTGCCAATTGATGATGATTCAACTCATAAATCACAACACAGTGCTCTTCCCGACATATGCTGCTTTTATAAGTTAAAACTATCTGTAAAAGTAATGGTATCAGCATCACTGTATTTACTTGGTATCAGATTGATACCAAGTAAATAAGTATTGCACTAATTATTTGAGATGATTTGAGAAAAGACAGACAGTTTTGTGACATTGTCCATTATCAGAAGCCATCAGAAGACTGTTAAACTGTGGGGGGATGGTCGAAAGCAACTCTCAGGTATGCTGCAGCATTTGAACGATGCTCTGGTGGCAGTAAGGCGCCTGCAGGCTGAAACGTTGATGCAAGGCACGATGGATCCATACCTTCTTCTTCTCTATCTGAAATTCTGACCCCACCATCTAAATGTTGCTGGAAAAACTTCTTTCCAATATTTTATTTCACCAGTTTTGGTGGAACCATGTAAGTGTTTCCTGTTCTTGCGTAGTGTTTTTCTGGAGCCCATCTACTTCAAAGTTTAATGTGTTGTGCATTCATCTACATACCTTGGTTGTAATAAGTGGTTATTTGAGTTACCATCGTCTTCCTATCAGGCTCAAAGAGGTCTGACCACTCTCCTGTAGACATCTTTACATAGAGAACTGCTGCTCACTGGATACTTTCTCTTTTTTGTCCATTCTCTGTTGTGTGCAAAAATCCCTGCAGATCAGCAGTTTTTGAAATGCACAGACCAGCCTGTCTGGCACCAACAACCACGCCACGTTCAGAGTCACTTATGTGAACTTTCTTCCTGTTCCAATGCTCGGTTTAAACTTCAGCAGGTCATCTTGACTATGTCTGAATACCTGAGTTGCTGCCATGTGATTAGCTGATTAGCTATTTGCTTTAATGAGCAGCTGAACAGGTGTAACATAGTGTATATCTTGCTGAACCAATAAAAAGGAACAGTTCGTAATCTTTTTTAGGACTGTGTGGGCGTATTGTGTTAACACTTGGCAGCATGTAGTTTAACCCCTTCAACTGTCAGAGTTTAATTCATATTGTTGCAAAGTCTTGGTTGTTGCACAGACATGCAAGGCATTTCCAACAGAGCCTTAAGCCAGTGAAAGGAGCATAAAGAAAGAAGTAAATCAAGAAACTTATGCGAAAACATAAAAATCTATATTTTGTGGCACTGTAGCTTCTTATTGACTGTGCAGTAAGAGGCTGACTGAGGTAACTGCAAGAATTTGATGTGAAAAATGCAGTGAGGAAAAGTAGGATTTGGACTTTGGTGGGTTGCTCCAAAGTCCACACACTGATGTGTTTGTAGTTTCGCTCCTTTAAAGAGGACAAGCACACAGCAGCAGCAGCCCTGCTGGGAAGGTTACAAGGTTCAAGCAGAGGTTGGTAAACCGGCTGGCTGCAATGCTGCATTGGAGCATTTATTCTGGGTGCCTGTGAAGCAAATCACACCGTTGATACAAAAGATGAGTCATCTCCTTCTGCATGTCACATCAATAGTTTATTTACAAGCAGCAAGAAACCACAGAATTAGAATAAAAAATAGATTTTGTGTCCCTATGCTAAAAGCAATGCATTCAATTAGTGCAACTGAAACCTCTCCTGAGGGGGAGTGAGGAAGAATTTTTACTGCATAGCCATATATCAAAAAGTAGAGTAGAGGGAGAGCAGCGTGTCGTGTCTGCTGGTTCCGTCTGTTACCGTGTTTTTTTGTTCCCTTTTCCTCCTATTGGATGGGAGGGGGAATTTCTGTTAAAAGCTCTACAAACCACGCTAGCTTAACAAGATGCACTTAATCTTCCTGGTGTTTGCTTTAGTTAAGTAAGGGATTGGCTTTGTCCGGACTCAGAGTGGCGGGATGTTGATTCCAGCCGGTTTGTGAACCCTAACCTCTTATCAGACTTTATCACCATTTAAACAGATTTCTCACGGGCCCAAAGGCAAGCGGACCAGTAAGATTAAATATAGACCCATTTTGCAAGTTGTTAATGTATCAACCGCATGTCAGAGAGCTGTTTATGGGTTCAACCAGAGTTCATGTTATTAGTATTTCAGGCCTTTCATGCTCTCAAATCTCACACAGATCAAAGGGGCTTCATGAGGTATGCCACCATCAGCCAATTAATGCCCACGAGTACAGCTGTTCTGCCTGCAAGGTCCAGATCAAGCACTTGTGTTTTTTTAAAACAGTGAAATAACTATTTTCCCCGAACTTTTAGAGTCTTTAGGCAACTCCTCAGGTCTTTGAGAACATTGGGAAGGTTTTGTAATTCACACCCCAAACATTGTGTAACAGGCATCACTAAAATGACCTTGAGTCAAATAACAAACATACTGGGTCTTAGCAAAGCGGGGATCTACACAAATCCCACCCACATTAACAGCTCAGGCAGATTGAAGTGAGGTATTTTAAGCTTAGAGGAATCTTGCTTTTGATAAAATCTCAAGGGCAATTGTTACTTATCATTTCACTGAAACTCGGCAACTTCGGCTCTGGCCTAAGGTGACTGAGAAGGACTTCTAACTCAATAAAAATGCAACAGGATGCACAGCTGCTGTGGCTGGAATTGAAATGCATGATTCTTTAGCAGATTCTGATCTTCTACTCATGGATTTTTTCCTTTCTCATTTCCAAAACTAGTAGTCAAACCACGGCTCCATGCCACAGTTAAAAAAAAAAGTAATCTGGACCAAAATGTAACAAGTTCTTCCTTTTACCCATGCTCAGCTTCACCAAGTTTATTCAATTTTGGTATGGTAGGTCTCATATAATGTGTCTATATCATTCCATCCAAATAGACTAGTACTTACACATAGCTTTTCTACTGAACATGAGCACAAAGAGTTAAAGACACTTTTGTTTATTCATACAGTGTTTTATTCTGTGTCATTTAAGATCCTTCTGACTATCCCACAAACATCGAGGGGTGCATTTGGTACAATTTTGGTGCATTAGCGTACCCAGGAACACGGCAACACATAGATTAGGGAACACGGCAACACATATATCTATATAGATATCTATCTATATCTATATCTATATATCTATATAGATATAGATAGCCATACATTACACTGATAATGTATAAAAATGTAAATATGTTTTACTTTCAAAACAAATTAAATGGTTGTTTGAAGTTTCAGTTACAGAATGAACTCAGAGGAAATAAGAGGCAGGGCCAATATTAAAAAAAAAATCTGGAAAAGGGGAAGACTTGTGGAATAGTAATGAGGCTGTATAATTTGTTCAAGGAAAGTTCAAAAAGAGAATAAAACCCAATCAATAATCAGAAATAAGTTAGTAAACACACCCCAAACTGAGGAATGATCATCATTGTTTTTGTTGTTTCATTTGGTGACAAAACTGGAACTCTAAGCTAAAATAAGCCAAATCTTATAAAAGCTTTTTGGTTTCTATTCAGTGTACTCCTTTATCATTTTTCTCCTTTATCATTTTGTATAGTTCTTTATCTTTTTGTATATATTGTTTTTATGTTCAGTTTTTGCAAAAAGCTCCTATACAAACATAACCACACTGAAACACACAGACAACAGATGGGGCATTAGAAACCTTTAATGTTCATACCAACAGAATCCAACCGTTGAGCTTTTCACACATTAACAAACCGCTGCCCAGCATCAAGATGACACAAAATGAAACACTGCACAATAAATGTGCAAATAAAATACCCAAACAGGAATCACAGCCTTTAAAACGAAAGCAAAGACTTTGCAGCCCTGAAGTTCAAGGCTAGATATAATGCTGCCACCTAGTGTTCAAATCAACAGAAAAAAATCTGTTAAATCTAATTTAAATAATAAAACTAAAATCGAATCTATAACAAAATGGAATCAGGAATTCCTGAAAGCCAACCATTGCCAAAGATTGCTTAGCACTTACAGCATATATATGCCACTCTAAGAAGGCACATGAATAATTATAATATTAATGTAGTACTATGTCGATCCAGGTCTTCTTTGCACACATACAGTGATGGCGATGCACAGATTTACCAAAATCTAATAATAAACAATTCAAAGAAACTTTTTGTGTTGTGAACCAGAACAATGACAAAAAAAAAACAAAAAACAAAAAAACAAAAAAAAACAGGGTGCCATGATCACGGCGTCAACTCAAAGGAAACGCCACGTGCTTCTCATATCTTCTCATTGGCGTGATCATTTTTGAATTGCTGCATGCAATCCCAGCCTGCTGGTGAATTTTTCCCTATCGATGTTCTTGTGCTCCGGGACGTGTCTGAAGGTGCAGTCGTCCCTCGTGCATCCTGTCGTCCTCCAGAAAAAGCACTCCTTCTTGTATGTGCTACAATATGAAAAACAAGTGATAAATCATTTTAAAAATTCAGTTCTGGTGATGAATGATAAAATTTAAGTTAAAAAGAAAATACATTCATTGTTCTTTAAAAAGGCCAAAAATCACAGAAATAATCTCATCACAAATCTGGAACTACAGGCCCTGATGTAATACAATATAACGTTATCAGGTCTTATTTGTCTCAATTCATCAAAGGAGAATAAAATCTAATCTTGTGACAAAGTGAATCAGTGCTTTTCTCAATAAAAGGAAGAATGTCCTTACCTTGGGCGAGGGCAGCGGTCAGTAGCAGCTAATTTGGACCCACCGAGTTCAGGGTGGACTTTGTAGGGGTATCGCACCGTCAGCGGAGCCCCCTCGAAAATCATTCCCTGGAGAGTGAACAGACCTTGTTAATCATCGATTACTGTGACCGTGGTTTTCTTGAGTGTAATTTATCAATGATTTATCATTCGGGTTGGTGCAACACAGATGCACTAAGAGTTTACGTGACCTATGATCACCGTTAGTGGGGCCACTACTGTAACAATAAATAAAGAAGACTACACCAACAGGCGTGAGTGCAGTGTGTAGATGGCAGGTAGCTGCCGTGGAGACAGAACGGGTTAGTCTTATTACTTTATGTGCTTATATTTGTCTTCCATTAAATACCAGTTTACCAGAGATGTCTGCTGCCTCTGCATTTACTGGCCAGCTGCACTGCAGTGTAACAAAGAGCATAAGCAGACTCTTGGAAACCCACAGACTCAAAAACCTACAACACTGGACTTACAGTCAGACTTTACTCACACTATACAAACCTTAGGTTTCATATCACAGTGCTGAGTCGAAGGAAAAAAAATCTAAATGTGCATCACAATCCAAAGACTAAAGTTCACTGTCTTGTCTTGCCTGTGACTCATGCTGCTCTACACTACACATGTGCTGCACCCATGGCTACGTTTGACACACGGGTTTTGTCCCTGAATGTAACTAGATATAACTCACTGCAAATGGCAAATGGATACATACATTAATACACTGGATGGCTTTATCACAATCTTCCTTTCTGGTGTAATTCACAAAGGCACACTGTTGCTCCAGGAGCATCTTGATGCTGTAGATGGCCCCAGCTCTGAGAGGGAGAAAGGAGCGAGTGTTGAAATGATCGATGAACTCACTACTTAACTGACAAAAAAAAAAGACCCAGCAACTGCTCAGATCATATTTTGGTTTTTCTTTTCTAATTTCAAGCCTACAACATGAGAGTGCTGAGGAAGATCCTCACACAACAATAGCATTGCCATAGCTCACCTGCTAAAGAGCTCGTGGAGTTTTACATAGGTGACAGTAGGCGCCAATAATCCAGTCCAAACAGGGAAAAGTTCTCTTTAAAACAAAACGGCAAGAATAAAAACATTCAGTTTTAAATTGATATGCTCTATGATTAAGCAAATAACGTTAAAAGCTTGAAAGGAAATCTGAGCCCACTTCCTCTCAACATCAAACTTACAGTCACATTAAAATACTCCAACTACATACACAAACTTATACACAGCACATCCAAGGTGAGACAAATCAGTCGGAGACCTGCAGAGTGATTATCAACCCCCCCCCCAAAAAAGCCCTTAAAATATTGCAAAAAGAAAACTATAATTTCATAAACACCCCTTTGTTTGAATTTTCGCGTACATATTAATGAGGACTTACGGTTTTGGACCATTCCTGGAGCGAGGGGTCGGCGACTGAGACTTTGATCTGTTTTGGCCAAACGCGTCAGACTCTCTCATCTGCTGCATTCGTGGGCGGCTTGGTTGTAGGACAGTCCACTCTCCCACATCGTCATCATCATCATCATCATCGTCATTATCACTGTCATCATCTTTCAGCCCTGCTGGTGGGTCTGCTGTCTCTTTGCTGGTGGCAGGAGCTGTGCAGACTGAACAAACAGTACAGTCATGTTCACACTTGACTGGAATTTATATATTTTTATGATTTAACACAAAATCACAAGTGGTGACAACACTGTTCTTTTAGATGAGGTGTAGATTTGCTCTTTTTTTTTTTTTTTAACACAAAAGCAATTTTCACAAATCGACTAACCCTACTCAATCATGGCAAAGAATGTAGTCTTAACAGTGCCGACTGTTGTAGTGCAGTCTTTATATACCAGGACGCTGTTGTTGTTACAACATTTTATTTACCTCCAGGACCTGTGTTACTCTCACTGGCAAACAGAGCTTCCACAGCTTCCTCTAGTGCACCGTGAGTTTTCAGGGCTTCAGAGCTCACTGCCCAGCTGAAGCCCATTTCCTGAAATCATACAAACATACAGACATTAAAGCCACAAATGATTACTTTATTAGCCCAACACACACACACACACACACACACACACACACACACACACGTATCCCAAAAAGAGCTTTTCATATGAATCTGTGGGAGGGAAACCAATGAATCAGACTTTTGTTTTGTCTCATTTCCATTTTTGCAAAGCGTCTCCTACCATGAGGTGCAGCGTCTGTGCTCGTTTCAGCTCCTGTGCGGCTTCAGCACTTGTACTTTCCAGCCTCAGGACCTCTTTGTAAATCAGTGAGGCTTCGTAGTATCTCTGGGAGAATCAATGTTAGGATTTGAAATTAGTTGGGGAATTTACAACAAGTTGTAGGATTGCGTTATTACACATACAAAACCGCCAAGTCTTCTGTTTTTAAACGAGCATGCTTAAAGAGGTTCTGATTGCGCCACACGGCATTTTGGAGGATGCAGTCTGTTACTGTCTAATAGCACCGGGCTCTTCACACAGGGACTCCTGTTATGCTGGTAATGAGGGAATGCTAAATAACAGAAAACACCCGAGTATGATGCAATGCAGCACAAGCAAGTATCTGCAGTTCCTCTATTGTTCCACAGAAGTATGTTAATCCCCAGAGATCTCAGTGTCAAAATGCCCATCTAAATCATATTTACAGCTACAGCAAAAAAACCCCAGCAAAATATAAGCTGTGTCAACTGGATACCTTACCTTAAGACCACAGAGAGCTTTCCCTTTCCTAAATAAACCTTTTATCCAGTTTGGTTCCATGGAGAGTGCAACGTCAGCATCCGTGAGAGCACTTTCATACTGCTGTAGTCTTTCAAAACAGAGGGACCGATTTCCAAATAACCTGAAACACAGCGAACAAACATTTATGGCCATTAGCAGTTAACAGCTCCTGGTAGTTCTAATGATGTCAATTTAAGTCAATGTTCTTACTTAAATTCCTTTGGGTTGAATTTAATAGCCTCAGTAAAACATTTTACTGCCTTCTCGTACTGCCCAGAGGCAGCCAAACGATTCCCCATGTCTGGAAAAGAGAAAAAAAACTGTTGTGTCCTGTTTGTATTTTGACTTTTTTTTAACATAAGGCTCTCAATGATGATGGATGGAAAATGTCACTTACTGGCAAACTCAATGCTTTTCTTTGCATACTCCTCTAATATGGGATCCATTGATTTCTGTATAGAAACCCCCCCCCAAAAAAGTCTGGTTGATGAATAATATTTTCAAAGTCGTACTTTGAATTGAAAAACACATTTGCGTTGTGGTTGCTAGTAAAATCTAACAAAAGCCTCATCCAGCAGTATGACTGAGCTGAAATACTGAGGGTTGAGGTAGGAGCGCAGAGGGTTTTGCAGCATGCTTACACATCACATTAGATAATGGTTAGAGGGATATTCTCTGGGTCAAACGGAGTCCGAACAGAATGTCCCAAACTACAATCAGTAATATTAAAATGATCAAGGCTAGGCAGGGGGTGTTTTTGTGTCTGTCTTTGTGATTCCAGGAAAAAGGAGCCAAAGCAAATTAAATCCTTTAAAACGACAGATATTTCTCCTGTACTTTCCTTCTAAAAAAAACTTTGAACACAACACTACTGGCAGTCCTAAGATTGACTGCTAAAGTCCCACTCAAGCAGGCCTAGAGACCGGTCAGTGACCCCTTGGTGACTGTCAAGTAGTTATGGAGAAGTGCAACCGTGTGCACAGGCAAGCCAATGAAGCAAACAAACTTTCCAATGCTCTCTTTCCACTCCCCCAACTTTCTCCTCCCCTGTACTTAAAATATACGGGAACTGAGACAGTTTTTCCACATGAGCTTGGAGCTATGTCAACGGCCACTGTTTGACACAAGCATTACAACTGCCAGCCAATACTGGCTAACAACAGAGTAACAACAGAAGCTTCTGAGGACAACACAGAGGAAATGTTACCCATAGTGACATACTTGAGTTATCGGAGAACAGAGGTTATGACATTAATAACCTCATGTTTGCATGTGAGATGCTGACTTGTTTGCATACAAGCAAACATTTGTCAACCAGTTGGGGAATATACATTTATGTTGCCAGGGGGCACCAACCAGTCTCCAGGTAAAGTGTCAAAACATTCAGCAATTTGGGAGCAACAGACTTTAGTCTTGACCTATAAGAATATGTTTTCAAGATTCCCACCTCTTTACTGGTTTCAGCTTTCTCTTTCTTTCTAACTTCAGGTTCCTCAGTGATATTTGGATTTTCCACTTCAGGCTGTTGAACTGCAGATAATTTACTTTCCGCCTTTTTTCCTCCTTTTTTCTGTTTCTGAATCCACGTCTCCTCAGGCGCCGATTCAGCAGAAGCAGCATATGAATTATTGAAATCCAAATCCTACGGAGGATAAAACAAGGTGGTTGTTTTGGGGATAATCATCCGAAAGGTGCTCTTGTGAAAAGACTGTCATTTAAAATACGCACGAAAAATAGTGTTGCATATTTACATATAATCTGATACTGTTAAAGCTCTACCACTTAAAAGAAAAGGTTGCCTTTCTGTTCCAAAAAACTGAAATTTACAACTCTGACAGACCTTTTGCTCCTCTTCCTCGTTCTCATTCATCTTCACAAGATTTTTTTCTGCAGTATCAGCACCAGTCTTATCACATCTGGCTGCCTCAGTTGCCTTTTGAGTTTTATCGCTTCGTGAGGATCCAGTTGTTTCTGCATTACTTTCAATTATAGTCTCATCATCTTCTTTTTCAGAGGAATCTGACTTGCCTTGTTCTTCCTCCTGAAATAACATAAACAGCATTACAAACAATCAGAGCAGCTTTAAAAATACCTTTCTGTCTGGATTTTCCACTCTGACACTTGCATGTACACACAACAAGGATAAAAATAGACTCACAGGTGAACCGTCTTTAACTGCACTCTCCTTTTCTAGCCGCTTCTTTTCTTTTTTACGCTGCAACAAAAGACAGAAAATTCTGGTCAAAAAAAAAAGCAAAACGCCAGCATTGCTAGAACGTTAAATCCTAATAAGTATGCATATGCAGACCATTTTTTTACGCTTGTTCTTCTTAGTTTTCTCCTTACGCCTTTCCTCTTCTTCTATTAACTCCTTTGCAATTCTATCAGCTTCCTGGTGAAAAAAAAAAAGGTAGTGTCAACTAACGTTCCAATAAATTCCCAAAAAAGATTAAAATCTGACAGAGTGCAAACAAGATAAATTGCTTTGGATAAAATTACCATTTTAAAAGATAAATATAATACTGCTTAAAGTTTTTTCAATGCTTTGGTTTATTCCCCACAGAGTACGTGAGTCAGAGAGAAAGATATGTCCTATTACAAACCAGACACAAATATTAAAGAGATCGTTCCTTGTTTCATTTCCCAACAAGTGCAATAAAAGGGCAATACCTCATCAGTGAGCTGTTTTATTTGCGGATGTGGTTCTAAAGTCCTGTTAGCGGCCCTGCGTTGATAATAACGATCGTCGTCGTCGTCGTCATCATCTGAATAAACGATATCTTCCTCCAAAGGATTTAAAAAATTTAAACCTGCAAGTTATAAAAGACAAATACAAACACGTGATCGTCACTCCACGATAACACAATGCAAAGATCACACCAAATTCCCTGCTGTTTAATCACAAAAGTGGTGAAAAGAACCACAAAAAAAAAAAAAAAAAACACACCACCTGGGAACAAGTAAATAACAACATTTTTAAGTAAATGAACTAAATCAAATCAACTACTACAGCTTTTTAAAGAAAGTTCCTCCTCACTGTTACAAAAGTGTCATAAGCATCTACTTGTTACACTCAATACATACATGAAATAAGTGTTATCAGTTTAGTTGGATTTCTTGTGGCTATAACAGAGGTGGGGGATATACAGCAGCTTTAGAATTAAATAACAACATTTCAAGAACATTTGCAATAATTAGATTTTGGCTGTTGTGGGAAATATCTGTTATCTGTTAACACCGTTTTGCTGATGCTTGCAGCTTGGACACAATAAGTGTAAATATAGGTAAATTTCCATCAGTCTTTTCTAATGAGCAACTGTCACTGATGACATGCATCCTAATTTGAACCGAATCTACTGAAATAAGGTCCCACGGGTGCCAGCAGCATTATGATGCAATAACAGTGACACAGCATAATTCTGATGCAAGTGCAAATGTAGCCTTATACTTAATTTCCCTACAAATTAAGTATAAAATAACTGCTCAACACTTTCAGCTCTTGAGCAGCCTGCACAATTGCACAGAACACAAGTTAAAAAAACCAAACAAACTCAAAAACAATTCCTACCTGGGATGTAAACAGCTGCTTAAAACCCTGCTTTACCACCATGTAGCCATGTCAGCAATTTCCATCCAACAATTGCTCTTCCTGTCACATGGAGCACAACTAGCAATTGCTCCAACCAAGCTTGGTGGGCTCATTTTCTTACATTTGGGCCACACATCACTGCCAGCACCTCCTCCTTCATAACCTGGTTATCAATGTTGGGAGTTTGACTGAAGTGGTGAAACAAGTTTGTTGTTTCCACCTTTAGCAGGAGCATTTTTTCTGTATATTAAGTCTTGTGCTTTAATGGAGCACACTGAAGTAGCTCCCTTTTAAGCTGCTAAATCCTCGTAGGAGTCTGATCCACAGCTCTGCCTCTCAGGCATAACCGTGCTCGTCTCATTGTTGTCCACTAAACAGATGGCGTTGCTATATCAACAAATTTGTGATATGACAATTTTATATCACGTAAAAATTTATACTGGTATTATGGTAGGCAAATGGCTCAAGAAGATGTATGTCTGATATCCCTTCCCATTCCTTCTGTTTCCTTACTCTTCCAAATGTATGCTCAGTGTTTCCTCCCTCCTCTATTTAACCTTAGATTATTCAACACTGCGCTTGCATCAAAGCAGACCAATCTCAGTTTATATAAAAAGGAAAAAAACAACAACAGCTGAGCAGCAATGCTTAAAACTACAAGCCTATACTAAAGCTTGATTTCAAGCTTGATTTCCTCTTTAACATAACTTGTAACAGCAGTTTCAGAGAATGCCTTACCAAAAAAGCCAGGCCGGATAGCATTCAGGAAATTGCCAGAAGGATCTCGTCCACTCAGGTAATCTACCATTGATTCCTATAAAGAAAGAAAACAAAGAAACAAATAGTTAGCATCCAACATATTTACATGTTTAAAGAATGAATCTGCTGTAAAATAAACTACAACTGGTTTGGTTTGTAATTAATAGTTTCAGTATTTTTAAAGCAGAACTGCAGCCTGCATTTCACAGGTTCTTGCTTCTTGCAATCAAATGTTTGCTGCTTGGATTCCTCTGTTGTTATCACATGAATATCTTTCATCCTTTTATACATGAAGGGGGTCAGAAGTTCAGAAAATGCTAACAGGTGGAATTGTGAGTAGAGAGTTATTAAATTACTGTGACATTATATGAATAATTTCCTTTGATACTAATTTGTCTCTAGAATTAGGATATTCATTCTCCTGTTGACTGACTAATTGATAATGATTAAACAAGTCATGTCTCAAATATGATGACTTCCAGCGTTCCTTTGTTTTATGTCATTATGAGTTTACTACCCCAGCTTCTTTTTCATTAGCACATCTTATCTTCACCAGCCTGGGACACAAAGCACAATACAAAAGTCTTAAGCCACCCTTCCTTTCTTTATATCAGTTCTTCAGGCTTTCTGAAGGGTCTTTTTTTTTTTAAAACATTGGCTTATTTACCACTCTTTTCCCCTCTTGTACCAATATTTTTGTTCGTTTACATAAAAATATAAAAAAGAGACACCTAACTCAACTAACCAGAAACGAGCTGTGGCTGAAGTATACCAAATTACATGAAACGGGACAGAAAAATCATAAAAAGTATAACAGGAGTTTCTTCAGCAGTGCCTCTATTTGTTTTGGGGCTAAATTTCAGAGAACGGCGCTGGGATTATGTCAAAATTGATGGAATTATGAAGACAGAAAACTACCCTCACATTTTGCTCTACCATGCAAATACCTTCTGGAAAGAGTCTCACTAGCAACGTCGTAAGGATGACATTGCCAGTGTGTTTCAAACAAACACTATCAGTCCACAGTCTGGACCTCAACATTTATGGAGCAGTGTGGGATCATTGTGACAAAGAATGGAACAAAAAGCAGCTTGTTAAAGAAATAAAGTAACTCCGAATAAACAGCGTTCGCTGTAAGACTGCAAGCAAGACGTCTGCTTTATTACACGCTGACGAGCCACCATGACCACACCTAACATCATAATAACCTGTTTTTCTACATCTGTGATAACACTGTAATAACAACACAGCAGTTTTATGGCTTTAGTCATACTCACGTGTGTGTGCATTAGTCTCGAGTTTTCTCGAATTCTGGGCATGGCTGTCCCACCTGGCAGGTAGAGAAATGGAAAAATAAACTTCAAACATATATTTAAATACTCAAGGACTAGCATGTAACGTCGGAGCGTTAACATTAAAGGTGGTAAAAACACAGCAGCGTCACCTTCGCGCTCTCTGAAAGCCACAATAATACGTCGTTAGCTGGTAAGCTAAACAGCGACATAAGCTCAAACAAGTCAATTTCTTGGTAAATGAAACTGATGGTCAGGCCTCCCTAATAAGAAATAACTATCACTGCTTTATTCTTACCTTTCACAATCTTTCTAGGCATGTTATTATTTCTGTGAAGTGTCGTCCAGAAGCTGTGTTTATATATATATATCGTTGGATAAGCAAATTCTACAGTACAGTGATCCCTGCTTCCTGCTTTCTGCTTGTGGCGTCGGATTTCTTCTTCTGCTGCTCATTTAGCCACCTGCGCTTCTTCTTTGACGTTTTGCGGAAAGCTTTAATCATTAATGTTGTATTACTGCCATCTTGTGGTAGTGGATTTGTGTGTGTGTGTGTGTGTGTGTGTGTGTGTGTGTGTGTGTGTGTGTGTGTGTGTGTGTGTGTGTGTGTGTGTGTGTGCTGTTTAACTGTGACACTAAATAATATTAGAGAGCTCACGACGTCACAAGCCTCGAAAGACGCAAACACAAACTCATGATTCAGGATATTCTTCTTCAGGTGAGATGTGTGTTCATTTAGTAGTTTATTTCAACCTTTATAAGGATTTGTAAGAAAAATGCATCACTTGCAATGTTTATTGTTGTTCTTTGTTGTCTCCATGGGAAACATGCTTTTCTTTTTCATGTATTATTTATCTATTAATTTCTATGATGTGGAGTTGCTGGTGTGTTTTTGGATCATTGTCTCGCTGTATAACCAGCTTCAGGGTATAGATTACCTGAATAAACACAAAAGGTAATTTGTAAATGTGGATATCATTTATTCAGTTAAAAAAAAAAACCATTATAAAAATCTACCTACCAAACTTGGTAATGATAGTGTAATGACCTTGGAGCTGATTTGCTGCTTCAAGGTTACTTGCTATAATTGATGAAACCATGAAGTCTGCTCTCTACCAGAAAATCCTGAGGAAGAATGTCTGGCCATCACTCCATGTCTTGAACTCCAAGAACACATGTGTTATGCAGCAGGACAATTCCACCTCTGATGAACTCAAACTAGGGCAAAACAAAAACAGAATAAAGGCTTTTGAGTGCCTAATCACATTTAGGACTCAAATGCAATTGAAATGCTTTGGCGTGACCTTAAACAGACCGTTCAAACTGAAAAGTTGAATCAAAAATATTTTTGCAAAGAAGAGTGAGCCAAAATTCCTCCACAGTAATGTGAGAGATTCATTGCCACTTGTGGCAAAATTCTTTATAGTACAGTCAGTTTTTAAATGACTTTTTCATACTGGTTTCAATAATTTATTTCCCTTAATAAATGAAATCATTATTTAATAATAGGTTATCATTTGCCTTATATGAACATTTGTTTGATCCTGTGAAATATGACAAATATGCAACAAAATAAGAAACAATTAAGGAGGAACTACGTTTTCACAGCACTATATTCAGTGCTGTGCAAAATTCTTGAGCTACCCCTGATTTCTTCATATTTTGCTAGGAAAATGGGAAATACAGTGATTTACTGAAAATGTAAATCATTGTATTTCTGTGCAAAGCCAGGCCAATTCTAATGAGCTTGAAAGTCAGTCTCTTGGATGACCGCCTTTATTCTTCAATGCAACCTGAACTCTTAGATAAGCTTTCTAGTCAGATTTTGTATACTTGATTAAAGAAATAGGAACAAATGTTGTGTTTTTGTGACATGATCCTGGTAGCAAATGATAGAGATAAAGATATGATATAAAATTAGTTCTGTTATGTGTAGACACAACACTGGTTCATCTCTTGAGTTCATCTCTTGAGTTAGGTGCCTTGAATGATTCACAGGGCACTGTTAAGTGGCTTAATAAACAAATAAACAACAAACTTTTTCTCAGAAAATGGTCAAGTATAATAATAACGTGCTATTCTGAAACAAAATGGGGGTTCAAGACTTTTGAGCAGTACTGTAAATAATTTAGTTTGTATTTTTAAAATACAAATACAAAATTTTTTTAAAAAAATGATATTATTGTATTTTTGTGGTAATATTTTGTGCTTTTAATGATTATAGAGTTTTTAGTGATGATATTTGAGTTCTCATTTGTTAAATGAGCTTTTGTTATTTTGTTTTTATCCTGAAATCGGTGACGGAACTTTAACCCGGAAGCAGTGGAGTGTTATTATGCTAATGATGTGTCATCAGGACTGAGGGTGGGAAGTTTAGGGAAAAATAAGAGCGGCGGGCAGTGGTTTGTACTTGTCTAGGGGGTAGTATAGGACATTTAGAAAATCCTTTCTTTGTGACAGCGCTGTCATAAAGTTGTCGCGATAGCAGGAGTGTAATACTGGGCGCATTTCTTCCATAACTGGACTGTTAGCAGCAAAGCTAACAGGCTGTTTCTCGTCTTCTTGGGTCCGGACGGGACGGAAGAGGGATGTCCTGCAGCTTATTTGAGTTCTGTCGGCTTCAAGAGTTCAAAACGGTCCGGCACTTCTTGTTTCGGAACGAGAAAAGCGAGCCAGTCGAAGAGAAGAGTCAAACAGGTAACGATACAGGAGGAGGATAGGGGTCTTCTGCAGCTTCAAACTGAAGTGACAGTAGCTCAGATAGCAGCTCGCAGCATTAGAAAAGTGACCTCGGTGCTGTAAAGTGGTTTGAAAATGCGGATAAAGTGTGCATAACTAGTTTTGGTTAGTTGATTAGTTTTATCATGTTACAACGGAATAAATGAAATGTTCACCGCCTTAATGTGCCTTTTGTGAGTCCAGAATCAAAAGCAGCTTGCAGCTGTTTGCAGGTGAATCCTTGTATGGTTGTATTCAGGCCTGGACTCGTTTTGCACGCAATGTTATATGCATCATTTCGTTTTTCCGCTATGTGGAAGTCAATACAGAAATGCTACTATATTACAACCTGTTGATGTCAAACATATGGGGTGTATATGAAAGATGAATGTAGCTTCCAAATTTGAAAAGGAAACGTCTTAAACCTGCATTATTTCCACATGGTCAGCAGGGGGCGACTCTTCTATTTTAAAAGAAGTCTGATCGTATAGATGTCCATGAGAAAATGAGCCTATTGCTCATTTGATCTGTGACCTCAGTAAGCACTTTACCGATATGTTTATAGGCTCAGTCGTTAGTTTTATGTCTGGTTAGTACATTTTAGTACTACTAGAAGGAAAAACAGGACATGATTTGGGGTGGGCCTACCTCACGATTGTCAAGTGTGAGGGTCCCTTAACTGAAGGACTTTCTGACCATACTGAAGATGGATGTGGTGAAAGTGTTAGGAGTATGTCACAGTATAGAACATCTCGTTTCCTGTCATGACTTTGGGGGAGGTGTTTTATCAACCATGTGAAGTTTAAGTGAATTTGAAATGTTGTGCACCAATTTGCAAGACACATAACTTTGACACAGAATATTTCAGCGTTTGAGAAAAGAACCATGGGCCGATTACAGCATGGTCATTAAGCTCAGTATCAAGACTTCCTCATAGCACGGATGGCCTCATCTGAGATGTTCTTTTGGCCGATCACATCATTCTAAATCTTCGGTGTGATTAATGTGTTTATTTTGGCCAAACAATAAATCTGTAGCTAGACGCCAGGTAGCAAACAGTTATATGTCAACTATCCCAAGTTCACTAATCCACCAAATATTGCTGGTATTAGGTTGTTGTTTGCATCCATCAGTCGGAGGAGGAGAAATCTGCAGGTCTTTTTAAGTGTGAGTCATTGCACATGAGGTCCCTGAGGGTGTCACTGCAGGATGCTCAGCAGAAAGGACAGATAGAAAGGGTGCTTGGATGTGTTGCATTCATGCGTCATTTCATACTGATGCCTGCAGACACACACGCACTGTCGTCATGGGGACACTGAAGTGCCAAGGCGTAAAGCAGCAGGATTTCCTCCTGATTTCTGAGCTTTACGCTGTTGCTATATTATTAGTTCATTTCCCTTTGGCACAGAGCTTCTGACTGCTCAACTTTAGCTGCCACAGTTATGTAGTTATATGACTTCCGCACCCCTTCTTTACAGTTCTTTCAACTGTATAGCAGAACTTAACATGTTAACATCCTGCTGCATATAACAGGTTTGATTTTTTTATAGCTAATTTTCTCTTTCATAACATTGATACAAGGGATAAATATTTATATAACTCACATGTTTAAATTTTGTTAAAAATTTCTTAGGGATTATTAAAGTATTCTGATTCTGATTAATGCTTAAAGTTTGCTTTTTTGACATGTCAAAGAAGCTAACTCAGGCGGCTGTAGCTACTAACTGTCTGCCAGGGTTCACCTCAGCTAATTGGACTCCCTAGACTGGACCTCTTTAGTATGTTTGTCCGTTTGGTGCCCAATTACCTGAGAAATTATTTTGCTTGCTGTGCAGTTAATTGTGCAAACAGACTGTCAAAAAAATCTGCGCTCCAGCTCATACTCGAATACTTTGTTTGGCACTTGCTATTAAATAGCTGGTACCTATGAATGCAGCTTGCTAGCTTAGCTAGCTGATAACTTGGAGTTCCATCATGTGGCTTCAAAAAACCAACACACATTTCGAGTCTTTTGAGTTTATCTTAGTCACTGCATTCATCTCTTCTCTACACTCTGTTTTAGCCACCGTACAAGCATCACAAACTTGACCCATTTTTAAAATTTATTTTATTTATTTATTTATTTGTTTCCTGCCTCTTACTCAGAAGATAATGAGCTGTCTTGGGACACCTCTGACTGGGAGTCGGCATGGGAAGGTGGTGATAATAAAGAGGAGGAATCCACCTCTGATAAAAAGGTTTGTCTCATTGTGGAATGTGACATTATTGGTGTTTTAAGTTGATGTCTATTTATTTACAAGGAAAGAATGTGTCATTCTGTCATTTTTCTTAAAGTTGTCTGTGTGCAGTGATGAGACCTGCGCAGTGTCCTGCGCTATGTGTCATGCATGTCGTATAATGACATATAATAATATCGTTAATGAAGTTACAGCTAGCTGGATAACCACCACCACTTTTGCTATTACAGACATTAATGTTTTGTGCCATTACACAATTTACTGATGGCTAAAATTAGTAGTCTTTGACAGCGAAGCTAATAAGCATTTTCACTCAGATGTGATTTTGCTAGCAGTAATGTTAGCAAGCAAGATCCAGTCAGCCTGCTACCTGTAATGCATCTATGCTGCATGGATGCTGCAAAATCCTGTCTGAAGCCACATCAGCGTTAGTTTTCTTTTAGTCCATGTGTGGGGTTTGTGTTGGACTTCTGTGTTGGGTTGGTGTGGTCAGACATTGTCAGTTAAAAAAGCCTTTAGCAATTCAAAAGTAGGACCTATTTTACATTTGAATCAACTACTGATAATATTGTCATTGGCTGTGACATAGGACAAACACTCATTTTATTGTTACAATGTCATATAATATTAGAATATAAGCGCTCAATGTGCACTTCTAAAGGTGGCATAGGTCTAAAAATCTCCTTTGCTCTGCAGGTCGCGGATGATGCTGGCGGGCAGGGTGAACCGTGGCTGCAGGACTGTGTCGTGTCCCTGTCGCCCTGCGCTGACCTGCTGGTGGTGGCCCGTGAACAGAAGGCGGCCTTTCTCTCAGGTCAGATTCTCAGACACGCACACCCTGATCTGTGACTCTGGAGTTTTCTTTCATACTGTTCGTTTTGTGTCTCACTATGGAAAAGCATCCCGTGTCCTCATCAGATGCTCTCATACGACACCACTAACCCTCATGTCAGGAGGGCCTAGGACCCTTCTATTTAATACCTTTTTCACAGAAGCCTGTTGACAAATAGACTATTGGGCACTAAAGTGTCCACAAATTCAAGCAGGAGCAGCTCATGAGCAGCACCAATAATTTCCTCTAGCTAGTCGTGGTGTGGTGTAGTAATACTTTTACCCTTGGAAGTAGAAGTGTTTCCCGAAGCAAAGTAGAAACAAATTGCTAATGAGGTGTCGGTAGAACAACTATCAGGATGCGCTACCCATTACCACTGATACGCTTGTTAGTTTCTCATCAGGTCTCTGTCACTATGCAGAGACTCTTCCATTACACAGAGACCTTCTGTCTCAGGCACAGGGGGAGCTGTTGCACCCCTCACCAAGAAAGGCTAGCTCTGTTTGCTTAGCCCCTGAGTGGTTCAACCTGAGCACAGCTGAACTCCCTCTTAGTGTTATTGACACTGTCCAGTGTGCTGGAGCATCCTCTACCAGCATGCTATATCAGCACAAGTGGCATTTGTTTGAAAAAAGGTGCCATCATACTTTAGTGATTTGCAACACTGACTTTGATTTCTTCTGGCCCTGATTGAAAAGGGGAAGGCCTTCTCAACGATCAAGTTGTATTTGGCATTTCAGCCTGCCGTTTGTTTTTGGGGGTTTTTTGGTTTAAGGCCAGCATTCCCTGGTGTGCTGCTTCACGAAGGCTGTGCAGTATAATTACCCACGTCTAGGCCACTCCATTGTGGGATCTTGCCACAGTATTGACTGGCTTTACCTGTTCCCTCTTTGAACCGCTAGAATAGGTTGAGTTAGTCTAAGGTTGTCCTTGAAGACACCCCTATTGTTTGCTTTAGCCAACCCAACAATAGGGCTAAGCATGTAGTTGATCCTGAATATAATAACAATAATATGAATGCAATGTAATAATATAAAGGTCAATATATGGCTTAACCCAAACTTTGTCACAAAGGCTATGTGCCACCTTTCACCTCTGAGCAACAGCAGTAGCTGCTTACTTTGTGTCCAATTTATGCAAATCCAGGTTTACCTGGACAGAACTAAGGGTTTTAGATTTAGTAACCAGTTGCTTTGTTTGTGGTTCTGATTGCTTTATGTACCTTTTTTCTTCTTGCTTGTCGTATTTTATTTTTGTCAGTGAAATTAAGGAGCTTCCCAACTTTTGAGTAAATAAAGTATGCCTCATCTTTCTTTATTCTTACAGCTAAATGGCGCACAGATGACAGCGGCAGAGAAGAGATGACTCTGGGAGTATCTTGGACTGGAACTCTTAGCACTGAGGAAGGGTGAGAAAACAATATGTTAACTTACACACAGTCATTGTGGAAAAGGTTGATAATGGCTCCTGTTGACGAATTATCCAGGTGATTGAATTGGAGGATGGAAGTGAGACAGATCAGTTATCCTTAGTTCAGTTTAAAAAGTGGACCTTTACTAAAATAACACCCCTACAGTTTTGATGAATGTAGAAATTCAGCTATAGAAACCAAAACAGTTTTTTGTACTGGGTTGAAACATGAAAGTCTCAAGTGGCCGTTAGAGGAACTGCAGTTTTTGACCTAATTTTTCAGACCGGCTACGTTGCTGTTTTACAAGAAGAAATTAAATAAGAAGTTGACAGTTTATCAGAAGGCAAAACACAATTAATACATTAAAAATTATGATAATTAAAAACCTTAGCTAGAATGTAAATACATCAAATATATGTGACAAAATATGACTAAGTCTGATTTCTGTTTCCTCATAGAGAGTGTGTGAGCAGCACCATTTGTATTCCCTTGGCAAGTCAGAAGAGGTGAGATTTATTTATCTGTGAACTAAATGAGGGGAAGTGCTTGTGTGTGTATCTTCACTTCATGTCTCAATACATTTTTCAGGAGCTCCACTGGGCGGCCTGACTGGACATGTGTAGTCGTGGGTTTTACATCTGGTTATGTCCGTTTCTACACTGAGGTACCTTTTTAATCTATAACGTCTTCAATAATTCTTTGAATTATAGACAAGAAAGTGTGATGTGACTGTCTCTCCCTTCATGCAGAGCAGTTTTGCTCAAATCAGAGTGCAAAGTTGCAAACATTGGCACTACTTTACTAAAACGTTTTAGGTAAAGCAGAATCAATCTGTATTGATTTAAAAAATCATGCATGGTTTAATTTTCTGCTAGAATGACATTGATATATTTTTTAAATGTTGATGTGTTTTCACCCAGCCCTGACTATCAATTGTGTCCCGTCAGAGCGGCGTTCTGCTCCTTGCCCAGCTGCTACATGAGGACCCGGTACTGAGGCTCAAGTGTCGCACTTACGAGATCCCTCGCCACCCTGGAGTAACTGAGCAGGTAACACACACCTGAAGCACTCTTCAAATTCAGAGAGGTGTGTGTGAGGATTATATTCATATTCAAAATCAAAGTGACAGTCTGTTTCAATTGTGTGATTATCATTGAGCATGAAGATTATAATCCTGATCTGTGAGCTAATGTTGATTGTTGATTTTTTTTTTTCCGTCTGCAGCACGAGGAGCTGAGCATCCTCTACTCTGCTGCAATGGTCACCATAGATGGATTCAGCCTCTTTCAGTCTCTGCGGGCCTGCAGGAATCAGGCGGCAAGAGGTACGGCTGCTTCTCTATGTCTTTGTAGGAAGAAAGTTCAGTCAGACATTTAGTTTGTGTTTGTGGCAGCAGTGTGTGTGCACAAAAAAGTGGCCACATCTATTTGCATTTATAATAGGGTATATAGCATGCCCCCCTGAACATTATATTCAGCTGCCCCTTTGGAGATACTCTCATCTAAAGTCAGATATCTTCCAACTTTATCATCTTGGACTGCAGCTGGTAGTCCTTTTTCTGCTCTGCACTTTCTACAAGGTGGTTCTCCAGGTTCTGGTTAGTGATCCACCAGAGATGAAGAAAGATTGGCAATCACAGGATGAGGGATCCACAAAATGATATCAAAGGATGGACCAGAGCTAGCTGGTTAGCAGTGCCTGAACTTTCAAAATTGCTCAGCAAGTAAACTGAACGTACTTGCAAATAGATTTAAAAATAAAAAAATTACATGCCACAGTGAGTCCCCAAATGTATATGGCCACTGTTAATATAGTCAGTATCAAATATATAATATATAAAGTGGCTCTCCTAAGTAAGTCAGACACTTTGATGAGAAGTTGCAACACATATGAGGAAAACTTTCTCCCTTCCTGAACAGGGAGGCAACAGACTTGTCAGCCTGACTGTATGTGGATTAGCGTGCTTACAATTGTAGTTAACCCCTCAAAAGCCAAAACTGAGCTGGAAAAAACAAAAAACATGCATAATCTCTCAGTACTGTTTGCAGTGTGTTAACAGAAGATGTTTTTCACTTGCTTGCTGGCTGGAAAGTGTTTGCCACAAAGCATTCAGGTACTAAGGTGAAACCAACCTACTTATACAGAACCCCAACCCCACAAACCCCACACACCCCACAAACACAATCACCTGAAGTATAAACAGTTTGGAGCGTAGTACCCAGATAACAATGAGTGTTTGGCCCAAACGTGGCCCACATCTGCAGTTTTCTTTGGGCCGTTTTTGGCCTTGATTTAGTGTCTGTTTGGCTGCTTAAACACACCCACAGGTCTGCCTCTCATGGGCCAAATATCAGGTGACGTTTCAGTGAAGCCTGGGCCTACATTTGCTAGAACCAAAAGTGGCCCCAGGTCAGGTCCAGATGTGTTTGCTATCTGGGGAGCCAAGCTTCAGCAGCATTTGATCTAGTGCTCTGTGTGTTTGTTGTCTGTTCCTATAATAACCCTGAATACTCTGTGTGACCCAAGACAAACCCTGTTTAGACCTTAGTAGAGTTAAAGTTGACTAATAGATAATTAAAAAAAAATACTGTTTTATTAAAGTTGTTGCTTCTTACTAACTTAGCCTCCTTGTGATCAGCTGCAGCAGCAGGTAATGATGTGATCCAGCCTCCTCCTCTGGCCTATAAGAAGTGGGGTCTGCAGGAAATGGACACCATTGTGGACCACAGCAGCGTGGGTAAGAGTGTTTGAGAGCTTTCCACTGATAATTCATGCTGGTGGTTGGCTGCATAATAATGGATATTATGATATTAAACAACATAATGTTTTGGATCTGCAGATGCGACTGTGTCATTCACATTTACAACATCAGATGAATTAGCCCTTCATTCATTTTAATAGAGCAAATAGAACTGGAGAGATAACACTAACCAGTGTTAGTCAAAAAAGACTCTATCCATCTGACGGATATATTATTCACCTTTACATATTTCAACTGAGACATTTACTCTTAAAGTGATAAATTCAGATGGAGAGTCTAAAGATTTATCTTTATGATTGATCCAGATGACAGTAAGTAACTCTTCTGCTTTTAGGCATCATGACACTGTGTGTCTTTGATCAAATGAAGAACGCATCTATCCTGGGAGGATTCAACGCCTCAGTCAAAGGCAGCCCCCCCGCCATGAGCCAGTATGTCACTGTAGGATCTGGGCCATACACGGGCTTTTACTATGCTATAGAGGTAATTATATTTTCAAAATGGGTATGTATCATGACTATAATCGCCTGCAGTTCAAAAATTAACAAAAAATCGCCTTTTTCTTGTGTCCCTAACTGTTTATAGGGGAGTTCTCAGCCTCTGCTGTCCCACGTGGCTATGGCAGTGGCCAGTAAACTCACCTCAGCCCTCTTCAGTGCTGCCAGGTGTGTGTGTGTGTGTGTGTGTGTGTGTGTGTGTGTGTGTGTGTGAAGCCCAATCACATGGTGTTCCCCAGGCTTAGGTTCTCTGTCCTATTTTAATTTTTTTTTTTTACATTTTTATTTTCCTAGATCATACAGTGATGATTTCCACTGCTATACATTTGCTATGCAGCTATATGTTTAAGCTGTGACATAAATATAATTTAAACTCTTCATTGTGCTCATTAACTTTAAATCCAAGTTCATTAATCTTGTAATTTTTCTCTGGCTTTCAAAGTGGTTTCAATAAATCTGTTTTTAAAGTCTGTGGTCATTCACTGTTTTGGGCACCAAATTATCTTCAAGTTCCAAAAGCAAACAAATACTTAGACACAACTAAGTCAAAAACGGTCCAGAGTCTTTGGGCTCCAATAAAATGATCCGACAAATGGATAGTTTTTGGAGGCTTGTATCAAAGCACAGGGCATAAGCACACAGGCGGCAAAGACAAATGCCTCATCCAGTGGAGAAGTTGTTTCCAAGCCAAAGTCAGGGGTCAGTGTGCTGGAAAGCATCTGGAGACGGAAGATCTGTGTTTGAAGTTTCCTCCTTACTGTTTCTCACTCACTTTTTCTTTTTCCTCTTTCTGTTTTTTCTGTCGTCACTTGTCATTTCCCTGTCAGCGGGTGGTTGGGATGGAACAAAAACAAGAACGAAGAGGAGGCTCCCCAGAAACAGAAGCCCAAGGTGGAGCCTGCCACCCCTTTAAGTATCAGGTACGAACTGGGACATCTAAAACACAAATCCAGTCGTCGTCGACTGTGTGCTGTTGAGACTGAAAACCTAATCTGACCTCACCACACTTGCTGCTCTCCTTTGCAGATTTGGTCTCCCAGACTCTCGGCGGCATGGCGAGTCGATATGTCTGTCCCCGTGCAACACGCTGGCTGGAGTGACTGATGACTTTGGCCGAGTCACACTGCTGGACTTGGCCAGGGGCATCGCCATTCGCATGTGGAAAGGTGAGGTGTAAACACGTGGAAGAACAACTAGTTGTGAGTGACACACATATGTAATAGAAACACATACATAAATTTGTTCCATAATCGCAGGATAGTGTCGCACATTTACTGCAGATGTGTGGCCTGTGCACCCATGATGCAAACCTCTTGTTCCACCACATGCCCAAGTTGCTCTTTTGGACTGAGATGTGGTCACTGTGGAGGCTATTTGAGTACAGTGAACTCACTGTCATGCTCAAGCAATCAGTTTAAAATGATGATTTGAGCTTTGACACTTCCTGCTGCAGCAGCCATTAGAAGATGGGTACACTGTGGTCATAAAGGATGTAATGGACACGGTCATCAACAATAATCAGTTGATGACCAGTTGGTACTAAGGAGCCCAAATTATGCCAAAAAACCATCCCTACAGCAATACACCAGCCCCAGCAGCCTGAACCTTTGATAAAAGGCAGGATGGATCGATGCATTCATGTTGTCAACACCTAATTCTTAACCTACTATCTGAATGTTGCCAGAGAAATTGAGCATCATTAGATGGGCTAGAAATGCAGCTCTATCTCATTGCATTTATAATTTCAGTATGATATTAAAATAGGTCTGTAGATCAGGTATTTTATACATTAAAAATGTCACAGCCCAATTTAAAATCTGATAATCTAATCTTTGTACAGGTGATCAGATGAAGGTGTTTCCTTTTTGTTTTCATAGATTTATTTTTAATCTTATGCTGCTTTTCTAGCTGGGGCCACTTTAAAAATAATTAATTAAAGAGCTTCCCAATGTAGCAGGAGTTGCCCTAAACACTGTAATGTTTATTTTTACTATGATTCCTTCTTCGGCCTGTGTCATTATTAATAAAATCCTAACAATGTCCCAATCATACATTTATCTCCAGGTTACAGAGATGCCCAGTTGGGTTGGCTGCAGGTTCCAGAGGAGCGTAGCGAGCGGGATTTATCCCCCTCGGCGTCCCTCCCCAGACGCCACGCTCTGTTCCTCGTCATCTACGCCCCTCGTAGGGGGATCCTGGAGGTTTGGGCAATGCAACAGGGGCCTCGGGTCGGAGCTTTCACTGTAGGCAAACATTGCAGGTACACACCGTGAAGCTCCCACATTTTCTTACTGAAGAAGAATCTCATTTGATCCTGAAGTTGGAATATAACAAAATATATGCTTGTACGGTGTTGCAGGTTGCTGTATGCTGGTTACCGTCTGATGGGGGTGAACAGTGTGACCAGTCAGGGTTGGCAGCTCCACACACAGCAGGTGTGTCTGCTTGATCCAATCACAGGAGTTCTGAGGACCGTGAACATTCCCTTCCACCTGGCTCTCAGGTTTGTACGCAGACTAAAAGGACAGGCTGTCATGTAGGTGTTTAAAATGAATGCAGGTGCAGTGAAAAAATCAATTTTGCAGAGTCTTGCCCACTTTCTTAGGTCAGATTTTCCCCACCTTTAAAAACTCTTAAATGTGACACAAAGAGTCATGAATATTTGACATTAGGTTGGATCTGAAGAGCTGCAACTTCCTGGTTCTGTGAGGTTAAAAAAAATCCGTTCTTGTCATAGGATTCCCACAGGTTGAATGATCATTCTTTACGCTTCAGCTGTAAAGACGGACTTTCTGAACTGAGCGCTGGTTTTGTTTTGGTACCCCAGAATATGTTGTGTGGCTATGTTTGCTATGTAAATGACTGGCTTTGGATACGTGCTAATTATTGTTAAGTAACATCCAGGTAAAATCTGTGAATTTTACTCACAGCAAAAACTCCTTTGACAGGTTATTGGTACACATAACCAAACGGTGAGAAATATGGGCGTGTGGTCCGACATGGTGCTCTCCTTCGAGTCGCGTGTAAAAGAGATAACAAAGACCGCCTTTATCATTTGAGGAACATAGCAGAATCAGACAAGTTTTGTTAAGAAACACTGCAGACGTTCTTGTCCGTGCATTTGTGTCTTCACGTATTGATTATTGTAATGCTCTTCTTTCTGGGCTACCAAAGAAAAGTTTTAGAGGTCTACAGCTGCAAAATGCAGCTGCTCGCATTTTAACAAGATCTGGGAAATTTGAGCACATCACCCCTGTACTAAGATCTCTTCATTGGCTACCTTGTCAGGTTCGAGCAGATTTTAAGGTCCTGCTGCTCACCTACAAGGCTTTAAACGGCACCTTCATACCTCTCTGACCTTTTACACCTTTATGTTCCATCCTGTGCGCTACGATCTCAGGACTCTGGCCTTCTAAAGGTTCCTAGAGCCAGAAAAAAGACAATTGGAGAGCGTGCCTTTTCTTTCCCTGCCCCGTTTCTGTGGAACAACCTCCCTCAAGATATTAGGCAGGCATGCTCTGTGGAGGTTTATAAAGTTATTATTATTATTATTATTATTGTCAGATAATTGCCTTAAAAAATCTCCAAAAGGCACAAACAAAAAACCTACTGCACGACGGCAGCAAAAGTCCCCTCTAACTCCATCTTTCTGTCTTTTTCACTTCAGTGATAAGAAGAGCGAGCGAGCCAAAGATATGCACCTGGTAAAGAAACTCACTACCCTACTAAGGAGCCGAGACATTGAGCTTGGTAAGTGCATGACGAGAGACGTCAGGTTTCATGTTCAAATATATTTCATGTGTTATACAGTATTATATTATTAATGACTCTGTGTTCTTTTAGATATATTGGAGAGTGAAGCCAGAAGCATCGTACTAGATATCAAACACCCTGCAGTTAAGAAGCAGGTACGACCAAAATCTGATGTGGTTATTGTTTTAAATGGCCCTGTTTTACTCTAATTACAGACTTCTCCTAAATCTAACCAACCTGCAACTGAAAACTAAATATAAATGGAAAAAGAGATTAAAATTAAAAGTCCGTTAAGTCTAAGAATGATGAAGCAACTTTTACTTTTTCTTTCACATGGGACAGAAACCCAAGTAATTTATCTTTTCAAATACTTGAACAGCCCTGATTGGTCCAGCAGCTCAATCCTGGGCCCCTGTTCAAGTCTCCTTGGGCACACTGACCCTATATGTAAATATCCTTTATTTTCCAGGTGATTTTAAATTGTGGTTGCAACCGAACTGAACACCACTGCTGCCATTATTCACTTAAAACTCTTCTTGTCAGTTGAATATGATGTTGTAATTTCAGTGTCTCCGTTTTCTTTCAGGCACTGGAGTCTCTTCTGTCAAATAAAAACACTCCTGTCTCTTGTCTTGTTAACATCACACGTGCCTTAGATGACACTTTGAAACGGCAAGGTAAAGTATACGTTTACTGATGAAAGAAATGTAATATGAAAGAAAAAAGTGTCAGGAACTTGTATCTCATAATTACCCTGAGCTTGTTTCTCCTTTTGTTTCTGCACTTCAGAGCCTGAGGAAGTGGATGCTGAGTTACTTCAGCTCTGCTCATCACAGCTCAAACTACTGCAGCTCTACACAGACATCCAGCAACTGCATTCTGCCGCAGATGTCGAGGAAACCGCTGAAAATGTGAGAACACACACACAGATTTAAAGAAATTAAGAGCTTCTTTAGAGGTGGTGAGCTAAAGCCTCGGTGCTATTCCAGTATTTCTTTCTTCCATCCTTGCAGGACTCCCTTGAAGGCATAGAGGAGGAATTGTCCCGTGTTGCACCGACCTTGCAGCGCTATGCCCAGTTCACACCAAGACCCAGTGTTTCGTTTGCCCAGGATTCGCCTGACTCCCCCCTGCCTGCTCAGGCTTTTCTCTCCCAGTTGGAGTGCACAGAGGATGAGGAGGTTAAGGTGATCCGTAGGTCTGAAACTGAATGGAACCAGTTGGGTAAGGCAGGCAACATAAGTGAGCACATTAATGCTGTTACACTCAATCAAAACTCAGACTGAGTACTTTTCCTGTTTGTCATTTGCAGGAAACTTCTTGTTCTGGAGTTGTCTGTGTGGAAAAAGTCCACTCCATAAAGTCTGTTACACGCTACAGCAGGCCGGCATCAGCCCACAGCAGCTTCTGGTAAGCTGGGGGGAAAGAATGGGTGAAAGCTGGGATCAGGATGTGACAGGATGTGTAGCTGCTGTTGAGAGAAATCTTACAAATGTTATATAGTGCATACAATTTTATGTAGAATTGCATAGCTTTTTAATTTTTGACTGTATGATACATACATAATACTGATATGAGGCTTTTTAAATCTTTGCCAGAGATGAACCACAACCCACTGGTGTGTAATTTATTCAGTAATGGTCACTTTATATTGTGATGTCAGTATTCAGTATTTACTGTTAATGAGTGAAAGAACACAGACTTCATTATCTGCCTGCGTAAGTCTACCCAGCGTGTCTGGAGCCTGATATGTTCTCACATGAAATTAGGGTGTATAATATACTCCAAAAAGGTCTTTGAACAAATACCAGTAATTAATTCAGTTCATACTTCCTGTTTCTGTCAGTCTTTGCTGTTGAGTGTGTGGTTGCATCGGGAGAAGGAGTTGCTACAGAAACCAGAGGAAAATGTTCGAAACCTCCACAGACTACTTGTCGCCCTCAGCGATATGAAAGGTACCTGTAAGGCTTGTCGTGTCTGTGTAGTTCGCGAGGCTAAATAATACAACTCTATATGTTAATGGTTGAAGGGCTAATTCATCTGATGTTTCTGATGTTAGATGTGCTGATGTTGGTTGGTGCTCTGGTGGTTTTCTTCAGTTGGACAACAAGAAATCGAAAGAAATGTGAACCTCAAGAAGTAACCGTCAGACTGGAAAAGAAGAATAAGTAGAATAAGAGTGGCCTCTTCTTTTTCTCTCCCTCCGTTTAGGTGCAGTCGAGGAGTCATGGGACACACAGTCAATCTCCCCCTGGTGGCAGCAAGTCCGCACTACATGTGTTCAGTCCCACAACGCTGCCGCTGCCCTGCTGGCTGCACTGGTTGCTCACCGTGCTGCTAAAGCTAGCATCACAAGCCGAGCTGATAGCAAGGTAGAGAAGCGTCATGCATTTGAGGACTGTCTTAAGCAAAAAATAGGAACATAACCCCCTTTAAAATCAACCAACACTAATGTGTGTGTGTCAGTTTCAGTCAGAGTGGGAGGCAGTGTCACTGGAGTTGGAGCAGTGGGTGGTGTGTGTTCGCCAGCTGGAAGACGTGCTGGTGCTGCAGACTCTGCTGTTGGTGCCTCCTCCACCAGGAGCAACGGGGGGCGCTACAGTTCAGTGCTCTATTAAAACATTGTTGGAGGGAGGCACAGGTAGAGAAAAATAAGTTCAGGGAGACTTCAAGCTGTATGAGTTCATTTTTTACTTGTCATGTTTCTTTTCTTGGTTTTTCCTCACTTCATAAATGTATTCAAATGCACTGTATCGCTGTTCTCTCCTCAGTTACTCCTTGTTTTTTTTTTTTTACTTCTCTCCATGAATTCAGTGTTTTGATGATATTGACCATAGTTTTCCCCTGATGGCTGCATTCTTCTTTGGAGTGTGGGAATCTGGAACAACTGCCACAACCCATTCAAATACACTGCCTGGCCAAAGCCTAGTTAGTAATTTCAAATACATTCACCGTTTGCTTTTGTCTGTTTCAGGCGGTATTGCCGACAGTGTCTCTAAGTGGGTGTTTAGACAAGACATTTCCCCAGAGCGGCTCAAGGAAATCCTCCAGAAAAGGGGAAATAAAGAAGCAGATGACAATGTGGAGCAGAGAGACGAAGAAGAAAGACATGAGAAGGAGAAAAGCCAAGAGGACACAGACAGGACAGCAGGTGAGGACTGAGACATTAACACACGTTCGGTATGTTAGTCTTTCTGGGCAATTTTGAGATATAGTTTAACTTGAAAATCCTAGAATAATGTGGCTTCAGCTGTGTTGTTGTTTGTGGTGATTTAAAAAAAATCAAATTTAAAAAGACAAAAAGTAAAATAATGGAAATCGATTACTTAGCCTATTTTTGGACCTCTGTATCAGTAATATATGTTTTTATGCAGATGACTCTATGAACTTTCTTATTAAACGTAAGCTTGTTCTCAATGCTAGTCTGGTCACCTAAAAGCATCCAACCTATAGACCACAGTCAAACCAATTATGTGTGACAGTTCTCTTTGGCTAACAGAAGACAATAGCATTGTATGGTATTTATTCAGAATGATCAAATAATCACAGTAAGCTGAAGACAGGCAAATTAGTCATATTTCCTGTTCTGCAGTACACATTGTTTCATGGAGCCTGAATCCAAATCAGCCTCTGTTTTCTTCCGTGTTTTTCAGAGTTGCTGTTAGCGGTATGCCAGCGGTTCCCACACTCTCTCTCACCTGATTTTCTCTTCGCCCACTGCTGCTGGGAGTATGTGGTGCAGTGGAACAAAGACCCAGAGGTGTGCAAATACACAAGCACGCACACAACGCGTTATCAAAAAGTCACACGTCTCCACCCATAAGAAGGAAAAAGCTTTCCCAGATTTAGCATTAGCATACGTTTCTTCCAAGGTCGTCTCCTTGTGCTCTTCTACACCATTTCAAAACCTGCTGCTATGCTTAGATCACTCACAGCCAACACTGGTGAAAATGTAGCAGCAGCAGACAGACTTGAAGGGAAGATTAGCTAAATTTACTTGAGGTTTTTGACTTTTTTATGGGTACATTGTAAATCTTCTATCTGTGCGCAAACTAACACATACTGTATTTAATAGTAGAAACTTTCAGATTTTCATAAAGACCTGAAGAGTTCTGCAGTCTGATCTCACACCTGCTTCTCTTCATAGGAGGGTCGATATCTCTGCTGGTCTGTGGAACATTTGAAGATGGTCTCCAGTCCTCATATTCAGCAAGGTGAGTACCACACTGGCTTTCGGTCTGTTTTATTGATCCAATAATACAACGCATGCTTTAGAAGACAGTACCTCCCCGGTAGTCAGCATGTCTTAACTCCTCACAGGTGTTTGTACAATGATGTGGAGCACATTCATTGCCAAGCGTCTCTCAGCAGCAACCTTTCTCATGGAGAAAGTAAGTTCTGGTCATAACGAGTCGAGCTGAGCTCTGTCACTGTGTCGGGACTTTGTACAGAATTAAATCTCTTATTTTATTGATTTATTTTGAAACAGGTGGGGAAAGCACCCAAAGATCGCTTGTGTCGACGGGTAAGAGTTACATTTCAGCACCAATTCTATTCAAAATGTTTATTTTCCTGTAAATATATTAGTCCATACAAACATTCAGATTTAAAGCATGTACTAAAGATCTGTGAATTTTTGTGCAGGATGTCGGGATGGGAGACAAAGCGATGACGTCCTTCCTGGGCTGCTGCGTCCAGCTGCTGAATATCCTCATGGAGGTGACTGGAGTGTTGGTTAGGAATCAGTGCCTTTTTTCTTTTATGAAGTTTTATGTAAGTAAAGGAGACAGCAGAGTGATAGCATGGAGAGTGGTTAGCATGGCAGTGAAACACTGAACGACAACAGTAGGAAGTTGTTTAGGCTTATAGAAGTGGGATTTTAGTCTAATATAATGGGAAAGCATTTCTAGTTGTTAGTTTTTTTCCCACCTGCTGCCTGATCAAAAGAGCTACTAATACCACCCTCACTGCCCACACTGCACCAGAGACCTGATTTATTCTGTGCATGTGTGAAAAGGACTTCTTCCTGTTCTTGCCATTCACATAAAAGCTGCATGACTGCTGTACTCTTGCAGTAGTGAAGAACACTCTTGCTGAAAATATCAAATAAATGGCTTGAAAAGTAAGCATTAGGAATAAAATAAAATCATATCATTGGTTTTTCTACAAGATCTCTTTTTTCTTAATGAATATGTATAATAGTGTTTAACATAAATTGGAAAATGAATCCTCTCATTAGCCGTATTTTCCTTTTCCGTGCAGGCGGACTCGGCGGTGGAGGAGGTTTCTGCCCCAGAGTTGTCCATCGAGGAGGCGTGGTCTGGAGCCGAGGGCCCAGCTTCCATTGCTGAACTTGCCCTGGAGCAAAGAGGTGTTCACTACCCGCTGGTCCAGCACCACTGCCTGTTAGCATCCCTGCTACATGCTGCTATGACCTTCAGTGTCAAGGTCAAACCATTCAGCCTTTTTGATAGCAAGGTGAGGAGATCGACACTCTGCCAAAGTTTAGAACAAAAACGTGGTTCCAACGGCCTCATCCTTAATGATGCAAACGTTTAAGCATTAATACAATGTAAACCAGAGTTATATAAACAAATAACCTTGCTGTAAATCCAAATCCAGGCTGTAAGGGTCGATTCATGTTTTGTAGCCAGTCTTAAATTGCCATTAGGAAAAATGCAGTTGATGGTACTCCGGTGCTGGCAGATACAGATCACAAATGAAACCAGCCGACATTTCTAATCTTTATCTATTTGTGTCACATGTGTGTTTGCAGGGTAAGAATGCTTTCTTCAGAGACCTGACGACCATCCAGCTGATGCCCAGCGGAGACATGGACCCAGGTTTGGTCTCTGTGCGACAGGAGGTAAGAGGTGGAACAAAATGCAGACAGTAATCGGACAATGATGTTCCACACCCATCGCTTGATCTCCTGCTGTTCCACTTTGTCCTCTGTTTCAGTTCCTCCTGCGGGTGCTGACCGGTTGGGTTCAGGCTATAGATGATCCCTCTAGCTCCGCTCCACTTCCTTCAAGCGGACCCAAAGCCGAGTGGTGGCCCTCGCTGTGTTTAGAGCTCGGCTCTCTGCTGCAGGTCAACCCAGACATCCTGCGGCGGCATCTCGTCTGCGAGCTCTACAGCCAAGGACTGGATCTTCGGGCAGAAGAGGTTGGAAACTGTTTCCTTGTAGATCACGAAAACTTGCTTAAACTCACTTTAGGCACTAAGACTACTTGGTTTAGGTATTGGTTAGGTGTGGTTATCTGAAGAGATTTGTAGCCACAAACCGTAGATCACAAAAACTTAAATCTTAAAGCAATTAATCTCCCCGTCCTCAGGTGATGTTGGAGGTGGAAGATAAGGATGTTTTGGGCTCCCAGTTGTTGGTGCTGACAGGTCAGAGGCTGAGCTACTCGCTTCTCCACAGCCAGAACCAGACGCAGGCTGCCATGGAGCTGCTGGCCCGCCTGCCCCCCACCCTCTGCACGTGGCTGAAGGCGATGGTGAGATCCCAACACTACAGCCTGCTCTTTTCCTAAAGGGTTATTTGCAAGTAGTGCTTGGAGAACTAAAGTGCATAGTTGAGTGTACATACAGGGTAAGAGTCTTTGAACTCTACATTTATGTGTTTTCAGAAACAAATAGGAACCTTTGGTGTCCCCAAAGAGCCAATGTGTTGTTTATTTTTTCTATTGCTCAACTGAATCTGGCACCGCAGTTTCTCCTTCTTGTTTCTTTAAAATGTAGTTATTGCTGAGTTCTGTTCACAGTGACAGATTCTCTGTTATATCATGAAATTGTTTAACTTTTGCTCAAGTTGGTACAGTCATGAGTGTCCAATATGAATAATTAGCCATTAAAATCACAATAGGTTAAATTTAAGGCGTATTAAAAAACTTTTTAATAGAATTTAAATCTCAAAAACGTTACACTTCAGTTCAGTTATATCCAGTTCCTGCTGGTTTGGTTTAGGGAGCAAGAACTGGTGGTTTGAGAGTGAGTCAGTTCACAATGACGCTAGAAGATTGGAGACATCCAATGAGCAGACCGTGCCCTGTGAGCTGCTCTTTCTGAAACTGGTGCAATGATGTCAGTTTTGTCTGAATTTAGAATTAGATAAAAGCAGCACAAATTAAAATCCTGGGAGTGAGAATGGGCTGATTTATTATTACTTACAGATATAAAAACTGACTGAAATCATGGGTGAGACTGTAATAAATTAGAAGGGGGGGGGGGAACTGGTTGCTGCAAGTGCTGCCCCTCAGCCAGGACCTGTAATGTAGTTTAAATAAATCATCTGGTCATTTTTAACTGGAAGTGTGGTTTATTTTGCAGGACCCACGTGAGCTGCGGTGTCCCCTGATCCCGCTGCCCCAGACCAGCCGGCTGGTCGGTCGTCTGATCGAGATACTGCCGGAGAACCACGCTCAGTACAGTCTGGCCCTCCACCTGCTGGAGGCCGTAGAGGTCCTCACCACGGAGGACTGAGGGGAGGATGCTGCAGATAGTTGGAATGTGAGAGACTGTCAGAGAGGAAGAGGATAAAGAACTTTCTCACCCCCGTTTGGAGGTTTTGTTGTTCTGCTCAGTAATCATAGGTGGTGTTAAACACGATGGATTCAGAGGCTTTTAATTGTTTTTTTTTAATCCATCTTATTTCCCTGCATGTGACAACAAATGAGATTAAATATTTGTGTTAGTACTCACGTTAAAGTCAGACACCCTGTGTGCCGTGTCAGACGACGACTCCTCTTCTTCACAGATCAGAAATGTATTAGCAAGAAAAATGGACCTGATTTTTTTATTTATATATGCAGACTGAACTTTAATAGCTGTGCCTGTACACCAGCTGCTCCCATGCAGAATAAAGATGCTTCTTAAAGCTTAGAGAACAGTAGTCTGAAGACCCGTTCTTTATGTTTACAAGGAACACAAGCTATTATACAAAGAAGTACCCACCAGCATCAGTTTGCTGTCACAGTGACTCTGTAGTGCATTCTTTTCCCATAAAGTAAAAGAGGAGCAACTAAGTAAAAGAGGAGCAACTAAATCAAATACTCATTTCTCCTCTGGCTTGTAGAGCTGTTTAATCACCTGGATTTATCATCTGCCTCCCCCAGAATATGACAGATCTAAACAGGGAAATACATGTTTGAAAAAGAAAATATCCACAATCCTTATGATCACCAACAAAAGCTTGCAGCTAGACAACAACATTTACAGCAACATTGCAAGCTTACAATTTAGAATAATTCAGTGCATTTTAGGACCTTTTAAAATCTCAAAAATATGGTGGCCAAGACGTTCATATCAGGAGCACCATCTACTAAATTCAAAATTTTTAAATGACAAAGTGCATTCAAGATTGTACGGCTTTGCTGACACCAGAACTGTCAACGTATCCGAGGCACATTTTATTTGGTGCTTTACACAAGGGAGGGAGAACTGAGGGCGCTACATCCAAATGCACTTCTGACAAATTAGCCTGTAGGTGCTGATAAAGTGATTGTTTTAAGGTGTAACTGGAGACTCAGGCAAACCACACAACCCAAACTTGTCTCTAACACAATTACGAGGTTTCATTAATAGACGAGACAACAAACATCTCTAAAGCTCCAAAACTTGCCAACTGATACCAAAAATAGTTTAGATTAGGGGAGAAAATGAGAAATAAACGCTACAAACCAGAGGTGACGAGTGTACATTTGCCTTTGGGGTCAAATGTGGCTGTAGCACATTTTTTTTAAAAGAACACAGACACACGTAAGCTCTCTGAATGGAAACCCCACCTATAGACCATCTTTTTACATTTGTTAAAACACATTTCAGAGACCAGATGCTTTGTTGCCTTCCTGTGCTGAGCTGAGGCTTCGTTTTTCTTCCAATAAGCATCCTCTGAGAGAGAACTACAGCACGACAGCAGATGTTTCTAGTCCTTTTTACAGCCTCCGATGGGCGTGCAAAACCTGGTCTCTGGTCAGCCCTTCAAACCGAGCCAGAGGTCATCAGTGAGCCTGGGAGACGACGCTCTGGCAGCGCGGGCAGAGGCAATCCGCTGAGTTGGCGGTGTAGCGGCGACACCGTGGGCAACAGGCAGCAGAGGTGGGCGTCACTGCGATACTGTAGGCGCTCTCCTCGCGGATTACACCACCTGATAAAACACAGACAGATTCTGGTGTGAAACTTGAAGATTTGCAGGTCTGTGAATGTATAGAAATGCAAAAAACCTGTCAAAGCAGTTTGAATAAAAGTAATTTCAACACCAAAATCTTACTTTATGTGACAAAGTATAGATTACTATGGTTGCATACTAAAAAAAAAAAGGTAAGGCATTGCTGTGACAGCTATCAGCTGCTGTTACTCTTATCTGGGAGTTTTAGGCTGAAGGTCCTCACCCTCCAGGTTGATGAGGAAGGTGCCATGGTTCAGCAGAGCCTCCGGATCCAGGTCTCGAGGCATCTTTGTGGCCAGGTTGACCCGAGCTGCCATCATCAGCTCAGCCAGCTGGGAGGTGGTGGAGGTGGGCTCCTCCTGGAGAGACTGGAAGTAAAGTGGATGATGGCAGGAGTATATATATTATATATATTAACACCTGGAGGCGTCTTAAAAATGCATCCACCTTTGTGCTTAACGACAATAAATGTCCTTAAGACCCTCCAGGGGTTAAAAACTTCAAGTACAAAGTAGTGCACAGTGTTTCACAAATCAAAAAATGCACGAGTGCTAATATGAGGCACCAGAAATACAAGTTTTTCAATTTCAGTGCACAACAGCAGCTGTCCCGGTAAAGGTAATGTCTGTAATTGTAATTAAGCAAAGTGGCACGGTAGCTTGTAAAATCAGCCAGATATTAATTGATATTTAAATTGGATTTCAGTCCGTTTATGACTTTAAAAAAAAAAAAAAGCTGGATGGGGTTTTGGTGATGATGGGCCAATCTTTGCTCTCCCATTCTAAGTTGTTTCGTGAGTACTTCAAACTCTGCTCAGAATGAATGAAGATGAGTGAGAAACTCAGACAATTTATTTTCTCACTGTTGTGCTTGAGACGGGTATATTGGGAAGCGTTTATCATGCTTAGAGTGATGCAACATCTTCCTATCAAATTCATTACTATTTCTCTTCTCTCTGCTGCAAGGTGAGAATATGAATGAGACGAGGAGAAACTAGCATCATCATAAATAATGTTTTGACGTTGGCAGACTCTCACACTAAGCTGTAATCAGACTAAAGCAACTAAATTAGCTGATTAACTAATTTATGATGTATATATTTATAAACTTAAATTTATGGATGCATTTATTTGTAACATTTTACAAAGTTACAGCGCGTGTGGATGTTCACCTGGGGGGGTCTTCTTCCTTTAAAACAAGTTTACTAGTCTAAATTTAATTGATTAAGAAATGAGTAATCATGGACGTCCCTTCACTCCGGCAGCCGGCTTCTTTCACAGCTTGCTGAGCTCAGCAGGTTGTTCACTAACACCTACTATCCTACACCAGAGGGCTAGTACTAGTGCAGTACACTACAACAGATGACCCAAATACAGCATCTCTAGGTCAGTTTAAAGTCTATATCTATTTCTTTGATGTTAACAAAACCAACACAAAAACAAACCCATGGGAGTTTGTCACACAATCCTTCTGCACTGTCGCACACACTTCCGTTCAGTTTATATGAAGAGCCAGCTTACCTCCATGAGTTCGAACAGGAGACCTGGCTCGATGGCGACAGTGAGGTCGTACCTGGCGGCGTTTTTGCCAGGAATGGAAGACAGGAAGGAGTCCCTGATGGCACACGCTCCTTCCACAGCCTCCTCTAATCCTGGTCGCCGCCACACAGAGCTGCTTTTAATCCAGCCACTTTTAAATAATGTCTCCTCTTCTATTGAAACACAGAAAACATAGAAAGGCTGTGGTGGAGAATGCATGCGACAGTAAAAGAGTAACCACAGAAAATCGAAAGACGCGTACTGTCATGTCCCGGTGCGTGCAGGTACACCTCTTCAGCCATATGTGGCAAGATCGGAGCGATGGATCTCGTCACGCCATCAAGAATTTCCTCTAAAACCGTCTGGCAGGATCTTCGACCCAACGAGTCCTCTGCATCGCAGTACAGTCTGACCGACGGAGAGACAAAGACATGAACAAAGCTACTGGAGGCAAAGGAATCTTTAACATGTTCTGACATGTTACCTGTCCTTGATGATACTGAAGTAGAAGCTGGAGAGTTCTCTGGTTATGAAGGCCTGCAGCACACGGATGACCCTTCCAGCATCAAACTCACTGTAGGCGTCCGTAACCTGGGAACAAAGAGACGTCAGCAGGGGGCACAAATGTGCTCGTTTCATTAGTTGGATGGACTACACCTTAAACACACCTTGATGCTGTACTCGCGCAGCAGGTGCAGCATGTACTGGTCGATGTAGTGCATCTGTTTGGGATCCACAGCCTGCAGTCGTGGGTCGAAGCCCTGCAGGTTTCCGAGCAGGAATTTCAGAGTGTTCCTCAGCTGGAAGGCAAACAACAGCCATGAGAGGAGGTGCAGCAGGTGAGATGAACGTGGCGAGCAGATAAACTGCACCTTAAAGTACCTTACTGATACTGTCCCGGGCTGAGCTGAGCGCAGAGGGGCCAATCTGGACCTCAGAGAAGACGTTCGACTCTGCCACCCACCAGCGGAGCACGTCTGCCCCGTAGGCCGGCTCAGTGGGGCCCTGGCAAAGATGACAGGTTAGAAAGTTTCTACACAGAAATGCAAATTTATCTTCTCAGTTTCAGCTTCATTTAAAATCTTTTTTGTGTGTTTTTTAAAGTGGCAAACAAGGAAATGGTAAAATCAAAGAATCACAATTGGAAATCTTTGATGTGTGAAGTCCTATATTTGCAGAGTGTAGCTCTGACACAACATGTAGATTGTAGTGAACAATTTAACTTTATCTTAATTTTAAATCTAGAACAGGTTGAAAAGTCTTCATCCGTTTTACCTTCCCTCCATTAATGACCACATCAGGATCCACAACGTTGCCCACCGACTTGGACATCTTCTCTCCTTTCTCACTGACTGCAAAGCCGTGGACCACAAGAGACCTGCAACAATATTCATTTTTCAGACACTTTCATCAATTTTCTTTCCGTGTATCATTATCATCTGTGTAGCAAGTGGAAGGCACGCTCACTTGTAAGGTGCCTTGTTCCTGACAGCCACACTGGTGAGCAGCGATGACTGAAACCAGCCTCCAATCTGGTCCTTTCCCTCCACATAAACGTCAGCCCGAGAGTCCGACTCCGCTGCAAGAAAAAGCTGAGCTCTGAGCTAAACTGTTTAAAATCTGAGTTCAGCATTTAATGATTTGCAAGCTATTTTAAGCTAACAACAATAACACATTCTTAATACATCTTTAAAGCCTTTACAAATTAATCTCCCATGGGTCAATGAGATGATTATGGAATTTTTTAATGACTAATACATTGTCATCTAGTATGTTTAGCTAGCAATTTCAACTCCTACAAAAACTTAAGCTAATAACTTCAGACTTTATTGATAATTTTAACTACGCATTTTAAATGACTGAAGCATGTTTAGTTAACAATTTATTTGCTAATAATTTCATTTCTTTATCCCTACTTTTAGATAACAGCTGGAAATTTTCAAGTTTTTACAGCTTCTCGCACTATTTCAACTGTTTATCCAGTTATGTAGCAAATGAACCTTTCAACACTCTCAGTGTCCTGAATGTTTTTGAAAGGGAGTCATAAAAGGCAGGGTGCTGAGATTCATGCTGTGCTAATCAGTTACAATCTTCCAACTGAACAACATGTTCATCAAAAGACATCACTGAGTACTGGCAGTACTGAGGCACTGCGATGGAGTGGAAGGAAGAAATAGGTTGGCTGGTAAGTGATAACACATCTTTACCAAATATCCCAAAATATTTTAAAGGTAAAAAGAGGTAAAAAGTACAAGAGAAGATGGAAAGAGACAAAAAAGAAAATAAATGACTATAATACAAAGACTAGAGTGCCTGTCCCTGTAGCTGAATGATCGAACAACCTGTAACCAGAGATTTCTGGAGCCCAGCTGGGAGCCATCTGAGACGTGACTCAGGCTCAGAGTTTTCCTCCATTTCCTCTACAAATGACAACACAACCACACAGATGATGGAAAAACTCTCATACTTCAGCAAATAAGTGTCTATTTGAATCTCCTGGAGCAAAACAAAGCTACTGCGCCATGTGGTAGTAGTTCAAAAATACCTTCAAAATGCAGACAGTTCAAAGTGAGCAGGATTCAACTCTAATATTGGTTGAATTGCTATTAAAAAACATTAACTCCACTCACACCCCTCGGCAAATTTTGACCCAAAATGTGCTGAATAATAATCCCCCACCCCATTACGCCACCTGCAGCCTGAACCATTGACATGAGGCAGGATGGACCCCTGATTTCATCAAATTCTGATCCTATCCCAGATATTTGTGTTTAACAGGTATACCTAATAAAGTGTGTAATTTCTGCTATTTCAACTTTTAACCCAGTGTGTTTAGTGAACGATTTCACTTCTTTATCCAAACATATATACACCTAGTTAACTGTTTCCATACTATTACCAGTTTTAACCTTTAGTCATACTTATTAACCGGTTTTCATTTTTTCCTACTTCTGACCCTGACAGTGAGCAGGAATTTCTTCCAGTTCTAAAAACAGATAAATAAATCCAATCACCTTGTCCGGTATCTGTGATGTGCTGACGTTTGCTAATCCAGGACTCCGACTAGCCCACTCTCACTAATGATGCTTTGCAAAGCAGCTTACCTGGCATGTGGGACTACATAAAGTAGCTTCAAGTAGCTTTGTCGCTAATAAAACTAATAACAGGAGGTTTGATTAGAGGCACTTTGAAACCTTCAGTCACAGGCGTGTTCTGCTGCTCTGAGACGATCATTTTCAATGTCCTCGGAGAGGTTTTTACAAAATTAACAAAATCCATTAATACTTTTACATGATCTGCATAACAGGACAAACTGAAGAAACTTCAAATGTACCTTCGAGCACTGCTGCCCACGACGCTCCACTGTCAAACCAAATGTCCAGAACGTCTTCTCCACGAACGTAATCACTCGCTGCACCTGCTTTACTCTGAGACAAAAGTATATTTACAGAAAAACTGTGATAAGAGAAAAACATCTCAAATATTCTCTAGAGAAAAAAAATGTAAAAAGCATTGCCCTAAACATGTAAAGCCATGTGCCCTTGACTCCCTATGATGCCTTTAAAATCATTAATTGATATAGTTTCAGTTTTTCCTTGTCCACAGCACGTAAGAAAATGCTTTTCCCAGACTTATCGAAGTCTGGGAAAAGCATTTGAAGTGTAGCTGGTAACTTACCGGAGTAGAGACAGAAGGGTGTAGAGGTAAAGTGGAAATTTACCCAATATTGGTTTATAGATATAGATAAGAAGCATATGCACGAATGACACCATCATCAGCACAGAGGTGTATTTTTGCTTAGATGTCCTTGCAAATGTCATTAATAAAAACGGGTCCCGACACGGAGGCCTGTTAATCCAAGAAAAATCTGATTTACGGCCCCCTGTGTGGACACACACTGGGTTTGACGCACCAGTAGGTTTGCTCCTAAGCTTGTACACTGGTTTAGAAATAGAACCCAGAAGGGCTGTAACATTGTTGCACATTTTTCCTACAGTTGTTGTAGTTTTTACAAAATGCCGTTGCCTAAAAAGTGGGACGGCAAAGTTAAAAATGCTTGAGGATGGGAAGGGATGCCTCTGGCAATGACATCAATGATGGATGACAGTGAGAACCCTGTTATCAGTAATATCTGATTGTTAGCGGTTTCCACACATTAGTTTACGCACCTTCTTGAGCACCTCGGGAGGCAGCAGAGTCTCAATGGGAAGCTCCCACCAACAGTCGCTGCCCTTTTCTTTGAAGAGCTGTGCGATGTGGGACACAGTGTATCTGTAAAGGTCAAAGAATCACAGATGTTTGCCAGTTTGTAAATACTGTTTAAAAAAAAAAAAAAAAAAAAAAAAGAACAAAAAGAGAAATTTCAAGCATACAGTAAATATGTGCACGCAGCTGTTGGTGTGTGTGTTTTATTATGAATGCGTTTGTTGGCTTTACTTGTTGATGAGAGCCTCTCCGCTTTCTTTATGGTAGAAGACGGGGATGGGGACGCCCCAGCTGCGCTGCCTGGAGATGCACCAGTATGTCCGTCTGTCCAGCATGGTGAGCAGGCTGCTCCTGGCCGACTCGGGCAAAACACGCACCTTCTGCAGGGCCTCCTGCAAAATCCCACGCACATACTTCTTTAGACAAAACTGGAAATGTGAAGCACTCCCGCTCACTGGAAGAAATGAAGTGTCAGGTACAGACGAAAAAACTAATCTGGTCCAAATCATCTGAATGTCTTTTACCTTTGCTTTGTCTTTGAGTGACTCTGTGTTGATGAACCACTGTTTGCTGGGTCTGATGACTACAGGTTGCTTTGTCCTCCAGTCATACGGGTAACTATGGACGCACTGCTCCTCCTTCAGCAGAGCATTGCACTGCTTCAGCATTGAAATCACTGAGTGAAGCAAGCATCAGATACATCCATCATCAAACAAGAAACAAACTCATTTTCAAAACATTTTTTTTATCTTGATTAACAATATTATTAAAAAATTATTTCTTTTTAGCAGCCTGTAGAAACCCCGTGCTCTTCCCTCTTTTCCATGTTTTTATACCTTTATCGTTTCCTTCTGTCATTACAGAAAGCTTCTGTAGTTCAGGTCCAGCTAATTCATTGAATGTCCCATCTTCATCCACCATACATTCCTTTGGTAGAAGAATAATGTGCACAAATACATCAGGTTTTATCATATACTGTAGCCACATTATTCATCAAACATGGTCCACACTGTTAAATAAAAATCTCCTTGCATGCATATTGGCCATACTGATTAATGAAAATCCCTTTTTGTATTTTATTTGCTTTTCACAGATTTCAGCCAACTCACAAAGCTTTCAAAAGTCAAAACCTAAGAAATTATGTCTGTGTGTGTTTGTGTGTACAAAAAGAATTATTAAAAAAATAAATACATTTCCAATTGGATTTTTTATATATTTCTGTATTTTCACCTTCGTTATTTCCCCAGAAATATGTTTTTTTTCTGTATTTCTTCCTACTTTTGGCTCATTGGGGCCTCCATATACCCACAAGTTTTTTCTTGACTGTTGGGATTTTTAGTTTTTACACACAGAACACACCACAGGCAGTTTAAACTGCGAGGCCACACTGTAGTCCTCCATCCCATGCGCCGGTGCCGTGTGAACCAATCCAGTTCCCTTCACCATGGTCACGTGATTAGCTGGCAGCAATGGCACTTGTTTGTCAGGAATCGTGGGATGTTTGCAGATCCCACCTTCAAGCAGGGAGCCTAGGAGAGGAAAAAAGATGGAGAAACAACTCTGGTCATGTTCTCAAACTTTGGGGCAGGGTCCACTGATGGGACACAGAAGGAAAAATACAGAGAAGAATTTCATTTCCCCAAAATTCAACCTGGATTATTTTTGTTAAAAGCTCATTTCTACTGCAGGAAGTATCACGTCTGCACCTGGTAACGTGATGCTTCAGACACTGTGTGTTACCTGTGAAGGTGCCTACAGTCTGCAGGTCTGTGCCCAGCAGTGCTGCTATGCTGGCCGTCCGCTCAGTTGCTACTAGAAACTTCTCCGAGTTGTCCGCTCTCTTCACCACAGAATACCTGCAAGCAAGACAGAAAACAACTCACTCAAAACCCCACCACGCTATCCACGTTACTGACATCATAATAATAGTGCCTGGGTTAGACAATGTTTGGTTTAAAACAAACAAATACCCTCTATAGTTATGAAATGGAAACGCATCTCTTAGGTTTAGATAATAAAGTCATGATGACATCTTATAAACAGAAACAAATCGTTTGCTTTTTTCACGGCTGTCACATTTTGCAATGAGACCGAGCTGGACGAGTCTCCAGTGTGTGGTGCTGTTCCTTACTGGGCATTTGGCATGTAGCAGACAGCCTGGTTAGCAGGAATGGTCCAAGGCTGGGTGGTCCACACCAACACGGAGACACTTTCCATCCCTGCACAGACACACACAGTCAGGAGATTTCATACCAGGTGAAAAATGACTAAAAGCTTTATCCACATGTGTGCTTCACCTTCTTGTGAAGCGATCTTTGGTGGAAGCGTGACGAGGGGGAATGTGGCATAGATGGCTCTGCTCACATGCTCGGGGTTGTACTCCAGCTCCGCCTCTGCCAGAGCTGTTCTGTAAGATTTGCAGCAATAGATTCAAGATTGGAAGAAATTATTACAAAGATGTAATAACTGCAATAAACTGCATTACCCGGATGAAGGAGACCAGAAGACAGGCTTGTAGTCCTGGTAAATGAGCCCCTGAAGAACAAAGAGGGACAACCACATTAGACCATACACTGGAAGCTAAAGATATCTCAGTGAGTCCCATTTTGATGTTTAAATTAAAAATAAATAAATAAATAAATAAATTAAAAAAATGTTCTCTGACTGGAGTTTGGGGGTCTGTTAATCCAGCTGACACAAAGAAAGCCTGGTCATGCTGAACCTGCTTTGTAGATACATCACTCTACTGTGACACTGCCTGATGCTTAGATCAGATCAGACCCACCTTACTGTGCATCTCTTGGAAGACTTTCAGCTGAGCAGCCTCGTAGGTGCCATCAAAAGTGTAGTAGCACTGATCCCAATCAGCCATCACCCCCCAGCGCTGGAATGCAGCTTTCTGGCGGGCTATTGCTCCCTCTGCAAACTCCCGCGCTGGATGAGACAAACCAAACAGCAGCTGCATAAAATCTGAATAAAAGTCACCAGAAAAAGCCTTCTTTCTACTTCCTCCTTCTTCTTCTCACCTTTCTGTCTGATCTGCAGAGGACTAAGGCCGCTCGTCCCCAGGTCTCCCAGAGCCTTCAGCTCAATGGGGAGGCCGTGGCAGTCCCACCCTGGGATGTAGTGCACCTGCCGCCCTCTTAGCATCTCAAAACGGTTACAGATGTCCTTCAGGATCTGAATGGAATAATAATTGAGAAGCTAGTAAATATTTACAAATCATGAGGGCAGGAATAAATACGCCGTTGTTCGCATCCAAAAGCTCCGTCTTATTTGTTACTTGGGGAAACTTTCACTATAGGAGGAAGAGTAGGTGAAATATACTACTTCCATGTTACTCTAACCTTCCCAGTCTCAAATTCCTTTGGAATGCATTTCCTTTTAACTGGGCTCAGACAGAGTTCCTTTAACAGAATAAATTTGATGTATTTTGTTGTAAACCAATTATCAAAAAGGATTCTTACTATGCAGAGACATCCAGGAGAAACCTTGGAGTACAAAATGTTATCTTTAACAGTTGATGTTTAAAGGACTAGTATAACTTTTATAATGAACAGTGACCCAATTTTTGGATTTAAAAAGGCTAAAGGTGGGTCAGGGTTGGTTGGCAGATGGTGTTAGCCCTGCAACAGGTAGGTGATCTGTCAGGGTGTGACAGCTGGGGTAGGCTCCAGCTCAACTGCAATGCTGAATTGGATAAGTGAAAGAAAATGAATGGATGGATGTGACCTTATGTACAAAGATGCTTTTGTTTTCCTCGTAAAATGCACTCATTATTCTACACGTGTTTTGTGGTATAACATTATATTTGCAAACCAATTTTCATTGGAGGAGGACTTGATGATAGAAAGCTGAAAGGTTTCACTTTTACCTTATTGAGAGCGTGTCCAACATGAGGGTCTCCATTAGCATACGGAGGTCCATCATGAAGGCAGAACTTATTCTTGGCCTTCCTCTCCCGCTGCCATGAGTACAAATCTGCAAAACCACACTCCTGCAAAAAACAAAAATTAATATCTATTAAATCTTGAGTGAGCTATTTCCAATATGTATGAAGGCATGATATAAGTATTTTATCACGTGTGACCAGGCTTAGTAATCCCATTCCTGTAACTTTTACTCGTGTGTTAATTTATAATTTTCTCAAGTCAAAATAGTTTTATTTTCTTTGTAAAATTTCTTATACTGTCTTGTGCTAATCACGTTACAGTAATCCTTTTAATATTTCATGAATAGCACTTTAAACTGCCTTGTCGTTGCAATGATCTGCATGTTTCAGCTCAAAATTGAAATCAGGACTAGTTAAAAGTAACAATGATATAGCTGTGAGCCTGAACAGTCATGCCGAATTAAAGACTAAATGCTAAACAAAAGTGTAAACTATTCGTGTGTTGTACTTTATCGAAACCACTTAGTAAGCGTCATAAAAAAAAAAATAGAATTTGACCATTTTTGAATGAGATTTCGTTAGCCTGCTGTACCTGTTGTATTTGGAGTTCTCGGTCCAGAAGCTTCTGTCCGGTCGGTTTCATCGGGAACTCGGTCTTGGGCAAAAGCACTGAATCCTGGTACAGTGCGTTACCGGAGCCGTTCTCTGCGGGCTGACCATTAACTTCACCCGAACCGGTACCGTGACAGCGGCGGCTGGAGGTGCAAGACCGAGCGCCGTGCAGGAGGAGACCGCCTCCCCGCTGTGACCTCCGTGCCCATCGCACTAGCGTCTGGCTCCCCGCCGAACTCCGGCACAGCAGCCGCAGCATGGACAGACGAATAGCTCTGCGGCCGAGCTGCTAACTCGCAAAAACAGACAGCTTTGTTGTTTCTGCGTGAAGTTTCCGTGTTGTTTTAGTCCGCCCTTCTGTATTAGCGTGCTCTGTTTCCTTCGGAAGAAATACAGGAGAGGACAGCTACGGAAACCCAGCGGGGTCATGGGTGAAGCTTTCGCATTTGTGACAGCGAGATGCCGCCGGGGGCGCTGTTTATTTTGAACCATGACAGCAGAAAGAAAGACATTGCTATAAATTATTACGCGTAAATTACTTTTCATGTATATAGAATATGGAGTGGTGCTCATCACTTATGCCTCACTGGGGTTCAAATCTCGATATTTAGGCCCCTTAAAGACCTTATAGTAACTTTTTACTCCAACAAAGCACTTTGCTCTCAGACTGCTGGTTTACTTGTGGTCCATAGCATATTTAGACGTAGAATGGGAGGCAGAGGCAGAGATCATGGGGGACTCCCATGATCCATTGAGTGTTTCCACAGCAGTCTTTGTGTTTTCCTTCCCACTGTCACAAAAGTGCTTGTTTATAGGGGTAATCTGATTGTTGTTTTTTCTTTGTTTGTTTTTTCGTATTTTGTAGGGTACTTACATTAAAGCTTGAGGCAACTGTTGGTGTGATTTAGTGCTATATAAATTGAATTGAACTGAATTCAGTCTGGGGCTTTTCTGTGTTGAGTTTGCATGTTCTCCCCATGTCTGGTTCTCTTGTGGTAATCCAGCTTCCTCTCACAGTGCAAAGACATATAGTTAAAGGGGTTAGGTTCATTGGTGATTCTAAGATTGATTATAGGTGTAAATGTCAATGGTCGACCAGAAGTTAGTCATTGTGAAAAACTGGCGACCCGTCCGGAGTGTACTCTGTCTCTCGTCCTATGACAGCTGGAATAGGCTCCGGATAGATCTATCTGTTTATAGATAGATAGATGTAATTATAATTTGTGTGTCGTATTCACCTTTTCCAGTTGAGTTTAGTACTATGATTAAAAAATAGTCTGTTTTCCGTTACATAAAATGTCTTTTTTTTTAGAGGGTGGCCTCTCAGCAAATCCACTGCTGAACCAAGACGTTTTAACTCCTCTTTTAAAAGCTACACTTCCTTTACGCCAGCTTTCTATTGATTGACTCCCCCTTGCAAACAGAAGGTTTGAACATCAGGCTAGATGACTGGGATGACTATATTAGGGCTGTTTCCTCTCACAGGAGCTTTGATTATTGCAGTATTATATATTTATGTACATGAGAGAAAACAAGGAAACACAACAAAAGTCCCCCTTTAAAAGGAACCAAGCAGAAACTGACCTTTACAATGTACCTTGTGTGCGCTTGTGTGACATGATGAGTGAAGTGTTTTTCATGCAAGAATACAAAAGTTCTCAGACTTGCGGTCCTCGGATTTGCTCATTCAAAAATTCAAGTAGAATTTGGGAAAACTTTACCTACAATCAGAATCAGAATCAGAATCAGAAAGGGTTTTATTGCCAAATGTTGAGCAGGTTTACAACATTAGGAAATTGCTGCGGTGCTTCAGTGCAAACATAGTGTCATAAATAGCACTTAAATAGACATGAAAAAATAAAAGTAGGGATAAGAATTAAAAGTGCTACGTAGAAAGATATGTGCATGAGATATACATGAGATATATACATGAGAATAAGAATTAAGAGTGCTACGTTGAAAGATATATACATGAGTGCAGGTGGTGATCAGTGCCAAACATGGAATGATGCAGTGAACACAGCGTAGGGTCATGTGTTAGTGGCGGGGACAGTCATATGGTTATTGTTCATGTGTCCAACAGCAGAGGGGAAGAAACTGTTCTTATGGCGAGAGGTTCTGGTGCGAATGGACCGGAGCCTCCTGCCTGAGGGGAGCAGGTCAAACAGACTGTGTCCAGGGTGAGAAGGGTCAGCTGAGATCCGAGCTGCACGCCGCAATGTCCTGGAGGTGTACAGGTCCTGCAGAGATGGGAGTCTGCAGCCAGTCACCTTCTCAGCAGAGCGCACAACACGCTGCAGTCTCTGTTTGTCCCTGATAGTGGCTCCAGCGTACCACACGGTGATGGAGGAGGTGAGGATGTACTCGATGATTGCAGTGTAGAATTGCATCATCGTCCGTGTTGGCAGGTTGAAAACCTAAAGAACCTAAAGTAATTATGAAACTGGGAATCTCTTCAAAATAAATTATAATAAACACACATGACCAAGTCTAATGACTCCAGAAACAGGAAAGTTACTTTTTGTCAGAATTACGATTCAGCCTCAGTGACAGTCTGCATACTGTATTACTCCCTGATGTTACTGTCAGGGCCTTAGAAACTTGTTTTCATCAAACTGGCTTCATTTTTTGCTTATGTTTCACAGTGAGACTATAACCTGGCAGGACTCAATGCATCATCAACAGCTTGACTGGCAAATGAACTGAATGTGCAAAACACAGAGTGTTGCCTGTTGCCTTTTCTAAAGTGTGCCTTAGCTACAGCACACAGAAGAGATTTAAACAGCTCTGAAGTACAAAGCATTTATGTTGGAGCTCTGCACGACCTGCTGGTGCCAACTGGCTGTGATTTCTTGGGCCACATGAGGTTTGTTCTACCAGATTAAATTCAATAAGTGATACAATTATGACACATAACTTAAAGATTCAGAATGAGAAGGAAAAACTTCCTTTTACTGCAGTACAAGGAAGTTTTTCTTTCTCATTCTGAATCTCCACGGGTGCTGAACACACTGAACCTTTTAATAATCTGGTTAATGATTGGCTCAAATAATAATCTTGTGTTTATGTTTCATCTTTACACAATGGTATAACCTCTAAATAATGTGTGAGGGATAAATTAGAGTCTGGAAGTGAGACAAAAAAAATTGGTTCTTGTCATTCATCTTCAAACGGAATTTAATTTGACCTGCAAAGATAGAAATGGGGAGCCTGGACAGCCTTGTTTTAATCACTCTATTGAGAAAGCTTTACTGAGCTATTTCATCTAACGCTCTCCACTCAAAACGAGAACACTGTAAAATCACGATCAATGCATCAAAGACCACATAGGAAACAGGGAATAGTGCAGTATTAGCATGGCAGCTATATCTCTAATTTATTAAATATGCATTAAGTAATTTTGCTATTCATTTGTTTTTATTTCTTATCCGGTTTACTATAACGCAAAATGCATAATTCGTAGCTAAGTAAAAGTAAATAACATTTGTTGCAGAATGATACATAAAGGCAGGTGTTTTGGCGTGGTTGATGACGTCACTGGGAGGTATAAAAAAAGCAAAGGCTTGGTCTCCTGTTCCATTCACGTTTTCTCTACCAAGAAGAACAGAATCCCCTCCATCATGAAGAAACTGTGCGTCGCAGTCGTCGGAGTTTTGCTGCTGGCTTTCCATCTCACATCACAGGTCAGTTTGATCCGTACCTCCTTTTTTTGTTTTGTTTCTTCATACTTTCACCAACCTTTTAGGTTAAGGTGGGAATCAACTGTGGCCAACGGAATTTGTTTACGCATGAAACGCTGTAATGGCGCAGATGAGCTAAATGTTCAATTAGGGAGGTTAAAACGTTATGCTGGGAGTGAATCTACGATCTCGTCATTTTAGGGGGAAAAGTCATGAATATAAAAATCAGTTTGTCCCCTGCAGAACAGACGGCGGCAATAAGGATACAATGGCAAACTTCTAGAAGTTTCGGGCTAGGTCTTGAACAGAGGCTTTAAAGCGCTTATCATTTTTTTTTTTTTTTTTTTTTTCAAAATTAAAATGGAAACGAAATGTCTGAATTTTGATTAACTTTCTCCCTCGCACGTTAAATCCTAGTTTAAAAATGAAATCACCCGGAGTGAATCATCTTAATTAAATACAAATGTGTTTCAGGTGGCCCTGGCGAATAACGCCACGAATCCGGACAACACAAACATCACCACCCCGAGCTCCACGGGGGCTTGTTGTGGGACTACCGCCGCCTTCATGGTGCTGCTCCCCCCGCTGGCTCTGACCGCTCTTCTCCTCCACCGGTCCTGATTGAGTGGACTGACCGCGCTGGACACAAAAACCAGCACAGGTTACACTGTGGATCCAGTGCTGGCTTAGTCTAAATACACTAATCTCTCAATCCACACACCCACCCACTCAAAAACAGCCAAAAACACGTTTTGGAATTACATTTCAAGTGCTGGGTGGGAAAACTTGTCTTAAAAGGCGACGCTCACTTTCAAGCATTCTGCTCTTTCTCTCCTCTGTACTGGCTCTGCAAGGACTCTGAAAACTACTTTGGCACCACACCGGCCCTTTTACTCCTGCGTGCAGTGGGAGAACACCTCAGACTCGTGTAGTGACCGTCTTTGATTCTGGTTTCATTCGCCTGAACGTGATTTGTAAATGAGCTAAATTGTGACCACTGTACTTTCAGGGTGTGACTTGAACTGTTTATTTTTATGTAGATTAAATAAAGCTTTAAATTGTGAGACCACATGACTGACCATCTCTTTCCTGCTTTGAGTGTTTAAAGTTTTCAGGGTAGACTGTAGAGCCATCAAATTAAAACTGAATAAAGCTGGCGAGGCTGAGAATGAAGAGAATCAGATCAAGGGTCCACAACTGATGCAGCTCTGGCTCTGCTTCAAACTCCAAGGCTCTTACTTGGTTTTGGATGAAGGGGAAAGAATACGCTGAAGGGGTGTGGCCTAATTCTCAACTGGCTTTAGCTGCGAGTTTATTTCGGTTTGGTTAAAGCACACATTACATCTGGAGTGTGTGGGGTACTGACATTTCAGAAGTGGTTTTCTTCATCCACCACAATCTGGCAACAGTCTCACAAAGCAAGACATTGGTGGCATTTTAATAACTGACCAAGAGCAAGTAAATGAAGGGCTGCCAAGGCCTTCCTCCACCTATTGCAGGGGCTTAGCCATAAAAGAGCCGCCTGCTTATCTGTGAAGGTCGGTGGCTGGATGGAATTCACCTGAGACCCCCCCCCCCCCCGATTTGTGTGGGAATTTCCCCCTTTGATCACGAGACAAAGGCCGCATTGTCCAGCTCATTCTCTGCTAAACTCAGATCAGGACCTACTTCAGGTGCTGCAGCTTCAACTGCATAAGCATTTTTCCTTGATCTTCACATTTTCTCATCTTCCTGCTTGATAATCCGAAACCCAAAGAGGCCACATTAGCCACCGAGGTGTGACCCCTTAAGTCTCTCATCCTCCCATTTCTTACCATCTGGAACAAAAGCAGAAACCTGAGTTCAGGTAAAGTGTTTGGTCACTTGTGGGAAAGGTGGGTGAGGGTACATGAAAGAAGGGAGAGGGGGGAAAGGTGAAGGACAAGTTTCAGAGTTGAGCCACTTCTCCTGTTCCCAGGCTCTTTCTGAGCAGCAATATGCACTCAAAACTTGAATGATGAAACAAATGGAAACCTTTGAGGCTGAAAAATGACAAAAACGCGTCAGGACTCAAAGTACTGCTGTTCCTTCAACAACCGGCTCCAAATGTGAGTCTTTTCCCATAAACCCCCATGTTTAAATGTCCAATTTTAGAGCAGAATTAAACATGTTTACAGCCTGGAACAAAAACAAGGTTTTGGTCTTTGGCTTGTTATATATGATGTTAACATTATTAATTTGTAACGTATCTTTAAGCATCTTTTGTTTAACGCTGTGTGTTGAATACCAATTGTTGGTAAGGTCTGGAAAAGAGTTACCATCAGGCTGACAAAGAAAAGCAGGAAGTGAAACAGTGCAGATGATATCATCAGTGTGATGGCTGCTCTCTGAAGCATGGATTTACTGTTAAAAGTAAGTGAAATTGATACATGTAGGGCTGTAAGTACTTGGACATTGACTCGATTTTTGTCATTTTTCCCATTTATACCTCCACATTGGATTTAAAATCATGCAATAGGTGATTGAGTAACTGAAAAGATCAGATCAGATCAGCAGTTATTGTCTCGCTTGGGAGAAATTTATCTTGGACAAAGAGGGGAAACACGTCATATAAGATAGCACACATACATTCACAGTTTCACCAAAAGCCCGCTCTACTGGTTGGATGTCAGGTTTCTGACTTGGCCATTGAAGAATATCCCATTTCTTTGTACCGAGAAACTCTTGGGTTGCTTTTGCAGCAGGATTTGGGTCATTATCCTTTTGCCCCACGAAGCACTATGAGATAGGTTTTGCACAAAACTTTTTTAATTTTGTGCAACACATTTTAAAAACTGGAATGTTAATGTGATTATGTTAAAAAATACACATACTCTGTTCTGGGTGGACTCTGAGAAGTGACCAGCCTGGTAAGTAGTTAAAATGAGTGAAAGTCTTCCTTGTGGAAGTAGGTTTTCCAACCATCTTTTAAACAAGGCATTTCACACCATGATACAACTGCATTCTGGCAGAGAAAAGCCCCTCAAGCTGGGCCTTAAAAGTGGCAACAGATATGAAAGCTAGAGCCCAGGAACAGAAGGGCTTCACCCACAGTTTGAGCAACCACACAGCCGGCCCAGCTCTTCACCTGAAAAAGAAACCAGGAGAGGGATAATGGTATGATTTGCTATGCAGTTAATTGCACTAATCCAAAACCAAGAAGTTTTTTTTTGCTAAATAAAATTCTAGTATTTTATTTGGATGTTACATAGCAATAATTCAGAATAAGAATACTTTATTAATCCCCGAGGAAATTATGTAGTGGTTGTGTGATGCACCCATATTGTGTAAAAATGTAGTTTACTTAAAAAATAGATAGTGCTAGCTGTTAACTTAGATTTCCACTCATTATACTAAATGTGGTCACGTCTCTCTTAATAAAGAAAGAAATAATCGTGGCAGCAGCCCAGCAAATTGAGACTTCAAAATGTGAGTCCACAAAACAATTGATGGCGTCCCAGTGGCTAAATCAATGTTTTATATACAGTCTGTTGGTGACTCACCAAGCCACCTTACAATATTGTATTTCTGAATTTGATATTGACCTATAAAAATGTCCCCTCACTACAAATATTAACCAGAAAATAACATACTACACGAAAACCGTAGCCATAAAACCTTAAACCACCATTTAACAGCGGTGTGCGATGATATTTACAGACAGGCAAGCAAGTGCTTCCTCCTCTCACAACCAAATAAGTAAATAAATAATAAAATGAAATAAACTGTTCCTTATATTCTCCAGTCTTTAAAAAGAAAAATTGGTTAGATATTTCCTATATTAGTAGACAATGCCGAGTGGTGGATAATTTTTTTTAGAACCACTGCTTTAGCAATAAAACACTATGCAAACACTAGGCCAAACATTCTTACCTTCTTCACACACAATGCGGTCCTGTGACCATGTGTAAGAATAAGATACCACCCTTTCAACTCATTCATAATAGTGACTGCCACATCTTATTGGACTATTGAACTTCACACGTAATGGGCATGAGACTTTAAAAAAAAAGCTTTCTGTCGCGCTTTAGAAGGTTAAAATATATTTTTATGCATAATTAGTGACATTTGGTAAAGAACAGAAGAGGTACACATATGAAGCTATATTTATTCTTCCTCTGAGCCCCCAGCAGCATTATAAACACCCTCTAGTGTCTGGATGTGGAATACTGCTGTATAATGACCAGAATTTATGATAGTTAAAAAATTGTTTTTTTAAAAAAAAGTCAACTTTGGTTTAATATTTAACTTAATTAATTCGATTATTCTCATTCTAATCTTACGGATAAAACTAGAAACAAAAGTACAGCTCCATTCAGTATTTTCCAATGACACCACAAAAATGGTTTGCCTTTACCATTTGACTCAGGTAAGGTTTCTGATTAAAAACAACTAATGGTGTCATCGTGCCCTCTAGTGGTGGCGAGCTTTATAAAACAAAACTAAACAAAATACAGCATGCCTTTTAATATCGCTTTCACACGATGCAAGAGATTACGCTGCAGTATACCCACAATACAAACTTTAGGGGTGCCTGTTTGTATATTTTTTTTAATAACCCTAACCCTAACCCTATTTCCTAATTTATTCCTGAAGTTGATTAAAGATCTTATTTTAAGTCTATTGTTTTCATTATTTGTGTTGTTATTCACATTTTCATTTTAGGATACATGAACCTCATCTAAACAATCTGACAGGTCAAATTAAGAGTGTAAAACATTAGCAGAAATGAAAACTTGAAGTTCCAGTTTATAGTATCATTTAAAGTTTAATATTGATCTCCACTATCCCATGTCCAGTTCTGCCTCATTAAAGGATGTAGAAACTTATCTTATACTGTGATTACACATATTTTTGAAGTCTAATCATCATAATAATAAATGTGATATATAAGGTGCAAAGAAAGAGGTCCTGTTTGTGACTCTCCTGTGAATGTACAAAATCCTACCACGTGATAACAACACTAACCAACACAGTCACGTGTTCTCAGTTTGCTCAAAGTTAAGTCTCGCCAGAAGAAACTGAAGAAATTATTAAATTAGTCTTAGCCCCGCACTTAAATGAGATTGAAATGATTATAATATTTATTTTCTATTTCCCATTATCTGACGTGCTGTGATGCAGGGGTGATTCTAGGATCAGAGATTTTGGGGGTGCTGAGCACCCAGAGAACTGCCCAGCCAGGCAAGATAAACTTTACTCGTCACAATGAGACTTCTTCCCTGTCTCTGTCAGTCCCTGCATCCTTAAATGTCTCCAGTTGTCCCCAAGTTCCCTCTGACTGTCTCCTTGGTGCATTTAAACCCCTGTTCCTCCCTGTCCTCATCGTCTGTTGTCTTCATCTCCGTTATCAGTCATCATAATTTTACCATCTCTATGCAAGTCTGCAAATTTCTTTATTAAATCATAAGATTCTTGAATTCATCAAGTCTCTCTGTGCCTGGGTCCTCGTCACAAAACATGACATCATTGTTTTGTACATTTTAATAGTGAGTAAGAAGTAAACTGAGTGCATTTTTTGGACAGAGATTCACTTTTAATGTGTATGTATAATACAATACAGATATATAAAAATACACTCCAAAAATAGAGTCATTGAAATGCACAAAATATTGATTAAAAAAATATAAAAATGGAGGCAACTTTGCCTATGGTACAATGTATGAAAATATCTTTACTGCAGATACTACTATGGCTCTGCAGATTTATTTCTTTTATTTTAACCTATGTTGCCTCACCTTGAAGTTGGCAAATCTGTCTATCAGTTTTTGGTGGTCAACTCTCTCAAGCGGTTTAACAGTTCGTTTTGCCTATCACTGTTCCCTGTCTGTTTTCCTACCTGGTTCTTCCTGACCTTGCCCTTTCTCCTCACGTTCCCCTCTTTCCTCTCTCCCTCTTTGGACTGACAATCATACACAAATAGATTGTATTCAATTAGATGAAAAAATTACATTAATATGAAAAAAAAAATACTATTAAGATCACTAATAAAAAAAATCCTCTCTCAGTGTACTTTCAACCAAAAGGCAAATAACCAAACCACATGTACATCTAATAAAAGATATAAATATTGAAACACTGATCCAACATTATCCTTTATTGACGGATCATTTGTTCTTACACTTTTACCTGAATGTGGCTCCTGGGTTTAATGTCGGCACATATGACAAAATAACCAGCTTCTCTCATTTCATTTAAAACAGGACAGTGGTAACAACTTTAGGCTACGGACAATTTTAAGTTTTAGATTTTAAATAGGCTGTATACATTTCAATGGGAGCAACAGGGCGGTCAAATGTCGCTGATTTTACTACAGAGCAGGACGGATTGTAGGGTAGAAAACATCGTGGAAAACACGTTTCCAACACTGCAGGTTACCTGGGTGAATCAGCTAAAAAGAAACATGGTCTGACTCCTACCAACTATATAAAGAGTAACTGAAGGTTAAATGCAGCTAATATATCCTGTTTTAAGCCAGGCACTAACACCTCCGCTCCGCTGTGTCTCAGCCACCATCGCTCTGGCAGCAAGAGCGCTAGAGCCAGAGTAGGGGAGAGGCGAGCTGGAACAAACCATTTTGGGAGGGGGGGTTATCTATACTTTTGTTGTTAAAATGTTATGTCTCAACCAAGTACTGTATGCTTTTTTTTATTTTTAGTAGTGTGTCACACAAACAGCAAATATTGTCAAAAAAGTAAGAAATATTTGGGGGTGCTTTGATTCATTTTAGCCCCAAAATGGGCTAAAATCGCTGTGATGTTTTATCTGAAATTGTAAAACATCTGAACAATCATGATCCAAAACGGATAATATTCAAATATTAATTTTGAGGAAACTGCACCATGTTTTAGTCGATTTCTTTTCGTTTTGTCCTTTGATGAAATGGAAATGTTAAGTTTCGTTTTTCATTCGTGACCTATAAATACAGTAAGTGTGCCGCTCTGACCGTGTCAGTGTTAGGGTCATGGAAGCAGTACCACAAGAGCAACGGAGAAAGCGGAACTCCGTAAATAGGCATGTCGGTGAGTATTTTAATACACGTATTACTTTAAAATAACTATATTCATGTGTTTAATGGTGTGACGGTGCCATGATGATAGCAAATGTTGGTGCTGATGTGAGCTTTGATGTTGTGTTTCAGGGACGATCGTTGCTGTTGCAGGGGGAGCAGGTAAGGCTTTGGACAGTCTGTGTGGTCACCGGGGTTCAACCTACCCACGGTATCTCTCTGTTATGTTGATCCACTACCCTGCAGTCAGGAGAAGCGGTCACACAAAGCTGGCTGTCGGCTTGATAAGCTAACCCAGGGCTTGATTGGGGCTGACGCAAGGATGGATTTTGGCAGCATGTAAACAATTTGCCACCAACAGGGAAAAGAAAAATGTTAAGGAATAAAGTGAACTGCAAGAATATAGATTTATTACTGATGCTCCTCAGGGAAAGCACCAAAACTTTAGAGTTTTGAAAAACTTTAGTCCGTCCTACTGTCTGCACTGCGAGGTCTGGGGGATCTTCTATGAATAGTGACGCTATTTTCAGAAAACTGAGTAGTTAGCAGGCGTTGTTTCATACCTGCTGATCGTTAATCATAACTTGAACCCTGTGTGCGCCATTATAACTTATGCTCTCAAATGAAATGTAGAGATCGGTATGCATGAAATCACCACCTACTGACCAATACATCATCCAGACAATAGGGTCACTGTTCATAGGAAGTCCCTCAGACCTCTGTGTGTGGACAGTAGGAGGATCTAATGTTTTTGTGTTCGTTTTTCCCTGATGTCATTAATAAATGTAGATCTTTAGATACAACCTTATTGCTTCCAACAGGAAAAATTACATTATTATTGTTGCAATAATACATGATTGTGAAACAGGACAGAAACTTGTACTTGCTGACCTTGATTATAATCATCAGGTTCTCCTGTGCCTCACAGACAGAACTGTGATATTGAATCTTTTAACTTTTCCTGGCTTCAAATAGGCCAGACTTTATTCATATAATGTGTATTTTCCAGTCATGCTGTCCAAAGAGCTTAGAGGGCACAAACATTCATACAGCACTTTTAATACTAAACTACTGTAAAGTACTTTTTCCCCTCTCACACACTCTCACACTCTGCTGTGTTCAGTATCTGTATAATGTTTTTAACCTCTTCATATTTTTTGTATAGTTTTCTCTTTCTTTGTAAAATCAGCCCTTGAGCTGCCAGCACGCTTACACTTCCCAACAGCACCAGCCCTTTTACGTGAGCGAGCAGGGTGAACCCTGGATACACTCAGTTTCGTTGATAACAGCTTCATGTGACCACTTATCTGGATCAAATCCAGATAACTGAAAGATACCAGCAACCTTATTTTAACATGTAAAGTGAGCCCAGGATAAGATGTAATCCTGCCTCGTACCTCAGGCCTCTGCTTATATAAAAACCTTTTACATGGCATATCATTTGTAACAGTCACACTGATGCTGGTGTTCTCGTCCATGTGCAGTAGGTGCAGTGGCCTTGGCTCCTGTTGCTCTGGGGGCCGTAGGTTTCACCTCAGCTGGAATAGCTGCAGGCTCCTACGCTGCAAGCATGATGTCTGCTGCTGCGGTGGCTAATGGAGGCGGAGTGCTAGCTGGAGGCATGGTGGCTGTTTTACAGTCAGCAGGTAGGCTTGTCTGACTTTACTGTAGTCTCATTAATAGTGCTGTACACATTCACTTTATTAGGAACCAAAGCAAAGGTGACCTTTGCTCCTGTTGGTGCTGACCAGTATATGGCTCGTAAAACTCTGGCTACTCAGGGACTGAAATACAAATGACTGATAACATATTTACAAATGATTCAGCTTAAAGTCTATTTACAGACTTAAATGGAGATGGCCTTAGTGTCAATAAGATCAGTTAATTGTTCCAGCCTGTGTTGTGTTACAGGACTAAGCTTGTGGTGCGATTAGACTAAGGACTATAATCCTGCCACACTTTGAACTCTTTTATTATAAAGTGTAGTTTTAAAAAAAAAAAATCTGGTAATTCTTTGTTTTTAAATTCATCAGGTCCCAATCAACCCAAATAGCAAAGAAAAATGAAAAATGCATGCCATGAAAGAGTTCGGGTCTTAGGAGGTTAAAAGGGACTTGAACATGAGTGTGCAGCTGGCAGAGCCACAGAAAGGACATGTTGCAGTTATGTCAACACTGACCCAGTTCTGATAAGTTTGCCAATAGTTTTGAATCCATGCCGCAAAGAACTGGGGCTGTTTTGAGAATCAAGAACTGTGTATTAGTGTACAAGCCATAGGACATTGTTTAGTTTATGAAATCTGACACCACTGAGGGGGCAGTGATGCCACAATTAGGTAGCAGTCAGTACAGTTAGTTTGATTCCTGATAAAGTTATAGGCAATCTCAGCTGCTTGACTTGGAATATTTTTCCTCATTCCTCCCAAAGGTGCAGCCGGGCTGTCGGGAGCTGCCACTGCGGCTGTGGGCGGTGTTGGAGCTGCTGCAGGAGCAGGACTGAAATGGCTAGGAGGTCTCATTTTCAAGGACGAAGAAGACGATGAAGACGATGAAGACAAAAAGAAGTAAAGTAAATTTAAATGATCTCACGTGGAAAATTTTAATGATATTTGTTGGCACAAGATATTAAACAAGAGTGAAGAGTTGTCATTTTTAAAGATGTGCTGTACATTTGTCGCTCTTACAGCTTTGCCACTGATCATTTCAGGTGTAGGAATGGAAACTCGCCATACCCGAGGCTCCCTGAACTGTCCTCACACTTTGCCTGAAGGCTGTGGATTCTGATGGTGTCATTCTGATCATTCCTTTTGTGCCTCTGGGTGACTTTTTCTGTGCACGCTGGTATAATATTAGTGAACTACATATGACTGAAAAGCATGACTGTTTTTAAGCAAGTGTGGATTTTTTTTTCTCCTACATTTTCTAAAATTTGTGTCTCAATCAATGATCTACTTGCAGGAAATCCTACATCTAAAATTCTGAATGGTGTTGTTGCCACTGTCCTCACTAAGATGAAGCTAAACTTTGGTAAGAAAGTCTGGTTAAATTCTTTTAACATTCAGTTATTTGGATTTCCTAAAACCTTCTACCCATTTCCATAATCCTGCCTGCAGATCAGCTCAGTGCATCAACTATGAGAAAACTGTCTTTGGAAAATATTGTAAACTGTCTAGAAACTCTTCATTTATTTACTTTAGTTTTTAACAAGAGAATTTTGACCAGTTTCAAACATCTTCATCTCTCTGCACTTCTTTCTGGCAGTAGAATTGTTAAATGTTATTACTCACTACAGTTAGCTAACTATTTATTATTAGCTCAAAATGACAAGTGGTTGAGGTTTGTTTTTTTTAGTTTTTTTTTTTTTTAGAATCATTGTTTTATGTTTAAAATACTTTGCGAACACTTCATTAAACATAAAACTGCATTTATTTTTTGGCAAATTCTATGTAATATATCAAAAATAAAAGTATTTATTCTGCAGTAATCGGTGTTACATGGATCAGTATTACTGCTGCAGGTGATATTGTTAACTATCAGTGTCTACAATGAGATTAAAAATTAATGAAAAATTAAGCAAAAAGCTGGTTAAATTTTGTACAAGTGATTTCTCAGAGATGTTGGTCTGAAAGTGCTGATGGAGGCTACAGCTGTTCAACTTGCCTGCCTTATGAAGTCATATATGACAGGGGTTCCCCTCTCCATCATCACAGCTTTTATTACTAATGTGCTAAATAAGTTTAAAAAAAAGGTTCATATATCACATGTGTTGGTCCAGGTCTTTACGAAGAGAAAACTAATTATGATGATAAATGAGGGTAGCCTACTTGTTTACTTGCTAATGCTAGCTTTGTTTCCACGCAATACACAACTTGTAACTGATCTCAGGGATTTCCACAACATGGATTTATGCACAAACAATCAGCTACAAGCTGCTGTCCTCTTAGCTTGACAAGATGCAGCCACGATTAACTGGGCACAGATGTTGATTAGGACACCTACCATATATTGATTTCAGCAGCTCTATAATCAAGCAGTGTCAAGTCTACTTTCAGAGACAATAGCCAACTGTGGCCATAGGATGGCAGTGATGTAAAGGATGGACGCAGACAGTCATGAGTACAGCTTTATGACAGAATGCTGTTTGCGCTGAAACAAGAGTGATTGCTTTACTTTGGTATACTTTAACTGATGTCTGGTTTTTTTTTACATTTAACTGGACAAACATTGTTTGCCTTGCTTGGCCTGACAGAATACCACGAGACTCTCTTCACAAAGCATTTTATTTACCAATCTTCTGCAAATTCTCCAACAAACAACGTTTCCCACTCTTAAGATAATTAAAATTTATCTGAATAGATATTTAGTGGCATTTGGCAAAGAAGAGGTACACACAAAGCTAGTGTTAGCTTTCGACAGGAAGGTTTATTCTTCCTCAATAAGATTATTCTAATCATGCTGATAAAACTAGAAACAAAAGCACAGCTCTATTCAGTATTTTCCAATGACGAACAAATGTACCAAAAAAACAAACAACTGCTTTATCACTTTATCACAGCACCTGACTCAGGTAAGGTTTCTGATTAACACTGCTCTCAAATGAGATTATGACTATAATGAAATGACTATGATATTTATTTTCCATTATCTGTTGTGCTTTGTTTAAATGTCAAAAATCACTGGGAAAATCTTTAAATAATTTATCTTTTATATGTGATTTAAAAACAAATCTGAATTGCAAAACATCTGAACAATCATGCAATATACATAAACGGAAATGTTAACTCATTCACTGCCAGCCATTTTCAAATCAGGTAACTCCCTGATTAACGGCGAATTACGCGAATTAATAACGCGAATTAATAACGAGTATTACAGGTAATACATTGGCAGTGAATGAGTTAAGTTTGTATTTTCATGTTACCATAGAAATACCGGAAGTGTCTCCGTGGCAGAGTCTATTGTTGAGACAGTTCTGCATCTATACGATACGCAAACATAGAAAGTGGAACTCCGTAAACATGCGTGTTGGTGAGTGTTTTAATACACGTATTACTTTAAAATAACTATATTCATGTGTTTAATGGTGTGACGGCGCCATGATGATAGCTAATGTCGGTGCTGATGTGAGCTTTGATGTTGTGTTTCAGGGACGATCGCTGCTGTTGCAGGGGGAGCAGGTAAGGCTTTGGACGGTCTGTGTGGTCACCGGGGTTCAACCTATCCACGGTATCTCTCTGTTATGTTGATCCACTACCCTTTACCGCAGTCAGGAGAAGCGGTCACACAAAGCTGGGTGTCGGCTTGATAAGCTAACCCAGGGCTTGATTGGGGCTGACACTTGACAGGGATTGTTTTTGGCAGCATGTAAACAATTTGACACCTACAGGGAAAAGAAAAATGTTAAGGAATAAAGTGAAGTGTAAGAATATAGATTTATTACTGATGCTCATCAGGGAACGCACCAAAACTTTAGAGTCTTTTGAAAAACTTTAGTCCGTCCTACTGTCTGTACACTCCGAGGTCTGAGGGATCTTCTATGAATAGTGACGTTATTTTCAGAAAACCGATTAGTCAGCAGGCGTTGTTTCATTAGTCATAACTTGAACCCTGTGGAATGCATTACATTGTAACTAATGCTCTCAAATGAAATATAAAGATTATGCATGAAATCACCACCTACTGACCAATACATCATCCAGACAATAGGGTCACTGTTCATAGAAAGTCCCTCAGACCTCTGTGTGTGGACAGTAGGAGGATCTAATGTTTTGTGTAAAGTCTTCGTTTTTCCCTGATGTCATTGATAAATGTAGATCTTTAGATACAACCTTATTACTTTACGTTTTCCTGTTGGAAGCAAATGTTTTACAAGATTTTCTTTGTTCTCCAGCAATAATACATGATTGTGAAACAGGACACAAACTTGTACTTGCTGACCTTAATTATAATCATCACATTCTCCAGTGCCTCAAACACAGAACTGTGATATTGAATCTATAAACTTACACAGCTTTCCTGGCTTCAAATAGGCCAGACGTTTATTCCTATAATGTGTATTTTCCAGTCATGCTGTCCAAAGTCCTTTGAAGGCACAAACATTCATACAGCACTTTTAATACTAAACTACTGTAAAGTACTTTTTCCTCTCACACTTACACTTCACAACAGCACCAGCCCTTTTACGTGAGCGAGAAGGGTGAACCCTGGATTAACTTAATTTGTTTCATAACAGCTTCATGTGACCACTTATCCAGATTGCCAGTGTTTGGGTAAGTGAATCCAGATAACTGAAAGATACCCTGGATGTGCTAAACTTGCTTTAACATGTAAAGCGAGCCCAGGATAAGATGTAATCCTGCCTCGTACCTCAGGCCTCTGCTTATATAAAAACTTTTTACATGGCATATCATTTGTAACAGTCACACTGATGCTGGTGTTCTCGTCCATGTGCAGTAGGTGCAGTGGCCTTGGCTCCTGTTGCTCTGGGGGCCGTAGGTTTCACCTCAGCTGGAATAGCTGCAGGCTCCTACGCTGCAAGCATGATGTCTGCTGCTGCGGTGGCTAATGGAGGCGGAGTGCTAGCTGGAGGCATGGTGGCTGTTTTACAGTCAGCAGGTAGGCTTGTTGTCTGACTTTACTGTGGTTTCATCAATAGTGCTGTATACATTCACTTTATTAGGAACCTACAGTGGCCCTGAGAGGCCAAACGGACCTCAACTTAAGAAAACAGCAGCAATAAGAAAAACGCTGCAAAAGCACACAAAACACAACGGAAATAGGAAAAAACAGATTTCCGAAAGCACAAGGGAAGTGTTTCTGAGGAGACAATAACCCGACGGACGAGTTGCAGGAACCAAAAATATACTAAGAATTGGGCTGGGAGACACTTAAAAGAAGTGGAGGATCTCTCAGTTTTGTAAGGAAAGAAAAGATTAGAGGTAAGTGTGTTAGCCTAACTATTAGCCTAAAAATCCGTCATCAGTATTAGTTTTGTGTGCTTTTGTAGCGTTTTTCTTATTGCTAGTGTTTTCTTAAGTTGCAGTCCGTTTGGCCTCTCAGGGCCACCGTAGGAACCAAAGCAAAGGTGACCCTTGCTCCTGTTGGTGGTGACCAGTATATGTATACTCAGGGACTGAATAATTCAATACAAATGACTGATAACACATTTACAAATGTACACACTGATTCAACTTAAAGTCTATTTACAGACTTAAATGGGGATGGCCTTAGTGTCCTGTGTTGTGTTACAGGACACCTGTGTTGTGTTACAGCACACAGCCTTAGTGTCCTGTGTTGTGTTACAGGACTAAGCTTGTGGTGTGGGGCGATCGTGCCTCAAGAGTTGGCAGTTTGTCTTGTAATCAGAAGGTTGCCAGTTCGAGCCCCGGCTCCAACAGTCTTGGTCGTTGTGTCCTTGGGCAAGACACTTCACCCATTGCCTACTGGTGGTCAGAGGGCCCGGTTGCGCCAGTGTCTATGTGTGGCTACAATGTAGCTTGCCATCACCAGTGTGTGAATGGGTGGATGACTGAATGTAGTGTAAAGTGCTTTGGGGTCCATAGGGACTAACTAAAGCACTATACAAATGCAGGCCATTTAACAGACCCTTAAAATGACTTTAGTGCCTACAACATGAGTGAGGTATTGGTGTATAAGCCATAGGGCATTTTTTTTTAGTTTATGAAATCTGACACCACTAGGGGGCAGTGATGCCACTATTAGGTGGCAGTCAGTTGTTTTGATTCCTGATAAAGTTAGAAGCAAACTCAGCTGCTTGACTTGATGCAACATATTGAAGCTGTGAATATTTTCCCTCCTCCCTCTTGAAGGTGCAGCTGGGCTGTCGGGGGCTGCCACTGCAGCTGTGGGCGGTGTTGGAGCTGCTGCAGGAGCAGGACTGAAATTGCTGGCAGGTGTCATACGGAAATAAAAAATGTAAATAATCTCACATGGCAAATTCTAATGATATTTTGTTGCCACTGCTCTTCCTACTAATGAGCATTGTTGTGATGTCATAAATATGAGTGATACATTTTTTAACTGTTTCAGTGAATGAGTGAAAGTGTTTCTGCAGTCAGTGTTTCTGTGCATCAAAGAGTAATTCCACAAATTCAGAGTGTTGTAAAAATTTCAGGATTTAACGAAATTTTTTGGTCATACCACGTTACTGAAGTGTTTAAACTAAAGAGTGTTCTAGTGTTTATTCATTCAAGGTTCAAAATAAAGGAAGATATTAAACCAGAGTGAAGAGTTGTCATTTTTGAAGATGTGCTGTACATTTGTCGTTCTTACAGCTTTGCCACTGATCATTTCAGGTGTAGGAATGGAAACTCACTAAACCCTTTCCTTCCTTCTCTAAGCAATATTTTACTTTGTTGAAAGATCTAAATAAGAGTAACTGAAATTAACTTAATTAAAATGCATTTCAAAGTTTCTGCTGGCTCCAGTGTTTTTAAAATTTGTAATGGTACAAAAGATTATTTAAAGATTTAACCCTCACACAATAAACTGTAATAACACAATCTCCCCCCCCCCCCCTTTTTTAAGGATGTGCAGATGTTTTTTTAATGTTCTACACTAAAATTTTCATATCAATTGATTACTTTATTGTAGGAAATTGTAGTTCTAAATTTCAGAATGGTGTTAATGCCTTTGTCTTCACTAAGGTGAGTCTGATTTATTTATTTTTTAGCTTTCAGGTGCTCGTGTTTTGATTTCTTAAAGCCTTGCACCCGTTTCCATAATCTTACCAGCAGATGAGCTCAGTGCATGTATTATGAGGAGTCTTTCTGTGGAGATTATTGTAAACTTTCTGGAAACTGAGGCATTCGTGGGCTCTATAACTCATTCTACTTTCTTTGCTTTCTCTGTTTTGTATTTTGCGTTTTTGCATAGCACTGGGTGAAGCTGGTATTTGATCCCCTACAACCCAGTCAGAATTTTGGCACATTTTCTGGACTTTTATGGAGTGGTTGATATTTCTGCATTACATTATGATGTTTAAAATAAAAACAATTATGCTTTTATTTTGCATGGATTTTTATTTTCACATTAAATTCAGAAAATTTCTTCGTATCAGTCTTGGGTTCAGATCAAACAGCTTCATGCTCTACAATGATACCTAAAAATGATGCATTCAAAATAGCAGTGATCTTAATCCACCATATATTTAACTTAATTTTCAAATTTTGCTTTAAGCTGAGTGTCTGACGTTTCTAAAATGATGCTTCATTTGAGATCTGTCACATGACTGAACATCTGGTATTTGTTCATAGTGTAAATCTTAACGTGTTCCAGTCTGGTTACAAATGGTTGAGAGCATCCAACCCACTGTTCCTCCAGCACCAGCAACACCTCCAATGCCAGCTCCTGTCAGACCTCCCATACCTACAGTGAGATTATAGACGCCATCAACTGTTTGTTATTCATGTGTAAAGCTTTTATGCTATTCTTTTTGATGCTTCTCTGTATGATTTGCATTATATCTGTTTTATATATTTAAATATGTAAGCAATTTTCTTTGCAACATCTAAATAATATTGTTTAAATAATTTACTAATTAAATCAAAATATCTGGTTTACCCCAGGATTGCAGGGTTGCTATGAGACCTCCTGCTGCAACTCCTCCTCCATTAGAAACTGCAAAATATGACATCAGTTTGGCAGCAATGGAGCCTGCTGCTATTCCAGCTGGAGTGAACCCAGTGCAGCCAGAATGGCTGGAGCCAGAGCCACAGTGCCAGCACCTCCTGAATATTATTTTACATATATATTGGAAAGATTTTCAAATAAGAAGTAACAAGAACCAACCTTAGTTACAAAAAGTTTATTGTGAAATGTAAATAAAAACAGAAGACAGTGATGTGGTCCTGCCATGAAATTTAAAATGAGCTAATGTCATTTCTTGAAATAGTAAAATGTTTTAGTTGTTCAACTGTAAATAAAGTTTATGTTCATAAGACTTGCATTGCATTGTGGGTTGCGTGAAAGCGGTGAATCACGTCATCTGACAGCTTACCTCCGACTATAACGACTCCCTTGAAAGACAAAGAGTGAACAAAATCGCGCATGGAGTAAGAAATTCATTAAATTACACTGCATGAAAAATAATTAATAACATAAACAGTAAAATATGAAGGATTTACATATTTCTTCCCAGTCCATGATATGTCCACATTCAGATGATACAGAGAGTGTATCCGTATTTATGCCCAGATATCCACAGTGCAGTGGTATATTTTGTCCAGTGCATCCCCCCCTGCCTTTTTTATAATTATTGATAGAAGTTTCACTTTCATTTCTCAGTAAATGATACTAACTGCCCACACGTGAACAGCAGCACCGGACAAAATACACCACTGCACTGTGTGGGGTTGCAATTTCAAGAGGTTGTGTGAGCAATTCCTCAGATTAGAAGAAGGTTGATTTCAGCTCCCAAATTCCAATTAAAGTCAAAAACCACAAAAATCACAGGAGAAGAGCAGAGGTCTATGCCAGCTGTTTTATTCAACAGTGAAGTTCAGCAAAAAGAAGGAAAAGCAAAAGCTCCCCTAGGGTGTTTGCCGTAGGCGCATGCAGGTTGGGACCAACCCCAATGGACAGACAGCAGGGAAAAGCCCTGATGACTCTTCTGTCCCCTTCTTATGGGCCAGTAACCCCACCTCCTGCTGCTGGGTAACTTTACACTTGTCCTCCAGCCAAAAACAGCAGAGCAGGGTCAGGTACCGACCAAGATACAGGCAGGGGCCAGTCAGGATTCTGGCTAAGGGCCGTCTGCAGAGGGGCACCCTTTGATTAACCCTTTGCTTTGCCTTATCACAATTGGTCACATCATGGTCAAAAGTCACACATTAACATACATCAGCAAGTAGCATAATCTTATGACATTACTTCTGACTGCAGACAGGTGTTGATTTTGCTACATGCGAACAAATATCTGATGATGTTTATTGCAGATATGCAGTATACACGTCATTCAAAAAATCCACAACAACTATGCTGCTTCTGGGTAAAAATATTATCATTGTATTAGTATTTAGTTACTTGTATTTTCCTACCATACACAATAGTAGAGACATACATTTGAATAGCCCATAAAGTCCATACAAGCTCTGCATAATAACCTGTCTTTTGTTCATTTATAGTTCAGGCAAAATCACAGAAATACACCACTTAATATGTGAAAGCATAATAAATGGATGGATGGATGTCAACCCCCTGAGATCCAACCTCAGAATCACTTTCATTTCCCAAGAAACAACAGCTGACCCTCACACTTGTATATGAGGCACAGTCAAGTCTTAGGCTCCTCATCCTGTGTGAGATAATGGATTTAAGTGAGTACAGCTACCTTTTTCACATCGTCTATAGCTACATCATATAAGCTCATGATTATAGCGTCACAGAAAATGGCTAAATTATTCCAGCTGGGCTGAGGTAAGATGTTTTTTTCTTTCTTTCCTGTGTTTCAGTGACAGCTTTAGCGATCACAGCTGGGGCAGGTAAGACACTTAACCTTACTTTGTTTTTGTTTTTTTAATCACTCAAGCTCATAGGAGAAGTCATAGTAGATATCATACATCACTGCTAAATTGCTTTGATAAAATATCCTTTATTCACAAAGTCTAAATTGTGGATGTCCCCCTTTTAATTCTTTGTGAAACAGTAAAGGTAGAAATCTTTGTGTAAATAACTTTTACAAGTTACTCAAGTCATTTAAAAGTAACAGACCATAACTGGTAAAACTGGTCCAGAAGGCTACTCAGGACCCATTTGTTTGTTGTTGTTTTTTAATCAGGATGGAGTAGACAACTAGAGGGCTTTTGAGGCAGTTAGAACAGGGTGAGTTACCTTCATCATCGGCTCCATCTAGGCTCTACACTGCGTATTGGGTAAGGCCCGAAGGATGAATGACTAGACATTTAAACTAAGAGCTGATCCAGACTTCCTGTATTGGAAGTACTGGATCCTGCTGCTATTCCACTTGAAAAGAACCTCAGTTCAGCCACAACAGGAGTCAGAGCTAGTTTCCATCTGCAGTCCCCGCGGAGGTCAAAGAGACATAAAAACATGAAATGAATGAATCATGTGGTTAATAATGTCATGTGACCTCCTAGGTAAATGGTAAATGGCCTGCATTTGTATAGCGCTTTACTCAGTCCCTAAGGATCCCAAAGCATTTTACAGTCATTCACCCATACATTCACACACTGGCACACTGACAGAGGCGAGGCTGCCGGACACTGGCGCCACCGGACCCTCTGACCACCACCAGTAGGCAAACGCGGGGTTAGTATCTTGCCCAAGGACATTTTGGCATGCAGCCAGGAGGCAGCCTGGGATCGAACCACCGACCTCCTGATTATTGGCTGACCTGCTCTGCCACCTGAGCTACAGCCACCCCATGCAGTATTGTATTTATACAATACTGCAATGTGGTAATTTTGGGTATACTGGGAGTGCAGAATTATTAGGCAAATGAGTATTTTGTCCACATCATCCTCTTCATGCATGTTGTCTTACTACAAGCCGTATAGGCTCGAAAGCCTACTACCAATTAAGCATATTAGGTGATGTGCATCTCTGTAATGAGAAGGGGTGTGGTCTAATGACATCAACACCCTATATCAGGTGTGCATAATTATTAGGCAACGTCCTTTCCTTTGGCAAAATGGGTCAAAAGAAGGACTTGACAGGCTCAGAAAAGTCAAAAATAGTGAGATATCTTGCAGAGGGATGCAACAGTCTCAAAATTGCAAAGCTTCTGAAGCGTGATCATCGAACAATCAAGCGTTTCATTCAAAATAGTCAACAGGGTCGCAAGAAGCGTGTGGAAAAACCAAGGCGCAAAATAACTGCCCATGAACTGAGAAAAGTCAAGCGTGCAGCTGCCAAGATGCCACTTGCCACCAGTTTGGCCATATTTCAGAGCTGCAACATCACTGGAGTGCCCAAGAGCACAAGGTGTGCAATACTCAGAGACATGGCCAAGGTAAGAAAGGCTGAAAGACGACCACCACTGAACAAGACACACAAGCTGAAACGTCAAGACTGGGCCAAGAAATATCTCAAGACTGGTTTTTCTAAGGTTTTATGGACTGATGAAATGAGAGTGAGTCTTGATGGGCCAGATGGATGGGACCGTGGCTGGATTGGTAAAGGGCAGAGAGCTCCAGTCCGACTCAGACGCCAGCAAGGTGGAGGTGGAGTACTGGTTTGGGCTGGTATCATCAAAGATGAGCTTGTGGGGCCTTTTCGGGTTGAGGATGGAGTCAAGCTCAACTCCCAGTCCCACTGCCAGTTTCTGGAAGACACCTTCTTCAAGCAGTGGTACAGGAAGAAGTCTGCATCCTTCAAGAAAAACATGATTTTCATGCAGGACAATGCTCCATCACACGCGTCCAAGTACTCCACAGCGTGGCTGGCAAGAAAGGGTATAAAAGAAGAAAAACTAATGACATGGCCTCCTTGTTCACCTGATCTGAACCCCATTGAGAACCTGTGGTCCATCATCAAATGTGAGATTTACAAGGAGGGAAAACAGTACACCTCTCTGAACAGTGTCTGGGAGGCTGTGGTTGCTGCTGCACGCAATGTTGATGGTGAACAGATCAAAACACTGACAGAATCCATGGATGGCAGGCTTTTGAGTGTCCTTGCAGAGAAAGGTGGCTATATTGGTCGCTGATTTGTTTTTGTTTTGTTTTTGAATGTCAGAAATGTATATTAGTGAATGTGGAGATGTTATATTGGTTTCACTGGTAAAAATAAATAATTGAAATGGGTATATATTTGTTTTTTGTTAAGTTGCCTAATAATTATGCACAGTAATAGTCACCTGCGCACACAGATATCCCCCTAAAATAGCTAAAACTAAAAACAAACTAAAAACTACTTCCAAAAACATTCAGCTTTGATATTAATGAGTTTTTTTGGGTTCATTGAGAACATGGTTGTTGTTCAATAATAAAATTATTCCTCAAAAATACAACTTGCCTAATAATTCTGCACTCCCTGTAATTACTGTCAATTTATTTGTATTTATTTTTTCTTACCATACATAATAGCACAGAAATACATTTGCAATGACCCAAGTGAAGTCCATACAAGCTCTCCATAATGACTTGTTTTTGTTTTTTTAATTTTAGGCAGGGTGACTAAGCAACTTCCTCTCTTGCAAATTCCCTGAAATACTTCACTGTACATGAAAAGCATAACAAAAGTAAAATAAAAATAAATATGTCAAACCCTCTGAGATCCAACCTCAGAATCACTTGTTCCAAAATGACTGAGGAAGCGTTGTTTACTTCACAGACCCAGTGACGCCCACTCTAAGAATTTCGTTTCCTAGGAATAACAACTGACCCTCCCACTTGTTTATAAGGCACAATCCAGTCTTAGGCTCCTCATCCTGAGTGGAATAATGGGTCTATGTGAGTACAGCTGCCTTTTTATATTATCTATAACTACATCATATAGGCTTGTGATAGTAGCATCACAGAAAATGTCAAAATATTTACAGCTGAGCTGAGGTAAGATGTTTTTTTCTTTCTTTTTTTGTGTTCCAGTAACAGCTATAGCAATCGCAGCCGGGGCAGGTAATACAGCTGTTTGTTTTTTTATTTATTTATTATCACAGGCTGGTAGAAGTTGCACGTATCATACACGTATTCATTTCGAAGCATCCTGATGATCAGTAACCAGGTTTTTCTTCCTGTTGTCAGGTGGAGCAGTGGTGTCTGCTCCTATTGTCCTGGGGGCTGTAGGTTTCACTTCAGCTGGAATAGCTGCAGGCTCCTATGCTGCAAGCATGATGTCTGCAGCTGCTGTGGCCAATGGAGGAGGAGTGGCAGCAGGAAGTGTGGTGGCTGTTTTACAGTCAGCAGGTAAAAAAACAAAAACAAAAAAACCCTTAGTATGATATACCGGACAGGCCTTATAAACAATAACATGTCGCTGTGTTGCAGTGAGGATAAAGCCTCCCTCTCTTCTCTGCAGCTCAGTTACTTCATCTAACTGCTCGATCAGCTGTCTGGTGTTCTGAAGCCTGTTTTCTCTCTGCAGGTATGGCAGGTCTGTCTGGGGCCGCCACCGCAGCCGTGGGCTCTGTTGGAGGGGCTGTGGGATTTTTGGCTACTCTCATCTGAGACCAGGAAATTATGATAATCAGAAAGAAAAATAATAATAACAAAGAATATAATTACTGTTGTTAGAAACAGTTGCCAAAAGTATCAGCGTCATGCTTCAGTAAAGCTTGACTGAAATGTGAGTGCTGGTAATGCTGTGGTGTTTTATTACGAAACACATGAACACGGTCAAATTGTGCAACTTAGAATAAAGCCCTAATAATGAAAAGCATTTTAAAGTTGTGTTCACACATGATACAAATTATTTTTTACTTTTCCACAGGATAATTATGCACTGATAACAAAGTGATATCTTATCATCTCAGACATGTTAAAAACGTTGATGGTCTGCCCAAAATGATTTCTGCTATATAAACTGTTGGAAATAAAATGCTGACATTTAATCTGTCAAACACATCTGAAACATGTCTCTCATTAATGACATCTGAGCAGTTTTGTGCCAGAAAGAACATTCCAGTCAAAACCACGCTCCAGTTTGTGTTGCTCTCTGTCGCCCTCTGTTGTTCAGCTGTGAACATAAAGTTTTGTTTCTCAGGAAATGAAACCTTGCTTGCTATAAAAACCAGCCCGTTTCAGAGCAGACGCAGAGCAGATAAAGACATGGACCCCGGTGAGCCATTCGTCTTTGATAGAAACCAGTTGAGCTATGGCCCAGTGTTCTTATGTTGTGTTACAGCAGTGGTTACCAATTTTGTTTTGCTAGGACCTCGCTTTGTTTTACAAGAAAATCGTCCCCCCGCATAAACACATCCTAAAACCAGTTTTCATACTCCTTTGCAATTTATTCCACACCTCAAACCTTTTGTAAGCAATTGAACAAATAAAAGTTATCTGCAATAGGTTACAGGTTGCAATACAATAAACCACTACCTCTTTTAAATAACAGAAAAACATCTTTAATTATTTTACATATAGTTGTTTTTTTAAATATATACAGGGCTGGACTGGGACAAAAGTTGGCCTGGGCATTTTGACTAGAGACCGGCCCACCAGGTATTATAGGAAACGCCATAAAGTCTTTGAATGAAAACAAACGCTGTCGTGACAGTGATGTCTGTCGTGATGTCTGTCTTGATGGTATATGTATGATTTCTATACATTTTACATCAGATAAAAACTTTAGTTGTAAGATCCAGATAATTATTTATTAAAAGCCAGACATTTTAAATGAGAATAAGAAAGAAAAGTATTTCTTTGTGCCCCCCTTTCCCTATTAATGCCCTACCTGACCCCCTGGCAAAGCTGTGCTAGATCCGCCTCTGCACAGTTACCAGCTGTCAGCTACGTAAAAAAAGGATCCTGGTGTTATTTGTCTCTCAGAAACGGTTCATAACTTCCCTTCAACTTATTCATGTCACCTAAAAGGTAATGACCAGCAGCTTTACGGTCGTGGCTGCAGAAAAAATCAGCTGATACAAGTAATATTAAATAAATTCTAACAACAGCTGATCAAGCTTAAACGTGCTGCTGTTGTTTAGCGCGACATCCGCTGGTTTCCTCTTTCTGGCGCAAAGCGGGAGATAAACAAACAAGAGAGACGGGACTTGCGTCAGAAAAACCGATCAGCTGATCATTGATCAGTTTCATGATTGAGGTAGCAACAGGAGAAGGAGGGAGAGAGAATGAGAGAAGAGGCATCAGCGGGTAAAGACATAGAATAACTCCAGCTTTTTGTCTTTTTTCATTCTAGCTGAAGTACGGGACAAACTGCGTTCCTTTTCAGTTCAATACGAAATGCGGCTGCCTCAGGTCTCTCCTCCTCCTTCCTGCCCTTTCCCTCATCCACCTGCTGGCCTCTGTGGAAGCTCCGCCATAGCCACCACCAAACATCAGAGTTATTTTTACACATCTGCCAGCATCTGCCAGCTAATCCACCACCTTTCATTTTTTATACCTGCCAATAAAATTATATTTAGTAGTCAGTATAATCTTTTAATAATATAAGTTTCTTTATGGTAGAATACTGCATGTAATCATTTGTGTTTAGAAGTATATACAGTGGGGCAAAAAAGTATTTAGTCAGCCACCGATTGTGCAAGTTCCCCCACCTAAAATGATGACAGAGGTCAGTAATTTGCACCAGAGGTACACTTCAACTGTGAGAGACAGAATGTGAAAAAAAAAATCCATGAATCCACATGGTAGGATTTGTAAAGAATTTATTCGTAAATCAGGGTGGAAAATAAGTATTTGGTCAATAACAAAAATACAACTCAATACTTTGTAACATAACCTTTGTTGGCAATAACAGAGGTCAAACGTTTAATATAGGTCTTTACCAGGTTTGCACACACAGTAGCTGGTATTTTGGCCCATTCCTCCATGCAGATCTTCTCGAGAGCAGTGATGTTTTGGGGCTGTCGCCGAGCAACACGGACTTTCAACTCCCGCCACAGATTTTCTATGGGGTTGAGGTCTGGAGACTGGCTAGGCCACTCCAGGACTTTCAAATGCTTCTTACGGAGCCACTCCTTTGTTGCCCGGGCGGTGTGTTTTGGATCATTGTCGTGTTGGAAGACCCAGCCTCGTTTCATCTTCAAAGTTCTCACTGATGGAAGGAGGTTTTGGCTCAAAATCTCACGATACATGGCCCCATTCATTCTGTCCTTAACACGGATCAGTCGTCCTGTCCCCTTGGCAGAAAAACAGCCCCATAGCATGATGTTTCCACCCCCATGCTTCACAGTAGGTATGGTGTTCTTGGGATGCAACTCAGTATTCTTCTTCCTCCAAACACGACGAGTTGAGTTTATACCAAAAAGTTCTACTTTGGTTTCATCTGACCACATGACATTCTCCCAATCCTCTGCTGTATCATCCATGTGCTCTCTGGCAAACTTCAGACGGGCCTGGACATGCACTGGCTTCAGCAGCGGAACACGTCTGGCACTGCGGGATTTGATTCCCTGCCGTTGTAGTGTGTTACTGATGGTGACCTTTGTTACTTTGGTCCCAGCTCTCTGCAGGTCATTCACCAGGTCCCCCCGTGTGGTTCTGGGATCTTTGCTCACCGTTCTCATGATCATTCTGACCCCACGGGATGAGATCTTGCGTGGAGCCCCAGATCGAGGGAGATTATCAGTGGTCTTGTATGTCTTCCATTTTCTGATGATTGCTCCCACAGTTGATTTTTTCACACCAAGCTGCTTGCCTATTGTAGATTCACTCTTCCCAGTCTGGTGCAGGTCTACAATACTTTTCCTGGTGTCCTTCGAAAGCTCTTTGGTCTTGGCCATGGCGGAGTTTGGAGTCTGACTGTTTGAGGCTGTGGACAGGTGTCTTTTATACAGATGATGAGTTCAAACAGGTGCCATTCATACAGGTAACGAGTGGGGGACAGAAAAGCTTCTTACAGAAGACGTTACAGGTCTGTGAGAGCCAGAGATTTTCCTTGTTTGAGGTGACCAAATACTTATTTTCCACCCTAATTTACGAATAAATTCTTTACAAATCCTACCATGTGGATTCATGGATTTTTTTTTCACATTCTGTCTCTCACAGTTGAAGTGTACCTCTGGTGCAAATTACTGACCTCTGTCATCATTTTAAGTGGGGGAACTTGCACAATCGGTGGCTGACTAAATACTTTTTTGCCCCACTGTAGTTGGTGGCATATTGAAAGAATGTCTCATCCTAGGAGGTCTGTAACAACTTTGTGTGCATTCAAGAGTGCACTGGCATTCACACCCACATCCTGGGGAACTGGGAGAGGTCATACCTTCTTTTCCAATTTTACGGTAGGATAAACGTAGCTAGTCTAAGTCCCTTTTTATTTAAATGAACTGCTGGATTTCCAGACCAGCAGGTTTACGGAAGTCTTCACGGGGTCACAGCTTAACCTCTCTCTCTCTCTCTCTCTCTCTCTCTCTCTCTCACACACACACACACACACACACACACACACACACACACCTAAACATCCATATTCCAATGTAATGATCAAACGCACCCACTGATGTATAAATAAAGACCAGGGCAGTGGCAGAGCGCGAGTCTCAGAGCTCTCACTCTCAGTGCAAGTGCTCTGTACTGCCCTTGCATGCAAGTAAAACTGTGTGTTTCTCCTCTCTGATTCTCAGCTGAAGAAGTGTCTTAGAATACATCTTTTGACATTTGTTTTGGTCCTTCGTAGCCGGAGCAGAAACATCAGAACTGTTATCCGTGACTCTGTTCCAAGATCTGGCGGACTGATTCCTGACGCCGTGGGGAGCCAGCACCGAAGTCTGTGCACAGCCCTCTTAGACGAGGAGGAAAGTCCCGGAAGGTGGACTTGAGTCCGGGCGGTCTGGTCCACGGTGGTGGGATTCAGTCTGACGATCCGAACCACCAGTTCGCCAAAAGGAACTGTGTTTAGACTGGTTTTAGAGGTAGCCGTAAAATACTTCGTGACAAATTAGTACGCAAATGTCTATGTGTGTATGTGTCTGGAAGTAAGGGTTACATGAATAGGATGAGGGACCTATGGATTCTTCGATACCCAACATCCACAATGACGGCGAAACAACTAGTAGCTCAGTGTTCCAACATTCGAAAGAAGGGACTGCTCTCACAGCTAGAGATTGACGAGGTACAACATAAATGCTACAGCAAGGGGGAGCCAGGTCAGGGGGGAGATATCATCACCCCCACCCGAGATTGGGTACCAAGCCCCAAGTGCGATAGGAGAAGGATCGTTGAGTGCAAGAGGAACTGACCTGAAAGATAGGATCATGGCCAAGCTTGAAACCTGGATCCCCCGTAGCCGGTTACCAAGATTACGTGAAGTACCCACAGAAGGTCTGCTAGATTGTAGCAATGGGAATTGCATTTACCTGTGTGTTCCACCCGGAGTCTAGAGAGTGTAACACCGGAAGGTGAGAAGTAGAGGCTCATGACTGGTTACTAAGAGTTTAATAAAAGTTTACCTCGGAGGAGGGAAAGTTCAACCGAGCATCTTGTGGAGTTTATAGAGAGAACAAGATGAAGCATGGTGGCAGCGGGGTCTAGAGTGATCCACACCGCGCTTTGAAGACAACAGATTGAGTGGACGGTATTGACGCGTCCAGCTAGGCTAGTTAGCCTCGGAGGTGCTAACGGCTCAGGACAGCAGGTGAGACGCTGACGAGAAGAGCGCAGCGGCGTCTACGATGGATGGATTGAAGCCACCCGCACAGTGGAGTATGGATTCAGTGAACCTGTCTAAAGCGTGCAAAACATGGAAAGAAGAGTTTACACTCTACACAGAACTAGCTCTGCCGGATGCTGAGGAAAAGGCGAGAGTGAAGCTGTTTTACTATCTGATCGGGGAACGGGGCAGGGAGCTCTGTGGAACGCTGATCGGAGCTGAGGCAAGAGTAACAGTAAGTGAGCTGATGAGAAAAATCGATGAACACTGTAATCCCAAAGTTAATGAGACTGTCGAGAGATACAGATTTTTTGCACGCAATCAGGCTCCTGGAGAAAATATTGATAAATATGTTACGGACCTGAGAATGCTGGCGAGCACCTGCAACTTTGGACAATTAAAAGACTCACTGATCAGAGACAGGATAGTCTGTGGCACGAACAGCTCCAGTTGGAGGGAAAGGTTGCTCAGAGAAGAGAACCTCAAATTAGACAGATGTCTAGATATTTGTAGAGCAATGGAGATTTCAAGAGAATACAACAAAACAATAGCGGGACAGGCTGTGGAGGAACTGCATGCAGTAAAACAAAAAGAGAGAAAAAGACTGGATAAAGAGATATCATGCAGATTTTGTGGAAGAGCACATGAAAGACTCAGATCAAAATGCCCAGCATATGGAAAAAAATGCAAAAAATGTGGCAAAGAAAATCATTTTGCTATAGCATGCAGGAGTAAAAGCAGACAGAGTGAAAATGGAAAAAAGGTCCACACAGTGACGGAGCAGGACTCGGATTCCTGTGAGGACATAATGACTGTCACAGCTATGACACAGACTGCAGTAGAAGTGAACCAGATCAAAGAATCGGACATGAAAAAACGAGAGCAGCTGTTTGCAGGCATGATGATTGGCAACAGCCTGGTCAAGTTTCAAGTTGACTGTGGTGCAACCTGCAACGTTATTCCCATCAACTTGTTGAACCCTAACATCAAAATGGAGCACACAGACAAGGTTCTTGTGATGTACAATAAATCAAGGCTGTGTCCATTAGGAAAGTGTAAGGTCAAGCTGACAAACTCAAGAAACAACAAAAAGTACAGAGTCGAGTTCCAAGTGGTAGAGGAGGACTGTAAAACACCTCTACTTGGGAGAACAGCTAGTGAAGCGATGAAGCTAATACAAGTTAAATATGATAACATCTGTGCTTTGGACAGCTCAGTGACAACAGCTCCATCAGAGAAAAACGCATGGTTGATGCAAGAGATAAAGACAGAGTTTCAGGATGTGTTTACAGGAGATGGATGTTTGCAAGGTGAATATGAGCTGGAAATCGACACAACAGTGCAGCCCGTCAAACTGCCAAAACGCAGAGTCCCAGTGTCGATGATGAAACCACTGAAAGAGGAACTGATGAGCCTTGCAGACAGACAAATAATAGCACAAGTGGAAGGTAGTACTGATTGGATCAGTGGGATGGTGACAGTGCAGAAGCCAAATGGCAAACCCAGGATATGTATTGACCCAAGACCGCTCAACAAAGCTTTGAAGCGTAGTCACTTCCTGTTACCAACAATAGATGACATCTTGCCAGATGTGTCAAAAGCGAAAGTTTTCACAGTTTGTGACGTGAAACATGGCTTTTGGCATGTGAAGCTTACAGAAGAGTCAAGCCATCTCACGACATTCGCAACACCATTTGGTCGCTTTCGTTGGCTGAGAATGCCGATGGGGATCAGCCCAGCGCCAGAGGTCTTTCAGCGCAAACTGATGCAAGCGTTAGAGAACCTGCCAGGCACATACATCATTGCTGATGACATCCTGATCACTGGAAAAGGAGAGACGACTGAGTTGCCAGAAATGGATCATGACAGAAACCTGAGACTTTTCCTGGAACGCTGCAGAGAGAGAAACATCAAATTAAATGTGGAAAAACTCAAGCTTAGAAGACAGGAAGTACCATACATCGGACATCTACTCACAGCAGAGGGGCTGAGAGCTGACCCAGAGAAGGTACGGGCCATCACAGAGATGCCAGCACCAACTGACATAAAAGGGGTGCAGAGACTAGTTGGAATGGTCAACTATTTATCAAAGTTTTACAAGCATCTGTCAGACGACTGTGAGCCTCTCAGACAACTGACGCACAGAGACAGCCTATGGGAGTGGACAGACGTGCAGGAAGATGCATTTAAAAGACTGAAAGAAAAACTAACACAAGTCCCAGTTTTGAAATATTACAGCCCTGAAGAAGAGCTGACGCTGCAGTGTGATGCCAGCGAGACAGGACTGGGAGCAGCTCTGACTCAACATGGAAAACCAGTGGCATTTGCAAGTCGTGCACTGACGCTCACTGAAAGAGGTTATGCACAAATTGAAAAGGAATGCTTAGCTATTGTGTTTGGGATGGAGAAATTCCACCAATATACATATGGTCGTCTAGTGAGAGTGCAATCAGACCACAAGCCACTCGAGAACATTATTAAAAAGCCACTGTTACATGCACCTAAGAGACTGCAAAGGATGTTATTAAGGCTGCAAAAATATGATATAACCATAACATATGTTCCAGGCCGCGACATGCTACTTGCTGATACGCTGAGTAGGGCCTACCTGCAGGATGGCATCAAAAGCCAGACGGAGTTGGAGACAGAATGTGTCAACATGGTGGACTATGTACCTGTTTCAAGAGAAAGCATGCACAGAATACGAGCAGGGACAAGAACCGACCACACACTACAAATGCTGATAAAAACAATACAAAAGGGGTGGCCAGCCTGTAAGAAAGATGTACCTGTTGAAATAACCCAGTTCCAATCTTTGCAGGATGAACTGAGCACACAGGATGGATTGGTCTTCAAGGGAGAGAGTGGTGATTCCAGAAGCACTGCAGGCAGATATAACCCAGCGAATTCACTCAACACACATTGGCACAGAAGGGTGCCTCAGGAGAGCTAGAGACTGCGTCTACTGGCACGGTATGAACGACCACATCAAAAAGTACATCGCTACATGTGACATATGTCGGTCTGTGGATGCAAAACAACAGAAAGAGACACTAAAACCACATACTCACCAAGATGGCGCCGCGGATGGTCGCCCTGGTGCTTCAGTGCGTTACTTTTGTTTTGTTTTTGTGCATTTCTTCTGTGTCTGGGCACTCCTCTGGATATTCGTTCACCAGAGAAGAGCTCCTTAACTACAGGACTACAACGCCTGTGGATTTATTTCCAATATTTGTCGCATCTGCGGCAGATTTACTGCTGACTCTGACCAGGAAAGCGAGACGCCGAAAGAGAGGGAAGCGAGCCGGCGCACTCGTGCGTTTGAGGAGACGCGGACTGCGAACCGCTCTTCCTGGGATCTTCCTTTCCAATGTACGATCACTCAGGAATAAGACAGACGAACTGGCCCTGATGAGAAGCATGAACAGAGACTTTGCCTCCTCCTGTGTGTTATGTTTTACGGAGACGTGCCTCTGTGAGGACATCCCGGACAGCGCGCTCAAGCTGGAGGGCTTTCATCTGCTGCGCGCTGACCGGCAGGCCTCTCTCTCTGGTAAGACCAAAGGTGGAGGTGTCTGCTTCTACATCAATAGTGGCTGGTGCACAGATGTAACAGTGATTGCTCAGCACTGCTCTTCCTCTCTGGAATACCTTTTCATTCACTGCAAACCGTTTTATTCTCCGCGGGAGTTTGCTTCATTCATCCTGGCCGCTGTTTACATCCCGCCAGATGCGGATGCGCAGGCAGCTCAGTGCGCACTCGCGGAGCAGATACTGCACATGGAGCGGACATTCCCAGACTCTCTCATCATTGCTCTTGGGGACTTTAACAAAGCCAATCTGAGCCATGAGCTTCCCAAATACAAGCAGTATATTAAATGCCCGACCAGAGAGGAGAGGACATTAGACCACTGTTACAGTACGATCAGCGGGGCCTATCGTGCGGTGCCGCGCGCTTCACTCGGACTTTCTGACCACGTCATGATCCACCTAATCCCCGCGTACAGACAGAGGCTGAAGCTCTCCAAACCTGTCGTGAGGACTAAAAAACTGTGGAGCAACGAGGCTGTGGAGGAGCTTCGCACGTGTTTGGAGTCTACAGACTGGGACACAATGAAGGCTGCTTCTAACAGCTTGGACGAGTTTACGGACACTGTCACCTCCTATATCCACTTCTGTGAGGACAGCATTGTGCCATCACGCACCAGGGTGAGTTATAACAATGACAAACCCTGGTTTACTCCTAAACTCAAAAAGCTGTGGCTGGAAAAGAGAAAGGCGTTCAGAAGCGGAGACAGGGACTGCTACAGAGAGGCCAAGTACAGGTTCACTAAAGAAGTGGACATTGCTAAACATCAGCACTCTGAGAAGATGCAGCAGCAGATCTCAGAGAATGACTCGGCCTCTGTGTGGAAAGGTTTTAGGAATATCACCAACTACAAGCCTAAAACCCCCCACTCCACTGACGACTTGCTCTTGGCCAACACCCTCAACGACTTCTACTGCCGTTTTGACGAGCCATCAGGCAGCCTTCACACCTCCAACGGCCCCAACAATAGAGACACTTTGGACACTCATTCCCCCACCTCTCCCCCCTCCACAGAGCCATCACCACCTTCAATCACTTCACCTGCAACACCCCCCTCCTCACCCCACACAAAAGAGGATTTCACACCACCTCCTCCCACCACAACTCTTCATATTCATGAAGCAGATGTGAGGAAGCAGTTTAAGAGTCTGAATGCTCGAAAAGCTCCCGGCCCAGACGGTGTGTCTCCTGCCACCCTCAGACACTGTGCAAACGAGCTGGCCCCAGTGTTTTCTGGCATTTTCAACTCCTCACTGCAGGCATGCCATGTGCCTGCCTGCTTCAAGTCCTCCACCATAATCCCTGTCCCCAAGAAACCTAGGATCACTGGACTAAATGACTACAGACCCGTGGCTCTGACATCTGTGGTCATGAAGTCATTTGAGCGCCTAGTTCTCTCCCATCTCAAGACCCTCACGGCCCCCCTCCTGGACCCCCTGCAGTTTGCATACAGAGCCAACAGGTCTGTAGATGACGCCATCAACATGGCCCTACACTTCATCCTGCAGCATCTGGACTCCCCAGGAACCTACGCCAGGATCCTGTTTGTGGACTTCAGCTCTGCCTTCAACACCATCCTTCCAGACCATCTCCGAGACAAGCTTTCCCAGATGAATGTGCCTGATCCCATCTGCCGGTGGATCACTGACTTCCTGACGGACAGGAAGCAGCATGTGAGGCTGGGAAAGAATGTCTCGGACTCCCGGACCATCAGCACCGGCTCCCCTCAGGGCTGTGTTCTTTCTCCTCTGCTCTTCTCCCTGTACACCAACTGCTGCACCTCCACCCACCAGTCTGTCAAGCTAATCAAGTTTGCAGATGACACCACCGTTATCGGACTCATCTCGGACGGGGATGAGTCTGCCTACAGGAGGGAGGTTGAACGTCTGGTGTCCTGGTGCAGCCACAACAACGTGGTGCTGAATGCCCAGAAGACAGTGGAGATTATTGTGGACTTCAGGAAGCACACAGCTCCACTCCCCCCCATCATCCTGACTGACACCCCCATCACCTCTGTGGACTCGTTCCGCTTCCTGGGTACCACCATCACCCAGGACCTGAAGTGGGAGCCCACCATCACTTCCGTCATTAAGAAAGCCCAGCAGAGGATGTACTTCCTGAGGCAGCTGAAGAAATTCAACCTGCCAACATGGACGATGATGCAATTCTACACTGCAATCATCGAGTCCATCCTCACCTCCTCCATCACTGTGTGGTACGCTGGAGCCACTATCAGGGACAAACAGAGACTGCAGCGTGTTGTGCGCTCTGCTGAGAAGGTGATTGGCTGCAGACTCCCATCTCTGCAGGACCTGTACACCTCCAGGACACTGCGGCGTGCAGCTCGGATCTCAGCTGACCCTTCTCACCCTGGACACAGTCTGTTTGACCTGCTCCCCTCAGGCAGGAGGCTCCGGTCCATCCGCACCAGAACCTCTCGCCATAAGAACAGTTTCTTCCCCTCTGCTGTCGGACACATGAACAATAACCATATGATTGTTCCCACCACTAACACATGACCCTACGCTGTGTTCACTGCATCATTCCATGTTTGGCACTGATCACCACCTGCACTCATGTATATATCATGTATATATCTATCCACTTAGCACTTTTAATTCTTATTCTTATTTTTATATTTTTATGACAGTATGTTTGCACTGAAGCACCGCAGCAATTTCCTAATGTTGTAAACCTGCTCAACATCTGGCAATAAAACCCTTTCTGATTCTGATTCTGATTCTGATTCTGATTCTGAGCCGACCACTAGACCATGGACCAAAGTTGGGACAGATTTATTCAACTTTGAGGGTAGGGACTACCTAATAACTGTTGATTATTACTCCAACTTTTGGGAGATAGATTATGTACCTGATACCAAGTCGAGTACTGTGATTAGGAAACTAAAGACTCATTTCACACGTCAGGGAATCCCAAATATTGTTTTTTCTGACAATGGGCCCCAGTACAGCTCAACAGAGTTTGCCAACTTCAGCCAGAAATGGGAATTTCGACACCTACCTCATCACCTGGCTATCCGCAGAGCAACGGCAAAGCTGAGTCTGCCGTTAAAACTGCCAAACGACTCATGAAAAAGGCGAAATTGGCTGGACAGGATCCATATTTGGCCTTATTGGACCACAGAAACACCCCAACACAAGGTTTAACTACCAGCCCTGCACAGAGACTGTTAAGCAGGAGGACGAGGACACTCCTCCCAATAGGAGACAGATTGTTGCAACCCAAAGTGACTGACAACAAGTTAGCACTGATGAAAAACAGAGAGAGACAAACAAAGTACTACAACAAGACAGCGAAGGACATGGACACATTAAACCCAGGGGACTTGGTGCGAGTCCAACCTTTTGAACCACACAACTTATGGACCAAGGGTAGAGTGTGTAACACTCTGCGAAACAGATCCTATGATGTGGAGTTGGACAACGGCAGAGTCCTCAGAAGGAATCGTCGCCATCTGAGGCGAGCTGTTGAGGTCAAAAAAGACATGTCAGCACATCTCCAGCCTGAGGGGCAGAACATTACTGTGCCGACAAAGAGCAAAGAGAACACACAAAACAGCACTACCAGGTCAGGACGGGTAGTACAACAACCTGGATATCTGAAGGACTATGTATGCAATTAAGGGGTAATCTGTGAGTTATACACTGTGATTTGTTTACTTGTCAGAGGAAAAACAAAAGAAAAAAAACAAACACCTGTGACGACATTTTGAGTTATATGTTGTGATTTGTTTACTGGTTTGAGAACAGAGCAAAACATCTGTGATAATATTTTGAGTTATGGCTTTGTGATTTGTTTACTTGTTTGGAAGGAAAAAATAAATAAATAAAAGGAAAAAAAAATAAGGAAATGAGAAACAAAACGGAAAAAAAGAATAAAAGTAATACTAAAGGAAAATAGAAAGAAAGCTAAAAAAGTAAGTGGAAGAAAGAATTTTTTATTTTTGAAGAAAATTGTGTCCAACAAAGAAATGTCATGTCTAAGTTTTGTTCCAGTTGCAAACTGAGTTCTCAATTTATGAATAGTTCATTGTCTTTGTAAAAGAAAAGGGATGTAGCAATGGGAATTGCATTTACCTGTGTGTTCCACCCGGAGTCTAGAGAGTGTAACACCGGAAGGTGAGAAGTAGAGACTCATGACTGGTTACTAAGAGTTTAATAAAAGTTTACCGCGGAGGAGGGAAAGTTCAACCGAGCATCTTGTGGAGTTTATAGAGAGAACAAGATGAAACAAGATGATGTTAATGCAGCACTACGGACGATACCTACAGCCACGATTACCGACACTAACAAGCTGATCTACAATACGGCAGATCAGTGAGATGCTTGGCTACAAGTTGAACAGCCACAAGGGGCAGTACCCTCCATGGAGAAGGAGGCTAGAGGGCAAGATCAAGGTAGCACGGAGGGAGGTTAGCCAACTATCGGAGTTGCAGAAAGGCGCAACTCCGCCTTTGAGGAAGGTGCCTAAGAAGTACAGGAAGCTGTCCATACATGAGGCCTTGGAAACTGCCAAGCAATGACTCACAGTCTTGGCGGTACACCAGAGAGATAAAAGGCAGGAGAATAAACCAGCTGTTCTCCACAGAACCAGCCAAGGTGTACTCTCAGTGGCAAGGGAACAGTAAGAGAACAGCACCACCAAGGCTGGAGACGGAGTAATACTGGAAGAGAAGGAAAAGAAGGACGCAACCCATAACAGCAATGCTCAGTGGCTAGTGGATCTGAGGGCAGACCACAGCGACCTCCCCGAACAGGGTCCAGTAACCATCACAGTGGCAGATATCCAAGAAGGGGCTCCAGTATGAAGAGATGAACAGAACCAGGCCCTGACATGGTTCACGCTTACTGGCTGAAGAAGCTGACTGCACTCCACGAGCGTCTGGCAGCACAAATGAACCAGCTGCTAGTTGACGAGAGACATCCAGAATGGCTAACCGAAGGCCGGACAGTCCTGTTCCTCAAGGACCCCCAGAAAGGACCGGTCCATCCAACTACCGACCAATAACCTGCCTCAGCACCACGTGGAAGCTCCTGTCAGGCATCATAGCGGCTAAGATGAACAGGCACATGGGTCAATACATGAGAGCAAAACACCAGCTACTGGCAGACCAAGCAGTCAGCCGAGACTGCAGGACCAGACTGACCAACCTGTGCACTGCCTGGATTGATTACAAGAAGGCCTATGACTCAATGCCCCACACCTGGATCCTGGAATGCCTAGAACTATATAAGATCAACAAGACCCTGAGAGCCTTCATCAGGAACTCAATGGGGATGTGGCGGACAACACTGGAGGCCAACCTCATGCCCATAGCACAAGTCACCATCAAGTGCGGGATCTACCAAGGAGATGCTCTGTCCCCACTGCTGTTCTGCATAGGCCTGAACCCCCTCAGTGAGATCATTAACAAGACTGGCTACGGATACCGACTACGGAATAGAGCAGTTGTCAGCCACCTCCTGTACATGGATGACATCAAGCTGTATGCCAAGAGTGAACGAGACATCGATTCACTGATCCACACTACCAGGATATACAGTTATGACATCGGGATGTCATTTGGGCTGGAGAAGTGTAGTCGGATGATAACAAAGAGAGGGAAGGTAGTCAGAACTGAGGGGATTGAACTACCAGAAGGCAACATTGCAGACATAGAGGACAGTTACAAGTACCTGGGGATCCCGCAGGCGAATGGGAACCATGAAGAGGCCGCTAGCTGCAACCACCAAGTACCTGCAGAGGGTCAGGCAAGTCCTGAGGAGTCAGCTGAACGGTAAGAACAAGATCTGGGCTATCAACACCTACGCCCTGCCCGTGATCAGGTACCCAGCTGGTATAATAAGTTTGCCAAAGGAGGAGATAGAAGCCACTGACATAAAGACAAGAAAGCTCCTTACCATGCATGTAGGGTTTCACCCCAAGTCCAGCACCCTGAGGCTGTACGCTAAGCGGAAGGAAGGGGGCCGGGGACTGGTGAGTGTCAGCACCACAGTCCAGGATGAGACAACGAACATCCAAGAATACATTGGGAAGATGGCCCCAACTGACCGAGTGCTCAGTGAATACCTCAGGCAGCAGAAACCCAAGAAAGAGGAGGGAGACGAGGAACCATCATGGAAGGACAGGCCCCTGCACGGTATGTACCACCGGCAGATAGAGGAGGTGGCTGATATCCAGAAATCCTACCAGTGGCTGGACAAAGCTGGACTGAAAGACAGAACAGAGGCACTAATCATGGCAGCACAAGAACAAGCTCTGAGTACAAGATCCATAGAGGCTGGGGTCTATCACACCAGGCAAGACCCCAGGTGCAGGCTGTGTAAAGATGCCCCTGAGACAATTCAGCACATAACAGCAGGGTGCAAGATGCTAGCAGGCAAGGCATACATGGAACGCCATAACCAAGTGGCCGGCATAGAATACAGAAACATCTGTGCCGAATATGGCCTGGAAGTTCCGAGGTCAAAATGGGAGATGCCCCCAAGGGTGGTGGAGAATGACCGAGCTAAGATCCTGTGGGACTTCCAGATACAGACAGACAAAATGGTGGTGGCTAACCAACCGGACATAGTGGTGGTAGACAAACAGAAGAAGACGGCCGTAGTGATCGATGTGACAGCAACATCAGAAAGAAGGAACACGAGAAGCTGGAGAAATACCAAGGGCTTAGAGAAGAGCTCGAGAGGATGTGGAGGGTGAAGGTAACGGTGGTCCCCGTGGTAATCGGAGCACTAGGTGCGGTGACTCCCAAGCTAGGCGAGTGGCTCCAGCAGATCCCGGGAACAACATCGGAGATCTCTGTCCAGAAGAGCGCAGTCCTGGGAACAGCTAAGATACTGCGCAGGACCCTCAAGCTCCCAGGCCTCTGGTAGAGGACCCGAGCTTGAAGGATAAACCGCCCGCAGGGGCGTGCTGGGTGTTTTATATATATATATATATATGCATCATATCAGTCTTTGGGTGAGATAAAACATCTTCCATCTTCATCCTCTACAATGATATTTTATTTAAAAAATGATGAGTAAAAGTCATCAGCAAGCTTTATCACTCATTTTTGTAACTTGGTCCTCAAATCATGCTTTAATCGGAGTGTCTGTCCTTTACACATAAAAAAATAAATTTTAATTCAGGCTATTGAGTCAGTCTAATTTGGCACAATAGGAAACATTTGAAGGCCAGTTTGTGTTTATTCAGTGTGTTAATTTTCATATTTCACAGTCACGTTGAGGTTACACACAGTTGAGATCATCCAACCCGCTGCTCCACCAACACTTCCAAACAATGCAGTGGCAACCCATGACAGACCTGCTGCACCTGCAGTGAAATCACATTAGACACTATTAGCTGTTTGTTATACTTGTGCAACATGAGAAAAGCTTTTATTCTTCATTGTCACACCCTGATTTACATACACTATTTTACTCATGACCCTTTATTTATACAGATGCATGCACAAATAGTGTTTCATATCTTTGATAAACATCAACAGCCAAAGTGGACTAAAACAGTACTCTTAGGTACTATTAGGAAAATATAATAAAATATGTCTATTGTTTGTTTTGTTTGACACGCACTTAGAGGGAGCTAGTGAGAGAGAGAGAGAGAGAGAAAATATATTACAAATTATTCAGTTTACCCCATGACTGCAAGATTGCTACGAGACCTCCTGCTGCAACTCCACCTCCACCAGTGATTGCCAAGTATGACATCAGTTTGGCAGCGATGGAGCCTGCTGCTATTCCAGCTGAAGTGAACCCCAGTGTAGTCAGAATGGCAGGAGTCAGAATCACAGCTCCAGTAGCTCCTAGATAAAAAAGTTTAGATTAAAGATTTTCATATCAAAATTACGCTGTGGTTAATGTGGTTAATGTGATGGCATACCTGCAATCGTAACGATTGCCTTACCTGTCAATGAAATACAAAAAGATATCAAGAAAAATTTGCAATAAGTGAATAATAACAATTCATAAACACTGTATAACGGAATAAAACTATTACTAAAAATATAGACTCACATGTCTCTTCCCAGTCCATGTCTATGCTTTCAAAGATAACTTAGATGACACAGAGAGCTCAACTGCAGATACTAAAATATGTTTCAACCTGATGCAGATTTTTTACTTTTTCCAAGCATGGCCACTCCCATTTCTTAGAAAACAACACACCCTGACAGCAAATATGAACAGAGGAGGAGCAGCATAAGGATGCTGTTTTTTAAAAATAGCATGAACACTATTATCTGTATATATACAGTGGCTTGCAAAAGTATTCAGCTCCCTTGAACTTTTCCACATTTTGTCACATTACATCCACAAACATGAATCAGTTTTACTGGAATTCCAAGTGAAAGACCAACACAAAGTGCTGTACACGTGAGAAGTATGTGTGTGTGTGTGTGTGTATATATATATATATATATATATATATATATATATATATATATACACACATATGTCTTGCATGTCCATGCTTTCAAAGATAACAATCAAGAGCTCAGCTGCACATATATAAAGACATACCTGATGTATGTCTTTTGCTTTTTATCCAAGAACTGCCACTCCCGTTTCTAAAGGAACAATACAAACCAGATAAAGGAGGAGCAGCACAGGGATGTAGTTTTTAAAGAAATAAAATAATTATGGTTATCAAGTATGGTTCATAGCTGTGGAAGCACAAACGTCTTTGCCACATAAAAAAAACAAAAACATATCCCTTTACAATGTTCCACATGAAGTCATTTGCGGTGATGATCGAGCATCTCAGAGATGTTAAAAAAAAGGCTTAGTTTTAGATAGTTTTAAAACATGAGAAGTTGAAATGTGCTCCTATCATTTCTCCTTCATTGGATTTTCAACATTTTGCTTCTCATGCTCAAGTATCCTTGTAGTTCATCACTCCAGATTAGGTGAAAATGATTAGGATTAAATGCAGTATAATAACACTTTCATGAAACTGTGTCCTGTCATGATCTCCAGTGCTGCCATTTCGTAGGATCTCCTGTCCTGTCTCCTCAATCAATGGTTGTTCTTATAACTCATTTCACCTTCTGCTCTAATGTTTGTTGTGATAAGCCTTTTATACTCTCCCATTTTATTTCTGTTTCTGTTTCTCACTATTATTCATAACAGGCTTAAAACCAGAATCAAGGTATGACTCAAGCATGTGAAGAAATTTTACACTAGTTGGTACCATCTGTCTTTCCTGTATTACATCCCACACCCCAAAGACTTGAACAATTAAGATTACATTATAATTGTTTGTTTTTAAGGATTTTTTGAAAATAGATAAAGTTATAGATTTACAGATAGTGACTCTTTTAAGCAGCCTAAAATAAAGTGACAGTTTGTTATTATCAAGCAATCTATCATTTCTTTATTTTGTGCTTCACAGGTGTTTCATACCTGATGTAGCTTAGCATGCAATAACTCGAGCTCCTCAGAGTACAGTATTCTTCCATCCCTGCTTGCAAAACTGTGAAACATTGTACAAAGTTTTGTAGGGAAACTAAACATCCTCAGTAAACATCAACACAAGATGTTTTTTTCTTAGCTGAACTGTGGCACAGCAGTCAACTTCAGGTGAAAGACCCCGGAGTACACGTGAAATCACAATGAACGCACAGTAAAGTGACCTTTAGTGGGATTTTTAATCTTGTTTTTAATTTTAATCATACTGTGTTTAATATAAGTCTGCAGATGAGGACGTTAGAGCACCACAGCTTGCAGCACACAGCACTGTGCTGATTCACAATAATGCAAGGAGAGGTTTCCTCCTAAGCAAACAGAACATACAACAAAAGGAAAAACAGGTCATTCAAACTAACCTGCCCTGACAAATTAAATGTACAGAACTTGTTTTGAAGTAAGAAAGAAAAGGCCCTGATCCTTTATTCATCTGATTCCTGAATGTAAAGGAGGACTGTTCATGAGTGAGGCTTCATCACATTCCATTGCTGTTGTCACTGCAGTCGTGTGATGTCGCAATTATGTCTGAACAACTACCAGAAGTTAAAAAGTGCAAATGTAAATAGAATAAGTAGGATAAATAATAAATAAGCAAGAGCAATAACAAACATAGCTACATGTCAAACATTCATAAAAGCTTTAATATTTAAAAAAAAGTATTAGGAAGCAATTTGTAAGGCAATAGTGAAGTTTCTGCTCAGACCTCCATGAACTGTTCCATGACAGAAAAAAACACTTTGGTCTTGCCTGTCCAAACAACATTGTTCCAGAAGTTTTGTGGTTTGTTTCGACAAAAATAATACCAGCTTCAATAAAAATGCATTTAAAATGTTCATTACTTCATTGTCTTATTTTAAATTATTTAAAACAATGCAAAGGTTAAACCCTAGGTCATCTATTCAATTCAATTCAATTTTATTTATATACTGCCAAATCACAACAACAGTCGCCTCGTGGCGCTTTATATTGTAGAATCGATCCTACAATAATACATAGAGAGAAATACCCAACAATCATATGACCCCCTATGAGCAAGCACTTTGGCGACGGTGGGAAGGAAAAACTCCCTTTTAACAGGAAGAAACCTCCGGCAGAGCCAGGCTCAGGGAGGGGCGGGGCCATCTGCTGTGACCGGTTGGGGTGAGAGAAGGAAAACAGGATAAGACATGGTGTGGAAGAGAGACAGAGATTAATAACAAGTGTGATTCAGCACAGAGGTCTATTAACACATGCTGAGTGAGAAAAGTAACTGAAAAGGAAAAACTCAATGCATCATGGGAATCCCCCAGCAGCCTACACCTATTGCAGCATAACTAAGGGAGTATTCAGGATCACCTGATCCAGCCCTAACTATATGCTTTCGCAAAAAGGAAAGTTTGAAGCCTAATCTTAAAAGTAGAGATAGTGTCTGTCTCCTAAATCCAAACTGGAAGCTGGTTCCACAGTAGAGGGGCCTGAAAACTGAAGGCTCTGCCTCCCATTCTACTTTTAAATACTCTGGGAACAACAAGTAGGCCTGCAGTGTGAGAGCGAAGTGCTCTAATAGGGTGATATGGTACTATAAGGTCATTAAGAGGTGTTTGGATTCAATTCTGGTATTAAGAGGAAGCCAAGGAAGGGAAGCCTTCATTGGCCTGTCAATACTCTTCCTACAATATTTTGTAGGAACTGAAGGCTTTTCATAGAGTTTTTAGGACATCCTGATAATAAAGAATTACAGCAGGAGTAATTGTTACTAAAAATGTTCTTTGTATGGTTGTGTAGATATTTCCTTAAACATTATAAGTGATTTATGAGGACTGATTTAGTTTCAAAAACATCTGTGGAAACATTTTGCACAAGCTTCATGGAATATTACATTCAAATGAATGTACTTTAATCATGAAAAACAAGGACTCTTCAAACTGAAAACAAACTTTTGAGCAGTAGTGTATATTGCATGTTTGTATCTAACTGTAGCTGATCAAGGTTTTGAAACAAAGACAACTTTTTAGCTCTGTATTTTAACAAAAATTGAGCCAAACTATTTCAACTCCGATGAAAATCTCTCCCTAACAAGTCCACTTTATTGCATGCTCATTGTTTTTTCTTATTAGTGGCTCATAGCTGTTTAACAAATCAACTTTTGCATTCTTATTAATACTGATCTGTCACACTTATCTGTGGCTCATGGTTGCTTAAAGCTCATGTCTGTACTTGACCACAGAGGCAGAGCATCATTCAATCCTGCCAGCTGCCTGTCTTGGTAGCATTTCAAGGATGACAGACTCCACTTTCTCTGCAGCAAGACAGCTCATAACGTTTTAACAGTGATGTGAACATTTGGGTGTGCCATCAGCTTTTGATCAGCTTCACTCATGAAAGAATTTTCATATCTAAAAGCCAATTTTTTCTGATAAATAATTTTAAAAATCCTTTACTTTGACCCATTTTAACACTGTATTAGAAAAAAAACAACAAAACTTCCAGATCCCAAAATTAACTCAATCACAAATTTTTCATGTTTGTTATTGTATTTGCAGCTCAGCAGGCCGAAGCAACTTTAAACATTTTCAGAAGCTGTCTAATTTTTCTGTTTGTCTTCAAAGTTTAGGAGCTGTGTCTCAGTTTCACTAAGGTTCCTCTTATGACGCTCTCCCTCCTCGATTTTTCAAAAAGGTTTTCCTCACTATAGCACCATTTGTACAATCCATTGTAAATAGTAGTTTGTCTTCTGGTGTTGTACCTGTGAATCTTAAACATGCAGTGATTCAGCCTCTACTCAAGAAACCTGCTCTTGATCCTCATATTTTTGCATATTACAGGTCTATTTCCAAACTGCCTTTTATCTCAAGCATTTTTGAAAAGGTTGTTTACAAGCAATAAATGTACTTTTTAGAAGAACATGGTATTTTATAAGTTTTCCAATCTGCTTTTAAAGCTTTACATAGTACCAAATCTGCCCTTTTAAGAGTTTTTAACGATGTGTTTTTAGCAGCTGACTCATGTGACCGTGTTATTATCATGCTTTTAGATTTAACTGCTGCCTTTGATACAGTGGATCATAACATTTTAATTTCCCGTTTAGAGCAGTTGGTGGGTGTTAGGAGTACCGTTTTAGGCCCGCTTCTTTTCTCCCTATATCTCCTACCCCTTGGCTCTATTTTCAGGAAACATGGGATTTCTTTCCACTGTTATGCTGATGACATCCAGATTTATTTTCCTCTTAAAAAGATAAATGGCTTCTCAGAAGACCCTCTGCTCAGATGCCTTGATGAAATAAGGGCCTGGATGGCTTTGAACTTTTAATGAGCAGAAAACAGACGTGATGGTTTTTGGTGGCACTTCTGAGACCACTACTATAGATCTTGGTTAGCTGGCACAGTATGTTAAACCAGTCATTACTAATCTGGGAGTTAAAATGGAGGCATCTTAAACTTGAAAGCCAGGTCAGAGATGTTGTAAGATCTAGCTTTTTTCATTTGAGGCAATTAGCCTTGTGGGGTTAGTGATGCATCCATTAGGTGTCTGCAGGTTTTGAAGGTCTTTTAACTGGAACAAAAAAGTCTAAGCACATTACCCCCCTTTTAATTTCAAAACATATTTATTTGCTGAAGCCTTTGGCACTGTTTAAGGGAGTTGACTCAGGTTGTTTTAACATGTTTTATTTTATTTTATTTATTTTTATTTTATTTTACTTTTCTTATGCTATTTGCATATGTACAGTACTTTGTAAACCCTGGTTTTATGTTAAAGTGCTTTATAAATAAAGCTGGTATGGTATGGTACAGAAAATGTCTAAATATTTTCAGCTGAGGTGTAATAAGATGCTTTGTTTTCTTTCTTGTGTTTCAGTGACAGCCTTAGCCATCGCAGCCAGGGCAGGTAACAAACCTATTTGCTTATTTATTTATTTTTATCTCTAAAACTCATAGGTGAAGTCGTACATATCAAGACATGTATTCATTGTGAAGCATCCTGATGATCAGTAACCAGGTGTTTCTTCCTGTTCTCAGGGTAAAGCTTGGCTGAAATCTGAGTGCTGGTAATGCTGTTGTGTTTTTTTTTTTAGAAAACACATGAACACTGTCAAATTGTGCAACTTTGAATAAAGCCCTAATAATGAAAAGCATTTTAAAGTTGTGTTCTGGTTATTTTTATTATTTTGTTTATATTTTATTATTCTATTTATTTATCTGTTATTTGAAAATAATAATACATTGATCATTATTTTTATGTAATTGAGTACCAAGGCTGACATACTTGCTTTTTATAACTGGCAGAAATAAGGCGATCATCAAAGCTTGAAGTGAAAACACAAAGTCATACACACTGAGTGTCGCACATGATACAAATTCTACTTGTAAGCATAAATTATTTAGATTTTTTTTCACTGCATTTTATCTACTGATAAGAAAGTGATATCTTGCCATCTGGTTATAAATATTTCCGACATTAAAACTGTTGTTAATGACGAACTGGCATTTAATCTGACGCAAATCTCTCATGAAGCTACAGCCACAAAGATACTGGTTTCTTTATTTTATACATGTGACCCTTTCGTAAATACTACTAACACCACCGCATTTACCAATATAAGCAAAGATAAGAAACACAAAAAACAGAAATCACTCTCCAGTTTGTGTTGCTCTCTGTCGCCCTCTGTTGTTCAGCTCTGAACATAAAGTTTTGTTTCCGAGGAAATGAAACCTTGCTTGCTATAAAAATCAGGCCATTTCAGAGCAGACACAGGGCAGATAAAGACATGGACCCCGGTGAGTCATGTCTTGTTTTGATCCCTTCTGGGAGCTGCTGGTTTCACCTCAGCAGGAATAGCTGCAGGCTCCTACGCTGCAGGCATGATGTCGTCTGCTGCAGTTGCTAATGGAGGAGGAGTGGCAGCTGGAAGTGTGCTTTACAGTCAGCAGGTAAATTAATAAATAGATGTTTCATTAGGATTTTAACTTGCAACAACATGCAAAAAGAAAAAGTTCATCAAAATATCATAATTTTAGATTAGATAATTGCCTCTGTTGTATGCTTTTGACAGCTTCTTTGTGTCATGGTGCTGCAGGTGGAGCTGGTCTGTCAGCTACTGCTGGTGCTGCTGTGGCTGGTGCTGGAGCAGCAGTGGGATGGTTGGTGAGTTTCATCAGCTGAAAATCATGAAGAACTCATATATTTGCTTTATGCCAAAACTGGAAGTCTTGTTATTCTGTCAAGATTGTTTTTAATCATTGTGTTGTGTTTTCATGATGATAATTTTTATACATTTATATTAAAATTAACTATTATGGTGCAAAGCTTGTGTGTATCATTAGCAGTGTTGGTCAAGTTACTTGAAAAAACTAATCAGTAACTAATTACTGATTACTTCCCCAAAAAAGTAAACAGTAATTAGTTACTGATTACTTATTTTCAAAAGTAATTAATTACTTAGTTACTTAGTTACTTTTTAAAAACACGATTTACAACCTGAAGAGGTGATAAAGCGATAGATCTTTCAGCCCAATTCTACTTTTTCTACATAATCCATCATACAAAATGTAATCAAATGGAAAAGTCTCTTTTTTTAACTTGTTTTATTAGTTTTAATCTTTTAACTTTATGCATCAAGCAAAAATTTAATTATATGCAACATTCTCTGACTTGAATAAATTAGTTTAACATTTAAACCTATTTTCTGCACATTCCAGCACATAAAATAAAATATTTTTTGTGTTTACACTCTTTCAAATAGATGCAAGTAAAACACAGCAGAAAATAAATAAAGTCAAAGACTAGCGGTCCTGTTGCTCTATTTTCACCTGTAAAGCAGGACTGGGGGTAGGCGGAGGTTTACCCTGGTGCAGGTGTGCCGCGGTCAGTTGAAGAATCCTCGAGTTTCTCTGTGAGTTTCCCATTACGTCGTTGCGCACTCGGTGCCTGCTTGGAAGTTTAGGGTTTTTTTTTCGCTGTAAAAATAAGTTTTCTTCCCACGCACAATGGACACTAATGTTTTTGTCACTTTTTATGGAATCAAACTCAAAGTAAGGTCAGTACTTCCACGCTTTAAACGCTGCACGCTCATACTCTCTCCCACAATCGATATGTGATCCATTGTTGATCTGCACACAGCTGTTGTCACTAACGGCGCACTCGCTTACGTCACTGTCCTGAGACATTCTCGCAAAAAATCACGGTTTTAGTAACGCAGTAACGCAGCGTTCCTACGGGAAAGTAACATTAATCTAATTACCGTTTTTGCAATAGTAATCCCTTACTTTACTCGTTACTTGAAAAAAGTAATCAGATTACAGTAACGCTGCCCATCTCTGATCATTAGTACAGCTAACTGTGTTCAATACACTTAATCCTTTGTGAAAGAGTAAAGGGATAAATGTGAGTATTAAGTAGTTTTAGTTTAAAAAGCTCATACAGGCTACTCCACCTTCTAATGTTACAGTCCCTTGGTGCCTTCTTTCCAGGCCTCTTAAATCATCCCAGGTGAACAAGTGCAATGATCAAGAGGGGAGCTGCTGCTAACTGGTGTGACTGATAAGATCTGACCTATAGTGCTTCTCAGGGTTTATCATATGAGGGAAAGCAGGGGATACACTTGGACTTCAATAAAAAAGCTGAACCAGACTTCCTGTATAGAGGTGTCCGTCCTGCAGATCAACAATCCAGCCTGTCTTATCAAAGCAAGAAACCTTCAGAGGTTGCAAAGGTACAGACATTCTGTATTTTTCACGAGTTGTCATTGCCGATTTCCATCCTCTATACTCAGTATACTGTTAATGCCTTTGTATCTTTTAATGCCTGTTTATGTCTTTATACTAGACACTATAAAGTTGGTGTGAAGGTGGAATTCAGTGAAGGAATCTAAGCATCATCAGCTTAACTTCAAATTCACCTCTATTTCACTTGATGTAACGTAACTCTGATCACAGCCACTGTAATAGACGGGCTCATAGATGGACTTTTAAAAAAATCTTAAACTTTAATTTACATTTGACCTTTTGTATTGTCTTTATTGTCTATCTGAGTACCTGAAGTTCTGTTTATTTAAGCCCTTTCTGTACAGTGCTTTGTGACTGCTTGTCTATGAAAAGTGCTTAATAAATAAACCTTACTTACTCTCTTTTGATTAACAGCACATATTTCAATAATAATACTTTGCATCTTCATCCTGAAATATTGTTTCTGTGTGAGGAAATCCAAGTCTGCTATTGCAGCTCTATCACATAGTACAGACTTTTTTTTTTTTACATAAAATATTTTTTATGAACATAATGCCACAAAAAATGCTTTCATCACTTCTGCCATCCCTTCTGATCTGTTGATTCAGTTGTTGAAGTGGTTTGTTTTTCACTCAACAGTGAAAAGAAAACCATCAGCTGATTTTCACAAACAGCTGATTTACTAAGAAGCATTTGATAGAATTCAAAATTTATAAAACAGTGATACTGTAGAAAAAAACACAACAGACCACAGATGAGATAAAGATGTTTGTTGGTTAATTTATTTGCATTTATGAAGCATTATGGAAACATACTTTTCAAGTTCACATATTTCCAGCAGTTATAAAATCCAATCAACAGATTGCTATTTATTGTTAGTTTGGTAAGGCACCAGGCATGCCACTGTGCCGACCTCCAATGCAGCACCAACGTGACACTGCTGGTCATCAAAGAAGATGTGAGGCTTGATCCTCTGCAGTGTAGGACCTTTGTTAGCCCCTCCCACAAACACAGCTTCATCAATCTCCAGACCCCAGGTGCGCAGAGTGTTTAAAGCTCTGTAGCCGTCACAGCCTGCCCCTCGAGATGTCACCAGGTAGGTACGAATGGGACACTTCTTGTACAGGCCTCTATTATGCAACTTTTTCTGCAGTTTTATTAAAACCTCCAAGAATCCTTTGAATGGTCCCTGAATAAAGAAAAGAGAAGAAGAGCAGAGACTCAACACATGACAATCTGGTCAAGGCAGGAAAGTGCATTTGGATAATTTAGCTGATATCAGTTTATTTGAATGTAATTAGCAAAGATTTTCTTTTCTATTATTAAATATATATTGCTTATAACAGTGCAGAAGGCCAACATAACTATAACCACGGAGTTAAATAAGGTGTTTTTTAAACATTAAAGAAGTTAAAATGTGTTTCTATTATACCTCTTTCATTGGAATTTTGACATTTTGCTCCTCATGCTTCAAGTAATTATGTAGTCCACTCTGGAACACGAGCTCTGACTCATTAGAGAAGAGGACAGCGTCGCCATCAAAGGCAACACGCAGCTGATTCTCAGACTCTGTGATGATGTTTGTTGGGGTGAACATGATAGCAGCTGCTACACCTGATGCAGGGACATTCATTCACAGTAACACACAGAGTCATTAAAGTACAACAGCAGAAACTGCACTTTGTCTTAAAATTAGCACCACATTTAACACTTTTACCTTTATTCAAAGCTTCCTGAACCTTCAACCTGTTTGGTTCATCAGACAGGTACAGGTGGGTTTTGTTTCTTTTTAACTCATTCACAAGTTGATCTTCAGTCACTGGTAACAGAGTGATAAGTTCTCCCAGCCCTGCAAACAAGAAGGGATGAAAAGGCTGCTGGACAATCTGTTTTACCAAAACTGTTTAGATTCATCAGAGTAGTGTTAGCAATAGTGTTACTATTACTTACTTATATCTATTATTTTTGTATTTTAGAGTACTTACACTTTCAAGTGTATTCTACTTTATAAGATTCTGTTTTAGTGTTTTTGTTGTCTTATTGTAAGCCTGTCATTAATCTATGTAAAAATTTGAAGGGCATGAAAAGTGCTGTACAAATGAAGCCTGAATGATTTAGAAAGGGTATTGGGGTAAACAAGAGTTGATCAGAATCACTTAGAAGTGGAAAGATTGTCTCAGTCTCAGTCTAATTGTTTCCATTTATCCATTTTCTCAAAATTTAGAAGTTTCCTCATAAGACACATGTATTTGAAATAATAGTAAGTGTGTTTGGAGGTATCATTAACTCACCATGTTCAGAGATCCGATCCTTGAGAAAGTCTGATGATGAGCTGTCATCGATGAGTTTGACTTTAAAGAGCTCCTCACTGTCAGGGTAATGCTTTGTGAGTTCAGCATTGACTGCCTTCAGAGCCTGAGAGCAGGACAAGGAAGAGAAATTAAATTTGAGTGAATGTTAAGTAACTGTGTGAGTGCAGTATTTGTGTGCTGGTTTCTGTGGTGCTTTTTCTTATGTGGTATATTCTTATCTTTCACATAACCACTGCATGCAATTGAGTGTGTGTGTGTGTTTTCCCCTCATAATATATGACCTCAACAAATTTGAAGGCAGGGCCATAGCCCTGCTGTTCTTGCTTGAAGAGGAGTCCTGAAGACATGGCAATGGTGACGGGGATCTCTGGTTCAGACTGAAGGAGAAAAAAATGTTTCCCACAATTCAATAAAGACATTCTTTTGCATAGTTTAAAAATAAATTGTCAACAATTTTCTTATTTGACCTCTGCACTCATACAGTATGTTATCTCACTATTTGCACTTCTTGCTTGCTGATTTAATGCTTTATCTGTACTTTTGTAGGAACTTGTTATGAATCAGTTTTCAACCTTAAATCTTTCTCTGTCTAGAAGATCTTGTCACGGTCTGCAGAGACAGGCCGTGCGGTGGTGTGTGTAATGGACCCAGGTGCGTACACAAGTGAGTAGACGGGAGTGAACTTAACAGAAAGCGAGCCTTTATTATGGCTGAAGACAAAGTGTACAAGCAAAGCAGGGATAGCGTGACTAAACTAGACTATAACTAAACTGGGAAAACGAGTACTGTGACAAACTAAGAAGACTCAGAGACTATGATGATCACTGCAAAGACTGACCAGGGAACCATGGAGGTGAGAACACAGACGACGCTACACAGACTACATGAAACACAGAGACTAAATACACATGAGGGATGATCAGGGGAAGTGGCCACACATGGGAGCACAGCTGACACACATGAACCTAACGACAGAACAGGAGAGGTGAAACTGAATACACTGACATTGAATACAGACTTTCAAAGTAAAACAGGAAACATGGAGATTAGACATGACATGAACTAAACATAACCATGCAGACATGACTCATGACAGGTAGACGCACAAACCAGGGAGACGGAGTACAGGGGACGATGACAGAAGCGACAGACAAGAACTTGACAACACAAGACACACAGACATAAACACATGAAGGGCAAGGGAGGCTTAATACAAGGGTAATATAATTACAAATGAGCTGGAATAACTTAATGAACCTAAACAAACAATAAACATCAAAATAGACTAAACACAAAACACTGGGTCGCACGACCCAGGACCATGACAGATCTTTTTATTCACTGAGCAGCGAGTTGCCACTACTGCCATTCAATTTTGTCTTCTGCTCTTGGGTCTGGTGTGATAACTCTTTATACTCTCCCACCTTCTGTTTCCCACAATTTTTCCTAGCAATCAATCTGAGTTAGTTAGTGAAAATCATCCTACAGAATTGTTTTTTAGTGACAAGGAAGGATATGATTTCTGTTCAACACATAAATATATTGTGGTGATGAGTAAGTAAACATCACACTGCATACTTTCATGCTCGTGCTTCCAGCATCTTGTTGTTAACACTCGTTTGCCGTTCACAAACACACATTACCAACAACAACAACACTGCAGGACCTAGTTCAGCTTTTAAGTCGGCGAGGTGTGATTGTGATGGCGCTCAGATGTATGCCGCCCCTGTAGTGGCACCACAGACCACCACAGACCACAGAGTATAAGCATGTTTAAAAGATGCTGCAAAAAGCTGCATCCGGTCGGACGGGAAAACACACAAACTCGGATGAGTGTGTGGCGGAGGTGTGGTTCCTGGCTCAGCTGCAGGGGAGGTGTGCTGCAGTGTATAAAAGGCCCCAAAGTTCATAGGTGAATTCTATTTGAGCTCTGATACCAGTGTTTGCAAGTTTGTATAAGTTTCTATACTGTTCATTTAGCATTCAACCTTCTGTTAGTTACAGTTACTAACAAGAAAATGTGGTGCGGTCGCTTTAATATTTTCCTTTTTTTTTCTTTTTTTTTTCTTTTTTCTCTTTTTTCTTTTTCTCTTCGTAGCTTAAAGAGTCGGCTCTTTTCCACTTAATTTATTTTCTAATTTTAAAGCAACTTTGAAAGAATGGCTGAAATCTCATTTCAGTTCACTCTTTTTAATAATTTACTGTCTTGGGTTTTTAAGGGAAATTCTTACATGAATTACATTATGACTATTGATCGTGATAACAAATTACACCTCATGTCACAGTTGCAATTGATCTGATTTTATTGATTTAGCAGTGAACCACCTACAAAACTTACCCAAAAAACGATCACTGCCAACAGTTCTCTTTAAAGGGACAGAGAGTAAGCAAAGGCAGTAGTGCCTTGGGAATCTGTGCAGCTTTGGAGGCAAACTGCACAGCATAGCAGATCTACTTTCAAATGATACGTTCATATTCATGTTTCCACTCATTATATGCATATCACAGAAGTGGCAGCTACTACAAGATTCCTCTGTACCCTAAACATAAAAAGGTCCAGGGGAATCTTGTGTTCAGAATGACTAAATAGAACGAGGTAGGATGAGGTAGCTGGTACGTACATGCAGTGTCTTCATTATTGCAGAAAAACAACTTCGCTGTTTCTTTTCATTGCTTCAGTGGTCTGCTGTGTTTGCATTTGTTGTCTCCTGACTCGTCTCCCTGTCTTTCCCTGACTCATTCTCCCTGTTAGGAGTCCTACCACCCTCTGGGAGAAGACTTCAGCTTCGGTAGCAGTGCACTGATTGGCTTGCTGGTGATCGCGGTGGCCATAGCAACTGTGATTGTGACCAGCCTGGTGCTTTTGAGGAAAAGGCAATATGGCACAATCAGTCACGGCATTGTGGAGGTAAGCCACCTGTTTTTTGGAGGGCGCATAACCACACAGCAGAGCTCTCTAATGAACTGTGGCTCTTCTTATTCCAAATATCAGCTAGCTATTAAATTATCAGGATGTATATGAATAGAGCTGGATATGGAAATGCAAATTAGATTATTGTCCCCCTGCAGCATTTATGTATGCCACAGCATGAAGAGTTGTCATATGTAGGCCTTTGTAGTGGTCTTATTTTTTTAAAAAGTGCATCTGTCTATCTATCTCTCTATCTTGCAGGTTGACCCCATGCTGACACCAGAGGAACGACACCTGAACAAGATGCAGAACCACGGCTATGAAAACCCCACCTACAAATACCTAGAGCAGATGCAAATCTAACCAGAGCCTACATGGGGTGCTGTAGAGTCTGATAAGAGGATGGCAACCAAGGGGAGCATACTACTGACCAACATGATGCTATTGTTAAAATCATTTGCATACATCCAAACTCCATTTACTGGTTTGTTCAAAACAATCCTTAAGTAATGCTACTACTTCTACTACTGCTACTATTGTACTAAAGTGCTCTTTTTGATCATGTTTCTTTTTAAAAGGTGATGTATTTGCCAGTTTGCATAATGGAAAATGTGATTCTGCAGATTTATCTGTAATTATCATACAGCTATCTCAGATCAAGATGTATAACTTTTTTTTTCCGGACATTTTTTTTTTTTTTTTTTTTTTTTTTTTTGGAAAGGCGAATCATATTAAATTTTATTATTTTTGAGCAGCCATCAATAAACCCGCTTACTAGACACTATGCTTTTGTTTCCCCATCATGCAAAGTGTCATTCATGCAGTTTCTGATGGTATTCTCAAAACTAATTGACGTTTTGTTCTTTTTCCTCTCGATAGATTGCTTGTATATGAAGGTTCTTTGTACCAATTAAAACGTTTAGTGAAACAACAACTGAGAAAAAAGTAAAATCATGAATTATTTACTTTCTGTTCTTTGTTATGATAACAAAATGCTGTATACATATACAACTGAAATATATATAAGAATAGATGTTTTTATTCCACCTTTTTCCCCCCAGGGGAGACGTTATGAGTTGGTTTAGGGTTCTTAGCTTTGTGGTCGTGAATGTTTGCAGGCACACAATAAGAAAGCTTCGGGGAAGGTGTGCACAGGCCCCCAGCTCAAATACATCTCACAAACCCTGCTCCAAACCCCTTACTAAGTGAATGTGATGATGTATTCCCTTCTGCCCACACAAATATTTTATCAATAGGGAAGTTCAGTAAATAAAAAGACTTACTGACATGTGTTACATAGTTGAATGTATTATGGAAGCCATTTCCATGCTATGTATTTCACAGACGCCCTTAAGGTTTTAATTTCAGTGTAGTGTCACATAGACTGAGGTGTGCAAAGACATACCACAAACAGACAATGCTTTGTTTTTAAAGGGGGTTCTTAAGTGTTGCACACCTCATCTGAAGTAAAAACACAGTCTAAGTGAGGCTACTCTGAATACAAATTTAGGAATGATGTGCATTCATATTCTAGCTAGCTTTGCTGGTCATAAAGTAAAGAATAGTATGGAAACTTATAGCAGTGCTAGTCCAGAGGCACAAATAAAACAATATGCGTAGTATGGAACCAGAAATCTAGGAAATGACTCAGTCTATCCCTTTTTGTGAAAAAAAAAAAAGTATGAATTTTGACTGGTACTAATTTTTTTAAATTTTTTTTATTGGGATGTGTAACAAATTTTGCAGTGTTGATTTTAGGATTTTGGCATTGGGACATGCTTGGGCCGGCCATACATCAAAGGCCACGTCCCGCCACAGAGTATAAGCATGTTTAAAAGATGCTGCAATAAGCTGCATCCGGTCGGACGGGAAAACACACAAACTCGGAAACAATAAGTTCCATTCGAGCAGCCTTTCAACGCCTCTCTCTGTCTCTCGCAAGAAAAATTGACCCACACAACAAAGTAAAGCTATTTTTCGGCTACGAGCCGACAGGGACCCCGCCGTATTAGTCAGAGGTCCCTTTACTACAGTTCGGAGTCGTGGACCTTCAGTAATAGTAATAAATCACACAGCAATAGTACATTCACGTTGTTGTAAAAAGCATGATAATATATTAAGTAATCCAAAGTATTCAGAATATGTTACTGTCATTGAGTAACGTAACGGAATACGTTACAGAATACATTTTGGGGCATGTATTCTGTATTTTGTAATGGAATACATTTTAAAAGTAACCTTCCCAACACTGTTAATAGTGCACAGCTTTCTGGCATAGTGAAAAGAAAATCACAAAGGATGGCACACCATTATCCACCAGCAGAGCATATCTTTCACTAAGTTGTTAAAACTACTACTTAATTGCCACACACCAGCATATATTAATACATTAAAAACTGACTTACTGTAGTTCTGCCCTCACTCATCGTGCTTCTTAAAGTAGGAACACAGATAGAAATAAACTTGAATTTCCTCTGTTTGCTGACTGCAGAACTGCTGTTCTTCCTTTTTATTTTGACTAGAAAAGCTACGTCATAATGCAGAACCTGTGGAGCCTGTGGAACCTGTTGCCATGCCATTTGTTTTGATTGTTTGATGGTGGTGTGACAAGTACATTGTGTCTGAATAACAACAAGAGTCATTTCTTATGAACTGAAAGTAAAACAAAAATTAATCAGATCAATTAGGACAATTCTTGACATTTTTCATTTTCACAAAAAAGGTGTTAAACATTTAAAGAGTTGCAAAAGCAGAAATGATAACTGTCTTCTTAACCATCAATACACAGTTATAAGGACAGGATATGATTTTGTGTACAAGTTCTTAAAGATGGATGACTGATAGTCAGGTTTAAGGGTGCAGTCAGGACTGAGCATAACTGGCATCTCTTTAGTTTTTCTCTGTTTTGGTTTACATTTAAAAAGAAGACTGGCCATTTTAATGTCACCTAACAGATTATCATCATGATATTCCATAATTACTGGGAGACCAAGGTAATGAAAAAAAATATGCTGCCAATGCTTCCCCTCAGCATCCAAGTAGATACACCAATTGTATCAAACATCACCTCATTCTCGAGTTATCACATCAACACCCGGGGGATGACAATACCCTTCAGCCTTTTGTGGCTGATAGGATAAAAGGTATGGGGGTGGGGGGTTCTCGTTTTTTTTACTCTACCCTGTTTCTTATGACTGTAACTGGGATTAGTTCCTGATCTATGTTTTGCAAGCAGTTTAGAGGAGTCAGGAATAAACTAGTGTAACAGGTCTCTAAAAGATTCTTCCTGATACAGACCTGTTACACTACTGTTATACCTGTTGTATCAGCCTTTTTCTTTGTTTAAGCAAAAATAATCTTAACCATCTCCAGTCAGTCTAGAAAAACTGCTGCAAGGCTCTTAACAAAGACATGAAATAGAAATCAGAATCAGAAAGGGGTTTTATTGCCAAATGTTGAGCAGGTTTACAACATTAGGAAATTGCTGCGGTGCTTCAGTGCAAACATACTGTTATAAATTGCGGTTAAATAGACATGAAAAAATAAAAGTAAGAATAAGAATTAAAAGTGCTACGTAGAAAGATATATGCATGAGATATACATGAGATATATACATGAGAATAAGAATTAAAAGTGCTACGTAGAAAGATATATGTATGAGATATACATGAGATATATACATGAGAATAAGAATTAAAAGTGCTACGTAGAAAGATATATGTATGAGATATACATGAGATATATACATGAGAATAAGAATTAAAAGTGCTACGTAGAAAGATATATGTATGAGATATACATGAGATATATACATGAGAATAAGAATTAAAAGTGCTACGTAGAAAGATATATGCATGAGATATACATGAGATATATACATGAGAATAAGAATTAAAAGTGCTACGTAGAAAGATATATGCATGAGATATACAGGAGATATTATACATGAGAATAAGAATTAAAAGTGCTACGTAGAAAGATATATGCATGAGATATACATGAGATATATACATGAGAATAAGAATTAAAAGTGCTACGTAGAAAGATATATGCATGAGATATACATGAGATATATACATGAGAATAAGAATTAAAAGTGCTACGTAGAAAGATATATGCATGAGATATACATGAGATATATACATGAGAATAAGAATTAAAAGTGCTACGTAGAAAGATATATGTATGAGATATACATGAGATATATACATGAGAATAAGAATTAAAAGTGCTACGTAGAAAGATATATGCATGAGATATACATGAGATATATACATGAGAATAAGAATTAAAAGTGCTACGTAGAAAGATATATACATGAGTGCAGGTGGTGATCAGTGCCAAAACATGGAATGATGCAGTGAACACAGCGTAGGGTCATGTGTTAGTGGTGGGAACAGTCATACGGTTATTGTTCATGTGTCCAACAGCAGAGGGGAAGAAACTGTTCTTATGGCGAGAGGTTCTGGTGCGAATGGACCGGAGCCTCCTGCCTGAGGGGAGCAGGTCGGATTACAAACTATACACAACTATTTTGGTAAAAAGAATGGATGCTGTAATGCCTTTATTAATCGATGAAGACCAAACAATTTTTTGAAAAATAGACAAACTCACGATAATATTAGGATAATATTAGGAGAGCTTTACATATCATTGAACACATTAATAAAAGGAAAAATAGCTATCAGTTATTCTTAGCCTAGATGCTGAAAAAGCTTATGATTCGGTGAATTGGGACTTTCTCTTTCTAGTAATGAAAAGATTTGGTTTCCGTAGTGAATTTATAAAATGTTTCCAAGCCCTCTATTACTTTCCTACTGCCAGAATTAAAATTAACGATAGTCTCTCCAATGTCATATTTTTAGAATGTGGATGTAGGCAGGGGTGCCCGGCAAGCCCATATCTCTTTAATTTGTTTATCGAACCCTTAGCCCAGGCCATAGGTCAGGAAACATCATTAAAAGGGATTGTAATAGGAGGGGAGTAGTATAAGGTACGTCTATACGCAGACGATGTCTTAGTAACAATCACAGATCTCAGCTCAGGTGTACCAGTATTAATGAGGATGTTAGAAACATATGGCTTATATTTAGGTTATGTTCTTAACGTCAATAAAACACATGTTCTGGCATTTAATTTTTCTCCAGATCAGACACTATTGTCAAAATTCAAGTTTAAATGGAAGGCAACTACTATTAAATACATAGGAGTGTTTAAATTTCCTCTGTTTGCTGACTGCAAAACTGCTGTTCTTCCTTTTTATTTTGACTAGAAAAGCTACGTCATAATGCAGAACCTGTGGAGCCTGTGGAACCTGTTGCCATGCCATTTGTTTTGATTGTTTGATGGTGGTGTGACAAGTACATTGTGTCTGAATAACAACAAGAGTCATTTCTTATGAACTGAAAGTAAAACAAAAATTAATCAGATCAATTAGGACAATTCTTGACATTTTTCATTTTCACAAAAAAGGTGTTAAACATTTAAAGAGTTGCAAAAGCAGAAATGATAACTGTCTTCTTAACCATCAATACACAGTTATAAGGACAGGATATGATTTTGTGTACAAGTTCTTAAAGATGGATGACTGATAGTCAGGTTTAAGGGTGCAGTCAGGACTGAGCATAACTGGCATCTCTTTAGTTTTTCTCTGTTTTGGTTTACATTTAAAAAGAAGACTGGCCATTTTAATGTCACCTAACAGATTATCATCATGATATTCCATAATTACTGGGAGACCAAGGTAATGAAAAAAAATATGCTGCCAATGCTTCCCCTCAGCATCCAAGTAGATACACCAATTGTATCAAACATCACCTCATTCTCGAGTTATCACATCAACACCCGGGGGATGACAATACCCTTCAGCCTTTTGTGGCTGATAGGATAAAAGGTATGGGGGTGGGGGGTTCTCGTTTTTTTTACTCTACCCTGTTTCTTATGACTGTAACTGGGATTAGTTCCTGATCTATGTTTTGCAAGCAGTTTAGAGGAGTCAGGAATAAACTAGTGTAACAGGTCTCTAAAAGATTCTTCCTGATACAGACCTGTTACACTACTGTTATACCTGTTGTATCAGCCTTTTTCTTTGTTTAAGCAAAAATAATCTTAACCATCTCCAGTCAGTCTAGAAAAACTGCTGCAAGGCTCTTAACAAAGACATGAAATAGAAATCAGAATCAGAAAGGGGTTTTATTGCCAAATGTTGAGCAGGTTTACAACATTAGGAAATTGCTGCGGTGCTTCAGTGCAAACATACTGTTATAAATTGCGGTTAAATAGACATGAAAAAATAAAAGTAAGAATAAGAATTAAAAGTGCTACGTAGAAAGATATATGCATGAGATATACATGAGATATATACATGAGAATAAGAATTAAAAGTGCTACGTAGAAAGATATATGCATGAGATATACATGAGATATATACATGAGAATAAGAATTAAAAGTGCTACGTAGAAAGATATATGTATGAGATATACATGAGATATACATGAGAATAAGAATTAAAAGTGCTACGTAGAAAGATATATGTATGAGATATACATGAGATATATACATGAGAATAAGAATTAAAAGTGCTACGTAGAAAGATATATACATGAGTGCAGGTGGTGATCAGTGCCAAAACATGGAATGATGCAGTGAACACAGCGTAGGGTCATGTGTTAGTGGTGGGAACAGTCATACGGTTGTTGTTCATGTGTCCAACAGCAGAGGGGAAGAAACTGTTCTTATGGCGAGAGGTTCTGGTGCGAATGGACCGGAGCCTCCTGCCTGAGGGGAGCAGGTCGGATTACAAACTATACACAACTATTTTGGTAAAAAGAATGGATGCTGTAATGCCTTTATTAATCGATGAAGACCAAACAATTTTTTGAAAAATAGACAAACTCACGATAATATTAGGATAATATTAGGAGAGCTTTACATATCATTGAACACATTAATAAAAGGAAAAATAGCTATCAGTTATTCTTAGCCTAGATGCTGAAAAAGCTTATGATTCGGTGAATTGGGACTTTCTCTTTCTAGTAATGAAAAGATTTGGTTTCCGTAGTGAATTTATAAAATGTTTCCAAGCCCTCTATTACTTTCCTACTGCCAGAATTAAAATTAACGATAGTCTCTCCAATGTCATATTTTTAGAATGTGGATGTAGGCAGGGGTGCCCGGCAAGCCCTTATCTCTTTAATTTGTTTATCGAACCCTTAGCCCAGGCCATAGGTCAGGAAACATCATTAAAAGGGATTGTAATAGGAGGGGAGTAGTATAAGGTACGTCTATACGCAGACGATGTCTTAGTAACAATCACAGATCTCAGCTCAGGTGTACCAGTATTAATGAGGATGTTAGAAACATATGGCTTATATTTAGGTTATGTTCTTAACGTCAATAAAACACATGTTCTGGCATTTAATTTTTCTCCAGATCAGACACTATTGTCAAAATTCAAGTTTAAATGGAAGGCAACTACTATTAAATACATAGGAGTGTTTCTACACAGCAAATTCAAAAGTGTTACATTTTTTGGTGTTAATAGTCTCCTTGCAAAAGTAGAGTTAATTTTACTCTAAGCAGAGTCACATTCTTTTAATGTAACTCTGAGGTGTAAAATGATAGTAGTTAAAATCGAGTGTTAAAAATGAGTGTTTCTCTGTCAAATCTGGAGGTGTTACAATGGAAACATTAACTCTTGACCTCTTAACTCTGAACTCCTACAGGGGCTATGACACCAATAGAGTAAATTCACAGACTCCGCCCCCAGCACGGCTCCAATCGAAGCTGAAGTGAAGCCGTTTCAGAACATTTTGCTCTACATATTTGAGTTGTTTGCCATGCTTGGTAAGTCATCTTTTCAAAGATTGTTTCAATTATTATTATTAGCTTTTACTTCTGTGGCTCTTTGGAGTTGAGACAAAGCTGTGTGAAAGGCATTAGCCATGTTGCTCGCTGATAGCATAATATTCATAATATTCTGAAAGGTATTGTTTGCGGGCAAGTACCACAGCCTTGAAAAAAAGCTTGCATGTGAATTTTCAGTCAAACCTTTGGTCAAATACACCTAAAACAATGTCTAGAATGTGAAATGTTGGTATAATGGTGCTACTTGAAGCCTGAAAACGATCGCCCATAAAAAAACGAGCAAACAGCAGTAGCGTCCTGACTGGGTTCTACGTTAGCATAGATCCCTCCAGAGTTTTGTGGACACGGTTTAGGTAAAAATTAAAAAGGTTGAGGTTTTACATTTAGTTCAGTATTACCTGTTGCCTGTGTCTTTGTCTTTTGGGAAAATACTTTACACAAGTAATGGCTCAAAGAGGATTCCTTCTTTTTCTTTTTCTTTTTACTGTGCTGCAATTGTTTACTGGATTATTTGTGCCATTAATTAGTGTCAACTAATTTTTATTCAATCTCCGCACAGGATATGCTTGTGAAGAATATGGGGAAGAGCAGAAGTGCGTTGAAGTTCCACAAAGGGATGAATGAAGGACATGCATATTGTATTGAAGAAATAAGTGATGAGAATGCTGTTATTTGCATTTACCATGTCAGACCTTTTGATAAACAAAATTCTAATGAAAGTGAGAACATGTATACTGTTACATCTTTCAGAAAATGTTTTGAAATTGTGGTGCACAGTTCAGAATAAATGTTTTTCAAAAACCATTGCGTCTTTTTAGTAAATGTTTATTTCCAAAAGAAATTTCTAGAAGTTCAGAACAGTAAAATTCCCGCTTTTTAGAATGAATTAGAAGATAACTCTTACGTAGTAAAACTAAAATACTCTTTGAGAGTTAATATATAAACTCTTAACACCAAGTGTTAAATTATCAACTCCAGACAGATTTGGTGTTTAACACTAAATCAGAGTTAACGTACCAACTCTCCAAAAAGAGTTAAATTAACACTCTCTGGTGTGGACCCATATAGACACTTTAATAGTGTTGAAATCAAATCCGACAGTGTTAATTTGGACATGCTGGATTTGCTGTCACAACTGTGCGATGTTAATTACAGTCATACTAATAGAGAAATATACAGTCACCTTAACATTTGGAGCCTGCTCCCTCTTGACTTCGGCAACAGGATACAAATAATTAAATTGAGCATTCTTCCTAAATTACTGTATCTCTTTCTTGCTTTACCCATACCGATTCCTGAGAAGCAATTCAAGGAATGGAATAAACACATTTCAAGATTAATTTGGCTCAACAAAAGAGCAAGGGTGAACTTCTCTACTTTGCAGTTGCCGAGGGAAAAAGGCGGCTTGGCTCTACCTTCTTTAAGGGATTACTACTTGTCTGCTCAGTTGAGATTTTTGGTGTGTTGGTGTAACCCATCTTATTGTGCAAGGTGGAAGGCGATTGAGATGTCTCTCTCGGGCACCCCGATCCAGTCTAGGCTTGGCCACGCAGCCTCTGAGTTGGACAATATTTTGACAACCAGCCAATGGGTCAATTTGACATTAAAAATATGGAGGGGAGTGGTCAAGCAGGCACAACTTGAAGAGGAGATAAAACATCTGAGGTGGCCAGCATACGACCCTGAATTTTTACCTGCCATGACAGCAAATTTAGACAATCGGCATGGCATGGTATTACTGCTGTACAGTTATCTCAAAATCAAAAATGATGGCTTTTGATACCTTATGTAAGACTTACGACCTCGAGAAACAAGACTTCTTCTGATACTTGCAATTTCGGGACTATATTGGTAAAAGAATAAACAGCTGTGTCCTTGGAGACTTCTCGATTGTTAACATCTTCATTGATGCTTATGACTCCGGGAGCAACAAAGCCCTGATAAGTAAACTGTACAAATGTATGATTAAGCTAAAAAGGACTCAACAATTTACATAAAACAGAAATTGGAAAGAGAAATGGACATTGAGATTACAGAAGACGAGTGGACAAGGACTTGGGAAACACAGTTCACCACAACTAACTCCAACACGTGGCAGGACTTTTGTTGGAAGAACATTATACATTTTTCCATATTACCTAAACAAAAGTCTAAATTCAGTGCTACACCTGCACTGTGCTGGAGAAACTGTGGGGAAGTCATGGCAGACCATGGACACATATTCTGGTCCTGCCGGTCCATACGACCCTTCTGGTTGGAAGTTTTAAAAAAAATTCCAAAAGCACCGGGATTCAATGTGAGCTGTACATTCGCATCAATGTATCTGGGATGTTTTGCAGAAGATTTAGTTACAGATGAAGTTTATCTCCTGAGAATTCTTTTGGCATCTGCGAAAAAGGCTATCCTCCCACTGTAAGTCTTTTTATTTCTATAGTGAAAAACATCAGATTGGTGGAATGTATGGCTTTCACCCTGCGATTTCAGAGGGACTTGGGAAGGAGACGTTGGAGAAAATGGCTGGGCTTTACAAACTGTGGCAGCATTATTTAATGCATAGAACTTGCAATACTATAGTATTTATGTGTATATGTATGTATGTGCAGATGTATATGCGTGCATATATTTGTCTTCCCATGACCTCATAATATTTTGGGGTTTTTTGTTTCCCCTTTTTTCCCTTTTGCTGTATAAAAATGTTCTTAAATAAAAAGTATAAAAATGACTTTCATGTAAGCTTTAAATTTCCAGTTCATCAACTGCCACTCAGCAGTCTTTGCCTTATCCTCTTCCTCTCCTTTCTTATATTTTTTTCCCATCTCTGAGTGAAGTTAGCTCTCATTCTGTTCTCTCCCTGTGAAATACAACTCAAAGACCTTTGACTGAGGATAAAATGTGATATATTACATGCTATGTCAGAGTTGGAGTAAGCTGATTTACTAAAAAGCATTTGATAGAAAAAAAAAAAATTACAAAAACATTGATACTTCAGAAAAAAATACAATAATGCCCTAGATGAAGATGTTTGTTTCTTTATTTATTTGCATCTTTGAAGCATTATGGAAACATACTTTTCAAGTTCACATATTTCCAACAGTGATAATATCCAATCAACAGATTGCTATTTATTTTTAGTTTGGTAAGGCACCAGGCATGCTACTGTGCCGACCTCCAATGAAAAAAGTAATCAGATTACAGTAACGCTGCCCATCTCTGATCATTAGTACAGCTAACTGTGTTCAATACACTTAATCCTTTGTGAAAGAGTAAAGGGATAAATGTGAGTATTAAGTAGTTTTAGTTTAAAAAGCTCATACAGGCTACTCCACCTTCTAATGTTACAGTCCCTTGGTGCCTTCTTTCCAGGCCTCTTAAATCATCCCAGGTGAACAAGTGCAATGATCAAGAGGGGAGCTGCTGCTAACTGGTGTGACTGATAAGATCTGACCTATAGTGCTTCTCAGGGTTTATCATATGAGGGAAAGCAGGGGATACACTTGGACTTCAATAAAAAAGCTGAACCAGACTTCCTGTATAGAGGTGTCCGTCCTGCAGATCAACAATCCAGCCTGTCTTATCAAAGCAAGAAACCTTCAGAGGTTGCAAAGGTACAGACATTCTGTATTTTTCACGAGTTGTCATTGCCGATTTCCATCCTCTATACTCAGTATACTGTTAATGCCTTTGTATCTTTTAATGCCTGTTTATGTCTTTATACTAGACACTATAAAGTTGGTGTGAAGGTGGAATTCAGTGAAGGAATCTAAGCATCATCAGCTTAACTTCAAATTCACCTCTATTTCACTTGATGTAACGTAACTCTGATCACAGCCACTGTAATAGACGGGCTCATAGATGGACTTTTAAAAAAATCTTAAACTTTAATTTACATTTACATCCAAGTCTGCTATTGCAGCTCTATCACATAGTACAGACTTTTTTTTTTACATAAAATATTTTTTATGAACATAATGCCACAAAAAATGCTTTCATCACTTCTGCCATCCCTTCTGATCTGTTGATTCAGTTGTTGAAGTGGTTTGTTTTTCACTCAACAGTGAAAAGAAAACCATCAGCTGATTTTCACAAACAGCTGATTTACTAAGAAGCATTTGATAGAATTCAAAATTTACAAAAACAGTGATACTGCAGAAAAAAACACAACAGACCACAGATGAGATAAAGATGTTTGTTTGTTAATTTATTTGCATTTATGAAGCATTATGGAAACATACTTTTCAAGTTCACATATTTCCAGCAGTTATAAAATCCAATCAACAGATTGCTATTTATTGTTAGTTTGGTGAGAGCACTAGACATGCCACTGTGCCAACCTCCAATGCAGCACCAACGTGACACTGCTGGTCATCAAAGAAGATGTGAGGCTTGATCCTCTGCAGTGTAGGACCTTTGTTAGCCCCTCCCACAAACACAGCTTCATCAAGCTCCAGACCCCAGGTGCGCAGAGTGTTTAAAGCTCTGTAGCCGTCACAGCCTGCCCCTCGAGATGTCACCAGGTAGGTATGAATGGGACACTTCTTGTACAGGCCTCTATTATGCAACTTTTTCTGCAGTTTTATTAAAACCTCCAAGAATCCTTTGAATGGTCCCTGAATAAAGAAAAGAGAAGAAGAGCAGAGACTCAACACATGACCATCTGGTCAAAGCAGGAAAGTGCATTTGGATAATTTAGCTGATATCAGTTTATTTTAATGTAATTAGCAAAGATTTTCTTTTCTTTGATTAAATATATATATTGTTTATGGCATGTGGTGTTTTAAAATGTTTTAAAAAAAAAAAAGGCAAATCATACCTTCTTCATTGGCTTTTCAACATTTTGCTTCTCATTCTTCAAGAATGCTTTTAGTCCAACCCCCTGGAACTCATTAGAGAAGAGGACAGCGTCACCATCAAAGGCAACACGCAGCTGATCCTCAAAAACTGGCATGTCTGTCTTTGGGGTGAACATGATAGCAGCTGCTACACCTGATACAGGGAGATTAATTCACAGTAACACACAGAGTCATTAAAGTACAACAGCAGAAACTGCACTTTGTCTTAAAATTAGCACCACATTTAACACTTTTACCTTCATTCAAAGCTTCCTGAACCTTCAACCTGTTTGGTTCATCAGACAGGTACAGGTGGGTGTTGTTTCTTTTTAACTCACTCACAAGCTGATCTTCAGTCACTGGTAACAGAGTGATAAGTCTATCCAGCCCTGCAAACAAGAATGAATGAAAAGGCTGCTGGACAATCGGATTTACCAAAACTGTTTAGACTTATCAGGATTAGTGCAATAGTGTTACTATTACTTACTTATATCTATTATTTTTTAATAACTTGCTTTTAGAGTCCTTACACTAATAAAGTCCATCCATCCATCCATTCGCTTCCACTTATCCTTTTCAGGGTCGCGGGGGGCGCTGGAGCCTATCCCAGCTGTCATAGGGCGAGAGGCGGGGTACACCCTGGACAGGTCGCCAGTCTGTCGCAGGGCCAACACACAGGGACAGACAACCATTCGCACTCACATTCACTCGTGCATTCACACCTAGTGGCAATTTGGATTATCCAATTAACCTATCCCCACAAGCTGCATGTCTTTGGACGGTGGGAGGAAGCCGGAGTACCCGGAGGGAACCCACGCAGACACGGGGAGAACATGCAAACTCCACACAGAAAGACCCCGGCCTGATGGTGGAATTGAACTCAGGACCTTCTTGCTGTGCGGCAACAGTGCTAACCACCGTGCCACCGTGCTGCCCTAATAAAGTATTCTCCTTTATTAGATTGTGTTTTTAGTTGTTTCGTTTTCTTATTGTAAGCCTGTCATTAATCTATGCAAAACTTTGAAGTGCATGAAAGGTGCTGTACAAATGAAGCCTGAATGATTTAGAAAGAGTGGTGGAGTAAACAAGAGTTAATCAGAATCACTTCGAAGAGGAAAAAATTTTCTCAGTCTAATTGTTTCCATTTATTCATTTTCTCAAAATTTAAAAGTTTCCTCATAAGACACATGTATTTGAATTAATAGTAAGTGTGTTTGGAGGTATCATTAACTCACCATGTTCACGGATCTGATTCATGAGAAAGTCTGATGATGAGCTGTCATCGATTAGTATGACCTTAAAGAGCTCCTCATTCTCAGAGTAATCGTTTCTGAGTTCAGCATTGACTGCCTTCAGAGCCTGAGAGCAGGACAAGGAAGCGAAATGAAAATTGAGTTAAGGTTGAGTAACTGTGTAAGTGCAGTATTTGTGTGCTGGTTTCTGTGGTGCTTTTTCTTATGTGGTATATTATAATCTTCCACAGTCATTAACATCTAACCACTGCATGCAAATGTTTCAAAATTTATCAGTGTTAAATTAATCTAATTAAATATGGAAAAATTCATATGTTTCTGTTTCTGAGCCTTTGCATCCAGGCTGATTTACCATGACGACGCTGATTTTTATTGCAACTCAAACCAGCTGGTTAGCTCCACATCTCACCTCCAGCTTGGAAACATCTCATTGTTTTCCATTGTTGTTTCTTTGTTTATATCCAAGAGTCTTTTGAAAAATGTTATGACTCAAGTGTTGTGAATGAAGGTTTAAAGGTACGGAAGAGGATTAGGGCCACTGGAAAAAAAAACAAAAAAAAATTCTGACTTTAATCTCAGAATTCTGACTTTTTTCTCAGAATTCTGACTTTAATCTCAGAAGTCTGACTTTAATCTCAGAATTCTGACTTTAATCTCAGAAGTCTGACTTTAATCTCAGAATTCTGACTTTAATCTCAGAATTTTGAGGTGGGCACCTGCAGGCTTCCAGCTTCGGTGACAGCGATGTGTCCAGTTTGGCAGGTGGAGAACTAATTCACTAAATATGGTGGATATAAGTGACTTTTTGCGTGGCCGAGGGGTCCCCGAAGATGCTATTTTATTAATGGAAGAGCAGAAGGTGAGTAACAAAAAAGAGAAATAGTTTGGTGTCTCCTATTTTTACAGGAAAACAGTTACGGTACAGTTACGGTTAGCTGTTAGCATGCTTGTTAGCTTATAATGTTATATAGGAATGAACGTGTTTCACGATGTTACAGTATACTAGGTGAATTGACGTTTTAACTGTTGTTGATCGCAGGATCATCCCAGATGGGTTCGTTGCATTTTATTTTATTGTTCTACTATTTCAGAGTTTTTCAAGGCAGTTAAGCGGAGCTGTGTTACAGATGCTAGCCGCCTGCCAATATCACTGATATATTTGATGTGTACAAGTAAGTTACACTTAGTACAGCGGAGGAGAGAAACTGTAAGGAATGTTAATGCGGATATTTCACTCAGAAAAATGGGTGGCGTTCATACACAGCCACCGACACAGCCCCGGTTGTTGTTCTGACGGTGGCCGACTGACGATCCCTTCACAACATGTTAGCTAACACAAACTAATGTAGTGCATGTAACTGTGTATACGTTAGTGGTACAGTGTCGGAAGAAATGAGCAAACTGTTTATAATGTCAGAATGACATCATCTTTCTCCTATATATAAAAGTGCTGGCTGAGGAGCGCTGCCGGGTTGAACTTTGACCTCGGAGTGACGTGACGTTTGTTCGCACAACCAATAGAAGTGCAGAAAGTCGCAAATCAGGCATATTGTTCGCATAAACACAAAAATAAATAAATAAATAACGAAATAATCCCGATATTGTGCCAAAGACTGATTTACAATGTTACTTTGTGTTCTATGTGTAATACCTTTGCTTAAATGACTGTGTATTTATGACTCTGCGTTATAGTCTTACATACATAAGTAACATTCATATGTACAGATAAAAATGTACAGAGCTATGTACACAAGCGTGTACACAAAAGTGTACTGCTGATCGAGCTGCTCAGTGGTCGTACAGTCTCATGCAGAGAGCGTGGAGGTGTTGTCCATGGTGGATGTTAGCTTAGACAACATCCTCTCCTCCCCAGTCTGCTCAGTGGACTTTAGCAGACCGCTAAAGCTGGCCCTCCCGACCAGTTTGTTAAGTTTCCCCCTGTCCCTCTCTGCCATTCCACCACTCCAGCAGACCACAACATAAAAGACAGCAGACGCCACCACAGTGTCGTAGAACATCCTTAGAAGACGTACTACCTACATCATAACCAATCAAGTCCCGCTTTTTTTTAAATACAGAAGAGGATTTATTATTTACTGAAAGGCTATGCCTTAGTTTGCTTCTTTCATTATTGTGTTTCGCCCTGCATAAAATAGATAGCTTTTCTGATAACTACAGTCAATACTCTCCTACTGGCATTAGCGGTGACCTAAGAGGCTTAACTGTAATATTGCTTTGCAGTGTAAATGTTGCAGAAAATGACTGTCTTTTCTTTCTTCCTGTGTGCAGATTGACTGTGACATCATAGCGCTGATGGATGACGCAACTTTGGCAAACTACATTCCCTCGTACGGAGACCGAATTGCCGTCTTCAATTTCTGCAAAAGCAAGCAACCACTGTCAAAAAGAAAACTAGGACTTCTGCAAAAACTTCGTGAGAAAATGAAAACCAGAAAAGAAAGTCCAAAGGAGAACACTTCACATACAGATGCAGGAATAAGACAGACAAAGAAGCAAAAAGCAACACGCAATGTTGAGATAGGATGGATACATTGTGATGGAAAAATAGCCAAACAGGTGAGAGCCAAGCAGGGAGGTGGCACTAGAAAAATTCAAATGGCCACTGATGCTGGATTAAAAGATATTCTTCAGGAAGGAAAGAAACTTTTTTTTCCTAATGGCATATCTCCTAAGGGATGTGAAACAGATTTTGAGTTTGAGGTTTGGGACTTTAAACAGAACCACCTTACTGATGATACCTGCCAGTCTATTGGCAATATGTATGAGGCAGCGAGACTGACAATGTTACGCTTCTACATTGCAACAAAACCAAAAGATCCTGAAGAAGATGCCAGCGAGACATCTGAAGTGGTGTTTGTCTCAGAAAGCAGTGGCAGTGATATTAATCCATTACAAGTGGGGGAAGTCAGGGGTAATTTTGATGAAGTCATCGCTGGTTCAGAAATTTTAGATGATCCAGAAATTACTTTTGGTCCAATTTTTGATGCTGAAGAAGATACAGAAGACACATTAGTCTATGAGGGTTTTCTTGTACCCCTCAGTCCACCTAATTCAGAGAACATAATAACAATCACCATACGTCATACTGACACTTTACATGACATGATTACTGCTTTCTCTGATGAGGAGATTTTGACCAAAACACTGAATGTGAAGCGCATACTTCCAGACAACACAGAAGAACCAGGCACTGGATCAGGAATACTAAGAGATGTACTCACATGCTTCTGGCATGAATTTTATGAACGATGCACCCTAGGTGCAACTGTTAAAGTGCCATTCATTCGCCATGATTTTCCTGCTGAAAAATGGAAGGCAGTTGGGCGAATACTCCTGAAAGGTTACCAAGAATGTCAGTATTTTCCAAATAAACTTGCAATCCCTTTTCTGGAACAAGTGCTTTTCAGTGGTGTTTACAGTGATCTTAAAGCACACTTTCTACAGTTTGTCACCAGCCAAGAATGTGATGTTTTGATGGAAGCAGTAAAAGATTTCTCTGCAGTTGACTTGGATGATCTTGTGGAAATTCTTGACAGTTATGGCTGTAGAAAAAGAATCACTGCTGAGACTCTTCCTACAATCCTTGATGAAATAGCACACAAAGAGCTTGTCCAAAAACCAATGTTTGTTATTGACTGCTGGCGGGAGATCATCGACCCCCATATCTCCCTCAGTCCGGAGGGACTGACCAAGTTATTCTCTGAACTGCAACCAACTTCAAAAAAAGTGTGCCAGCTGCTGAAATTTGCTGTGGATTTGACTCCACAACAAAAAGAAGTGAAAAATCATCTCAAAAGATTCATCAGAGAGCTGGATAACATTAAACTTCAGAAATTTATGCGTTTCTGCACCGGATCTGACCTTATAGTAACAAACAGTATTTATGTGGAATTTCAAGATATGACAGAGTTTACAAGAAGACCAGTCGGACGCACGTGTGGGAATGTTCTGCAGCTAGCTAACAGCTATGAAGACTTCCCAGATTTTCGTTCTGAATTTAATGCAGTTCTTGAAAGTAATGTCTGGGTGATGGACATTGTTTAGACTCTCACAGCAATGCGCTACATTTGAACTGCTCATGCACACTAGAGCATAACTGTAAAGAGATGTTAGGAATTGTGACCAGGAGATATTTTATTTTGTATTCTTATGATCACAGTTATAATCAGAAGTATCAACCATTAATCATTTACCATTGTTGAACCAGTTGACAGAATAATCTTTGAATCACATCTAGGTTATTTTGACTAGAATATTAATCTACACAGATTATCAGTACTTTAATTAGTCTACTGTTGTTCTGTACTATTCTTGTTATTTGCTTAAAGCTGTGTCACAGTTCTGTAACCACTCAGAAGCCTGTGGGTCCTGTTGGACCCTGCCTTAGTTCTATGTTCAGTTCTGCACGTACGCCGGCCTGTAACAACACACACACACTTAATAAGAACAGAAAGGTCGTCTTAGGACAGTCTTTCTGAGAGCTACACTATCACAAAATGCACAATGTATTACACACTTAAGGAGAACGTTTTGAGTGCGAGGAACTGTTATCATGTCCAGTAATATCTAACTGTGAGGGCGTCTCAAGACAAGGTCCCTACATGGTCCCTGTTTGACACACACACACACTTACAATAGATATACACACCACACACACTGGTTTTCTCTGAGTGCTGGACGGAGTGGGAACATCTGGAGGCCATATAAGGGGAAACTTCCTGAGCTCTGGGAACTGACTGTTACTTACCATGTGACTTGACGTCATCATTGTAATAAAAACCTTGTGACGTGGTTGTTCGGAGGGAGATCAGCGCTTAGAGCCTTGTACTGCTCATCTTCCCCATATGTACATATGTATAATAAAAATCACTATTCTGACATTCACTAAGACCATGCAGCCGTAGTCTCTTCCTCAAAATCCGAACCATGACAATTCTGGTGCCGAAAAACCCGGTTTGAGGAGGGACAAATGGAGCGTGGCTGGGGTATAAGTGGTGTCAGACGGACGGCCAGGAGCTACACTGAGTGATGGGCCCCGAAATATGAGAGGTAAGCACCGCCTGTTGATGGATCTCCAAAGGTGCCGAATTGGAAATTAAGTGCTAAATTAAAGGTTCACTCAGTGGAGCTTCTGTTCTGTCCGTGGTGATTTTGGGGTAATTAGTGTTAGATGTTTGGGGAATATTTTATTGATAAAGGTATAGCTGTTTATTGTGGGAGCGAATTTTAAGAGGTTTAAGAGGTTATATGAGGTTAAAATAATACGGTTTAAGGTGTGTGGAAACAAATAACATGGTTTAAGGTGTGGAAACCGATGTGGGTGGCTGGATGCCAGCGGTCACCTGGTTAGTGTAGAGGATTTGGTTTAATTGATTAGCAGAGACGCGGTCTCGGGCGTCAGGGGGCTGAGAGCTCACCGTGAGGCTTTTAAAACAAGTAATAACTTGTAACTAAATTTATTTTAGCACTAGAGACGCGGTCTCTTAGGAATGCAGTTGTCCAGCAGGTGGCACTGACTCCTACTCGCGGACGCGCGTTTAGGCTTTTGCCCGGATTTAGCCGTCCGTGGGGATTCGGACTCCCTAAAAAGGCTAGACAATCAATGGGTGATTGTCTTATACTGCATTTTTTGATCGACAGGGTCGCGGACCCGGCCGTGACCTTTTAACGTGGCTGACTTGTGAGTTTTAAGTATAGCTGAAGGCGTGAGTTTGGTGCCAGCGTCGGACGTGGAATTCCCTGCCAGTTGCGGGAAGCAGTTATAAAGTAACTAGAACTTAGTAATCGGGCCGTTGTCGGGGTGGCGTCCCCGAGGCGTGTAATTGATCAGCAAGGCGAGGCCTGGGCTATAGATGCTTTTAAATTAGTCAAAAACTTAGGTGTAACCTCTTCTGGCATACGACGTCTATGCGGGCCCGTGTGTAAATAGGTAAATAGGACTTCAATTACCTGTGTGTGTAAATAAGTTTTATAAATCTGTTAAATCTGAAACTCCTGCTGAACTTCCTCTCTACAAACTCTTTTCTCTTCTCTCCCTCTTTCTCTTAGAGGGGATTCTGTGTGTGTATGAGTGCTGAGAAAGAAAAAAAGGGAAAGGGTCTCTCTCTCTGTCTCTGTGAGAGAGAACAAAGGTGGGGGCCGAGTGAGCCCGCGGGGCCGAGCGGTTTTGGAGTTGGTTTTGGAGTTGGTGACTTTAGCTGTGAGAGTTGTGAAGAGAGCAGGTTTTTCTTTTGTTGTGGTGTTAAGTATAAATTGAATAGACTGTGATTAATCGGTGATTTTCTGCCTGTTGTGCTGCGTGGCAGACACAGAAGTGTAGAAATGTTTGTGGTTTATCTTTGTTTGAAGTTTTATATAGAGTTGGTTGATTCAGGGTGATTTCTCCCGTTTGAGGGAGGAGTTGAATTATGGTTATGTTAAAGCTTTGCTGTATGAGTGTGAATTTTTGCTGGCTTCGCATGTTTAAATGGAAGCATAGAAGTTTGAGTGAGAAATTGTTATTGGTGGGGTTTAGGGTTAGTAAGGAGTTAAATCAACCCTCCTCAAGAGTTCAATAATTTAGGCAGTTATGTTTATACAAATACTAAATGTATGTTTAGTGTCTTCATACAGGTGGTTTTTTCTTAATCTGGAAACCTGAGTACGACAGCAGGAGACAAGCCAAGCTTTGGCTAAAAAATTCACGGCTGGACACCAGAGTAGTCCCCACCCCTCCTGGAAAAAAGAAAGAATGAAGTTTTAGGCGTGTTTTTCTCGCTGAACTGCTCTGGGTGCTGTGTCCCTGAATCTCACCAGTGTTTACCTCTGGCGGAAGTCCTGGAGAAAAGGAAAAGATGTTCCTGGTAAATGACTGAAACAAATAAAACCACACACAACCAGAGAAAGGTATGAGAAGTGTGAGGAACAGACACATGTGCGTGTTAGTGAAATGCCTCGTTTGAGAAAAGTTAAATTAACCCATATACAGACGCACCCACACATGCAATGAAGAAACAGCTTACATACATGTGCACGTACAAGCAAGGTTAAAGTAGCAACACTTAATATACACCTGTTTTTAAAGGATATAGTTTATCCACTACTGACAAATAAACTCTGTGGGTTGCAGGACAACAACTTAACTTCAAAAGGAGAGACACTGGTCTGACCATCCAGTGAGGACACGACAAATTTAGTGGTTAAAAGAGTTAAATTGTGACATGTTTTTGTGGATTGCTTAAGACAAATGATTACTGAAGGACAGTAAATTCCTTTTTAGGTTTTTAAACATGATTTTAAGAGTTTGAACACGTACCTGTGTTGTCCTGCCAACTTGGGGGGTTATGAGTTGATTATATGGTGAGAAAAGACAAAAAAAAAAAAAAGAAGGGGGGGAGAGAAGGCCCCGTTGTTTCTCCCCTCTCTGGATAACACAGCCAACACAACATCATTTTCCTGTTCGCCTGTGGTTGTTTTGTTTTTGTTTTTTCTGAAAGCCGAAGCTGACCTGGACTCCTACCCTCCTCTACCATCGTTGCCCTCTCCGCTACCATCTTTGACCCTTTGACCCCTGAAGGCTACAGCAGCTGGACACACAACAACAACTTGAGGATGTCAACAGTGCTGCAGAAAGAGAATGCTAAAGCTTCAGCTGACAGAGCTGTGACGAGACGCACATTAAGCCTGGAGGAAAAGGGAGGGTGAGCAAAAGAATGCTGACCTCTGAGAAGAGCCGAACAGCAGAGCTGCAGAAGGCCGTGGAGCAAAGTAAGGACAACATAAACAGACTCCAATCTGACGTGGAAGGAAAAGACTCTGAGGTTTTTGCCCTCAGTAAGAGCTCAAGGCATCAGAGCAGAAACTGAGCACGGCTCCGGAGGAGCTGGTTGCTAGCTGAACTCATCAGTCAGACGTGGAGTTTCACATACAGGACTTGAAATCAGGTGGAAGCTTGCTGGAGCAGGAGGTCGTCAGACCTGACGCAAAGCTCCAACAGCAGGAGCAAACCCAGAAAGAGCTACAGAAGCAAAAGGGTCAAGTTACAAGGAGAAGATGCAGGCAGCTGCAACAACGGATGCAAACAGACCCAAAGAGGAGGGAGGACCCCAGGGCAGGCTTCAGGCCGCTGGTTTACTTAAACGACAGAACAGGAAGGTGATGAACACAAACATACACCAACACCCAAACACACACTTCTGCATGCGCCGACTTAGAATGAAGAGAAACACACACATGAACACTTATGCACTCGTTGAGGGAGTGAAAACTGATACACACCCATGCACCAAAATCAGAATGTTGATTTAATTCACTAAGAAGTGACACATAATGCTCCGGCTGCTGCAATGAAGAATGCTTTATTAACAAAGGCTCAATGCTGCACACAACAAATCCAAATCCAGAATCTGCTACAATAATAAGCCCAGAGGGCATTTGTGTGGTTTGGGGAGCAGACTCAGGAGCAGTTTAGTTATGAAAACGATGCCTGTGTGAGATATCTGGGGCCTAAGACTCGACTCAATTGTTTACTGTACACTAAAAAAGAAAAGAAAACAGCCTGAGCAGTGGTCCAGAGTGAAAACGATGAATTAACAGTGTGAGTCTTATTTCAGAGCGCCACATCATTGTGATGGAGATTTAATAAAAGGAGGAACACACGGACAAAGAAGAAGAGAAAGGGGGGCCAGCCCTTGGACACGATTGCCTGAGGTATTAAAGTTCTGTACTAAGTTCTGGTTTCCAGGGTGAGAAAAGTCACGCAGTGCCAGTAGTAGAGTTGGGTTGAGTGATGATTCTAAATTACTGTAAGTAAATCATCGTAGACCCGTTCAAGTTTCATGATAACTAGGATCTAGACTTTGTTGAACTCTAGGCAATTTGAACAGGTAAAATTGGAGTGACCAAGTAGCAGTTGAATAAAAGTTATTGAATAAGTGTTGAGATAAATTGGCAGAATTAAGAGAACTAAAACATTTCAAGAGCTCAAATTACTTAATATGGAAACGGTTTCAATTTTGTTTCACGAACGCAAAACATATAGGTTTAGGAATAGGAAAAGGTTGAGGTGGTGTTGATTTGACTCTGTGTAGGTTTAGGTTTGGCATTTTTACTGATGGGAGGAATATTTAGTGACAAGTCCTAAGACCCGGGCGGTTGTATTTTTGTTTTTGTTATCTTTCATTTTATTTTGTTTTATATTTTGAACAGTGCACTGATTTTTGTTTCTGAATCTTTTCTTTAAGCAGATCTGCACATCGGAAATTACAAGCATTACACGTCGGCGAGAAAATTGTTGTAAGTGAGTTTCTCCGCATTGAAATGGGTTCTGGAGGAAACACTTATGGGGACAATTAGAAACGAGAGTCCCTGTCTAAAAAAGGATTCACCGAGGTAATCCGATCTCAAGTTCTTCTTTCTCTTTTGAAATGACGTCATTTGCTGAGAGTGGAAACTAAATGCGACGATAGGTTCCACTATCAGCAAAGAAAGAAAAAAAAATGAAGGTATGAATGTATGAGTGAAGGAGAGATAAAACTGACTGGTAAAACTGACAGGACTTGACTACGACTTAAGGTTAACCTCCACCTAGATAGAACAAGAGGGTGGATGAATTTATGTGTGTTTCTTTTTACAGGAGTAGGAGGATGACAAAATATTCAAGGATGAGTGAACTTTTAAATGCCATTTTTGTGTCTTGTGTTGCTTACAGAGGTAACTGCGCAGCGTTAATATATATATATTCTTCTTTACAGCGTTACAGTTCTTAATGTTTTCTTCTGACAGGAGATCTTTTTATAGCACCTCTGGAATGTGGATGCTTGACTGCGGTCAATGTGCTGCTAATGTTTGCTTTGCTTTGGTAAGGATGGGGGCAGTAGAAAACAGACAAGTGACATGAAAACAAAGAATAATAATAAAACAAGTAATAATAACAAATAACTAATTTGGGGACAGTTTAACCTAGAGCTCACTAACTGGCCATTAGGGGGCTCTGAGTGATAAACACGTGGAGTAACATTGCCCAAGTGTGAATAAAACAAATTGCGGCAATAATAGTGATTTAATGATTGGAGAAAACCTGAACATGATACTTGTCTGTTGTGCTGAATCTTTTATTACTCTATGATGTACAGGTGGTTGTGAATGAGCTGCTTGATTTAACGGATTTGCTTTTTAGGTAAATTGGGAGTTGAAGGAGCTTAACATGTAACTGCTGACTAACGTTTTTACACAGGGTTACAGCTTGGCGGGAGAGTGTTTTGGAGAGGATGTGTAATGTTCTGGTGCAGTTTCCAGTGGGGAGATTGCAAATACAACTAGAACTATTAATTGTGACTAATCAAAACTAACCTGAAACTGAGGAGGTTTTAGATAAGGAAGAATTAACACGGATATGAAATGCATCTGGTCTTTAATTGCAGGTGTAACCATGAAGATTTTTGGTACAGATTGCAGGTTGTTGCTCATTATTGAAGTGTGCTCATACAGGTAAAAGCTATATAAGGGGTCTATGATTTCGTTTGTGTTTTAATAATTTAGGTATGGCAAAATTAAAGGTTTTTTGACAATTTAGAGAACCAGTGAGGAGCATAACTAGATGATCACAAACTTGAGTACTATATTTAAATGGAAGTTGGAATTAAGAATGCCCAATTTGTTTGAGGTTTGTTTACTTTTATACACAAATTGCAAATGTGCTTATAACGAGCTGGCACTTAGTCTATGAAGGTCAGTAGTCAACAACATTAGGTTAGGAGAGCCGGCGAGGGAGGTGTGTTGGCTTTCTGTCTCTTGCAGAGGAAGGAACAGACACCAGACGAGGTCACAGATAGGTGAGGGTCCTTCGCAGCAGAGATAGACACAGTGACGGCCGAGACACCACCTGGGTCCAAGGCTCATGGCGTTTGGGCTCCGGGTAGTCCCCTCAAAAGGATTGGGTCCCATTAACACAGCAATAACCATGAAGGGGTGGCGGAAATCCAGGAACACCAGACCAACGAGGGTGAATGAGCAGAGGGGAGCTCAGGGAAAGGCGTATTCCAGGTCACAACACGGGTGGTAAACAGAGGCAGAATAATCCTCTGCAACGTGGCTGGCTCGCTCAGTAGTCTACCTGGCGAGTCGAAGAATGAAGAATCCGAGGGCGTTTCTTCACTCCAAGAGGAGGTGGCAAGGTGGCCTGAAGCGTGACAGGCTGACACTCGAGTCTGAAGCTAAAAGATCAGCTGAGTTGTGGGACAATTGGAAAACAACGGAGGTGTTGGGGTTGATGAGTGTCACAACGTGTTTGTTTGGTTTGGAGACAAATCCAGGTGTGAGTTGGGCTGGCAAGCCAGCCCAAAGAGGAGGAATGTGACCAGGAGATATTTTATTTTGTATTCTTATGATCACAGTTATAATCAGAAGTATCAACCATTAATCATTTACCATTGTTGAACCAGTTGACAGAATAATCTTTGAATCACATCTAGGTTATTTTGACTAGAATATTAATCTACACAGATTATCAGTACTTTAATTAGTCTACTGTTGTTCTGTACTATTCTTGTTATTTGCTTAAAGCTGTGTCACAGTTCTGTAACCACTCAGAAGCCTGTGGGTCCTGTTGGACCCTGCCTTAGTTCTATGTTCAGTTCTGCACGTACGCCGGCCTGTAACAACACACACACACTTAATAAGAACAGAAAGGTCATCTTAGGACAGTCTTTCTGAGAGCTACACTATCACAAAATGCACAATGTATTACACACTTAAGGAGAACGTTTTGAGTGCGAGGAACTGTTATCATGTCCAGTAATATCTAACTGTGAGGGCGTCTCAAGACAAGGTCCCTACATGGTCCCTGTTTGACACACACACACACTTACAATAGATATACACACCACACACACTGGTTTTCTCTGAGTGCTGGACGGAGTGGGAACATCTGGAGGCCATATAAGGGGAAACTTCCTGAGCTCTGGGAACTGACTGTACTTACCATGTGACTTGACGTCATCATTGTAATAAAAACCTTGTGACGTGGTTGTTCGGAGGGAGATCAGCGCTTAGAGCCTTGTACTGCTCATCTTCCCCATATGTACATATGTATAATAAAAATCACTATTCTGACATTCACTAAGACCATGCAGCCGTAGTCTCTTCCTCAAAATCCGAACCATGACAGAATATGTATTTTTATGTATTTTGAACTTATACAGTATACTTTTTTTAATTAGAGAGAAGTTTCTCATCTCTGTTAGAAGTCTAGTTTTGGCTAATATTTCATTTTCTTTTATCATTTTGAGTTTTACATAATACAGTCACAAAACAAAACGAACAGGTACACTGTTTACTACCATATCCAGAGCTGTCTTCACCAAATCCAAGCTTTCCAGCTGTAAGACAGAAACCTTCAGCAAAACCATGAAGAAAGATTACTTAAGATCTATAAACTATAATTAAACTGCTCTTAAACGTTCTTTAATGCACCATGTGTGGTGTGAGAGCTCAGCACAGTCAAATACTTTTGTAAGTAATTAGTAGAAAGACGAATTCATTCAGATGGTATTTTCTTATTAGGTCAGGGCTAAAACTGAACATAGTTATAACGTAAAAGTAATGCTGTTATGCGACACTGTATTGTAAAAGGAATAAGTACAATTTTATACTTTAGCATTTGTCATGTCTGAAAACATTTTGCTTTACAGTATATGCAATTTTTAGTTAAGGTAGGTTAAGGTATCAAAGTTTGGCATTTGTTGTTGATTACAAAGGTTCCATATAAAGTTGGTGAAAATATTTTTTAAAATTCCAGTATTTTCTTAATGTCATATTGTTTCTAAGCATACCTGTTATTCATCCATCAAATTGATTCAAGCTGCTTAAAGGATTCAGTCTGTTTTGAAGATGGTTATTGATTACTGAGATCATAAATAAACACTGTACACTTCAGTGCAGTGGTCAAGTACTGTGATTATTCAGGCATCCTTTTGTAATGCCAAATTGTCATGTTCTCAGATATAGTATTAATCTTAACACCTGAAAAAATGTCTTGTTACTGCCAGAAATTATGCATTTTTATTTGTATGCATGTATGTTCTCAGTCATTCACACTTGTTTTTATTTCTATACCATAGATGACACTGAAGGAATATGTGATACCACAATAGCCAGTGTTCATGGTCTTTACAGTAAGTCACTGATGTATACTGATGCATAACAAGACTGTATGATATCTATAAGTTTGTTTTAAAAGTTGAATCATTCTTGTTACAGGGCAGCTTATACGGTTATGAGTTTTAGCCATGTTATTGGCGTTGGCAAGAACAGGTTTCTTGTAAACTTTTTCCAATAAAATGTTACTGTACACAGTACATTTGTATTGTTGTTTTGAATATGTTCATCAAACTCCATATCTATTTGAACATGCCAGAATTCAAGAGACTGCCACACATGAGCTCAGTAACATGGAAGAATACCATTTATTTTTAATTTCAAATATTTCATAAAGATACACAAATATAAATGTAAAACATGTTGCACTTAATGGGACAATAACTTGGTTCCACTTGCAGGAACTGTTTTGTTGCATTGTTGCTGGGATACTACAAATAAAAGTCAAAATATTTTTGGTATGTTTCTTATAATTTTAGGATTCATATCATGAAGGGGCCTTGTATACAACAGCTAACACTGAATCAGTATAGCAATGATTCATGGTCATTTTACATGAAAAACCAGCTAAAATATCTTACAACTAACAGAAGTGAAATACATTAATAATAAGTGATGGATCTTCATATGGGTAAATGATTATAATAGCTTTGCTTTAATATAATTGCACTAAAGCTCCCCAAAAGGCATAACGACTTTAAATATTAACAATGATACGTTTATAGAAACATGCTGTTGTCAAGACCTAGAATTGTTAATGCTACTATGGTTTGCTGAAACATACCACAGATAACCCGGGCACTTAGCATATCATATGCTGGTGCCTGGGTTTCCAGCCATGAATATTAAGAGTAAAGGTTGATACAGAAAACAATGAGCAGGGAGCTGGTCAGTTTATATTTTATATACTATGCACATGTCTGGCAACAAAACAGAAATTTATATTGCAATTTACTGGTAGGCAGGTTTACACCACTTATGATTCAATCAAAAATATAACATTTGTAAATGCAGTTTAATGTATGGCCTTTTAAAAGGATTGACATGTGTTTCATAACTGATTGATAATATCACAATATTCAGCTTTTTCAAGTAATATATAAACATTTCTGTTTAATGGTAGTGTGAATGTAGAAAAACATTTTTCATTTAATGCAGTGCAGAAATACCTGCATAAAAGGTACCTGTAAGACATGGCACCTACTATCAAATCACGTTATCAAGATAAAGAGAAATATTTTGTATTTATTTGTACATTTACACACTGAACTTCCTTAAATACTTTGCAGTATTTCTTCTCTTAACCTAATGTACAGATCCGCAGCACCAAGTGGATCTCCTGGGGCATCCCATTCATTTTCTACCATAAGCAGACAACACAGTTCAAAGACTGTTTCATCACAGGGGTGTTGACCTTTTGGGCTACACTCTTCCATACACAAAGTGATATCCTCCATAGAAATAGGCTTCAGTCTATCCTCAGCACTGTGCAGCTCTGGAAATGAGTACATTACTACTGGTCGACCCGATGCTGCACTACCACTTGGCCGGATTTTGTGCGAGTTCCATGTGTTCACAAGTTCATCAAGTTCATCCTACATGAAAAACAACACAATATAAGTACCGGTATATGAAACAGACCATGTACCAGTAGATTTAGCCAAAGTTGAGGCTTATTAACTCATTAATCAACAGACATAGAAACTGACCTCTAATTAATGTAAAACCAAGCAGCAACAACAAAAGAGCACTTTCACTAAACAGCACATGGACACAGAATGGTGCTGCATGATTCTGCTGTTGAATAGATAGCCCAACACTTTATACTCAGTGTGCAATGATTCTACAATATATTTTCAATAGAGAATTAACCAAATGATAGGATTGCTTTCTGAAAACCGTGCCCAAAGGACCACTAGGTAACAGACTCCATAGTAATTTAAACCATGTGGCAATAAAAAAGGTGCAGTTACTTCCACTGATAACATGAATACAATTCCATCAAAGTATTAAAATGGAATCCCAAAAAGTTGATTCTGTTCATCTGGATGTAGCGTTTTCAGTGTGAGAAATGTTCTGTCTAAAAACATTCCTTAACTGGCTGATTGAGCATGCATCAAGACATATTAAAATGGAAATAAAATTCATATTTAATTTAAAGAAAAAAAAATGTTCTAACCATATTTATATTTTCTATTTATGCAGCTAAGACATTACATAGCATGAGCACATGCTTTTACCTGAATAAGATTGAGAAAGCAGAATTGGATAAGACTTTTGTCCAAAAAATCCCCTGTGAAGTGGCCATCATCCTGAAAGGTTTGAAATAAGTTCATCCAAAATTGTGCACTCTGTTTGCGTAGGGTAGCCCACCATCCTTCTATACGTTGGTTGGCCGTACTTCTTCCGTAAAGGAAACTTTTCTCACCTGCAAAACTGTCTGTGTGGTTTCTCCGTAAAAACATCTGCATTTGTTCGACACAACCATTTTCGGTACCTCGGTCAGCACGTAACCTTTCTGGACATCCGCTGATGCATGAAACTGTTTTCAGAAAATAACTTGCAATCAATTTAGGGTCACTGTTTGTAGTATAAGCCTCCATCCATAAAACATAGCGGCTAAAACCATCTATGCAGCCACTGATAGCAATACCATATGGTTTCAACTTGTCATAGCCATCCATGTGCCAGAGAGCATTTGGCCCTCTGCAGCTGTACTGTCGTCTTCTCAACCGTCGAGCTCGTCTCAGTTCCACACCTTGAGGGTCAAGCAATTTGATTATGCATCTTACAGTATCTTGTGACACCACAAATCCATGTTGAATTGCACGTAGATGTAGCCAACGATAACCTTGCATCTGTCCATTTGTCATGATCTCTTGTTGGACAAAGGCTAGCACTTCCTCCAAGTTTGATTGATTCTTCCTTCTAAAAAGCCCAAGTCTTTTACAAATTCTCTTTAGAGTTCGAACACTTATAATTGTCTGATGACTATGTGCTAAAATTGAAAGTATTTCTTTGTTACTGAAAGAAAGTCTGAAATACAGTCTTATTAAGTCATCCAAATCTGACATGTCAGCCACTGTTTCTCTCACTTTGAGAGGTGAACTTTTTGCAGAAGTCCTAGTTTTCTTTTTGACAGTGGTTGCTTGCTTTTGCAGAAATTGAAGACGGCAATTCGGTCTCCGTACGAGGGAATGTAGTTTGCCAAAGTTGCGTCATCCATCAGCGCTATGATGTCACAGTCAATCTGCACACAGGAAGAAAGAAAAGACAGTCATTTTCTGCAACATTTACACTGCAAAGCAATATTACAGTTAAGCCTCTTAGGTCACCGCTAATGCCAGTAGGAGAGTATTGACTGTAGTTATCAGAAAAGCTATCTATTTTATGCAGGGCGAAACACAATAATGAAAGAAGCAAACTAAGGCATAGCCTTTCAGTAAATAATAAATCCTCTTCTGTATTTAAAAAAAAGCGGGACTTGATTGGTTATGATGTAGGTAGTACGTCTTCTAAGGATGTTCTACGACACTGTGGTGGCGTCTGCTGTCTTTTATGTTGTGGTCTGCTGGAGTGGTGGAATGGCAGAGAGGGACAGGGGGAAACTTAACAAACTGGTCGGGAGGGCCAGCTTTAGCGGTCTGCTAAAGTCCACTGAGCAGACTGGGGAGGAGAGGATGTTGTCTAAGCTAACATCCACCATGGACAACACCTCCACGCTCTCTGCATGAGACTGTACGACCACTGAGCAGCTCGATCAGCAGTACACTTTTGTGTACACGCTTGTGTACATAGCTCTGTACATTTTTATCTGTACATATGAATGTTACTTATGTATGTAAGACTATAACGCAGAGTCATAAATACACAGTCATTTAAGCAAAGGTATTACACATAGAACACAAAGTAACATTGTAAATCAGTCTTTGGCACAATATCGGGATTATTTCGTTATTTATTTATTTATTTTTGTGTTTATGCGAACAATATGCCTGATTTGCGACTTTCTGCACTTCTATTGGTTGTGCGAACAAACGTCACGTCACTCCGAGGTCAAAGTTCAACCCGGCAGCGCTCCTCAGCCAGCACTTTTATATATAGGAGAAAGATGATGTCATTCTGACATTATAAACAGTTTGCTCATTTCTTCCGACACTGTACCACTAACGTATACACAGTTACATGCACTACATTAGTTTGTGTTAGCTAACATGTTGTGAAGGGATCGTCAGTCGGCCACCGTCAGAACAACAACCGGGGCTGTGTCGGTGGCTGTGTATGAACGCCACCCATTTTTCTGAGTGAAATATCCGCATTAACATTCCTTACAGTTTCTCTCCTCCGCTGTACTAAGTGTAACTTACTTGTACACATCAAATATATCAGTGATATTGGCAGGCGGCTAGCATCTGTAACACAGCTCCGCTTAACTGCCTTGAAAAACTCTGAAATAGTAGAACAATAAAATAAAATGCAAGGAACCCATCTGGGATGATCCTGCGATCAACAACAGTTAAAACGTCAATTCACCTAGTATACTGTAACATCGTGAAACACGTTCATTCCTATATAACATTATAAGCTAACAAGCATGCTAACAGCTAACCGTAACTGTACCGTAACTGTTTTCCTGTAAAAATAGGAGACACCAAACTATTTCTCTTTTTTGTTACTCACCTTCTGCTCTTCCATTAATAAAATAGCATCTTCGGGGACCCCTCGACCACGCAAAAAGTCACTTATATCCACCATATTTAGTGAATTAGTTCTCCACCTGCCAAACTGGACACATCGCTGTCACCGAAGCTGGAAGCCTGCAGGTGCCCACTTCAAAATTCTGAGAATAAAGTCAGAATTCTGAGATTAAAGTCAGACTTCTGAGAATAAAGTCAGAATTCTGAGATTAAAGTCAGAATTTTGAGAAAAAAGTCAGAATTCTGAGATTAAAGTCAGAATTTTTTTTTGTTTTTTTTCCAGTGGCCCTAATCCTCTTCCGTACCTTTAAACCTTCATTCACAACACTTGAGTCATAACATTTTTCAAAAGACTCTTGGATATAAACAAAGAAACAACAATGGAAAACAATGAGATGTTTCCAAGCTGGAGGTGAGATGTGGAGCTAACCAGCTGGTTTGAGTTGCAATAAAAATCAGCGTCGTCATGGTAAATCAGCCTGGATGCAAAGGCTCAGAAACAGAAACATATGAATTTTTCCATATTTAATTAGATTAATTTAACACTGATAAATTTTGAAACATTTGCATGCAGTGGTTAGATGTTAATGACTGTGGAAGATTATAATATACCACATAAGAAAAAGCACCACAGAAACCAGCACACAAATACTGCACTTACACAGTTACTCAACCTTAACTCAATTTTCATTTCGCTTCCTTGTCCTGCTCTCAGGCTCTGAAGGCAGTCAATGCTGAACTCAGAAACGATTACTCTGAGAATGAGGAGCTCTTTAAGGTCATACTAATCGATGACAGCTCATCATCAGACTTTCTCATGAATCAGATCCGTGAACATGGTGAGTTAATGATACCTCCAAACACACTTACTATTAATTCAAATACATGTGTCTTATGAGGAAACTTTTAAATTTTGAGAAAATGAATAAATGGAAACAATTAGACTGAGAAAATTTTTTCCTCTTCGAAGTGATTCTGATTAACTCTTGTTTACTCCACCACTCTTTCTAAATCATTCAGGCTTCATTTGTACAGCACCTTTCATGCACTTCAAAGTTTTGCATAGATTAATGACAGGCTTACAATAAGAAAACGAAACAACTAAAAACACAATCTAATAAAGGAGAATACTTTATTAGGGCAGCACGGTGGCACGGTGGTTAGCACTGTTGCCGCACAGCAAGAAGGTCCTGAGTTCAATTCCACCATCAGGCCGGGGTCTTTCTGTGTGGAGTTTGCATGTTCTCCCCGTGTCTGCGTGGGTTCCCTCCGGGTACTCCGGCTTCCTCCCACCGTCCAAAGACATGCAGCTTGTGGGGATAGGTTAATTGGATAATCCAAATTGCCACTAGGTGTGAATGCACGAGTGAATGTGAGTGCGAATGGTTGTCTGTCCCTGTGTGTTGGCCCTGCGACAGACTGGCGACCTGTCCAGGGTGTACCCCGCCTCTCGCCCTATGACAGCTGGGATAGGCTCCAGCGCCCCCCGCGACCCTGAAAAGGATAAGTGGAAGCGAATGGATGGATGGATGGACTTTATTAGTGTAAGGACTCTAAAAGCAAGTTATTAAAAAATAATAGATATAAGTAAGTAATAGTAACACTATTGCACTAATCCTGATAAGTCTAAACAGTTTTGGTAAATCCGATTGTCCAGCAGCCTTTTCATTCATTCTTGTTTGCAGGGCTGGATAGACTTATCACTCTGTTACCAGTGACTGAAGATCAGCTTGTGAGTGAGTTAAAAAGAACAACCCCACCTGTACCTGTCTGATGAACCAAACAGGTTGAAGGTTCAGGAAGCTTTGAATGAAGGTAAAGTGTTAAATGTGGTGCTAATTTTAAGACAAAGTGCAGTTTCTGCTGTTGTACTTTAATGACTCTGTGTGTTACTGTGAATTAATCTCCCTGTATCAGGTGTAGCAGCTGCTATCATGTTCACCCCAAAGACAGACATGCCAGTTTTTGAGGATCAGCTGCGTGTTGCCTTTGATGGTGACGCTGTCCTCTTCTCTAATGAGTTCCAGGGGGTTGGACTAAAAGCATTCTTGAAGAATGAGAAGCAAAATGTTGAAAAGCCAATGAAGAAGGTATGATTTGCCTTTTTTTTTTTTTAAACATTTTAAAACACCACATGCCATAAACAATATATATATTTAATCAAAGAAAAGAAATCTTTGCTAATTACATTAAAATAAACTGATATCAGCTAAATTATCCAAATGCACTTTCCTGCTTTGACCAGATGGTCATGTGTTGAGTCTCTGCTCTTCTTCTCTTTTCTTTATTCAGGGACCATTCAAAGGATTCTTGGAGGTTTTAATAAAACTGCAGAAAAAGTTGCATAATAGAGGCCTGTACAAGAAGTGTCCCATTCGTACCTACCTGGTGACATCTCGAGGGGCAGGCTGTGACGGCTACAGAGCTTTAAACACTCTGCGCACCTGGGGTCTGGAGCTTGATGAAGCTGTGTTTGTGGGAGGGGCTAACAAAGGTCCTACACTGCAGAGGATCAAGCCTCACATCTTCTTTGATGACCAGCAGAGACATGTTGATGCCTCATTGGAGGTCGGCACAGTAGCATGCCTGGTGCCTTACCAAACTAAAAATAAATAGCAATCTGTTGATTGGATATTATCACTGTTGGAAATATGTGAACTTGAAAAGTATGTTTCCATAATGCTTCAAAGATGCAAATAAATAAAGAAACAAACATCTTCATCTAGGGCATTATTGTATTTTTTTCTGAAGTATCAATGTTTTTGTAATTTTTTTTTTTTCTATCAAATGCTTTTTAGTAAATCAGCTTACTCCAACTCTGACATAGCATGTAATATATCACATTTTATCCTCAGTCAAAGGTCTTTGAGTTGTATTTCACAGGGAGAGAACAGAATGAGAGCTAACTTCACTCAGAGATGGGAAAAAAATATAAGAAAGGAGAGGAAGAGGATAAGGCAAAGACTGCTGAGTGGCAGTTGATGAACTGGAAATTTAAAGCTTACATGAAAGTCATTTTTATACTTTTTATTTAAGAACATTTTTATACAGCAAAAGGGAAAAAAGGGGAAACAAAAAACCCCAAAATATTATGAGGTCATGGGAAGACAAATATATGCACGCATATACATCTGCACATACATACATATACACATAAATACTATAGTATTGCAAGTTCTATGCATTAAATAATGCTGCCACAGTTTGTAAAGCCCAGCCATTTTCTCCAACGTCTCCTTCCCAAGTCCCTCTGAAATCGCAGGGTGAAAGCCATACATTCCACCAATCTGATGTTTTTCACTATAGAAATAAAAAGACTTACAGTGGGAGGATAGCCTTTTTCGCAGATGCCAAAAGAATTCTCAGGAGATAAACTTCATCTGTAACTAAATCTTCTGCAAAACATCCCAGATACATTGATGCGAATGTACAGCTCACATTGAATCCCGGTGCTTTTGGAATTTTTTTTTAAAACTTCCAACCAGAAGGGTCGTATGGACCGGCAGGACCAGAATATGTGTCCATGGTCTGCCATGACTTCCCCACAGTTTCTCCAGCACAGTGCAGGTGTAGCACTGAATTTAGACTTTTGTTTAGGTAATATGGAAAAATGTATAATGTTCTTCCAACAAAAGTCCTGCCACGTGTTGGAGTTAGTTGTGGTGAACTGTGTTTCCCAAGTCCTTGTCCACTCGTCTTCTGTAATCTCAATGTCCATTTCTCTTTCCAATTTCTGTTTTATGTAAATTGTTGAGTCCTTTTTAGCTTAATCATACATTTGTACAGTTTACTTATCAGGGCTTTGTTGCTCCCGGAGTCATAAGCATCAATGAAGATGTTAACAATCGAGAAGTCTCCAAGGACACAGCTGTTTATTCTTTTACCAATATAGTCCCGAAATTGCAAGTATCAGAAGAAGTCTTGTTTCTCGAGGTCGTAAGTCTTACATAAGGTATCAAAAGCCATCATTTTTGATTTTGAGATAACTGTACAGCAGTAATACCATGCCATGCCGATTGTCTAAATTTGCTGTCATGGCAGGTAAAAATTCAGGGTCGTATGCTGGCCACCTCAGATGTTTTATCTCCTCTTCAAGTTGTGCCTGCTTGACCACTCCCCTCCATATTTTTAATGTCAAATTGACCCATTGGCTGGTTGTCAAAATATTGTCCAACTCAGAGGCTGCGTGGCCAAGCCTAGACTGGATCGGGGTGCCCGAGAGAGACATCTCAATCGCCTTCCACCTTGCACAATAAGATGGGTTTACACCAACACACCAAAAATCTCAACTGAGCAGACAAGTAGTAATCCCTTAAAGAAGGTAGAGCCAAGCCGCCTTTTTCCCTCGGCAACTGCAAAGTAGAGAAGTTCACCCTTGCTCTTTTGTTGAGCCAAATTAATCTTGAAATGTGTTTATTCCATTCCTTGAATTGCTTCTCAGGAATCGGTATGGGTAAAGCAAGAAAGAGATACAGTAATTTAGGAAGAATGCTCAATTTAATTATTTGTATCCTGTTGCCGAAGTCAAGAGGGAGCAGGCTCCAAATGTTAAGGTGACTGTATATTTCTCTATTAGTATGACTGTAATTAAACATCGCACAGTTGTGACAGCAAATCCAGCATGTCCAAATTAACACTGTCGGATTTGATTTCAACACTATTAAAGTGTCTATATGGGGTCCACACCAGAGAGTGTTAATTTAACTCTTTTTGGAGAGTTGGTACGTTAACTCTGATTTAGTGTTAAACACCAAATCTGTCTGGAGTTGATAATTTAACACTTGGTGTTAAGAGTTTATATATTAACTCTCAAAGAGTATTTTAGTTTTACTACGTAAGAGTTATCTTCTAATTCATTCTAAAAAGCGGGAATTTTACTGTTCTGAACTTCTAGAAATTTCTTTTGGAAATAAACATTTACTAAAAAGACGCAATGGTTTTTGAAAAACATTTATTCTGAACTGTGCACCACAATTTCAAAACATTTTCTGAAAGATGTAACAGTATACATGTTCTCACTTTCATTAGAATTTTGTTTATCAAAAGGTCTGACATGGTAAATGCAAATAACAGCATTCTCATCACTTATTTCTTCAATACAATATGCATGTCCTTCATTCATCCCTTTGTGGAACTTCAACGCACTTCTGCTCTTCCCCATATTCTTCACAAGCATATCCTGTGCGGAGATTGAATAAAAATTAGTTGACACTAATTAATGGCACAAATAATCCAGTAAACAATTGCAGCACAGTAAAAAAAAAAAAGAAAAAGAAGGAATCCTCTTTGAGCCATTACTTGTGTAAAGTATTTTCCCAAAAGACAAAGACACAGGCAACAGGTAATACTGAACTAAATGTAAAACCTCAACCTTTTTAATTTTTACCTAAACCGTGTGCACAAAACTCTGGAGGGATCTATGCTAACGTAGAATCCAGTCAGGACGCTACTGCTGTTTGCTCGTTTTTTTATGGGCGATCGTTTTCAGGCTTCAAGTAGCACCATTATACCAACATTTCACATTCTAGACATTGTTTTAGGTGTATTTGACCAAAGGTTTGACTGAAAATTCACATGCAAGCTTTTTTTCAAGGCTGTGGTACTTGCCCGCAAACAATACCTTTCAGAATATTATGAATATTATGCTATCAGCGAGCAACATGGCTAATGCCTTTCACACAGCTTTGTCTCAACTCCAAAGAGCCACAGAAGTAAAAGCTAATAATAATAATTGAAACAATCTTTGAAAAGATGACTTACCAAGCATGGCAAACAACTCAAATATGTAGAGCAAAATGTTCTGAAACGGCTTCACTTCAGCTTCGATTGGAGCCGTGCTGGGGGCGGAGTCTGTGAATTTACTCTATTGGTGTCATAGCCCCTGTAGGAGTTCAGAGTTAAGAGGTCAAGAGTTAATGTTTCCATTGTAACACCTCCAGATTTGACAGAGAAACACTCATTTTTAACACTCGATTTTAACTACTATCATTTTACACCTCAGAGTTACATTAAAAGAATGTGACTCTGCTTAGAGTAAAATTAACTCTACTTTTGCAAGGAGACTATTAACACCAAAAAATGTAACACTTTTGAATTTGCTGTGTAGAAACACTCCTATGTATTTAATAGTAGTTGCCTTCCATTTAAACTTGAATTTTGACAATAGTGTCTGATCTGGAGAAAAATTAAATGCCAGAACATGTGTTTTATTGACGTTAAGAACATAACCTAAATATAAGCCATATGTTTCTAACATCCTCATTAATACTGGTACACCTGAGCTGAGATCTGTGATTGTTACTAAGACATCGTCTGCGTATAGACGTACCTTATACTACTCCCCTCCTATTACAATCCCTTTTAATGATGTTTCCTGACCTATGGCCTGGGCTAAGGGTTCGATAAACAAATTAAAGAGATAAGGGCTTGCCGGGCACCCCTGCCTACATCCACATTCTAAAAATATGACATTGGAGAGACTATCGTTAATTTTAATTCTGGCAGTAGGAAAGTAATAGAGGGCTTGGAAACATTTTATAAATTCACTACGGAAACCAAATCTTTTCATTACTAGAAAGAGAAAGTCCCAATTCACCGAATCATAAGCTTTTTCAGCATCTAGGCTAAGAATAACTGATAGCTATTTTTCCTTTTATTAATGTGTTCAATGATATGTAAAGCTCTCCTAATATTATCCTAATATTATCGTGAGTTTGTCTATTTTTCAAAAAATTGTTTGGTCTTCATCGATTAATAAAGGCATTACAGCATCCATTCTTTTTACCAAAATAGTTGTGTATAGTTTGTAATCCGACCTGCTCCCCTCAGGCAGGAGGCTCCGGTCCATTCGCACCAGAACCTCTCGCCATAAGAACAGTTTCTTCCCCTCTGCTGTTGGACACATGAACAATAACCGTATGACTGTTCCCACCACTAACACATGACCCTACGCTGTGTTCACTGCATGATTCCATGTTTTGGCACTGATCACCACCTGCACTCATGTATATATCTTCTACGTAGCACTTTTAATTCTTATTCTCATGTATATATCTCATGTATATCTCATACATATATCTTTCTACGTAGCACTTTTAATTCTTATTCTCATGTATATATCTCATGTATATCTCATACATATATCTTTCTACGTAGCACTTTTAATTCTTATTCTCATGTATATATCTCATGTATATCTCATGCATATATCTTTCTACGTAGCACTTTTAATTCTTATTCTCATGTATATATCTCATGTATATCTCATGCATATATCTTTCTACGTAGCACTTTTAATTCTTATTCTTACTTTTATTTTTTCATGTCTATTTAACCGCAATTTATAACAGTATGTTTGCACTGAAGCACCGCAGCAATTTCCTAATGTTGTAAACCTGCTCAACATTTGGCAATAAAACCCCTTTCTGATTCTGATTTCTATTTCATGTCTTTGTTAAGAGCCTTGCAGCAGTTTTTCTAGACTGACTGGAGATGGTTAAGATTATTTTTGCTTAAACAAAGAAAAAGGCTGATACAACAGGTATAACAGTAGTGTAACAGGTCTGTATCAGGAAGAATCTTTTAGAGACCTGTTACACTAGTTTATTCCTGACTCCTCTAAACTGCTTGCAAAACATAGATCAGGAACTAATCCCAGTTACAGTCATAAGAAACAGGGTAGAGTAAAAAAAACGAGAACCCCCCACCCCCATACCTTTTATCCTATCAGCCACAAAAGGCTGAAGGGTATTGTCATCCCCCGGGTGTTGATGTGATAACTCGAGAATGAGGTGATGTTTGATACAATTGGTGTATCTACTTGGATGCTGAGGGGAAGCATTGGCAGCATATTTTTTTTCATTACCTTGGTCTCCCAGTAATTATGGAATATCATGATGATAATCTGTTAGGTGACATTAAAATGGCCAGTCTTCTTTTTAAATGTAAACCAAAACAGAGAAAAACTAAAGAGATGCCAGTTATGCTCAGTCCTGACTGCACCCTTAAACCTGACTATCAGTCATCCATCTTTAAGAACTTGTACACAAAATCATATCCTGTCCTTATAACTGTGTATTGATGGTTAAGAAGACAGTTATCATTTCTGCTTTTGCAACTCTTTAAATGTTTAACACCTTTTTTGTGAAAATGAAAAATGTCAAGAATTGTCCTAATTGATCTGATTAATTTTTGTTTTACTTTCAGTTCATAAGAAATGACTCTTGTTGTTATTCAGACACAATGTACTTGTCACACCACCATCAAACAATCAAAACAAATGGCATGGCAACAGGTTCCACAGGCTCCACAGGTTCTGCATTATGACGTAGCTTTTCTAGTCAAAATAAAAAGGAAGAACAGCAGTTCTGCAGTCAGCAAACAGAGGAAATTCAAGTTTATTTCTATCTGTGTTCCTACTTTAAGAAGCACGATGAGTGAGGGCAGAACTACAGTAAGTCAGTTTTTAATGTATTAATATATGCTGGTGTGTGGCAATTAAGTAGTAGTTTTAACAACTTAGTGAAAGATATGCTCTGCTGGTGGATAATGGTGTGCCATCCTTTGTGATTTTCTTTTCACTATGCCAGAAAGCTGTGCACTATTAACAGTGTTGGGAAGGTTACTTTTAAAATGTATTCCATTACAAAATACAGAATACATGCCCCAAAATGTATTCTGTAACGTATTCCGTTACGTTACTCAATGACAGTAACATATTCTGAATACTTTGGATTACTTAATATATTATCATGCTTTTTACAACAACGTGAATGTACTATTGCTGTGTGATTTATTACTATTACTGAAGGTCCACGACTCCGAACTGTAGTAAAGGGACCTCTGACTAATACGGCGGGGTCCCTGTCGGCTCGTAGCCGAAAAATAGCTTTACTTTGTTGTGTGGGTCAATTTTTCTTGCGAGAGACAGAGAGAGGCGTTGAAAGGCTGCTCGAATGGAACTTATTGTTTCCGAGTTTGTGTGTTTTCCCGTCCGACCGGATGCAGCTTATTGCAGCATCTTTTAAACATGCTTATACTCTGTGGCGGGACGTGGCCTTTGATGTATGGCCGGCCCAAGCATGTCCCAATGCCAAAATCCTAAAATCAACACTGCAAAATTTGTTACACATCCCAATAAAAAAAATTTAAAAAAATTAGTACCAGTCAAAATTCATACTTTTTTTTTTTTCACAAAAAGGGATAGACTGAGTCATTTCCTAGATTTCTGGTTCCATACTACGCATATTGTTTTATTTGTGCCTCTGGACTAGCACTGCTATAAGTTTCCATACTATTCTTTACTTTATGACCAGCAAAGCTAGCTAGAATATGAATGCACATCATTCCTAAATTTGTATTCAGAGTAGCCTCACTTAGACTGTGTTTTTACTTCAGATGAGGTGTGCAACACTTAAGAACCCCCTTTAAAAACAAAGCATTGTCTGTTTGTGGTATGTCTTTGCACACCTCAGTCTATGTGACACTACACTGAAATTAAAACCTTAAGGGCGTCTGTGAAATACATAGCATGGAAATGGCTTCCATAATACATTCAACTATGTAACACATGTCAGTAAGTCTTTTTATTTACTGAACTTCCCTATTGATAAAATATTTGTGTGGGCAGAAGGGAATACATCATCACATTCACTTAGTAAGGGGTTTGGAGCAGGGTTTGTGAGATGTATTTGAGCTGGGGGCCTGTGCACACCTTCCCCGAAGCTTTCTTATTGTGTGCCTGCAAACATTCACGACCACAAAGCTAAGAACCCTAAACCAACTCATAACGTCTCCCCTGGGGGGAAAAAGGTGGAATAAAAACATCTATTCTTATATATATTTCAGTTGTATATGTATACAGCATTTTGTTATCATAACAAAGAACAGAAAGTAAATAATTCATGATTTTACTTTTTTCTCAGTTGTTGTTTCACTAAACGTTTTAATTGGTACAAAGAACCTTCATATACAAGCAATCTATCGAGAGGAAAAAGAACAAAACGTCAATTAGTTTTGAGAATACCATCAGAAACTGCATGAATGACACTTTGCATGATGGGGAAACAAAAGCATAGTGTCTAGTAAGCGGGTTTATTGATGGCTGCTCAAAAATAATAAAATTTAATATGATTCGCCTTTCCAAAAAAAAAAAAAAAAAAAAAAAAAAAAATGTCCGGAAAAAAAAAGTTATACATCTTGATCTGAGATAGCTGTATGATAATTACAGATAAATCTGCAGAATCACATTTTCCATTATGCAAACTGGCAAATACATCACCTTTTAAAAAGAAACATGATCAAAAAGAGCACTTTAGTACAATAGTAGCAGTAGTAGAAGTAGTAGCATTACTTAAGGATTGTTTTGAACAAACCAGTAAATGGAGTTTGGATGTATGCAAATGATTTTAACAATAGCATCATGTTGGTCAGTAGTATGCTCCCCTTGGTTGCCATCCTCTTATCAGACTCTACAGCACCCCATGTAGGCTCTGGTTAGATTTGCATCTGCTCTAGGTATTTGTAGGTGGGGTTTTCATAGCCGTGGTTCTGCATCTTGTTCAGGTGTCGTTCCTCTGGTGTCAGCATGGGGTCAACCTGCAAGATAGAGAGATAGATAGACAGATGCACTTTTTAAAAAAATAAGACCACTACAAAGGCCTACATATGACAACTCTTCATGCTGTGGCATACATAAATGCTGCAGGGGGACAATAATCTAATTTGCATTTCCATATCCAGCTCTATTCATATACATCCTGATAATTTAATAGCTAGCTGATATTTGGAATAAGAAGAGCCACAGTTCATTAGAGAGCTCTGCTGTGTGGTTATGCGCCCTCCAAAAAACAGGTGGCTTACCTCCACAATGCCGTGACTGATTGTGCCATATTGCCTTTTCCTCAAAAGCACCAGGCTGGTCACAATCACAGTTGCTATGGCCACCGCGATCACCAGCAAGCCAATCAGTGCACTGCTACCGAAGCTGAAGTCTTCTCCCAGAGGGTGGTAGGACTCCTAACAGGGAGAATGAGTCAGGGAAAGACAGGGAGACGAGTCAGGAGACAACAAATGCAAACACAGCAGACCACTGAAGCAATGAAAAGAAACAGCGAAGTTGTTTTTCTGCAATAATGAAGACACTGCATGTACGTACCAGCTACCTCATCCTACCTCGTTCTATTTAGTCATTCTGAACACAAGATTCCCCTGGACCTTTTTATGTTTAGGGTACAGAGGAATCTTGTAGTAGCTGCCACTTCTGTGATATGCATATAATGAGTGGAAACATGAATATGAACGTATCATTTGAAAGTAGATCTGCTATGCTGTGCAGTTTGCCTCCAAAGCTGCACAGATTCCCAAGGCACTACTGCCTTTGCTTACTCTCTGTCCCTTTAAAGAGAACTGTTGGCAGTGATCGTTTTTTGGGTAAGTTTTGTAGGTGGTTCACTGCTAAATCAATAAAATCAGATCAATTGCAACTGTGACATGAGGTGTAATTTGTTATCACGATCAATAGTCATAATGTAATTCATGTAAGAATTTCCCTTAAAAACCCAAGACAGTAAATTATTAAAAAGAGTGAACTGAAATGAGATTTCAGCCATTCTTTCAAAGTTGCTTTAAAATTAGAAAATAAATTAAGTGGAAAAGAGCCGACTCTTTAAGCTACGAAGAGAAAAAGAAAAAAGAGAAAAAAGAAAAAAAAAAGAAAAAAAAAAGGAAAATATTAAAGCGACCGCACCACATTTTCTTGTTAGTAACTGTAACTAACAGAAGGTTGAATGCTAAATGAACAGTATGGAAACTTATACAAACTTGCAAACACTGGTATCAGAGCTCAAATAGAATTCACCTATGAACTTTGGGGCCTTTTATACACTGCAGCACACCTCCCCTGCAGCTGAGCCAGGAACCACACCTCCGCCACACACTCATCCGAGTTTGTGTGTTTTCCCGTCCGACCGGATGCAGCTTTTTGCAGCATCTTTTAAACATGCTTATACTCTGTGGTCTGTGGTGGTCTGTGGTGCCACTACAGGGGCGGCATACATCTGAGCGCCATCACAATCACACCTCGCCGACTTAAAAGCTGAACTAGGTCCTGCAGTGTTGTTGTTGTTGGTAATGTGTGTTTGTGAACGGCAAACGAGTGTTAACAACAAGATGCTGGAAGCACGAGCATGAAAGTATGCAGTGTGATGTTTACTTACTCATCACCACAATATATTTATGTGTTGAACAGAAATCATATCCTTCCTTGTCACTAAAAAACAATTCTGTAGGATGATTTTCACTAACTAACTCAGATTGATTGCTAGGAAAAATTGTGGGAAACAGAAGGTGGGAGAGTATAAAGAGTTATCACACCAGACCCAAGAGCAGAAGACAAAATTGAATGGCAGTAGTGGCAACTCGCTGCTCAGTGAATAAAAAGATCTGTCATGGTCCTGGGTCGTGCGACCCAGTGTTTTGTGTTTAGTCTATTTTGATGTTTATTGTTTGTTTAGGTTCATTAAGTTATTCCAGCTCATTTGTAATTATATTACCCTTGTATTAAGCCTCCCTTGCCCTTCATGTGTTTATGTCTGTGTGTCTTGTGTTGTCAAGTTCTTGTCTGTCGCTTCTGTCATCGTCCCCTGTACTCCGTCTCCCTGGTTTGTGCGTCTACCTGTCATGAGTCATGTCTGCATGGTTATGTTTAGTTCATGTCATGTCTAATCTCCATGTTTCCTGTTTTACTTTGAAAGTCTGTATTCAATGTCAGTGTATTCAGTTTCACCTCTCCTGTTCTGTCGTTAGGTTCATGTGTGTCAGCTGTGCTCCCATGTGTGGCCACTTCCCCTGATCATCCCTCATGTGTATTTAGTCTCTGTGTTTCATGTAGTCTGTGTAGCGTCGTCTGTGTTCTCACCTCCATGGTTCCCTGGTCAGTCTTTGCAGTGATCATCATAGTCTCTGAGTCTTCTTAGTTTGTCACAGTACTCGTTTTCCCAGTTTAGTTATAGTCTAGTTTAGTCACGCTATCCCTGCTTTGCTTGTACACTTTGTCTTCAGCCATAATAAAGGCTCGCTTTCTGTTAAGTTCACTCCCGTCTACTCACTTGTGTACGCACCTGGGTCCATTACACACACCACCGCACGGCCTGTCTCTGCAGACCGTGACAAGATCTTCTAGACAGAGAAAGATTTAAGGTTGAAAACTGATTCATAACAAGTTCCTACAAAAGTACAGATAAAGCATTAAATCAGCAAGCAAGAAGTGCAAATAGTGAGATAACATACTGTATGAGTGCAGAGGTCAAATAAGAAAATTGTTGACAATTTATTTTTAAACTATGCAAAAGAATGTCTTTATTGAATTGTGGGAAACATTTTTTTCTCCTTCAGTCTGAACCAGAGATCCCCGTCACCATTGCCATGTCTTCAGGACTCCTCTTCAAGCAAGAACAGCAGGGCTATGGCCCTGCCTTCAAATTTGTTGAGGTCATATATTATGAGGGGAAAACACACACACACACTCAATTGCATGCAGTGGTTATGTGAAAGATAAGAATATACCACATAAGAAAAAGCACCACAGAAACCAGCACACAAATACTGCACTCACACAGTTACTTAACATTCACTCAAATTTAATTTCTCTTCCTTGTCCTGCTCTCAGGCTCTGAAGGCAGTCAATGCTGAACTCACAAAGCATTACCCTGACAGTGAGGAGCTCTTTAAAGTCAAACTCATCGATGACAGCTCATCATCAGACTTTCTCAAGGATCGGATCTCTGAACATGGTGAGTTAATGATACCTCCAAACACACTTACTATTATTTCAAATACATGTGTCTTATGAGGAAACTTCTAAATTTTGAGAAAATGGATAAATGGAAACAATTAGACTGAGACTGAGACAATCTTTCCACTTCTAAGTGATTCTGATCAACTCTTGTTTACCCCAATACCCTTTCTAAATCATTCAGGCTTCATTTGTACAGCACTTTTCATGCCCTTCAAATTTTTACATAGATTAATGACAGGCTTACAATAAGACAACAAAAACACTAAAACAGAATCTTATAAAGTAGAATACACTTGAAAGTGTAAGTACTCTAAAATACAAAAATAATAGATATAAGTAAGTAATAGTAACACTATTGCTAACACTACTCTGATGAATCTAAACAGTTTTGGTAAAACAGATTGTCCAGCAGCCTTTTCATCCCTTCTTGTTTGCAGGGCTGGGAGAACTTATCACTCTGTTACCAGTGACTGAAGATCAACTTGTGAATGAGTTAAAAAGAAACAAAACCCACCTGTACCTGTCTGATGAACCAAACAGGTTGAAGGTTCAGGAAGCTTTGAATAAAGGTAAAAGTGTTAAATGTGGTGCTAATTTTAAGACAAAGTGCAGTTTCTGCTGTTGTACTTTAATGACTCTGTGTGTTACTGTGAATGAATGTCCCTGCATCAGGTGTAGCAGCTGCTATCATGTTCACCCCAACAAACATCATCACAGAGTCTGAGAATCAGCTGCGTGTTGCCTTTGATGGCGACGCTGTCCTCTTCTCTAATGAGTCAGAGCTCGTGTTCCAGAGTGGACTACATAATTACTTGAAGCATGAGGAGCAAAATGTCAAAATTCCAATGAAAGAGGTATAATAGAAACACATTTTAACTTCTTTAATGTTTAAAAAACACCTTATTTAACTCCGTGGTTATAGTTATGTTGGCCTTCTGCACTGTTATAAGCAATATATATTTAATAATAGAAAAGAAAATCTTTGCTAATTACATTCAAATAAACTGATATCAGCTAAATTATCCAAATGCACTTTCCTGCCTTGACCAGATTGTCATGTGTTGAGTCTCTGCTCTTCTTCTCTTTTCTTTATTCAGGGACCATTCAAAGGATTCTTGGAGGTTTTAATAAAACTGCAGAAAAAGTTGCATAATAGAGGCCTGTACAAGAAGTGTCCCATTCGTACCTACCTGGTGACATCTCGAGGGGCAGGCTGTGACGGCTACAGAGCTTTAAACACTCTGCGCACCTGGGGTCTGGAGATTGATGAAGCTGTGTTTGTGGGAGGGGCTAACAAAGGTCCTACACTGCAGAGGATCAAGCCTCACATCTTCTTTGATGACCAGCAGTGTCACGTTGGTGCTGCATTGGAGGTCGGCACAGTGGCATGCCTGGTGCCTTACCAAACTAACAATAAATAGCAATCTGTTGATTGGATTTTATAACTGCTGGAAATATGTGAACTTGAAAAGTATGTTTCCATAATGCTTCATAAATGCAAATAAATTAACCAACAAACATCTTTATCTCATCTGTGGTCTGTTGTGTTTTTTTCTACAGTATCACTGTTTTATAAATTTTGAATTCTATCAAATGCTTCTTAGTAAATCAGCTGTTTGTGAAAATCAGCTGATGGTTTTCTTTTCACTGTTGAGTGAAAAACAAACCACTTCAACAACTGAATCAACAGATCAGAAGGGATGGCAGAAGTGATGAAAGCATTTTTTGTGGCATTATGTTCATAAAAAATATTTTATGTAAAAAAAAAAAAGTCTGTACTATGTGATAGAGCTGCAATAGCAGACTTGGATTTCCTCACACAGAAACAATATTTCAGGATGAAGATGCAAAGTATTATTATTGAAATATGTGCTGTTAATCAAAAGAGAGTAAGTAAGGTTTATTTATTAAGCACTTTTCATAGACAAGCAGTCACAAAGCACTGTACAGAAAGGGCTTAAATAAACAGAACTTCAGGTACTCAGATAGACAATAAAGACAATACAAAAGGTCAAATGTAAATTAAAGTTTAAGATTTTTTTAAAAGTCCATCTATGAGCCCGTCTATTACAGTGGCTGTGATCAGAGTTACGTTACATCAAGTGAAATAGAGGTGAATTTGAAGTTAAGCTGATGATGCTTAGATTCCTTCACTGAATTCCACCTTCACACCAACTTTATAGTGTCTAGTATAAAGACATAAACAGGCATTAAAAGATACAAAGGCATTAACAGTATACTGAGTATAGAGGATGGAAATCGGCAATGACAACTCGTGAAAAATACAGAATGTCTGTACCTTTGCAACCTCTGAAGGTTTCTTGCTTTGATAAGACAGGCTGGATTGTTGATCTGCAGGACGGACACCTCTATACAGGAAGTCTGGTTCAGCTTTTTTATTGAAGTCCAAGTGTATCCCCTGCTTTCCCTCATATGATAAACCCTGAGAAGCACTATAGGTCAGATCTTATCAGTCACACCAGTTAGCAGCAGCTCCCCTCTTGATCATTGCACTTGTTCACCTGGGATGATTTAAGAGGCCTGGAAAGAAGGCACCAAGGGACTGTAACATTAGAAGGTGGAGTAGCCTGTATGAGCTTTTTAAACTAAAACTACTTAATACTCACATTTATCCCTTTACTCTTTCACAAAGGATTAAGTGTATTGAACACAGTTAGCTGTACTAATGATCAGAGATGGGCAGCGTTACTGTAATCTGATTACTTTTTTCAAGTAACGAGTAAAGTAAGGGATTACTATTGCAAAAACGGTAATTAGATTAATGTTACTTTCCCGTAGGAACGCTGCGTTACTGCGTTACTAAAACCGTGATTTTTTGCGAGAATGTCTCAGGACAGTGACGTAAGCGAGTGCGCCGTTAGTGACAACAGCTGTGTGCAGATCAACAATGGATCACATATCGATTGTGGGAGAGAGTATGAGCGTGCAGCGTTTAAAGCGTGGAAGTACTGACCTTACTTTGAGTTTGATTCCATAAAAAGTGACAAAAACATTAGTGTCCATTGTGCGTGGGAAGAAAACTTATTTTTACAGCGAAAAAAACCCCTAAACTTCCAAGCAGGCACCGAGTGCGCAACGACGTAATGGGAAACTCACAGAGAAACTCGAGGATTCTTCAACTGACCGCGGCACACCTGCACCAGGGTAAACCTCCGCCTACCCCCACTCCTGCTTTACAGGTGAAAATAGAGCAACAGGACCGCTAGTCTTTGACTTTATTTATTTTCTGCTGTGTTTTACTTGCATCTATTTGAAAGAGTGTAAACACAAAAAATATTTTATTTTATGTGCTGGAATGTGCAGAAAATAGGTTTAAATGTTAAACTAATTTATTCAAGTCAGAGAATGTTGCATATAATTAAATTTTTGCTTGATGCATAAAGTTAAAAGATTAAAACTAATAAAACAAGTTAAAAAAAGAGACTTTTCCATTTGATTACATTTTGTATGATGGATTATGTAGAAAAAGTAGAATTGGGCTGAAAGATCTATCGCTTTATCACCTCTTCAGGTTGTAAATCGTGTTTTTAAAAAGTAACTAAGTAACTAAGTAATTAATTACTTTTGAAAATAAGTAATCAGTAACTAATTACTGTTTACTTTTTTGGGGAAGTAATCAGTAATTAGTTACTGATTAGTTTTTTCAAGTAACTTGACCAACACTGCTAATGATACACACAAGCTTTGCACCATAATAGTTAATTTTAATATAAATGTATAAAAATTATCATCATGAAAACACAACACAATGATTAAAAACAATCTTGACAGAATAACAAGACTTCCAGTTTTGGCATAAAGCAAATATATGAGTTCTTCATGATTTTCAGCTGATGAAACTCACCAACCATCCCACTGCTGCTCCAGCACCAGCCACAGCAGCACCAGCAGTAGCTGACAGACCAGCTCCACCTGCAGCACCATGACACAAAGAAGCTGTCAAAAGCATACAACAGAGGCAATTATCTAATCTAAAATTATGATATTTTGATGAACTTTTTCTTTTTGCATGTTGTTGCAAGTTAAAATCCTAATGAAACATCTATTTATTAATTTACCTGCTGACTGTAAAGCACACTTCCAGCTGCCACTCCTCCTCCATTAGCAACTGCAGCAGACGACATCATGCCTGCAGCGTAGGAGCCTGCAGCTATTCCTGCTGAGGTGAAACCAGCAGCTCCCAGAAGGGATCAAAACAAGACATGACTCACCGGGGTCCATGTCTTTATCTGCCCTGTGTCTGCTCTGAAATGGCCTGATTTTTATAGCAAGCAAGGTTTCATTTCCTCGGAAACAAAACTTTATGTTCAGAGCTGAACAACAGAGGGCGACAGAGAGCAACACAAACTGGAGAGTGATTTCTGTTTTTTGTGTTTCTTATCTTTGCTTATATTGGTAAATGCGGTGGTGTTAGTAGTATTTACGAAAGGGTCACATGTATAAAATAAAGAAACCAGTATCTTTGTGGCTGTAGCTTCATGAGAGATTTGCGTCAGATTAAATGCCAGTTCGTCATTCACAACAGTTTTAATGTCGGAAATATTTATAACCAGATGGCAAGATATCACTTTCTTATCAGTAGATAAAATGCAGTGAAAAAAAATCTAAATAATTTATGCTTACAAGTAGAATTTGTATCATGTGCGACACTCAGTGTGTATGACTTTGTGTTTTCACTTCAAGCTTTGATGATCGCCTTATTTCTGCCAGTTATAAAAAGCAAGTATGTCAGCCTTGGTACTCAATTACATAAAAATAATGATCAATGTATTATTATTTTCAAATAACAGATAAATAAATAGAATAATAAAATATAAACAAAATAATAAAAATAACCAGAACACAACTTTAAAATGCTTTTCATTATTAGGGCTTTATTCAAAGTTGCACAATTTGACAGTGTTCATGTGTTTTCTAAAAAAAAAAAACACAACAGCATTACCAGCACTCAGATTTCAGCCAAGCTTTACCCTGAGAACAGGAAGAAACACCTGGTTACTGATCATCAGGATGCTTCACAATGAATACATGTCTTGATATGTACGACTTCACCTATGAGTTTTAGAGATAAAAATAAATAAATAAGCAAATAGGTTTGTTACCTGCCCTGGCTGCGATGGCTAAGGCTGTCACTGAAACACAAGAAAGAAAACAAAGCATCTTATTACACCTCAGCTGAAAATATTTAGACATTTTCTGTACCATACCATACCAGCTTTATTTATAAAGCACTTTAACATAAAACCAGGGTTTACAAAGTACTGTACATATGCAAATAGCATAAGAAAAGTAAAATAAAATAAAAATAAATAAAATAAAACATGTTAAAACAACCTGAGTCAACTCCCTTAAACAGTGCCAAAGGCTTCAGCAAATAAATATGTTTTGAAATTAAAAGGGGGGTAATGTGCTTAGACTTTTTTGTTCCAGTTAAAAGACCTTCAAAACCTGCAGACACCTAATGGATGCATCACTAACCCCACAAGGCTAATTGCCTCAAATGAAAAAAGCTAGATCTTACAACATCTCTGACCTGGCTTTCAAGTTTAAGATGCCTCCATTTTAACTCCCAGATTAGTAATGACTGGTTTAACATACTGTGCCAGCTAACCAAGATCTATAGTAGTGGTCTCAGAAGTGCCACCAAAAACCATCACGTCTGTTTTCTGCTCATTAAAAGTTCAAAGCCATCCAGGCCCTTATTTCATCAAGGCATCTGAGCAGAGGGTCTTCTGAGAAGCCATTTATCTTTTTAAGAGGAAAATAAATCTGGATGTCATCAGCATAACAGTGGAAAGAAATCCCATGTTTCCTGAAAATAGAGCCAAGGGGTAGGAGATATAGGGAGAAAAGAAGCGGGCCTAAAACGGTACTCCTAACACCCACCAACTGCTCTAAACGGGAAATTAAAATGTTATGATCCACTGTATCAAAGGCAGCAGTTAAATCTAAAAGCATGATAATAACACGGTCACATGAGTCAGCTGCTAAAAACACATCGTTAAAAACTCTTAAAAGGGCAGATTTGGTACTATGTAAAGCTTTAAAAGCAGATTGGAAAACTTATAAAATACCATGTTCTTCTAAAAAGTACATTTATTGCTTGTAAACAACCTTTTCAAAAATGCTTGAGATAAAAGGCAGTTTGGAAATAGACCTGTAATATGCAAAAATATGAGGATCAAGAGCAGGTTTCTTGAGTAGAGGCTGAATCACTGCATGTTTAAGATTCACAGGTACAACACCAGAAGACAAACTACTATTTACAATGGATTGTACAAATGGTGCTATAGTGAGGAAAACCTTTTTGAAAAATCGAGGAGGGAGAGCGTCATAAGAGGAACCTTAGTGAAACTGAGACACAGCTCCTAAACTTTGAAGACAAACAGAAAAATTAGACAGCTTCTGAAAATGTTTAAAGTTGCTTCGGCCTGCTGAGCTGCAAATACAATAACAAACATGAAAAATTTGTGATTGAGTTAATTTTGGGATCTGGAAGTTTTGTTGTTTTTTTTCTAATACAGTGTTAAAATGGGTCAAAGTAAAGGATTTTTAAAATTATTTATCAGAAAAAATTGGCTTTTAGATATGAAAATTCTTTCATGAGTGAAGCTGATCAAAAGCTGATGGCACACCCAAATGTTCACATCACTGTTAAAACGTTATGAGCTGTCTTGCTGCAGAGAAAGTGGAGTCTGTCATCCTTGAAATGCTACCAAGACAGGCAGCTGGCAGGATTGAATGATGCTCTGCCTCTGTGGTCAAGTACAGACATGAGCTTTAAGCAACCATGAGCCACAGATAAGTGTGACAGATCAGTATTAATAAGAATGCAAAAGTTGATTTGTTAAACAGCTATGAGCCACTAATAAGAAAAAAACAATGAGCATGCAATAAAGTGGACTTGTTAGGGAGAGATTTTCATCGGAGTTGGAATAGTTTGGCTCAATTTTTGTTAAAATACAGAGCTAAAAAGTTGTCTTTGTTTCAAAACCTTGATCAGCTACAGTTAGATACAAACATGCAATATACACTACTGCTCAAAAGTTTGTTTTCAGTTTGAAGAGTCCTTGTTTTTCATGATTAAAGTACATTCATTTGAATGTAATATTCCATGAAGCTTGTGCAAAATGTTTCCACAGATGTTTTTGAAACTAAATCAGTCCTCATAAATCACTTATAATGTTTAAGGAAATATCTACACAACCATACAAAGAACATTTTTAGTAACAATTACTCCTGCTGTAATTCTTTATTATCAGGATGTCCTAAAAACTCTATGAAAAGCCTTCAGTTCCTACAAAATATTGTAGGAAGAGTATTGACAGGCCAATGAAGGCTTCCCTTCCTTGGCTTCCTCTTAATACCAGAATTGAATCCAAACACCTCTTAATGACCTTATAGTACCATATCACCCTATTAGAGCACTTCGCTCTCACACTGCAGGCCTACTTGTTGTTCCCAGAGTATTTAAATGTAGAATGGGAGGGAGAGCCTTCAGTTTTCAGGCCCCTCTACTGTGGAACCAGCTTCCAGTTTGGATTTAGGAGACAGACACTATCTCTACTTTTAAGATTAGGCTTCAAACTTTCCTTTTTGCGAAAGCATATAGTTAGGGCTGGATCAGGTGATCCTGAATACTCCCTTAGTTATGCTGCAATAGGTGTAGGCTGCTGGGGGATTCCCATGATGCATTGAGTTTTTCCTTTTCAGTTACTTTTCTCACTCAGCATGTGTTAATAGACCTCTGTGCTGAATCACACTTGTTATTAATCTCTGTCTCTCTTCCACACCATGTCTTATCCTGTTTTCCTTCTCTCACCCCAACCGGTCGCAGCAGATGGCCCCGCCCCTCCCTGAGCCTGGCTCTGCCGGAGGTTTCTTCCTGTTAAAAGGGAGTTTTTCCTTCCCACTGTCGCCAAAGTGCTTGCTCGTAGGGGGTCATATGATTGTTGGGTATTTCTCTCTATGTATTATTGTAGGATCGATTCTACAATATAAAGCGCCACGAGGCGACTGTTGTTGTGATTTGGCAGTATATAAATAAAATTGAATTGAATTGAATAGATGACCTAGGGTTTAACCTTTGCATTGTTTTAAATAATTTAAAATAAGACAATGAAGTAATGAACATTTTAAATGCATTTTTATTGAAGCTGGTATTATTTTTGTCGAAACAAACCACAAAACTTCTGGAACAATGTTGTTTGGACAGGCAAGACCAAAGTGTTTTTTTCTGTCATGGAACAGTTCATGGAGATCTGAGCAGAAACTTCACTATTGCCTTACAAATTGCTTCCTAATACTTTTTTTTTAAATATTAAAGCTTTTATGAATGTTTGACATGTAGCTATGTTTGTTATTGCTCTTGCTTATTTATTATTTATCCTACTTATTCTATTTACATTTGCACTTTTAACTTCTGGTAGTTGTTCAGACATAATTGCGACATCACACGACTGCAGTGACAACAGCAATGGAATGTGATGAAGCCTCACTCATGAACAGTCCTCCTTTACATTCAGGAATCAGATGAATAAAGCATTAGGGCCTTTTCTTTCTTACTTCAAAACAAGTTCTGTACATTTAATTTGTCAGGGCAGGTTAGTTTGAATGACCTGTTTTTCCTTTTGTTGTATGTTCTGTTTGCTTAGGAGGAAACCTCTCCTTGCATTATTGTGAATCAGCACAGTGCTGTGTGCTGCAAGCTGTGGTGCTCTAACGTCCTCATCTGCAGACTTATATTAAACACAGTATGATTAAAATTAAAAACAAGATTAAAAATCCCACTAAAGGTCACTTTACTGTGCGTTCATTGTGATTTCACGTGTACTCCGGGGTCTTTCACCTGAAGTTGACTGCTGTGCCACAGTTCAGCTAAGAAAAAAACACCTTGTGTTGATGTTTACTGAGGATGTTTAGTTTCCCTACAAAACTTTGTACAATGTTTCACAGTTTTGCAAGCAGGGATGGAAGAATACTGTACTCTGAGGAGCTCGAGTTATTGCATGCTAAGCTACATCAGGTATGAAACACCTGTGAAGCACAAAATAAAGAAATGATAGATTGCTTGATAATAACAAACTGTCACTTTATTTTAGGCTGCTTAAAAGAGTCACTATCTGTAAATCTATAACTTTATCTATTCTCAAAAAATCCTTAAAAACAAACAATTATAATGTAATCTTAATTGTTCAAGTCTTTGGGGTGTGGGATGTAATACAGGAAAGACAGATGGTACCAACTAGTGTAAAATTTCTTCACATGCTTGAGTCATACCTCGATTCTGGTTTTAAGCCTGTTATGAATAACAGTGAGAAACAGAAACAGAAATAAAATGGGAGAGTATAAAAGGCTTATCACAACAAACATTAGAGCAGAAGGTGAAATGAGTTATAAGAACAACCATTGATTGAGGAGACAGGACAGGAGATCCTACGAAATGGCAGCACTGGAGATCATGACAGGACACAGTTTCATGAAAGTGTTATTATACTGCATTAATCCTAATCATTTTCACCTAATCTGGAGTGATGAACTACAAGGATACTTGAGCATGAGAAGCAAAATGTTGAAAATCAATGAAGGAGAAATGATAGGAGCACATTTCAACTTCTCATGTTTTAAAACTATCTAAAACTAAGCCTTTTTTTTAACATCTCTGAGATGCTCGATCATCACCGCAAATGACTTCATGTGGAACATTGTAAAGGGATATGTTTTTGTTTTTTTTATGTGGCAAAGACGTTTGTGCTTCCACAGCTATGAACCATACTTGATAACCATAATTATTTTATTTCTTTAAAAACTACATCCCTGTGCTGCTCCTCCTTTATCTGGTTTGTATTGTTCCTTTAGAAACGGGAGTGGCAGTTCTTGGATAAAAAGCAAAAGACATACATCAGGTATGTCTTTATATATGTGCAGCTGAGCTCTTGATTGTTATCTTTGAAAGCATGGACATGCAAGACATATGTGTGTATATATATATATATATATATATATATATATATATATATATATATATATAGATAGATAGATAGATAGATAGATAGATATACACACACACACACACACACACAGACACACACACATACTTCTCACGTGTACAGCACTTTGTGTTGGTCTTTCACTTGGAATTCCAGTAAAACTGATTCATGTTTGTGGATGTAATGTGACAAAATGTGGAAAAGTTCAAGGGAGCTGAATACTTTTGCAAGCCACTGTATATATACAGATAATAGTGTTCATGCTATTTTTAAAAAACAGCATCCTTATGCTGCTCCTCCTCTGTTCATATTTGCTGTCAGGGTGTGTTGTTTTCTAGAAATGGGAGTGGCCATTGCTTGGAAAAAGTAAAAAATCTGCATCAGGTTGAAACATATTTAGTATCTGCAGTTGAGCTCTCTGTGTCATCTAGTTATCTTTGAAAGCATAGACATGGACTGGGAAGAGACATGTGAGTCTATATTTTTAGTAATAGTTTTATTCCGTTTATACAGTGTTTATGAATTGTTATTATTCACTTATTGCAAATTTTTCTTGATATCTTTTTGTATTTCATTGACAGGTAGGGCATCGTTACGATTGCAGGTATGCCATCACATTAACCACATAACCACAGCGTAATTTTGATATGAAAATCTTTAATCTAAACTTTTTTATCTAGGAGCTACTGGAGCTGTGATTCTGACTCCTGCCATTCTGACTACACTGGGGTTCACTTCAGCTGGAATAGCAGCAGGCTCCATCGCTGCCAAAACTGATGTCATACTTGGCAATCACTGGTGGAGGTGGAGTTGCAGCAGGAGGTCTCGTAGCAATCTTGCAGTCATGGGGTAAACTGAATAATTTGTAATATATTTTCTCTCTCTCTCTCTCTCTCACTAGCTCCCTCTAAGTGCGTGTCAAACAAAACAAACAATAGACATATTTTATTATATTTTCCTAATAGTACCTAAGAGTACTATTTTAGTCCACTTTGGCTGTTGATGTTTATCAAAGATATGAAACACTATTTGTGCATGCATCTGTATAAATAAAGGGTCATGAGTAAAATAGTGTATGTAAATCAGGGTGTGGACAATGAAGAATAAAAGCTTTTCTCATGTTGCACAAGTATAACAAACAGCTAATAGTGTCTAATGTGATTTCACTGCAGGTGCAGCAGGTCTGTCATGGGTTGCCACTGCATTGTTTGGAAGTGTTGGTGGAGCAGCGGGTTGGATGATCTCAACTGTGTGTAACCTCAACGTGACTGTGAAATATGAAAATTAACACACTGAATAAACACAAACTGGCCTTCAAATGTTTCCTATTGTGCCAAATTAGACTGACTCAATAGCCTGAATTAAAATTTATTTTTTTATGTGTAAAGGACAGACACTCCGATTAAAGCATGATTTGAGGACCAAGTTACAAAAATGAGTGATAAAGCTGCTGATGACTTTTACTCATCATTTTTTAAATAAAATATCATTGTAGAGGATGAAGATGGAAGATGTTTTATCTCACCCAAAGACTGATATGATGCATATATATATATATATATAAAACACCCAGCACGCCCCTGCGGGCGGTTTATCCTTCAAGCTCGGGTCCTCTACAGAGGCCTGGGAGCTTGAGGGTCCTGCGCAGTATCTTAGCTGTTCCCAGGACTGCGCTCTTCTGGACAGAGATCTCCGATGTTGTTCCCGGGATCTGCTGGAGCCACTCGCCTAGCTTGGGAGTCACCGCACCTAGTGCTCCGATTACCACGGGGACCACCGTTACCTTCACCCTCCACATCCTCTCTAGCTCTTCTCTAAGCCCTTGGTATTTCTCCAGCTTCTCGTGTTCCTTCTTTCTGATGTTGCTGTCACATCGATCACTACGGCCGTCTTCTTCTGTTTGTCTACCACCACTATGTCCGGTTGGTTAGCCACCACCATTTTGTCTGTCTGTATCTGGAAGTCCCACAGGATCTTAGCTCGTTCATTCTCACCACCCTTGGGGGCATCTCCCATTTTGACCTCGGAACTTCCAGGCCATATTCGGCACAGATGTTTCTGTATTCTATGCCGGCCACTTGGTTATGGCGTTCCATGTATGCCTTGCCTGCTAGCATCTTGCACCCTGCTGTTATGTGCTGAATTGTCTCAGGGGCATCTTTACACAGCCTGCACCTGGGGTCTTGCCTGGTGTGATAGACCCCAGCCTCTATGGATCTTGTACTCAGAGCTTGTTCTTGTGCTGCCATGATTAGTGCCTCTGTTCTGTCTTTCAGTCCAGCTTTGTCCAGCCACTGGTAGGATTTCTGGATATCAGCCACCTCCTCTATCTGCCGGTGGTACATACCGTGCAGGGGCCTGTCCTTCCATGATGGTTCCTCGTCTCCCTCCTCTTTCTTGGGTTTCTGCTGCCTGAGGTATTCACTGAGCACTCGGTCAGTTGGGGCCATCTTCCCAATGTTTCTTGGATGTTCGTTGTCTCATCCTGGACTGTGGTGCTGACACTCACCAGTCCCCGGCCCCCTTCCTTCCGCTTAGCGTACAGCCTCAGGGTGCTGGACTTGGGGTGAAACCCTACATGCATGGTAAGGAGCTTTCTTGTCTTTATGTCAGTGGCTTCTATCTCCTCCTTTGGCAAACTTATTATACCAGCTGGGTACCTGATCACGGGCAGGGCGTAGGTGTTGATAGCCCAGATCTTGTTCTTACCGTTCAGCTGACTCCTCAGGACTTGCCTGACCCTCTGCAGGTACTTGGTGGTTGCAGCTAGCGGCCTCTTCATGGTTCCCATTCGCCTGCGGGATCCCCAGGTACTTGTAACTGTCCTCTATGTCTGCAATGTTGCCTTCTGGTAGTTCAATCCCCTCAGTTCTGACTACCTTCCCTCTCTTTGTTATCATCCGACTACACTTCTCCAGCCCAAATGACATCCCGATGTCA